>NC_062546.1:125085093-125733093 GCF_016906955.1 Phacochoerus africanus
CTTTTTTTTAATAAAATATTAAGGTAACAGCCAAATCTCTTTCCCCTTTCCCACATTCAGATCCTAGTTACAAAATAATATGTATTTATTGTAGGAATTATAAAAATAGAAGACACAGAGAAATGAGGTTATCTTAAAACTATCACCCAGCTTAATATCATTTCTGTTAACTTAGTATCTAGGCTTCTTTTTTTTTTTTTTGTCTCTATAGTGCACACATAGCCATTCATGTTATTAATTTGCCTTTTACAGTAAGGCATCAGGAATGCCATACACACTGGTTTTGTGTTTTTAAATAAACTTAGTATCATGAAAATTATTATCTGTATAATTACCATTTGTAGTAGGTACATCATATTCCATTGAGCACATATGCCATACTGAAATTATTTTGTAATATATTTATTTCCTATTCAAGGGGGTTTAAAAATAAACTGTATTGGTAAACATCCTTGTAAGCTAATCTTTCCAGACACCCGTTATATCCTTATGATCAATTCTGAGACATAGAGTTGTGGGATTATTGTACTTTGCATGCTTTGAATACACATTGCCAAACTGTCCTCCAGATAGCTGGTATCTACCTAGTGCTTACCAGCATGGGGAATGCTTTGTAGATAAATCCTTGTCTGTTTGAGATGTGAATTCCCCTTCTCTGCTGGGGCACAGTCACTCTCCAGTGCATCCAGAACCGTCTCTTTCTTCACTACTTGCTTGTTTTTCTGTTCTTCTTTATCCTTCCTCCTTCCCAACTCACACTTCCTAAAAGCTGGATTTGATCCACGTTAGAAAAGGAGCTGTTTCAAAGGCTGTTTACCTCACTGTTCACCTGCTTCTTAGCACATTTGCTATATAAAATACTCTGAGGCTCTTTTTGTACAGCACCTGGGTTTTCAAAAATCATGCTCATTTTTCCCCCCAGTTTTATAAATTCTGATTTTCACTTCAGTGATTTTTATTAACAGTCTGTTACATTTTGAAGTAACCTTATGCTCTAGCACAGTGGTTAAGAGAATGATCTCTGTATTCTTGGAGACTAGATTCAGATTCCAGCTCCTGTTCACAATTTTGAGGTGATTGAAAGAGATGATGCTTATAAGTGCTCAACACACTGCCAAACCATATAGTGAGTACTCAATAGACTCACTTTTATTATCATCTCATCTGACATACGTAGTGAAGCAGGATTATGTTTCTCCTTCTGCATTTCAACAAATGGGATTAGAAAGATGGAATACTTTCCTGTTATCACATTCAGAAATTGGTGTCTAAATCTCAATTTAGGACTTTTGATTTATAGGAATTCCTGCAAAGTGGGAATGCTAAAGTGAATGACAAAGAGTTCCTATCACGGCTCAGTGGTTAATGAACCCAACTCATACCCATAAGGACATGGGTTCAATCCCTGGCTTTGCTCGGTGGGTTAAGGATCCGGCATTGCCATGAGCTGTGGTATAAGTCACAGATGTGGCTTGGACTCCGAGTTGCTGTGGTTGTGGCATGAACCAGCAGCTACAGCTCTGATTGTACCCATAGCCTGGGAATTTCCATATCCTTGGGTTCGGCCCTAAAAAGACAAAAGACAAAAAAATAAAGCGAATGATAGTATTATGTCTAGGAATTAGGACAGTACATAGAAGGTCATGAAGAGTTTGAAAAGCTTTTTCTTTTTTTTCTTTTTTAAGGCCACACCCTCGGCATCTGGAAGTTCCCAGGCTAGGGGTCAGATTGGAGCTACAGCTATACCACGGCCATAGCAACGTGGAACACCTCACGGCAATGCCAGATCCCCAAACCAATGAGCAAGGCCAGGGATCAAACCCTCATCCTCATGGAATCTAGTCGGGTTCATCAACTGCTGAGCCACGACGGGAACTCCCTTTTATTTTTTATTTTTTGTCTTTTTTGGGGGGGGGCGCACCTGTGGCATATGGAGGTTCCCAGACCTAGGGGTGGAATTGGAGCTGTAGCTACCAGCCTACACCACAGCCACAGCTGTGCAGGATCCGAGCTGAGTCTGTGGTCTACACCACAGCTCATAGCAATGCTGGATCCGTAACCTACTGAGCAAAGCCAGGAATCAAACCTGCGTCCTCATGGATGCTAGTCAGATTCATTTCCGCTGAGCCCTGACGGGAACTCCTGAAAAGCTTTATATACTGGGACCTTGAGAGGTGCAGCTTCCAAAAAGTCTTGACTGGCCTAGCAGCAAGTAGGCGAGAAGAGGAATGGTTCCTGTGCATCGTGGTATAGAAAGAGAGGTTGCTGTATCCCAAGTCTTCCAGATGCAAAGACCAGAGAGTTAATGACTGAGCACTAGGATCAAAACATTTAATAGGTTTCTCTACTTTGGTTTAAAGTAGAATGGAGTCCTGCTTTAAATATCTCTTCTGATTATGTTTTTATCTTGTTTCCAACAGGGCATGGTGCTGATGTGAAATGTGTAGACTGGCATCCAACAAAAGGGTTAGTTGTTTCAGGAAGTAAAGATAGTCAACAGCCAATCAAGTTTTGGGACCCCAAGACTGGGCAGAGTCTTGCAACACTGTAAGTGTTACGAGCTTCACCTTGGCCCCTAAACAAGGAGAACAAAGCAGCTTGTATTCTTTAGCTTTTAGCTTTCATTCCTCATATTCCTGGAAAAAGTAGTATAGATAGCAGATGGACTTTTCCTTATAGCCCTTAATAAAATGAAGCTTGATTTTTGTCCTGCCACATATATCTAAATTAAATTTGGGTATCATGGGGACAGAGGGATGGGGAGGAGGAGGTGGTTATTGCTAATCTAGCTTACCATCTCCTCATTGTAATAAATTTTGGCACAGTGTGGAGTTGCTATTTATTAGACACAGCCCAGCTTTCTCCATCTCACTACATCTATTTATAGAGAATTTCCCCTCCATTTTTGAATCAGTTCTCATGTTTTGTCTGAGGTGTTTAGTTAGTTATGATGCAGCCACATTGTAAAATTATCTGTAAATATTCACAGTTCTATCAGTATGTTTTGGTTTTTTTTTTTTTTTTTGTCTTTTTGCCATTTCTTGGGCTGCTCCTGCGGCATATGGAGGTTCCCAGGCTAGGGGTCTAATTGGAGCTGTAGTTGCCAGCCTACGCCAGAGCCACAGCAACTCGGGATCCGAGCCGCGTCTGCAACCTACACCACAGCTCACAGTAACACCAGATCCTTAACCCACTGAGTGAGGCCAGGGATGCAACCCGCAACCTCATGGTTCCTAGTCGGATTTGTCAACCACTGCGCCACGACGGGAACTCCCTATCAGTATGTTTTTAATGTTTCTTTGGACTAAGCAGCTCTATCCCTCTGGTTGGGGCTGAGCTGGTTGGAGCAAGGCTGCCTTGTTGCACAACTCCAGTGGCCACAGTGGAATAGAACACCTTGTGAATGGTGCTTCTTGGAGATGTGTGTTGTTTAGGCCTCATCTGTTGCTCAGTCTTTAGTTTAACCTTCAAACTGTCTCGTGCCCTTTTTTATGCTTTGGCCTAATGAGAACAGTTTCACTGAATTTTTAAAGTGGGTTTTTTGGGTTTTTTTTTTGTCTTTTTGCCTTTTTTAGGGCCACTCCCCTGGCATATGGAGATTCCCAGGCTAGGGGTCCAATTGGAGCTATAGCCACCGGCCTACGCCAAAGCTACAGCAACGCCAGATCTGAGCCGTGTCTGTGACCTACACCGCAGCTCATGGCAACGCCGGATCCTTAACCCACTGGGCAAGGCCAGGGATCGAACCCGCAGCCTCATGGTTCCTAATCGGATTTGTTAACCACTACGCCCCGATGGAAACTCCCAAATTTTTAGTTTAATGAGCTTTATTGAACATTATGTGTTCAAGTGCTTCCCCTTCTTCACAGATAAACTTTTCTATCCAGTTGAAGATATTTTAACTGGTTAATGAAAGCTGTGCTTAGATAATGGACATTATTTCTGTCTTTGACATATTCTCGTGGTCCTGGATTGTTACATGCTTTATTACTTCTAGGCTCAACTTCTTGCCATCTTGACAGCCATCTGCTTTTCAAGAAAAATAGCCATTGTTTTGATTGATACTTGTTTTGAATTCTGACAGATTATTTTCTTGGTATTTTGTTTCTAGCCATGCCCATAAAAACACTGTAATGGAAGTGAAATTAAATCTCAATGGCAACTGGCTACTCACAGCATCACGTGACCATCTCTGTAAACTTTTCGACATACGAAACCTGAAGGAAGAACTTCAAGTCTTCCGAGGTCATAAGAAAGAGGCTACAGGTCGGTGGTTGTGATAATACTTCTCATCCTATTACTGTAGTGCTCTGAGATCCTATAATAAATAGTTTTGTCCTTCTCCTTGTTTTTGTTTACAGCTGTGGCCTGGCATCCTGTTCATGAAGGTCTTTTTGCCAGTGGAGGATCTGATGGCTCTTTGTTATTTTGGCATGTTGGGTATGTGGCACTTATTTTGCACAGAAGTTGTACATTTTATGATGCGAGCTCCTGATAGTGTAAAACATAATAGTGTGTTATGTTTTTCTTAAGTGTTCATATGTACTTATCTGTAAACCCAGTTTGGAATAGAAAACTTACCACTTCTCTTTTTGGTCGTAGAGGTCATGAAGGGGGAGTGAAACCTAATTCTTATTACTTGTGGTGAGGTCATTTCTGAAGCATTTCCCCCCTTGAGGAGGTGCTCTTTGGATCAAGGAATATATTATGATGACTAATCAGTATCTCTGAAACATGTGGAATTGACTAGATTTAAAGTAACAGATTTTTGTCACTTTGTGTTACATTAAAAGAAAATGTCTTTTCTGGCTGGGGGGGGGGGTGGGTAATTTATGTGAAAAAAACTACTTTCTGTGGTGCTGTTACAGGGTAGAGAAAGAAGTGGGAGGGATGGAGATGGCCCATGAAGGAATGATCTGGAGTCTGGCTTGGCATCCTCTTGGACATATTCTCTGCTCAGGCTCAAATGACCACACTAGGTAAGCTGTATGTCAAGAATAAGAAGGAATTACTGTCTTCATAGAGCAGTGGGTGATAAATGTATGTTTATTTTATTGGTAGATAAATGTGTTAATTTATACTCTAACTTATTCTTAGGGACCTGTTGTAATGGTTTATAATACATAATTACAAGGAGATTGGGTGTTGAATATGACTTTGCTATTTGAATTTTGTTTTTCCATCTGATAAAAAAATCTTTTTCTACAGTAAGTATTTTTAAAATAAGGCATTGTAAAATTTTGTTGTTTTGCCAGAGGCCTGTTTCATGCTATTAAGTGCCCAGAGATACATTGAAATCATGCTCTTCTCCTCCCCCTCCAATACTTTTATTTTGATAGCAAATTTTGGACCCGAAACCGACCAGGTGATAAAATGCGAGATCGATACAATTTAAACCTATTACCTGGAATGTCTGAAGATGGAGTAGAATATGGTAAGGTTCTTGCATGTTTATCCTTTGAAATCTGATATTCTTGTTATAAAAGTGTTAGGTATTGGAAAGATTATGGAAAACTATTTTAGTTTTAAAGTTTATTGATTTATAAATCACCAGCAATCATTTTCATTTTTATAAGGTGTTAATTTTATTGGCCCACTTCATTTATAACATCTCTATTGACAATGGCTGTATTCTATTCCTATTTATAGATGACCTTGAACCTAATAGCCTGGCAGTAATTCCAGGGATGGGAATACCAGAACAACTAAAATTAGCTATGGAACAAGAACAGATGGGTAAGAGAAGTTGTTCCTATAAATTTTACTTTTTCTATAATTTTACCTATTTCTTATCATGATATTGAATTATTTTGAAAATGCCAAATGATTTATGTTGAGAAATGTTGATAAAAGTGATGTGAACTGCATAATATTTAGACTCTGTTCTTCCAAAAATAAAATGATGAAGTGGCCCCTTTCTTTTCCTTGCCTAACTACTTCTCTTTATGGTTATAGGGAAAGATGAATCAAATGAAATTGAAATGACAATTCCAGGTTTAGATTGGGGAATGGAGGAGGTGATGCAAAAGGATCAGAAAAAAGTACCTCAGAAGAAAGTTCCTTATGCAAAACCTATTCCTGCTCAGTTCCAGCAGGTGAGTAACTAGAAGTGTCCCCCTGGTCCCCCCCTGGGAGACTCTGCTCAGTGAGTCTAATTGAAGTGCAGAAATAGGTTTCTCTTGAATGATCTCATCTGTTGAAGGTATTATGTATCAGACTTTTTTTTTTCAAGCATTCTTCGCATATTTCAAGCATTATTAGATGTAGTTCCCATTTGCTCCTTTGTAGTTAGTGCTAAAGCTTGTCATGAATCTTCTCTAGATCTTCTTTTGTTCTCACCTACTTGTTATCATCCAAGCTATCAGAAGAGGGAGAAGAGAGAAGCATGGCACAGAAAGAGTATGTTTCTTTGAACGTAATTTTGTCTGTCTTCCACTTAGTTGTTCCCTCAACACAAAGCACATGTGCCCTTTAGAAGAGGCAGGCAGGCTTTGCATCCTAATAACATGCGAGATCTTAACAGCTTTTATCAGCTAGCGATTTCTACCTAGTAATGTGCTTGCCTGACTCCATTTCTATGTCACTATGAACTAGCATTAGAAGTAAAGGTTGTTGGAGTTTCTGGCGTGGTGCAGTGGGAACGAATCCGACTAGTATCCATGAGGACTCGGGTTCGATTCCTGCCCTCACTCAGTGGATAAAGGATGTAGTGTTGCTGTGTCTGTGCTGTAGCCTGGTAGCTTCAGCTCCAATTGGACCCCTAGCCTGGGAACTTCCATATGCTGTGGGTGTGGCCCTAAAAAGACAAAAAAGGAGTTCCTGTCGTGGCTCAGCGGAAATGACTCTGACTAGCATCCATGGGGATGCAGGATCAATCCCTAGCATTGCTCAGTGGGTTAATGACCTGGCGTAGGTGTGAGTTGTGGCGTATGTCGAAGATGCGACTCGGATCTGGTGTTGATGTGGCTGTGGTGTAGGCTGGCAGCTGCAGCTCTGACTCAACCCCTATCCTGGGAACTTCCCTGTGCTTGCTGCGGGTGCAGCCCTAAAATGCAAAAAAAAAAAAAATTGTTTATCTGGTGAGCCAACTTGTATTCATCAGGTTAAAAGGAGCCAGTGACATTATAAAATGTTTTTTTTTCATTTTGTCATTATAATTTACACACTTAGGGTATATGTTAATATTCTCTTCCTTCCCAAGGCTTGGATGCAAAATAAGGTTCCAATTCCTACCCCAAATGAGGTATTGAATGACAGAAAAGAAGACATTAAATTGGAAGAGAAGAAAAAAACACAAGCAGAAATTGAGCAAGAGATGGCCACGTTACAGTATACTAACCCACAGCTTCTGGAGGTGCGTGAAGCTCTTTGGGGGATTCAAGGTGATCTAAGAAAGTAGTGATAACATTTTTATTGCTGTGCTCTTAAAAAGAAGGGCAGGGACTCTTACATGGGTTTGATGAGCTATACTATTTTTTATTGCTGCATTAGGAAGCTAGTTTCTAAAAGAATCCTGTTTCTTAGACTTTTAAAACCGGATCAATCAAGCAGTAAGTGGATATAAGTTAAATATACACTTTTAATAGACAAAGCCAACATTTTTAATTTGGATTCACTTACTTTTCCTCAGATAAAATAATTTTTGTCAGCTTTAGAGCAGGTGGTTTGTTCTTATTTTTCATACCTTTGGCAGCTACCAAGAATGCTACAACACTAGTAAATTGTTGGGCTTTCCCTGATGAAGGTGCATAAAAATAGTACTGATTGCTGTTTCCCAGCACCTAAAAAGACGTCTTCATGGGTCTGGAGGCCTGAGCACCTTCAGCACATCTGATGTCATAGAGACCTAGTTACTGTTGGGGTAGTGAGAGGTCAGTCGAAGCCTGTGTTTGTTTTGAGGCTCCCCCAAAGAAATGAGATAGCAATATTGTCATCTTTAAGGGCTCTCTCTGGTTTACTTATCAGCATGCTTTTTCTTTCTTTCTTTTTTTTTTTTTCTTAGCAACTGAAAATTGAAAGACTTGCACAGAAACAGGCTGAGCAAATTCAGCCTCCTCCTTCATCCGGCACCCCTCTTCTGGGACCCCAGCCCTTTCCAGGACAAGGTCCAATGTCTCAGATTCCTCAAGGTTTTCAACAGCCTCATCCATCTCAGCAGATGCCAATGAACATGGCTCAAATGGGGCCTCCAGGTCCACAAGGACAATTTAGACCCCCTGGACCCCAGGGACAAATGGGACCACAAGGTCCTCCACTGCATCAGGGAGGTGGGGGGCCACAAGGCTTCATGGGACCACAGGGACCCCAGGGCCCGCCCCAAGGGTTGCCGAGGCCTCAGGACATGCATGGGCCCCAAGGAATGCAAAGGCATCCCGGACCCCATGGCCCTTTAGGACCTCAAGGACCACCTGGACCACAGGGTAATTCTGGTCCTCAAGGTCATATGGGTCCTCAGGGCCCACCTGGCCCACAAGGTCACATAGGCCCCCAAGGCCCACCTGGTCCCCAGGGTCACTTGGGCCCTCAGGGACCTCCTGGTACTCAAGGTATGCAGGGACCACCTGGTCCCAGAGGAATGCAAGGACCTCCTCATCCTCATGGGATACAAGGCGGGCCAGGGTCTCAAGGGATCCAAGGCCCTGTGTCTCAGGGACCTCTGATGGGATTGAATCCAAGAGGAATGCAGGGTCCTCCAGGCCCCCGAGAGACTCAGGGTCCTGCTCCCCAGGGGATGATGCTGGGCCACCCACCTCAAGAGATGAGAGGACCTCATCCTCCAAGTGGACTGCTGGGACATGGCCCTCAGGAGATACGAGGTCCTCAGGAGATGCGAGGCATGCAGGGGCCTCCACCCCAAGGATCAATGCTGGGCCCTCCCCAGGAATTGCGAGGGCCTCCAGGCTCACAAGGTCAGCAGGGGCCGCCCCAGGGCTCTTTGGGACCTCCACCCCAGGGTGGCATGCAAGGGCCCCCTGGACCTCAGGGACAGCAGAACCCGGCAAGAGGGCCACATCCATCTCAAGGGCCAATACCATTCCAGCAGCAGAAAACAGCTCTGCTAGGTGATGGGCCCCGGGCCCCCTTCAATCAGGTATTACTTATTTCCAACTTGTAAACATTACACTTGGGGAAAATACACTCTGCACTGAGGCAGCACTTTTAAATGCTGTGAAAGACGGTCACAGCTGGTATAGACATTTCTCAAGTAGTGATGGTGGCTTGAGAATAGCATCATGGCTGAAGAAAGAAATAATAACTAAGTAGACCACTAAACATATCACAGTATGAATCTTCTTAACTTCTGTCTTTTAGTAGACTTTTTCCGGAAAAGATGAACTCTCAATTGGATACAGTTCATAATTGTACCAGGGCTCCAGAAGAGCTGTGGCCCTGAGCAGGGAGCATAGGTGACTCAGCCTGCCCTGCTCCCTTTTCTGGGCTCTTTCCTTCATAGGCTGGTGTTTTATGGGCTTGCCAGACAACTGAGCCACCTCCTGTCTGCCTGCTGATCTGCCTGCTGGCTCTACTTTTTAACATAGTATGAGGTGTTTAACTCACAAGTATACCATAGATTGATCTCACTATTTTCATTTCAGTGAATGTTTCTCGAGATCTGAGTCCAGAATTGGGCATTTTCAAATGGTGATCCTTTGGGTGAAATTATGCTCAAGTTTTTTCAGTTCACATATAAAAATTTTTAAAGGAGGGAATATTTCTGTAGAAATTTTCTTGGCTCATTTTAGAGGATTCTATTATCATCAGTCAAGTTTTATTATTGTTTTTTTTAACCCATTTGCCGAACTGTTGCTTGAGAGATGGTGCGAGGAGTGTTCATTTTGCTTGTGCTGAATTGCAGAAGACTACGTGGGCATGAATGGATTGAACACTGTTTGGCTCTGTGGTTTTTAACCTTTTTCTGAATTTCATTATTTGGGTATGAACAACTGGGTTTGTGTCCTCAAAGTTGGTTGTGAACCAAAAGGGAACGAGTGAATGAGTGAGCTGATGTTGACGCCCTGGGTCTTCACTGAAAGGCACTCGACCCCTGTGGAAGAGGGCCTGCTTCAGATGGCATATGTAGAACACACTGCACTTCTGAGAGTCTGTAGTGAGAAGATGGCCATCGGATTCAGTGAATTAAAATAACTAGCTCAGAAAATAGATTGTGCGTTACATTTCAGACCTTTTAGAACTTAAACATGTCATAGCAGTGAAGAAACTGATGGCATTTGAGTTTATTTCCAGAATTTATTGGGCACTTTTCAGAATTTAGGATGTTTAATAAATCTAGGTTTATCATGAACTGTCCTAAAACTAAAGTGTTATATATTTTATTAATACAGACTATATTTGTATGTTTATAATATTTACCTACCCAACCTATGTTAGTGAATTAACAGTTTTCATTTTGAAGGATAAAAACTTAATGAACTTCAGCTACCACCTTATGACTAAAATTATACACATGTCAGATTCAAGAGGACAGGTCTGTTGGGGACAATTCAGTAACTTTATTGTATCATGTGGTAAAAGATTTTATATATGAAAAGCGAAATGACTCTAAAAAATGGAATTGACCTGTAGAATATATTGGTAGAATGACAATGGAACTTTAATACATTTTAGGGCATTTCAGATCTCACAAGTTGCCTGATGAAAATCTTTGCTCATATTTCTAATATGCTAAAATGTGACTCTACTTTGACCAGGTTAGTTATTTAAACCAGTTGCTTTAATTGGTTAAATTTAAAAGAATTTGTTTCCAGTGTTAAGGTAATAGCATGAAAGATGTTGATAAGAGCTGTCCTCAAGTAAAAGGGACAAGAAACAGAGGAGGATGGAAATCACTGGTATTGAGTTAATGATGGCCATTTATAACTTCATTGCTGTAATGAGTATCTGCTCATAGCTGCTTTTTCATGTAACTAGTTTGGATTATGAAAGCAGTTTTGCTGTTGATAGTTTTGAAACTGTGCTGTTCTTGTGGTAGGTCCAGTCACTAAATGCATTTTTTATATGAAGGAATGACTAGATATTTATTTGATTGTGTATTTATTTGTCAAGAGACTAGATCCAAGGTCACTGGACAGTCTGGGGAATAAATAGAATTTAGATATGGCTAGGTCACATGACAGAATAGTAGGACTAGGGACAAGCTGGGATTGAGCCCTGGGGTTGCAGAGCAAGAAGATTAAGAGGATCAGAGCAGAAGCTGCCGGAATCCATGAACCTGAGATCCTGGGTGACATAGCTGGGAATGAGCAGTGGGTCCTGAGCTACAGGAATCAGACAGTAGAGATAAGATGGAGTGAAGGAGAGAGCAGTGAATGAACAGTTTGCTTATCAGGAACCCTGTCCTGTTCCCCACCTTTCAAACGCAGCTAATCTTTTGAGAGGATGGATTATTTTCTATAGCTGAAAGGAGTCATGGATACAAGAGCAGAGTTTACCTGTCCCGGCAGGCTTCTAGGTCTTTACCTTTTTTTTTTTTTTTTTTGTCTTTTTGCCATTTCTTGGGCTGCTCTCGTGGCACATGGAGGTTCCCAGGCTAGGGGTCTAATCAGAACTGTAGCTGCCGGCCTATGCCAGAGCCACAGCAACGCGAGATCCGAGCCGCATCTGCAACCTACACCACAGCTCATGGCAACGCCAGATCCTTAACCCACTGAGCAAGGGCAGGGACGGAACCCTCAACCTCATGGTTCCTAGTCAGATTCGTTAACCGCTGCGCCACAACAGGAACTCCTAGGTCTTTACTTTTGCCAGAAGTTCCTCCTCTGTGCAGAGTGTTGTGGTTTTTATGTTATGATTTCCAGCTTTCTATTGAGGTTCTCATTTGGCATTATAAGTAAAGATCTAGCTTTAAATAAAACTTGTCAGTAGGTTTAAAATATAAGTATATCCTTTTATTATGGTCGGAGGAGTATCTCCTTTCCCTCATTTTTTTTTTTTTTTCCTTTTTGCCATTTTAGGGCTGCACCTGCAGCATATGGGAGTTCCCAGGCTAGGGGTCGAATCAGAGCTACAGCTGCAGGCCTACACCACAGCCACAGCAACGCCAGATCCGAGCCCCATCTGTGACCTACACCACAGCTCACGGCAACGCCAGATCCTTAACCCACTGAGCGAGGCCAGAGATTGAACTTACATCCTCATGGATACTAGTTGGATTTGTTTTGGCTGCACCACAGTGGGAACTCCCCCTTTCCCTCAATTTAAGGACAATTTTGCTATAATGTCACTAGCTATGTATTTATTGCTGAAAGTTTTGGGGCAACCTAGTGTTTTTATCTTGTCACATTATGATAAAATTGCTGTTCATGAAGCACAAGCCTTTGTTTTCACACCCCCGCTTTAAAAACATCTTTTCAGGAAGGACAGAACGCAGGCCCCCCACCCCTGATACCAGGCCTAGGGCAGCAGGGAGCACAAGGTCGCATCCCCCCTCTTAACCCTGGACAAGGACCTGGCCCTAACAAAGGTAAATATCTGCTCGGCTGAATAAGAGGTTATATTCCTTCTTTGGGTAAATCTTACAATAGTTTTATTGGTAAGTAACTGATAGAATGGTCACATGAACCTCTAGGAAAAACAAGAGCAGAGTCAACTCAGGTAATAGCTTTATCTTAGGTTGCTTTCTTAGATGTGCTTCAGTTATAGCCAAAACGCTGCCCAGAGGAAATAGCTCCTCTCTACCAGAAGTGGGCGGCATAACCACTTGGACAGTCCCCAGGAGCAGGGCCTGTGCCACAGGCCGCCTTGTCCATCTCCTGGGAATGGGAGTGGTTCCTGTGCTAATTGAATGCAAGTACAGAGAGCTCAACAGTTTCTAAGTTTTTGATGGGATAAAGAATTAATAGTGTTTTTAATATTGCCTCCTTTCTCCCTTCAAATTGTGTCATATATTGAATTCTTTAGCTGGTTACATTGTTCTGCACCCTTTGCAAAGAAGAAAGCCATGTACCAATGTGTTTTTGCCTGATTGTTGATACTATGAATGTTTTTGCCTGATTGTTGATACTATGAAAAGCACAGAGTTGAGGATTGTCATTGTGAGATGTGAGGCTATTTGGAAGTTAAGAATCACCCTTAAGAGTTGAAAGAGGGCACATGCCAGAGCCCCAGTCCCTCGTTTTGCTGAGGCATTCAGTGCTCACAAATCTGCAGGAAGAACTGGGGCAGAAGTGAGTAGGGGCAGCTGTTGGATGGAGAGGAGAGTTTGAGGATGGGACTGTGAGGGACTGTGGACCTTTTCATGGGAAGACGTAAACCAGAGAACCAGGAGTATTGTGGGGATGGCACTGCAAAGAACTCCACCCTTCGTAACTTTAAAAAAAAAAAATCTTTTTAGGGCCACAGCTATGGCATATGGATGTTCCCAGGCTAGGGGTCAAATCAGAGCTGTAGCTGCTGGCTTATACCACAGCAATAGCAACACTGTATCTGCAACCTGTGCTGCAGCTTGTGGCAATGCCAGAGCGAGGCCAGGGATCGAACCCAAGTCCTCATGGATACTGGTCAGGTTCATTACCGCTGAGCCATGATGGGAACTCCAATCCCTTGTAACTTAATTGCCTAAGCTCACAGCGCCTTGTGGTACATGTTAGGTTTCTTACCCCCATTTGATCAGATTAACAGAAGTCCTGGTCAGTATTTGCAGCCTGAGGACTTTGGGAATTTAAAGCTTAGTCTTGAATTTATAGGAGTTATCAGAGGTAGGAAAGGGATAGGTACAGGAATTAGGAGAATGTTTAGTTTCATTGTATGGACAGGGAAAAAAGAGAAAGAAAGCATCAAGAACCAATCTTTGGCTGTGGGGACCCTAAGAAAAGAAGTCTGTTACCTACAAGGTACAGCCACCAGCGAACTGAGAGCCTGCCTCTCTCCCTCTCCCCCACCTGTGTCTGTCTCCACCTCCTTCCCTCTCCTCCTTGCTCTTCCCCTTTTTCTCTTTACTTCTCTCTCTCTTTCTCTTCCTCCTCTCTTTCTCCTCCCAGGGACCAAAGGGAGAAGGGAGAGCCGAGAAAGTGGCCCTGCCATCCCCTACTGGATTAACCAGCGCCGCCGCCCCATCACCGGGGGCCACATCCCTTCTAATTTGTAGTGGTGGGTTTCTTTCCTTGGAGGAGCCAGGGTACTTTTAAGCAGATAGAGGTAATGGGAGGATTATTATTCATAGGTAAGTCTGAATGGAATGTGTTCAGCTTCCTCAGGTCGAAGGTCTGCTCTGTCTGAGGTCACAACAAGTCCAAGCAACATGAAGGTAGAGAAGGCACCATGAGCTGCAGGAACATACTGAGAAGTGAGGGGGCGTTTACCAAGAGGCAGCATAGGAGGCGCTTTCCTCAGCATGCTGAGGAATGGGTTAATTGAAGGGAGAGAAAGCAGAAGGAACAGGAAAAGCTTACGAGAAAGAGAAAGTCCTTCTAATGTGTATTTTTATACTGAGATTTCCAAGTTTTTTACACGTTGAATGGTGAGGAGAAATTGAAATGGCCAAGGGAAATGAATAAAAATGAAAGAGGAAGGGCATTGGAAGGGTAAGAATTGTGGCTGACTGTGATGTAAGGAAAGGAAGGTCATCCTTTTTGCTGGGGAAAAGCAGTAAAAGGCATGGGCTGGACAAATAGAGAAATTTCATTTCTACAAGTCAGTTGTTTTAGAAGGAAGAGTGTCCCTTTGCTATCTACTTTTTAAAAATATTTGATTTAAATTGTATATTGACAGAAAACAGGTGTACATTTACGATGGCTGCAGTAATCAGTAGCCAGGAAAGTAAATCTCTTCAAAGCTGTAGGAGATGAACTAGATGGACTTGGGCTCTGTTCATTTTCAGTCTGAACTTTGAATATATTACAGATAATAAAATATTTTTAAAAACTTCTTTAAGGAGTTCCCGTAATGGCTCAATGGCTCAACGAATCCGACTAGGAGCCCTGAGGTTGCAGGTTTGATCCCTGGCCTTGCCTAGTGGGTTAACAATCCAGCATTGCCGTGAGCAATGGTGTAGGTCGCAGACGTGGCTCGGATCTGGCATTGCTGTGGCTCTGGCGTAGGCCGGTGGCTATAGCTGCAATTAGACCCCTAGGCTGGGAATCTCCACATACCGCAGGTGCGGCCCTAGAAAATGAAAGACAAAAAAACAAAAACAAACCAACAAACAAAAAAAACTTTAATAGACTTCCAAATGTTACTGGCAAAGAATGGTGGTAATATTATCGATGAGGGAGATCATTCATAGAGAGGGTCAGAGAAAGTGTTTATACAAAACCTGAAACTGAAGGATGGTGAAGTTTTGGTCACAGGCAGTCACTGGAGAGGCCCATGTACCTTACAGAGGATTTTGTTAAGTATCAAAGTATGAGTTAACCAATCAAGTTAAATGAACCTAGGACTTGAGGAGTGACACGAATGCAGTGTGGTATGGCCCCAGTGACCCAGTGGTGGGCTCTGCAGGCTTTTCCAAACAGAGCAAATTCTTTGTACTGGGCTTCCCAGCCTTGAGCCTGATTTCCCTGCTGCCTTCTCTGGGGGAGGGAGGGGTGGAGCAGGCTGGTCCAACAGAATCACTAAGGAATGAAGGTAGGAAGGGAGGCTTATTCTTATGCCTGTGAGGCTCTTATGTTTTTTAAGTGAATCTTCACAGCAGCCAGGTTTCCTCTGGGTCAAGTTGCTTAGCTAGTGACTGAGGAAGTTGAAATCCTACCCTCAAACCTTTGCTTTTCTCATGATATAATATCAGCTTTAGGGACATTTGTCTCCTAAGTATGCTGGGAACCAGGGAGGGAAAACATTTGCAATAAAAGAATGCATTCGAAAATTTTAAGATGCTGAGAATCAGACCTGTACCGGCAGGATTCCTGGAAGACAATGTCAAAATCAGTTTTATTTCCTTCAGGTGACTCCCGAGGCCCTCCAAACCATCACATGGGCCCAATGTCAGAGAGGCGGCACGAGCAGAGTGGTGGGCCTGAACATGGGCCTGAGAGGGGGCCTTTCCGGGGCGGCCAGGACTGCAGAGGTCCCCCCGACAGGCGCGGCCCTCACCCTGACTTCCCTGACGACTTCAGCAGACCTGATGACTTCCACCCCGACAAGCGCTTTGGCCACCGGTTACGTGAATTTGAAGGGCGAGGAGGACCTTTACCACAAGAAGAGAAGTGGAGGCGGGGGGGCCCCGGGCCTCCATTTCCTCCTGATCACAGGGAGTTCAGTGATGGCGATGGCCGGGGTGCGGCCCGGGGCCCTCCAGGGGCGTGGGAAAGCCGCAGACCTGGAGACGAACGCTTCCCTCGGGATCCTGAGGACCCACGTTTTCGAGGGCGCAGAGAAGAAAGGTGGGATAGATACTCTGTGGGTCCATTTCTTCTTCCCTGGAGCTCTACAAAAGTCTCATTCCTCTTTCACTTGGGGAGAGAGTACCCTACCCTCGATAGGTTTTGTATTTTATATATATTTGTGTATTTATATATATACTCAAATACCATCTGTTATATGGTTCTTTTTTGTCTCTACAACTTAGAAATCTTTATCTTTTTCTTTGCTTTTTTTTTTTTTTTGGCCACACCCATGGCATGTGGAAGTTTCTGGGCCAGAGATTGAACCCGAGCCACAGCAGTGACGACCCTGGATCCTTAACCCGCCATGCCACAAGGGAACTCTGAGAAACATTCTTCTTTTTGTTAATTTTTTGGTTCTTTTAAATAGATAGGAGGAGCAGTCTACTATAAAGGTTCTTGGATTTGGTTAGAAATCCCCAGGTTCCCTTGTTTGGAATGATGAAATATGAGCCAAATCTCTAGATGGAAAATAAAGGAATTGCTTAGATAGATAGTTTGTGCGTACTTGCCTAAAGATCTTAACAAAACCCAGTCAAACTGAAAAATAATCTTGCTGTTAAACTCAAATTAGGTCGAGGTTAGGTTTGAACACCTAAGAAATGAAATAAAGGAAGTAAGGAGAAAAAAAGATAATTGGTGAAATCTCAAGTAAGGCTCAGAATAATCAATGATGATAATAATTGATGTTACTTCGGTGAATTGTGAGGTAGGTGTTAACTGTCAGCATTTATAGAGCAGGGATGACACTGAGAGCCAGAGCAGTTCCTTGTCTTTGGAAGGCCCACGGGTGCTAAGTGAGAGCAGCTGATGGCCTGGGCTATCCACCTGCGGTGCCCATGCTGTGCTGTTCTGCACTCCTGCCCTGACTGCCCCAGTCATCTCTCCCATGTCTTTTCCCATCACAGTTCTTACTGCTGTTGCTAGCAGGTATTTGAGTTAAGGGTTGGCACTCCATTCTCATGGGGTGTGTTAGAAAAGAGTGGCTGACAGTATGGCCAGGGAGGGTGAAAGACAGGGGTTAAGAGGAGAAGCTGTCAGGGTTTTTTTGTTTGTTTATTTTTCCTTTTACAGCTGAACCTTTGGCATATGGGAGTTCCCAGGATGGGGGTCGATTGGAGCTGCAGCTGCCAGCCCACCCTACAGCCACAGCAACACCAGATCCAAGCCACATCTGCAACCTGCGCTGGATCCTTAACCCAGTGAGTGAGGTCAGGGATCGAACCTGCAACCTCATGGATACTAGTTAGGTTCTTAACCTGCTAAGCCACAATGGGAACTCTGGAGAGGGGAGGGTTTTTTTTGTTTTTTTTTTTTGTCTTTTTGCTATTTCTTTGGGCCGCTCCTGAGGCATATGGAGGTTCCCAGGCTAGGGGTCAAATCGGAGCTGTAGCCCCCGGCCTATACCACAGCTCACGGCAACGCCAGATCCTTAACCCACTGAGCAAGGGCAGGGACCGAACCCGCAACCTCATGGTTCCTAGTTGGATTCGTTAACCACTGCGCCACGACGGGAACTCCGGGGTTTTTAATAAAGAGATTTTAAGAGTTTTCTTACAGATATCCTCATATTCACTCCTTGAAATGGCTTTTTATGTTGGCTTTGGCATCAACATAACTTTGATTTCTTGAACCTCTGCATCTTGTCCAAAGTTTCAGATTTTACTGTGCTTCAGTTTGTGTTACATTTCATCTGTCAATGTCAGACCGATGCCTAGACTCTTGTGCTGTTTGCAGCTTCTCTTCAAATATGCCCACCATGTCCTGTTCCCATTTTGCTTGCTCTTTCCTCTGCCGGAGCACAGCCTCCTAGATGGTTGTGGCTCACTCCACTTAGCTCTCCCCTTCTGCTGTACCTTTTACCCTGCTTTATATTTCTTCATAGCACTTAGCACTGCTTGACATTAAGTGATGTGTTTATTTCTGTATTACTTGTATCTCCCAGAAGCATGACAGCTTCCTGAGGGCAAATCCTTAGCACTTAGAGCAGTAGTAGTGACACCATAGGTGCTCAGTAACTGTTGGGTAAATGAATCTGTTAAAGGGGGAGATGCATTTGAGAGGGCTCATTCATCAGGAGGTGCACCACTCAGCTTGGGCTGCCATAACAAATACCATGGAGTATGGCCCTTAAACAAAAGAAATCAATTTTCTCACAGTACTAAGTACTGGAGGTTCCAGATCAGGGTCTAGCAGGGTATGTTTCTGGTGAGACTTCTCTTCCTGGCTTGCAGATAGCCACCTTCTCCTGTTGCCCTTGCATATAGGGAAGAGAGAGTAAGCAGGCTGTCACTGGTGTCTCTATAAGGGCACTAATCCCATCATGGGGCCCCACCTGCAGAACCTCATCTAACTCTTGAACTCTCAAAGGCCCATTTCTAAAACCACTTTGGGAGATAGGGCTTTAGCATAGGAATTTTGCAGGGGAGAAGGGGGTACACAAACATTAGGTCCCCCCTTCCTTTTGTAGCTAGGGCAGTTGTATGACGGATGCATGGGCAAGAAAAGAGTCCTGATGTTTTGAAGGGTTCTTCCCTGAATCTGTCTCAGGGTAATAGTGCTTCACTCATCTCCTCCACCTGTCAGTTCTACCCTCACCTTAGGTGTTTATTTCAGCCAGCATCTGGGGGAACACCCCCTTTGCTTGCAGGAGCATGGCTCATTAAATTACCTCAGGACAAGAAAGATATGAAAAGATGGCTAGATAGCTGGAATGGTGAAGTGAAAAAGGAAAAGCTCTTTTTGCAGTAAATCACTGAGTTATAAATGGAATAGGAGGAGTAGAATTAGCATTATTATTTCTTTTAAGCAATCAGTGCCATAATTCAGACAAGGATCATCAGTAGATGCTAAAAGCCACTGAGCAAAAGATTGTGGAGAATCAGGATAGTCTCATAATACCAAAGTGTCACCCCACAGATTACTTAATTGCAAAGAAAAAAATGTACCTTTGCAACAATGAAATTTGATTGCCATGCCACTTTTACCTCATAATGAGTCAGGCTGGCGTCACTGTGAAGGTATATAAGAAGTTTTTGCCAAAGATGTTTTACCTGAATCTAATCATGAGGAAACAAATTTAAATTGTGGAACATTCTATGAAACATCTGGATGGACCCTTCAGAAAAATGTCAAGGTTAGGGAGTTCCCATTGTGGCGCAGTGGAAACAATCCAACTAGGAACCATGAGGTTGTGGGTTCGATCCCTGGCCTTGCTCAGTGGGTTAAGGATCCGCATTGCCATGAGCTGTGGTGTAGGTGGCATTCATGGCTCGGATCCTGTGTTGCTTGGCTGTGGCGTAGGCTGGCAGCTGTAGCTCCGATTAGACCCCTGGCCTGGGGCCTGGGAACTTCCTTATGTGGCCGGTGCAGTCCTAAAAAGCAAAAAAAAAAGTCAAGGTCATGAAAGATAAAACACATAGGAGGGGAACTGTCGTAGAGTGAAGTAGACCAAAGAAATGACCATTGAATAATAGTGTGTGATCATGATTGAAATCTATAAAGACAACTGTAGAGGACAGTTTGAGGACAATTGGGGATATTCAAAGTGTTCTATGTATTAAATACTACATGTTATTTATTTATGTGCTTTTTAGGGCTGCATCTTTACTGTAAATTTGAAAGTTTTCAAAATAAAATGTTGGAGTAAAAGATAACTGATTGGAAACTCAGGAAAAAAAGCAGAAGGCCTGGCTAGAGAGGAAGCTACAGGCAGGCAGCTCATGCAGACGGGCCCCCATTTCCGTGGCCTCTCAGGTGCTCATGCACCTTTCCTGCTGGCAGGCCCCTTTCTTTGCTTCCCCACAGGCTGCTGCTTAAGCTCCAGTGCCCCTCATAATGATCTTGCTTCAGTAACCCCCTTGGACAACTTAGTTTCCCAGTTCCAGAACTCCTAAGGGACAGTGAAATTGTCCAGCAGCCCAGGCACCAGGTTATCAGCTTGCCAGCGGGTGGGTTACCCGTCAGCCAGCTGCCTACCTGTATACCAATCAGCTGTGGGGTGGCGCCATTGGTGCAGTTCTTGGCAACCAGGTCTGCCCCTGAGTAGAGGTTGTGGGCTGGGGCAGATGGCAGAGTGGGTGTCCCCAAGCAAGTCAAGTACAGTTGGCAGGCATGGATCTGTGCCCCTCTTTTTTCTGATTATATAAATCATGGATGTTTGTTTAAAAAAGTAAATGGTAATATGAAGTTCCCGTCATGGCTCAGTGGTTAACAAACCCAACTAATATCTGTGAAGATGCAGTTTCTATCCCTGCCCTTGCTCAGTGGGTTAAGGATCTGGCGTTGCCGTGAGCTGTGGTGTAGGTCCCAGACACGGCTCAGATCCCACATTGCTGTGGCTGTGGTGTAGGCTGGCAGCTATAGCTCCAACTCACCCCCTAGCCTGGAAAACTCCATATGCCTCGGCATGGCCCTAGAAAGACAAAAGACAAGAAAAAAAGAGAAATGTAAATGGTAATATGAAAAGTATGTGTGAGGCAGTGGTAAGGAGCCTGGGCTGGGTGTCAAGACCTGCTGAGTTCAAATCCCAACACTTCTGTGTGTCCTTAAATAAACGACAAGCTCTCTGAGCCTTAGCGAAATCATGACTGAGACAGTTAATAGTGTGTTTCATATGGTGGTTGTGAGGATAAAATGAAATGAAATAATACATGTAAAGCACTTGGCATGATACAAGCACTTAGAAATCTCACCGCAATTATTGCTAAAAGCCTAAAGAAAGTTAAAACAACCCTACGTTCTGATACATTTCCTTTCTGCCTGTTTTTGCCTGTCACATTGGGATTGTAAAATGGGTACTTTAAAAAATACTTAATCTTAGTTTGTTTTTTTTTCCCATTTAACATTGTATCATTATGCCTCTTTGAAACCTGAACTTAGAGCTACCAAGTATTCCATTAGGTGAATATTCTGCTGCTTTCCCTTAACAGCTTCAGACGAGGAGCCCCCCCAAGACATGAGGGCCGGGCTCCCCCCAGAGGAAGGGATGGTTTTCCTGGTCCTGAAGACTTTGGACCAGAGGAGAGTTTTGATGCTGCTGATGAAGCAGCCCGAGGAAGAGATCTCAGAGGTCGAGGTCGGGGTACCCCTCGAGGTGAGTTGAGGACCCCAGGTCTGGGGGGGAAGAGGGGCGGAGAGTTAGGTTACTGTGAACACACCTGAAATAGTCTGTTCTGTTGTGTAGGAGGAAGGAAGGGCTTATTGCCCACTCCTGATGAGTTCCCCCGGTTTGAAGGAGGACGGAAACCAGACTCCTGGGATGGAAATAGAGAGTCAGGTAAGGAGCAGAGTTGCTTGTAGCCCAGGGCAACTCATACAGTGTGGTCTGAGGCTCTCCCAGGGGACCCCTGGCTTGTCTTCAAATCTTTACCCCAGTGTGGACTGATCGTGGAGGCAGATGGGAGAAGCCAGTTTTCTCCTCTTGACCCAGATACTAAAGGGATTTGTTTAACTACCACCCTTTTCAGTAAATTATTTTGTTTTTGGAAAATAGAGTTAAATGAATTGAAGTTTTTTCTCAGCCTTAATTCCTAATATGGCAAATGTTGTTAGGACTCTTGTAAATGATATCTCTTTGGGGGTCCTCAGTAATTTTTTTTTTTTGGTCTTTTGTCTTTTTTCTTGTTGTTGTTGTTGTTGTTGTTGCTATTTCTTGGGCTGCTCCCTCGGCATATGGAGGTTCCCAGGCTAGGGGTTGAATCGGAGCTGTAGCCACCGGCCTACGCCAGAGCCACAGCAACGCGGGATCCGAGCCGCGTCTGCAACCTACACCACAGCTCAGGGCAACGCCGGATCGTTAACCCACTGAGCAAGGGCAGGGACCGAACCCGCAACCTCATGGTTCCTCGTTGGATTCGTTAACCACTGCGCCACGACGGGAACTCCTCCTCAGTAATTTTTAAGAGTGTAAAGACATTCTGAAAGTAAAAGTCTGGGAAACCCTCTTCTGGACCTCACCTGGCTCCTCTTATTTTAGGAAGCATGTTGATTTCTAATCTCCGCCTCTTTTGTGTTCTCTTGATGTGACTGGCCTACGGTGGGTATTCAGAGAATGTTTCTTGCCTGAGTGAATATTGGTTTGCAAGTTGCTACTTCTCAGTAGTATAATTTGTCTGCTTGTAGTCACATTGTACTTTAATATAACAAGAATGTCAGATTCTTAGCCTTGTGGACCTGTGTTTCCTATTTTAGGGCCAGGTCATGAACATTTCCGTGACGCTCCCCGCCCTGATCACCCCCCTCACGATGGTCATTCCCCAGCTGGCAGAGAGCGGTCCTCTTCTCTCCAAGGCATGGACATGGCATCTCTACCGCCCCGAAAGCGCCCCTGGCATGACGGGCCAGGAACCTCTGAGCATAGAGAAATGGAAGCCCCAGGGGGTCCTTCTGAGGACCGAGGAGGCAAAGGTAATTGAGGCTGGTGATTACGGTTCAGGAGCTGTGGGTACCACTGCCCTGCCTAGAAGGCTGTGGGGGTCCCGGGAAGCCTCATCTCCTGGCCAGTTCTGTCCCAGGGTGTGCCTGTTCTGCCTGTCCCTCACTGGGATAATGAGGGTCCTTTCTCCACTCGGCCCTCGGGTGACCGCATGCTCAGCCCCTGTGCAGGTCTCCTCCATTTGCTTCTGGCAGTCCCAGGTTTGCTCATGTTTTCCACTCAGCTCTTTTTCAGATTGTCCCAGCAGTTTCTCTGTTCATTGTACTTTCTGTGTGACTCTTGCTCTAATTAGCAAGTGTGCTCTCTGCTGATGGCTGCTCTGAGCCCTCAGTGGCAGGAAGAATTGTCCTCTCTCAGGTTCTATGTTTTTTCTTCATTCTGGGCCCAGGAAGAACTCTGCTTGTGCCCAGAGTCCAAAGACTGGGGAATATGGTCTGGAAGGACTATTTTTTCAGGAGGATAATGGATTATTTCCACAACTTGAAACTTTGGATCTGTATTTTGGAGGCAGCGCTGACTTTTAGCCAGGAGCAGTAGCCACCAAGTGCCAACTATAGCTGTGGTCTCAGGATAGGCTGGTCAGTCGCACAGTGTGGTGTACCTTGCAGGCTGCTGGTGAGATTGCCTGAGTGCCCCACCTGTGCTCCACTCCCAAGTTCACCTGCCTC
This sequence comes from Phacochoerus africanus, assembly GCF_016906955.1. Taxonomy (NCBI): domain Eukaryota; kingdom Metazoa; phylum Chordata; class Mammalia; order Artiodactyla; family Suidae; genus Phacochoerus; species Phacochoerus africanus. The sequence continues at coordinate 125,108,535 of NC_062546.1, forward strand.
GTGTTGCTGTTTCTTCTCTACATAGTTAGGCTTTTGGTTCTTGATGGTTTGGTTCTCAGTGCAAAGCCCTCAGAAATCACCTCATGTCACTGGTACCTCTTCCCACCCTGGCACAAATTTTGTTGCTGGTGAGTATGGCCACTCAGGGCACCTTTGTAGTCCCAGGCTGAGGCAGCATGGCTGGCATGGAAATGATACCCTAGCTGACAGCTTCTATGCCTGGGGTGCCGTCAGGTGGGCCTAAGGCTGAGGTTTGTAAGAAGCCCAAACCATTCCTTTGGTTAGCTTTCCTCATTTCTGTGTCTTAACTGGATTCAAATTTGTTCACAAATTTAAGGCAGAGTAGGCAGTAGTGTTCTGATAATGTATTATGGGAGATGTGACCAAATCCTGCCATCTCAAAACAAAAATTTTAAAAGCCAGAGTTTTAAAGATGCCTAGAGGTTTGTGCATCCAAGACTGGAACAGGCAAAACTATCTCTAGGAGAAATAATTATAAAAGCTATTGTTTTTGTGCTTTTGTTTTTCAAGAGGTATTTTATTTCTTTAAAGGGAAATTTAAAGTGCTATATAATTGTGGGATAATCATAACAACACTTCTCCTGGTTAGAGCATTTGTGTTACCACCATCAACAGTTTGCATTTCTTGGTTGCTTCCAATGTTAAGTCACTGCTTTTCAAACCTCCCCCTGGAATACCCATGGTGGCATAGGAGGATGAAGATAAACTTCTCGTAGATGGTAGGCGAGGTCCAGTATGACTGTGACCTTCAGAAGGTTCTCCCTGCTTATCTCTTGGCTTCCCATCATCTCCTTCTCAGCCTTGGGGAGCATGCATCTAGTTGATGCTAAGGGGCATGGCCACCAGCCAGAACAGGAATGATAGTGGTCCAGAAAAGTGGAGGCATATGGTTCAGTGCTCTGAGGGCCATGCTAATGTCCTCAGAACTCTGCTTTTTTAAAAAAAAGTCAGTAGTGGGGAGTTCCCATTGTGGCTCAGTGGTAATGAACCCGACTAGTATGCCTGAGGATATGGGTTTGATCCCTGGCCTTGCTCAGTGGCTTAAGGATCCAGTGTTGCCATGAGCTGTGGTCACAGACGGGGCTCGGATCCCGTGTGGCTGTGGCCCAGGCCAGTAGCTGCACTCCAATTTGTCCCCTAGCCTGAGAACCTCCACATGTGTAGCTCTAAAAAGCACACACACACACACACACACACACACACGTCAGTAGTGTCCCATTGTCCTTCACCATAGAGTAACAGTTTCTACTAGGAGTTAACTGATTTAACAGTCTGACGTTAAAAACAAGTCACATGTGAAACCACTGTTTTGTTTCAGGCCGAGGGGGCCCAGGACCTTCTCAGAGAGTGCCAAAGTCCGGGCGTTCCAGCTCCTTGGATGGAGATCACCATGATGGATACCACAGAGATGAACCTTTTGGGGGTCCTCCAGGCAGTGGTACCCCTTCTAGAGGGGGCCGGAGTGGCAGTAACTGGGGTAGAGGGAGTAACATGAACTCTGGCCCGCCAAGGCGAGGCGCTTCAAGGGGGGGCGGAAGGGGTCGGTAGAGGTGGGGGTCAATACCCCTAGGCCTCTCTGGACAGTATTTAAGAACTTCTTGTGGACTTACCAAGAGAAACAAAAGGAAACCTGCACCATGTAGCCCTGAACTCTGTGGGGCAGCTGAATCCCAGGAGCCCCTAACGAGGTCTTCAAGGTGAAGAGACTGCTGCTGGCTCTTGAGTGGCCGGCCTTGCTTCGTCTGTCCACCCTCACTGCCCTGACTCCCACATGGGTTTGTGAACATAAAAGCTGGAATCTTTTTTTTTTTTTAAGTGTCACGAGACATGGAGCACCTCCACAAATTTAAGTTCATGTCCCATTTGGAAATTTGTTTCTATATGTACAGTTTGTCAGAGAAAAAACATTAAGTTGTTTTTGTATGAATACAGAATGTGATTTACGCAAGAATTAACAGAAAACAACTAGTTGTCAAGTGCTTGCCTTGAGAAACCTCTTAGTTTCTGTTGCATCTGGTCTACTGAGGGGTGTACAATTATTGCTTATATTTGTGAGCATATGTGATGGGAATCTCTAAGTCATCCAAATTCATCTGTGAACTTTTGGTTTTAAACAAATTCTTACACAGCCATTCTGTCACATTTTTGTAGTCAAGTGAAAAATACTTTGAAACTATAACATGGTTTGAAGTAGATTCAAAGCCTTATTAGTTAGACCTGCTCTGGCAGATGGAAAATTATACATTGAAGAAAAAAAATCTTCTGGAAGTCCAAGTAGGGCCTCTCTGGGCTGCATCTCCTAGTTATCACACCTTAGACTTGAATTGCCTTTTTCTGATGAGAGGATCCTGAAGTTGCAGAAATCAACTGCATACCCTTTGAACACTGTAAGTCATTTCACAAAATGTTTTTAAGTACAAAAGTAATGGATTGGAGTTCCTATTGTGGCTCAGCGGTAACGAACCTGACTAGTATCCATGAGGTATAGTTCGATCCCTGGTCTCGCTCAGTGAGTTAAGGATCCCGAGTTGCTGTGAGCTGTGGTGTTAAGTCGAAGACCCGGCTCTGATCCTGAGTTGCTGTGGCTGTGGCATAGGCTGGCGGCTACAGCTCTGATTTGACTCCTGGCCTTGGAACTATATATTCCACAGGTGCAGCCTAAAAAAGAAAAAAAAGAAAGCAAGCTTTTATTATTCAAAAGAGTCCTGTGGTCACCCTAACATCTCATTACTCTGCCAGCTTCAGTTTAGCATCGGAGACAAGTTTACTTGACAGATTTAGTGGTGCTGAAAAGTGTCAGCAGTTGCTTAGAAGAAGGGATATTGACGTGGTTGGGAGAGTATATAAAAAACTCTTAACTGGTTCTCTGTTAATTTAGAAAATGGTGAAAGCTAAGTTATTTCTGCAGAAAAAATGTACACACACATTGCTTTTTTTAGGGTGTTAGAACCTAGAGACTACAAGTGATTTTCACTTTACAATTTAAAAGAATTTATCAGCACCTCGATCCAATCACACATTTAGGAGGCTCAGGATAGTCTTTGTCCTCCACTGATACAGCTTAAAAAGAAGTTGTAATCAACTAAGCTAAAAAGGATCTAGAGAGCAAACCCACATAGAGATTAGGCTTCTTTTTTCTGAGATTCATGTGGAACTTTATCCTAATATTTTAAGGATTAACTTTAAAAACACAGTACCTCAATAAGCAGATAACCAGATTACACTTTGAGAATGAATTCATTTACAGAAACAAAAAACTAAACATATTTATTAAACACTTGGTGTCTGTAATATATATACGCACTTAAAGCATGAGTGTCAAAATACATACAATACATTGTGCTTTGAATTTTATAAAAGCTAGGCTCCCAAACAGTGAATTCTTGAGAAAATGCTGGGAAAACAATTTTTTAAAAATAATGTCAACATGAAGATGGGCTGAACACTGTAAGATCTTCAGCCATCCAAATTCTGGACCAATTTAGAACTAGAACAGACTTAACTAAGAGTGGCCAATGGTATAGTAAAAAAAACAAATTACTCCCTGAAAACAATGGATTTGCTTTTACAAACACTTTCCTGGTTCCTCTTGAGGTAGGTGATCCTATTTATTGATAGGGGAACAAGGCAGCATTCTTAGAGAATATGGGGGGTAGGGGTAAGTCTACAGTGTGGATGTTGGTCACTTTAGTGTCCATTTCTTTTTTTTTGTCTTTTGTCTTTTTTGTTGTTGTTGCTATTTCTTGGGCCACTCCCGTGGCATATGGAGGTTCCCAGGCTAGGGGTTGAATCGGAGCTGTAGCCACCGGCCTACGCCAGAGCCACAGCAACGCGGGATCCGAGCCTCGTCTGCAACCTACACCACAGCTCACGGCAACGCCGGATCGTTAACCCACTGAGCAAGGGCAGGGACCGAACCCGCAAACTCATGGTTCCTCGTTGGATTCGTTAACCACTGCGCCAGGACGGGAACTCCAGTGTCCATTTCTTGGAGCAGGGCTTAGGACACTGATCAGGCCCTATGAATATAAATTGAGGCTGGAGGAAGAGGCAATGATCCATCGCTGCCCGACAACCTCTTTAGGCAACACTGGAATCCAGCCCCAGGAAACATATCAAATCGTGCAGTCAACGTACCAAAAAAGTGATTCTCAACTTTAGCTGAAAAAGGAATCAGCTCTGGAGAGTTCTAAAAAAAATACTGATGTGCAGCTCCCACCCCAGAGATTCTGAATGAAGTGATCTGAGCTTTGGCTCTTCAAGTAATTCTCATGTGGACTGAGAACCACTGGCACAGAATCTTAAAAATTCTAAATACAGTTTACTTCTTAGTTAATATATAGCTAGTGACAAAACATGTAATTTTCTGGACACACCAGAATACTGAACCTACATTTTCTGGCAGTAAATTAAGGTAGGCAATAAGGTCCTAGGCCAAAATGCTAAACCTAAAATGAAGGAAATTTGGCAATTAGATATACAAAGAATCTTACACTACGTTAAGATGATTACAAAGTATAAACTATAGTTAAAAAGTAGATCAGGCAGTTTCCATTTTGGCTTAGCTGTGAGGAATCCCGACTAAAGTTTCCATGAGGATGTGGGTTCCATCCCTAGCTTTGCTCAGTGGGTTAAGGATCCTGCGTTGCTGTGAGCTGTGGTGCAGTGGTGTACATCGCAGACAAGTGGCTGGGATCCTGTTGCTGTGGCTTCAGTGTAGGCTGGCAGCTGCAACTCCAACTCGACTCCTAACCTGGGAACTTTCATATGCCGAGGTGAGGCCCTAAAAAGACAAAAAAAAAAAGATAAAATTAGGAATGAAAATATTACACCTTGCAAAAATCCATGGTTTCCGTCAAATACAGAAACTCTGGATGTAGAATTAATCTTGTTTCCCAGGAGTCCCCCAGCTCAGTTCTGACCATAGACCTCTCAGCATTTACATGCACCTTACTGGAAACCATGCTTCTTGGTCCATCAGCTAATACAGAACCAATTTTCCTTTAATTTTATAAAGCACCATATTTACCATTTCACCAAGTGAAGAAAAAAAAAAAAAAACTGAGATAAATCATCTTAATTAAAGCACTTTTAAAATGTCCCAGTAGCCAAAGTCAGCGTTGAACTCACGGATCCACTCATACTGCAAAATAAAGAAAAAAATTTCCAAGAGCCAAAGAAAACAAGTTTACTGTAGCTAAACTGCTGCACTGGATGTTTTAAAGGATAAAACGAATAAGAAGTCTAAGAAAAGTACTAAGGGCAGTACTAATTAAAACTGAAGAGCAATTTTTACTGCGTGTAATGTAAGACCACGGTTAACATAAAAGCAATTTCTCATTAAATATTTCACAGCGTATCGCCAATTTAAGAACAAAATCTGGTTTTCACAGCACGTGCTCTCGAGTATAGCACAAAACGCTGAAATCGAGGATCTTCCGAAACTGCTCAAGTCTCAGTTTTTAACAGCCGCTCAGCGTTTACAGATTCTCTGGCAAGGAGCATTTGCTCCGCGCGGTCTGGGAACCGGAGGTTGCAGTCCTCGGCTCGGCAGGCGCTGGGCTCCGGCGGCTGGCTTGGCGTGATCTCCCGACAGCGAGTCCCGGAGCAGACGATGCGTCCTTTCCGATGGTGCGGGCCCCAGGCCTCTCACACAGGTAGCGCCTTGGCGAGGGCGGCGCCCGGGCCCAGGCGCCCAAGAGTGAGGCGCAGCGCCGTGCCTGTGCCCCGGGGCAGCAGTCCGCAGAGCCCAGCCAGCAGCGCGGCCACCTGCGCGCAGGCGCCCAGCGCCGTGAGCAACGTACTGCGCAGACCCAGTGCCGCGTACAGCGTAGTTCCCAGCGCGGCCACGTAGAGCAGCGCCGGCCGCGACGGCACCTCCTCGCCGCGCAGCAAACGTTCGCAAGCAGCGCCGCCCCGCAGGATCATGCCGCCCGCTAGGGCCAGCACCGAGCCCAGGGACCAGAGCAGCGCGAACTTGCGGGCGCGCAGCAGCAACACGGGCGCGTAGAGTGCAGCAAGGCCGAAGCAGAGCGCGGCCATTAGCAGGCACACCCCGCTCGCCACCAGCCGCTGAGTGCGCGTCAGGCTTGGCAAGCACGTCGGTCCTGCTGCCGCCGCCGCCGGCTCCGCAGGGCTCTGCGCCCAGGTCCAACGCAGGCCTGCGCGGCCCAACCACGCCCCCGTCGCTCCGGCCCCCGCCTCGGGCTCCTCCTTCTCTCCTGTGGCTAGCAGTGGCTCAGCAGCCGCCTGCCCACCCGCTTTCCCCTGCGCCAGATACTCTTGTAGTTGGCGGTGGAGGTCCGCCATCTTGGACAGCGGCTCCTGGGAGGGGTGGACTGCCGCCCGCTTCCGGTTCTATTCAGTTGCTGTTGGAAACGGTTCGGCCCTCCAGCGGCTATTGGTCGGCCATGACGGAAGGGGCGGAGCCTAAGGATCTGCTGTCTTAGCGGACTACCCTGAAGCTAGTTCTGGAGGTTTCACTTGTCCCGGCACTCGGCAGTCTTTGGTACGGTGTAGGCGCCCTTAAGTCCTGGATAAATCGTGGAAGCATTAAAAGTTGGGGGGAGGGGTGAGTCTGTGCGGCTATGAAAGAACTTGAGGGATACTTAATGTATCTTGACCTAATGGATATCTGTATCCTGTTGAGATGTGCAGTAGTTTTTCCAAGATGTTGCCTTTGGGGGAAATGGGGAGGCTACTCCAGACTTACGTGTTTCTTATAATTACGCTAACCTCTATCTTAATAAATTTAACTTTTTAAAAACCTCACTGCAGGACTTTAGGTAATTTCTTTGGGAAAGCTACAGAGTTGAAGAGTTAACTGGCCACTCCCACCAATTTGCTTTTCTCGCATTTTAGCAGAGGCTTGGCAATGTTTTTGAGTCTTTCAAGCGGCATGTCATGTATTTTTTGTCCACCGTTCTGTGTTCCTGACATTTCTGGGTCCCAGTTTCCTGACATGTCAGGTCATTCTGATGAGCTTGCTCTCATCTGGTCTGAGATGGCTGCCTCTAAAGCCAATGGTAAGGGAAACTCAGTCTACAGAGTCTGGCTGTACTAGCGCCTTACCACCTGGTACTGGCTTCCCCTGGGTGACCCCAGCCGATAACAACACTCCTTTGTCCAATATGAAGAGGTAGGTATTAATGGCTTTCTGCTGTTGTTGTGTCTGGATTTTCAGTCTGTTATCTGTATAACCAATTTTCCCTATTAAATTCCCATAACATTGTCTGTTTTCCTGAACCAAAACCTGGCCCACTTGTCCAATGAGCAAAGCCACTCTGACACTGTGTTGTGGTGGAGGAAAGCGCAGTGTGTTTTGCAGGGCACCAAGCACTGTGTCTCAGATGACCTGACCCAAGAGGCTGCTTTTTCTTTGCTTTTGTTCTTTTCTTTTCTTTCTTGCAGGAACAGTGCAAATCAGGAGTTCTTGTCATGGCTCAGCGGAAATGAATCCAACTGGTATCTGTGAGGATGCAGGTTCAGTTCCTGACCTTGCCCAGTGGGTTGGTTGCTGTGAGCTGTGGTGTAGGACGAAGATGCAGCTCGGATCCTGTGGTGCTGTGGCAGGCCGGAATCTGTAGCTCTGAATAGACACGTAGCCTGGGATCTTGGATATGCGGAGGGTACAGCCCTAAAAAGCAAAAGCAAAAAAAAAAAAAAAGAAACAGTACAATTCAGTTTCATTTTTTTTTTTCTTTTTTCCTAGGGCTGCACCTGCAGCACATGGAAGTTTCCAGGCTAGGGGTCGAGTTGGAGCTGCAGCTGTCAGCCTATGAACCCGCATCCTCATGGGTACTAGTTGGGTTCTTAACCCTCTGAGCCACAATGGGAACTCCCCGTATAGGCTTTTAGGGAAGGATTTTTAAAGGTAGTGTGAGGGGAGGGTTACTGGCTGCATGATTGTGCTCATGCACATTTCTCTGAATGGTTGTTGGTGAGGTAACAGGGTGATGTTTTAGGAATCTCAGTCATCAGCCTTCTGATTCCAACCAGTCTGGGGTCTACATGCTGGTAGTGAGCATGCAGTTAACTTTTTCCAGCTGATGGAGGTTTTATTACCCACAAAACCACTCAAAGATATGGCTCAGGGTATTGTGTATAGCCCTTGAGGAGGAACTAATGGTCCTTGACTTTGTTTTATGGATAAATTATTATTATTTTGTCTTGCTTGACTGCTTTCCTTTGTTCTTTCATTTTCTTACTTCTATGATAAAATTTGCCCTTTAAAACTCAAGGAAAACCTAGAAGGCTAAAGCTTTTCTACAAACCAGAGGCAGAGGACCCAGGAAGGTGTGGCCCCAGAAAGGTCCTGCTTGGTTTCAGCAGTGCTCTTTCAAAATACATTCTAATTTATCTCATGTGTGGCAACCTAAATAAAGAAGTACACAGAGGCAAGCTTGAGTCACCAGACGTTGAACTTATTCAGGGATAGCAGAGGAATTGCATTTTGGGAAAAGCAAACTCTAGCAACTACAGGTGAGTCCATTGAAAACTTGGGGCGGGCTGTATTCATGGACAGGAGGGGGTAATCTAGCCAGAATCCGAATCAGGAAATTCATTGGCTTGAGGATGGGGAAAGATTCTTGACAAGTGTTCAGTTCTGTAGCCACTAGCCACATGTAGCTCTGAGCAACATGGAAGGTGGGTGGTAACGTGGAAGAACTTAATTTTATTTTTATTCATTTATTTATTTTGGGGCTGCATCCAAGGCATGTGGAGGTTCCCAGGCTTGAATTGGAGCTACAGCTTCCAGCTTACACTAGAGCCACAGCAACTCAGGATCTGAGCCTCATCTGCAACCCACACCACAGCTCGTGGCAACGCTAGATCCCTGACCCACTGAGTGAGGCCAGGGATTGAACCCGCATCCTCATGGATACTAGTCAGATTTGTTTCCGCTCCCCCACAACAGGAACTCTCTGGAAGGAGTTAATTTTAAATTTTGGTTGATTCATTATTTATAATGAATTATATTTATAATATACTATACACGTATCACCACACATAGTATATAAGGTATAATTTATTGTAACATATAGCAAAATTATATAAATATCATATTTATAAGAGCCATATGTGGTCAGTGGCTCCTGTATTGGACAGCACAGCTTGAAATGTATGGGAAACATAGTGGGCATTTTGGTTATCACCATGACAGGGGGCCACTGTGGCATTTGGTCCATGCCTTCTGCAGTGTCTGGACTGGGATGGCTTGTTCCTCCAGGGAGCTCAGGCAGAGCAGTCTGATCTGAGAGCACCGTGTTTTCTCAGCTTGGCTCTGCAAACTTTCACTGGCTGCCCCAGTACAGGGGCTGCTTGAGTTGGGGCTCTCCCCAAGGCTGTCTCCTTAAGTTCCTTGGGGAAGCTGGCCACCTCACACAGGAGTCTCTCATGCACAGTGAGGGCCCCTTCACAGGCTCTCTCTCTGTTGAACAGGGCTTTGTGTGTCTAGCTTGCTCAACCTGAGACGTCCTTGTGCCATTTCCTCGGGCACCAACATCCTCTTTGGGTATCTTGGGGGCAGTGAGGTGGATACTGCCTACTCCCAAAGATGGCTGAGGGAAAGCACAAGCTAAGGTGAGGGGTCTTTCTGTGACCACACGGTGATAATAGTTGACCTTGTGTGCTGAACTTTTTTTTTTTGTCTTTGTAGGGCCACACCTGCAGCATATGGAAGTTCCCAGGCTTGGGGTCCAATTGGAGCTGCAGCTGCCAGACTACACCACAGTCAGAGCAACACCAGTTGAGTCGCATCTGTGACCTACACCACAGTTCACGGCAACCCCAGATCCTTAACCCACTGAGCAAGGCCAGGGATGGAACATGCACCCTTAGGGATACTAGTCGGGTTCATTACCTCTGAGCCACCACATGAACTCCTGAACTTGTCATTGTTAAAAGATTCATCAGGACCTCTTATTTTCCTCTCACAGCTTGGTCTAACTGAAGCTCAGAAGAGGGCTGAGAGGGGTGGTGGGTCAGGGTGCTGGATTAACCCTCCCCACTCCCCTTCACCCCCCATTGATCCCAACAACTGGACCTTGTTGTTGTGGTCATTTCTCACTCAGATCCCCTGGAGATGATCTCTAGGTCACCTGGAAGGGGCCCACAGTTCTCCCCATGTCCCAGGCCCAGTGAGCGCAGAGGAAACAGGGTGACCTGTGTGGGGCCCAAGAACGCAGGATGCTGGGGGACCAGGAACACAACCTCCCACTGACTGGACGTGGGAGAGAACACATGACAGTGTGGCTGTTGGGGTGGCTTGGCTGGGACAGCCTCAGGTCACAGAGTTGGAGGAGGTGTGGCCCACCCAGGAGCAAAGCTGCAGAAGGGCTATGGCTTCTGTGACTGAAGCCAGGGAAGGGGAGGGCCGCTCCGCAGGTGCTCAGGAGCACTTGCCTTCCCACTGCAGGAGTCCCAGCAAGGGAGCTCACACAAAAGGTATGTTTGTGTATGTTCTAGAATTTTTCTTTTTTTTTTTTTTGTCTTTTTGCTATTTCTTTGGGTTGCTCCCACGGCATATGGAGGTTCCCAGGCTAGGGGTCGAATCGGAGCTGTAGCCACCGGCCTACGCCAGAGCCACAGCAACGCGGGATCCGAACCGCATCTGCAACCTACACCACAGCTCACGGCAATGCCGGATCCTTAACCCACTGAGCAAGGCCAGGGACCGAACCCGCAACCTCATGGTTCCTAGTCGGATTCGTTAACCACTGCGCCACGACGGGAACTCCTGTTCTAGAATTTTCTAAGGTGGGAGATTTGGTGTATGAATGTGCAATTTTAGAGCATTTAATTCAATTTGTCTCTGACTAGGTCTCTTCTGGTTTACCACCCATAACCTCTGTGGTCTCATTATTGTCTGATTAATCATTACTATGCAATCCTGATGTTTTCCGTGAACTTAGGTGGAAGCAAGAAGTAAGCACACATTGTTTTCCTTTTTCTATTTTGGCAGCACCCACAGCTTACAAATCAAACCTGTGCCTCAGCCGTGACAACACCGGATCCTTAACCTGCTGAACCACCAAAGAACTCCACACATTTTATTTTGCAATATTATTGAAAAATTTTTTTCAAAACATATATATTTACGTTTTAATCTAAAACTTTTATTATTTTAGAATTTAACATTTTAAAGTGAACAAAATGGGGAGTTCCCATCATGGCGCAGCGGAAACAAATCTGACTAGCAAACATGAAGTTGCAGGTTGGATCCCTGGCCTCGCTCAGTGGGTTAAGGATCTGATGTTGCCGTAAGCTGTGGTGTAGGTCGAAGATGTGGCTCAGTGCGTCTCAGATACTGTGTTGCTATGGCTGGTGTGGGCCGGCAGCTGTAGCTCTGATTCGATCCCTATCCTTGGAACATACATATGCCACGGGTGCAGCCCTAAAAATAAAAGCAAAAAAATAAAGTGAACAAAATGTATTTATACCAAATTTAAAATAATTTAAAGTGGATTTTTGACTTAAAAATACAAGGCAGGGGAGTTCCTGTGGTGATGCAACAGTATCATTGATGTCTTGGGAGCTCTGGGACAAAGGTTTGCTCCCCAGCCCCGGCACAGTGGGTTAAAGATCCAGTGTTCCTGCAGTTGCGGCTTAGGTCGCAGCTATAGCTTGGATCTGATACCTGGCAGGGGGACTCCATATGCCTCGGGTCAGCCAAAAAAGAAAAAAAGAAAAGGCATGCTTTCTAAACCTACAGCTGCACCATCTACATCTAAAGATGCTGGAAAATGTGAAACTGACCTGTCACAGAATTTTCTGACTTGTGGAGGAGAGGAGTCAATTCCATAGAAATGGGTGAAACTATCCATTAGTGGAGTTCCCTGGTGGTCTAGCAGTTAAAGACTCAGCATTTTCAGTGCTGTGGTTCAAGCTACTGCTATAGCTCAGGTTTGATCCCTGGCTCAGAAACTTCCACATCCCCTGGGTGTGACCCAAATGCCCCCAAACTATACATTAGCAAGGAAAATATGACCAAAGCTCCCTTTTCCTTGGCAGTGAGCATCGTCTGAGCCTTGTGTTCCTGGAAGCAGTGACAGCTGAGAAATCCCATTGTCTCAAATCCAGTCTTTATGTCAGCAGAAGGGCCCTCACGTGTTCTGACACAGCCTCCACCCCATCCTGTGACCTGATTTCTCCACTTGTCTCTATAAAATCCTGGACTACTTGCTCTTTGAGACGGTCCTCATTCGTGAACAGTCTCCCCAGCACAATATCTTGAGTGAAACCATCTCCTTAGCTGTCAGTGAATTTTGATAGTTTGGTGCCTTGACTTGTTTAGGAGCAAAACCTGTGCTTGATTCCCACCTTCCTCCACCCTCTTGATGAACCTCTTCATCCCTAATTGTTGATCTGGGACTGACAAGTGCCTCTGTTCCTGTGGGCTGGACCCGTGTCCATCAGGAGCACAGGAAGGATGCTATTTTAATTCTTTTCGAGTGCTCACTTGGTTTCTGGTGTGGCTTCCTCTGGTTTCAGGGTCTGACCATTTGGGTTACAGAGATTTTGTCTCTTTGGGTGAAAGAACACAGGGAATCTTGTTTGTTGCTCTTTCGGTTTGTGTACTTTGAGCACATCAATTAAAGATTCGTATACATTGGGGAGAAAACAGCTCTTTGATGTTGACTAGTGACTTCTCTTAATCTATGTTTACTGCTGCCCAGGGCTGAAAGTTCAGAATTGGAGCCATAAGCACTCCATCTGTGTCTATCATTCAGAAAGGCCCTTACTTCTCATTGTGTGAGTGTGTGGTATTTTCTTATCTCAGGATGGTATTGCCAGCTTCGATTATGAAATTCCTTTTAAAGGAGCTCTGTTGTGGTTGACTTAGAAATAAATCGGCACCTTATAAATGCAATATTCTTAAAATTCCCATAAGTTAAGGCAACTGAACCTCAAATACTTTCAAAGAACAAAAAGAAAAAATGCATTCTTATAGAAATTAAGTCACAAATGTCTTAAGAATAAGTTCACACTATTTAGGCAAGTGAGACTAGTTTAATTTTTTTTTTTTTTGGTCTTTTTGCCTTTTCTAGGGCTGCTTCCCCCAGCATATGGAGGTTCCCAGGCTTAGGGATCTGATTGGAGCTGTAGCCACCAGCCTACGCCACAGCCACAGCCACAGCAATGCAGGATTCGAGCTGCGTCTGTAACCTACACCACAGCTCATGGCCACGCCAGATCCTTAACCCACTGAACAAGGCCAGGGATTGAACCTGCAACCTCATGGTTCCTAGTCGGATTCATTAACCACTGCGCCACTATGGGAACTCCTAATTTAATATTTTTAGTTTAATAAAAGCAGCTATGTCTTCTCTGAGCATTAAGTGTGATACGAGCTTAAATTTTTCTTCTACTTGGATATATTCTTAAATTTATACAGGTTTAGTGATCAAATAAGCTAGCATTACTTATACTAACCGTTTAAGATTATGGAACATATGTTTGTATTTAACGGAATCAAATCATTATTCTGACAACTTTATTTCAACAATAATTTTTTTTTTGTCTTTTTGCCATTTCTTTGGGCCGCTCCCGTGGCATATGGAGGTTCCCAGGCTAGGGGTCAAATCGGAGCTGTAGCCACTGGCCTACGCCAGAGCCAGCAACGCGGGATCCGAGCCGCGTCTGCAACCTACACCACAGCTCACGGCAACTCCGGATCGTTAACCCACTGAGCAAGGGCAGGGACGGAACCCTCAACCTCATAGTTCCTAGTCAGATTCGTTAATCACTGCGCCACGACGGGAACTCCAGTAATCATGTTTTTTGAAGATAATTGCCAAGATGTTTGGGTAACTTACATCCTTGGGCTTATTTATATAGTACATCAAGTTAATTAATCAAAAATACCTATATCATCTCCAAGGAAGAGAATACTGAAGCATTGGTTACTAGGCATAATTTAAATTTTATATTCTTTTGCTTCTAATTTTTATTCGCTACAAAGGGCTATGTCCTTGGGTCTGTAATGAACATGCTCATTTCTTACATTTTGTAAGGCATAAGGCTACACACAGCCATCCTGCATGTCTTCAGGAGCGCTGCTGGTATGCAACAAAGTGCTGGTGTGTGACAGGCAGTGACCCAGTCATCCACCCTGTTATCTCTGTAAACTGGAAGTCACTTACTCGGCTAAAAATTATCATAATATATGGAGTTCCTGTCGTGGCTCAGTGGAAGCAAATCCGACTAGGAACCATGAGGATTCGGGTTTGATCCCTGGCCTTGCTCAGTGGATTAAGGATCTGGTGTTGCTGTGGCTGTGGTGTAGGCCAGCAGTTGTAGCTCTGATTCAACCTCTAGCCTGGGAACCTCCATATGCTGCACATTTGGCCCTAAAAAGCATAAAAAAATTATCATAATACATGATTTAGACAAGAAAGAATTTTGGAGAAACCCAGCTGAGTACACATTTCTATTTTTCAAGGAAAACAGTAATTTTGTTCTAAAGAAGAATTTTTTTTTAGTCTCCTTCCCCTTTCTGCCCACACTTCAGCCTTATTGAGGACCCTAAGTAGCTTTCTCTGTGGGTGTAACTATTGATATTTACTATATTGGAAATTGAAACTGAGAGAACTTTGAAATGCTTACTCATTGATTCATTTGATGATAGCAGCACATTGCATGTTAATAATGTCTTAGTAATATTATGGCATTATGGAAGTTCATGTGAATCCCCAGTGCTGTGGGCTGAAAATGCCCCCCTAAAATTCATATGTCAAAATCCTATTCTCCAGAGATGACAGTACTAGCAGGTAGGACCTTTGGGAGGTGCTTAACTCATGAATAGGATTGGTGCTTTTATTAGAGGCTCCAGGCAGTCAAGAGTGTGGTGAAAAGTCTGCCACCCAGAAGAGGGCGCTCGCCCACCAGGCTGCACCTCATCTCAGACTTCCAGCCTCTAGAACTGTGAGAAATACTTTCCTGTTGTTTATAAGCCATGGGGTGTGTGGTATTTTATTATAGCAGCTTGAATGGACTAAGACACCCTGAGATTGGTCTAGAGTAAAGTGTTCACTTATAATACCTGAATTCAAAAAATTAAAATCTTAGCAAAGTTTGCTGAATTTGATGGGCCTGTTTCCTTGGTTTATTGCTTATTACCTTCACCTACAACATGAGGGATCATTTATTCTATCTAGACAACAAAAATTCTGTATCTTACAGAATAGGTTTCTTTGGTTTATATTCATTTATTATGTTTTTGATTATTAGAAAACAAAATTTCTCATTTAAGAATGATCTAAGTTTCTTTGCAATCATATTACCGTCTATGTTTATTATTTTAAAACGTTTTAATGTTTTATTGTCACTTTGAAATGAATGACCAAATATTGTTTCTCAGGCACCCATGGTTTGATCCTATCTTATGTGTTCAAATCTGTCAACTTTGATTTTTGGATTCCCAGTATTGAATCCTAAATGTATAGTAAAACAGAATTGTAGGACTTCCTGCTGTAGTTCAGCAGTAACAAACTCAACTAGTACCCGTGAGGATGTGGGTTCGATTCCCAGTCTTGCTCAGTGGATTAAAGTTCTGGCATTGCCATGAGCTATGGTCTAGGTCGCACATGCAGTTCAGATCCGGTGTCGCTGGCAGCTGCAGCTCCAATTCGACCTCTAGCCTGGGAACTTCCATACACTGTGGGTGTGTTCAAAAAAAAAAAAAAATCCAAGGTCTCACCTGGAATGTTATATTTGAGAACGATTCTCCTCAGGATATGTTTTACACCTAAAACTGTCTTTGAATTTCCCAGAGTATCCCTGGAGAAATCACAAAGCATTTGTTCTTATTTAGTCTTTGGAAACAGGGTTAAAATGTATATAATTATTTTATCTAGATTTGGGGAGGGCTTGATTATTTTATCTTGCATGCTGCAGAAACAACCAGATTTCCTTGTCACTTGCACTATTCTTTTTTGAGGGGGCAGTTTGCACCCACAGCATATGGAAGTTCCTGGGCCAGGAAGTGAATCTCAGCCACAGCTGCAACCTATTCACAGCAGCAGCAATGTCAGATCCTTAATCCACTTTGCTGGGCCAGAGATCGAACCAGTTCCTCAGCAGCGACCCAGGCCAATATAGAGAACACTGGATCCTTAATCTGCTACACCACAGCAGGAACTCCTGCACTATTCTTGTATTGAACATTCATCCGGTCTTTCTACTTTTGAAAATTAGATACATGAGAAACCCCTTTCTCTGTTCTTATAAGTTATCTGCAACTCATAACAGCATAGCAGACTATGATTTCATAAATAAAAATGTGCCTTTTATGAAATTATATCTTATTTTTCCTACCTGACCCCTCCAGAATTCTGAAACTCTTAATGAATACTCTTGTTTTCATAGCACATAAGTTATTATAATGAATTCAATAAGAGTCTGTCTTCCTAGTTAATGGAATAACTGGAAACACTGGTTATAGAACAAAAGCCTTGCCTGGAAGATTGTATTTGAGAATGATGATCATTTAATCAGATACGATTAGACACTTTTAAGAAGCTAAGATTGACTTTATAGAGCCAATGCTTACAAAACCCTCTTTGGAACACCAGCCTGGTTCCTGGCTTATAGATCTCCTAGGCTTACAGGTGAGCAAGGAAGGTTACTTTCTGGCAGGCCCAGGAAACTTAGGATATCTTGCGAACTTTGACAAGAGGAGAATTCATCCAAGTCTATAGGACTGCAGGTGAGATCTGGTTGCAAGTTCTTTGTTTGATATCCTAGCTTTTAAAAGTACAACCTAAAGGGTTCCTGTGTGGTTCAAAGGGTTAAGGATTCAGTGTTGTCACTGCAGCAGCTTGGTTCACTGCTATGGCATGGGTTCTCTTTCTGGCCCTGGAACTTATGCATGTCAGAGGTGCTGTCAAAACCACAAAAAAAGTAAAACCGGAGATTTCTTTTGAAAACTTCCAGTAAAGCAACTTAGGAAAGGCTGTGGTAAATGACCATTTTTGCTGCACCTCTGAAAACACCAGGACAAATCTAATGAGGCCAGATTTATTTTGTGGTCAAGAATAGTCTATCTTTGAGGTTATTTTTTATCAAAAGGTGGGCGGACTGGAAGTTGCCTTCGTGGCTCAGTGGTTAAGGAACCCGACTAGGATCCATGAGGATGGGGGTTTAATCCCTGGCCTCACTCAGTGGGTTAAGGATCTGGCATTGCTGTGAGCTGTGGTGTAGGTCACAGATGCGGCTTGGATTCTGAGTTACTGTGCCTGTGGTGTAGGCCGGCAGCTACAGCTCCCATTCAGCCCCTAGCCTGGGAACCTCCATATGCCACAGGTGTGGCCCTAAAAAGCAAAACAAAAACCAAAACGAAAACAGACACTCTATGCACAGTCCAGAGTGTATTCTTCTGGGTATTCAGATCTAGCCCTGATCATTGTCTGTGAGTCACTTGGCACCTCTTTATATTTATTTATTTATTTATTTGGTCTTTTTGCCATTTCTTGGGCCACTCCTGTGGCATATGGAGTTTCCCAGGCTAGGGGTCTAATCGGAGCTGTAGCTGCCAGCCTACGCCAGAGCCACAGCAACGCAGGATCTGAGCCGCGTCTGTGACCTACACCATAGCTCACGGCAACGCCGGATCATTAACCCACTGAGCAAGGGCAGGGACTGAACCCGCAACCTCATGGTTCCTAGTCGGATTCGTTAACCACTGCACCACGACGGGAACTCCTTGGCACCTCTTTATAAACTGCAGGTAACTGATGAAGATGCAGACTTTGTCTTGTCTGGTAGAAGTCTTGTCTTGACTTCCCCAACACTGTGAAAGAATTTGGTTTGGGACCTACTTGCACATTAGACTGGATCCTGCTACCTTTTCCAACTTGTCAAACCTTACTAAATTTTCAGTTCTTCCAGTTGTGTCAACATCTGGCCACAAGTCTCTAAATGAATGTGTCCAGGTTTCTTCCCTGCCACCGGACTTGGCATCACCAAGGCTAAACCCTGACATGCCAGATGCCTGTTGGGTCTCTGGGCCGCCTGGCCATTTGCCCAGGGTCTGGAGAAGTCCTGTGTGTTGAAAGCTGGTGACCTGTTACAACCTGGAAGGAATCACTGCTACAGAAGTCCTTTCATGAGCTGGGTTTCCCTGGATATTTGGGCAAAAGCCTTGGGTCACACATGTCCCATATGGAGGCAACCAAGACTGTGAACACCATCACCCAGAGCACTGACATCTGGCTTTAAGAAACTCAATAAGCAGTGCTGCTGCATCACTGAAGGGTTTTTCTCCACATCCTCTTGGAATCCACTGGTCTAGATACTTTCAGGGTTCAACTTGGGGTTCTTTAATACAGCTTTTATATTAATATTTCCCTTTTTTCATTTAGGCTTCCCTCTTTTAAGATGTGTGATCTCTACGACCCTAAAACAAGTGACTTTTGCCACCACCTTCCAACAGATGGTTTCACTGGTTTCACCAACAGGAATGGCTGAAGTACAATCATTTAGATCCTTTTTCATCTACTCAGGAGGTTTATGGTTGCCTCTGAGTTCAGTAATGGCAGTTGAGGGGAATAACCACATTGAGTTTTATTTGAGCTCTGTGATCCCGGAGAACAGTGATGATTGAGACATTTCTGACTCTCTAATGTTCTGGGAGATGGCTCACCACAAAGGACCATCTCCACCCTTTCTCATGACACTCTTGTTTCTCTGCTTCTATAAAATCCCAGGCCCCCTTCTACTTCTTTGAGATAGTCCTTGCTAACGAACACTTTCCCCTAGGGCAATAGGCTGAATAGCATCATCTCCTTAATTGTTCAGTGCATTTTGTCTTTCGCAGTGTTAAAATCTTATTTTAGTGTGTTGTATCTTATGCACTAGAATATTTTCTAATAGAATTGTGCCAGTTAAGTTGCATTATCACTTTTAGAACAGTAATTCAAAATTTAAAGATATCGAATGATTTAAAGAATTTCAAAGACAAAATTAGTTACTCCAAGCTTTTAAAATTAGGAGTCAGGGAGTTCCCGTCATGGCACAGCGGTTGACGAATCTGACTAGGAACCATGAGTTTGCAGGTTCGATCCCTGGCCTTTCTCAGTGGGTTAAGGATCCGGGGTTGCTGTGAGCTGTGGTGTAGTTTACAGATGCGGCTCGGATCCCGTGTTGCTGTGGCTCTGGCGTAGGCTGGCAGCTACAGCTCCGATTCGACCCCTAGCCTGGGAACCTCCATATGCTGCAGGAGTGGCCCTAGAAAAGGCAAAAAAAGACAAATAAAATAAAATAAAATTTAAAAAAATAAAATTGGGAGTCAGAAAATCTACTAAAACACTTACGGTTATCAGCAGCCATGGCTATAGAAGTATATGTAGCTGAGAGGCCAATAAAGCTTATGCATTTGACATTGCTGGATGAAAAGTCAGTAAAAAAAAAAAATCACAGAAGTGAGTCTATTTCTGAAAGGTTGTAGTAAAGGGTATGGTGAACTCTCTCCCCAACAAAGCAACAATTTAATTGGAGAAAATTATTCAAAACAATAACAAAAATCTCTGGAAATTGTCCTAAGGGCATAGAGCAAATGGAGAAGCGTTCATTCAAGAAAACCTAAATTTTAGATTTCTTTGGCAACTGAGTCATAACAGACTCCCTTCCCTGCCAGTTCCATCTTACAGAAACTCTATTCCATGCACTATACTTGTTGCAACCAAGATGAGGAGGGATTCCCCCAGAGTGCCTGTAGAGCAAAAGCTCTGCTCCAGCTGAACAAGCTGAGAATCCTGGGACCTCAATCCTCATCCTGAACCCCCACCCCATGTATAAGCAAAGAAGACCAGGAACTACTATTAGCCCAGGGCCCAGACTGACCACTGGGGTAAGGGGGTTGCTGTCCCCCAAGACTATGCCCTATGCTGTGATGCAGAGATTCTGTCCACTGGAGAGCTGGACTGTTAGGATGAAGCGCTCCCAGCTCTGTCCAAGGAGGATTGATTTCATTTGGGGCAGAAAGTGGGAAACTCCATAGTAAGGGTGTTAAGAACAAGGGAGATTCTGGTTGAAAGCAATTAAGAGTATCATATTACTAGCTTTTTTTTTTTTTTTTCCCCTTGGTCTTTTCAGGGCTGTATCTGGGGCACGTGGAGGTTCCCAGGCTAGGGGTTGAATTAGAGCTGCATCCGCCAGCCTATCCCACAGCCACAGCAACGTGGGGTACAATGAGTTCCATATGCGACCTACACCACAGCATACAGCAACGCCTGATCCTTAACCCACTGAGTGAGGCCAGGGATCAAACCCTCGTCCTCATGGATGCTAGTCGGGTTCCTTAACCACTGAGCCATGGCCGGCATCTCCCGAGTATCATATTATTAGTCTCATAGCTCCACAATACTAGTAGCAACAAGTACAATGGCAGAGCAACCAGAAGTTTGATAGAGAAAACCAAAGAAAGACACAGTCAAGAAAAATGCTCTGGGATCACAGTCAACTGTGGGTGTCAGGAAGTCTGTATATAAGCATTAGGCTTCACCCCCTCAGGAGCAGTCACGGCAAAATGTGAGCAGACTGGGAAACACTTTCCAGTCTGGTCAAACACCCATCAACATAGTGCAGAAACCTCACTGGCATGAGGGTTTTAAGTAGAACTTCTGACCAAACGCTAGTTGAATAAAACTACTTTCATGCAGATGCACTGCCTAGGAAGTCAGGCTTTAACATAAAAAGGAATTTGGAAGACTGTGCATATGGCCAAGGCTGAACATTCTTAGGAGGGATCAGGGAGGGGAAATCCAAGCTACTGGTCTCTGGCTAAACATAGGCAACACAAGAAGAAAAACTTCACAGCTGTGATAGCAACATCCAAGCTATAAACACACCCTATGGGGAAGGGTAAAAAAATACAATCGTTCAAGGGGCTTAAGCACAGATTTTGACCAATGAATGGCCTGTGCTGACCCAGGGGGGACCCCTAGAAACCTACACTAAAATATAAAAGCAAGACAAAATTTGGGTAGGGACATCAGAATCTGCACACTGCAGGGGAAACAGAATTCACAGAGAACTGAACAGATACATGACCAACATTATGACAACATCAATTTTAGGTGATAGAGGGAGCTGGTATCCAGAGTTGCTAGTGTAACATATAAAACATCCAGTTTTCAACAAAAACAATTTTTTTTTTTTTTTTTGCTTTTAGGGGCCGCACCCACATCATATGGAGGTTCCCAGCCTAGGGGTTGAATTGGAGCTGTAGCCGCTGGCCTACGCCAGAGCCAGAGCAACACGGGATCCAAGCCGCGTCTGCGACCTACACCACAGCTCATAGCAACTTGGGATCCTTAACCCACTGAGCAAGGCCAGGGATTGAACCTGAAACCTCATGGTTCCTAGTCAGATTCGTTAACCACTGAGCCACGACGGGAACTCCAATTATCAATATTCTTAAAGAACTTAAAAAAAAAAAACATGCTTTAAGAATTAAAGGAATTGGAGTTCCCATCATGGCTCAGTGGTTAATGAATCCGACTAGGAAGCATGAGGTTTCAGGTTCGATCCCTGGCCTCGCTCAGTGGGTTAAGGATCTGGCATTGCTGTGAGCTGTGGCGTAGGCCGGCAGCCGTAGCTCCAATTAGACCCCTAGCCTGGGAACCTCCATATGCCACGAGTGCGGCCCTAGAAAAGACAAAAAAATAAAATAAAATAAAATAAAATAAAATAATAGTAATAATTAAAGGAATGGAGTTCCTCCTGTGGTGCAATGGGATTGGTGGAATCTCTGGAGCACTGGGATGCATATTTGATCCCCGGCCTGGCACAGTGGGTTAAAGATCCCATGTTGCCTCAGCTGCCTTAGGTCACAACTATAGCTCATATCTGATCCCTGGCCGGGGAACTCCATGTGCTGAGGGGTTGCCAAAAAAGAAGAAGCATTAAAGGAAGACGTGATGACAGTGTCTCATCAGATGAGAATACCAATAAAGAGAAATTATAAAAAAGAACCAAGTAAAAATTCTGGAGATAACCATTAATGAAAGATTCACTGGGGATTTCAACAGATTTGAGCTAGCAAGCCTGACTTAAGAAATAATAAGTTCTTCAGACTGAAAGCAAATGACACTCGATAGTAATTCAAATCCAAATGAAAAACAAAGTATTGGAAAAAATGTGTAATTATAAAAGGCAGTATAACTGCATATTTTCCCTCCTTTATTCTCTAAATTGGTTTAAAAAATAATTACCTAGAATGTATGTGTACAATTGTATTGTTAGGATTTTCACTTATAGAAACATAATTTGTATCAACATTTTGTGAAAATGTCACCTGACAATAAAAGCACAAGGAAGTAGGTGGGGAAAAGAACTATTTTGGAGTAAGGTAATGACACTAGATGGTAGCTCAAATCCACAAGAAGAAATAGAATCAGAAATGCTAAAAAAGATGTGTAACGTACCTATATCGTTGCTCCACTTTCTTCTCACTGATTCTTAAAAGGACATCAGATTATGTAATGATTATAATAATGTATTATTTATAATTTATATTGGCATAATATGTATAACAATAATAACACAGAGAAGGAAAGGAGACATTTATAGACCACTCTGCTCAAGGACAGCAAAATGTCCATTCTTCTCATGGGCATATCAAACATTCTCCACATAGATCATATGCTAAGCTAATAAAACCTTGAAACATCTAAGATGACTGATCTCATGCAAAGTAAGTTTGGGGGTTCCTATGGTGGCTCAGTGTAAATGAATCTGACTAGTATCCATGGGGACACAGGTTTGATCCCTGGCCTCGCTCAGTGGGTTAAGGATCCCATGTTGCTGTGAGCTGTGATGTAGGTCACAGATACAGTTCGGATCTGGCATGGCTGTGGCTGTCGTGTAGGCCAGTGGCTACAGCTCCGATTTGTCCCCTATTCTCCATATGTTACAGGTTCGGCCCTAAAAAGATAAACAACAACAACAACAAAAAAACCAAAAAAGGTAAGTTTGCTGACAACAATGGAATGAAATTAGAAATCAAGAAAAGAAGGAAATCGGGAAATTTACAAATATGTGGAAATTAACATAGTCCTAAAGAACAAAAGGTCAGGGAATAAACAAAGATGAATGAAAATGAAGACAAACATATAAAAACTCATGGGATGTAGGAAAAGCAGTGCTCGGGGGGAATTTATACCTGTTAAAGTATACACTGAAATAGAAGAAAGGTCACAAATCAACAATCTAACTTTGCACCTTAAGAAATTAGAAACAGATGAGCGAACTAAACCCAACACAAGCAGAAGGAAGGAAACAAAATAAATCAGAGTGGAAATAGGGAATGGAAAAAAAATCAGTGAATCAAAAAATTGGGGCTCTTTGAGGAGTTCCCGTTGTGGCACAGTGGTTAACAAAATCCGACTAGGAACCACGAGGTTTCAGGTTCAATCCCTGGCCTTGCTCAGTGGGTTAACCATCCGGGGTTGCCGTGAGCTGTGGTGTAGGTTGCAGACGTGGCTCGGATCCCATGTTGCTGTGGCTCTGGTGTAGGCTGGCGGTTACAGCTCCAATTCGACCCATAGCCTGGGAACCTCCATATGCTGCGGGAGTGGCCCAAGAAATGGCAAAAAAAAAAAAAAAAAAAAAAAAGAAAAGAAAAGAAAAAATTGGCTCTTTGAAAAGATTAACAAAACTGATAAATCTTTAGCTAAACTGACCCAAAAACCAAAAACCAAAAACCCCAGAAATGACTAAAATCAAGAATTAGGAGTTCCCACGTGGCTCAGTGGTTAACAAATCTGACTAGGAACCATGAGGTTGCAGGTTCAATCCTTGGCCTTGCTCAGTGGGTTAAGGATCCGGGGTTGCTGTGAGCTGTGGTGTAGGTTGCAGATGCAGCTCGGCTTTGCTGTGGCTCTGGCGTAGGCTGGTGGCTACAGCTCTGATTCAACCCCTAGCCTGGGAACCTCCATATGCCACGGGAGCAGCCCAAGAAAATGGCAAAAAGACAAAAAAAAAAAAAAAAGAATTAAAGAAGGGGAGTGCCTGTTGTGGCTCAATGGGCTAAGAACCCAACACAGTGTCCATGAGGATGTGGGTTCGATTCCAGGCTTTGCTCTGTGTTTTAAGGATCCAGCATTGTGGCAAGCTGTGGTGTAGGTCACATATGCGGCTCGGATCTGGCGTAGCTATGGTCATGCCTGTGCTGTGGCTGTGGCATAGGCCTGCAGCTGCAGCTCCGATTTGAGCCCTAGCCTGGTAACTTCCTGATGCTGCAGGTGCAGCCATAAAAAAAAAAAAGAAGGAATATTAGCCATAAAAAGAATTAAATAATGCCATAATAATAATGTCATCCATAAAGGATGGACCTAGAGATTATTATATTAAGCAAACTAAGTCAGAAGGAGAAAGACAAATACCATATGATATCAGTTGTATGTGAAATCTAAAATACAGCATAAATGAACATATTTATGAAAAAACCGACTCACAGATGTAGAGAACAGATTTTGGGATCAGCAGATGCAAACTTGCAAATATAGGATAGACAAACAACAAGGCCCTACTGTAGAGCACACGGAGCTATATTCAATATCCTGTGATAAATCATAATGAAAAAAACACGAAAAAGAATATATGTATAACTGTATGTATACATATATATATGTGTGACTGAATCACTTTGCTGTATAGCCGAAATTAACATTGTAAATCAACTGTATTTCAATCAAAAAAAAAAAAAAGCTACCCACAAAGGAAAACCCAGGACCAAAGTTTCACAGGGGAATTCTACCAAACATTTAAAGAAGAATTAACACCCATCCTTCACAACCTCTTCCAAAAATAGAAAAAGAGGGAACACTTCCTAACTCATACTATGAGAAGAAGTACTTGATATCAAAATCAGAGGAAGACATCACAAAAAAAGAAAACTGCAAACTGACATATCTTATGAAGATACACACAAATCCTCAACTGATGAACTAGCAAACCAAACCCAGCAATATGTAGAGAGGCTTACCGTTCCATGACCAAGTGGGATTTACCCCAGGAATGCGAGGTTGAAATAATATATGAATATCAATCCAAACAATAACCACATCAACAGAATAAAGGAACAAAAGTGACATTATTCTTTCAACAGATATAGGAAAAGCATTTGACTAAATCCAACACCCTTTTGTAGTAAAACATATAAACAACCAAGGCTGGTAGGAAAATTCCTCAACATGGTCAAGGAGGTCTATGAAACCCTCTCAGCTAATATATTTAATGGTGAAAGACTATACTTTCAGACTAAGAGCAGGGACAAGATTTCTATTTAACAGTGCACTGGATGTCCTCGCGACAGAAAATAGGCAAGAAAAATAAAGAAAAAGCATCAAGATTGTACGGAAAGAAGCAAAATTTTATCTCTCTTTGCTGATGCCATCTAGTAGCTGGAAAAACTTAAGGAGTCCTTTAAGAAACCATTCAAGTTAATAAACAAGTTCAGCAGGATTATAGGATACAAGATCATATACAAATTCAAACTGTATTTCTATACACTAGCAATGAAATATCTGAAAAGGAAATTAGGATAGCAATGGCATTTACCGTCACATCCAAAAGAATAAAATAAGAACAAACTAAAGGAGGGCAAGACTTGTACACTGAAAACTACAAACACTGTTTAATGAAGTTAAATAAAATCTTAAAATCTTAAATCTGTGGGAAAGACAACCCCCATTAATGGGTCAGAAAACTCCTTTAGCATCACATTTCCCCTCTCCAGCCATTCCTAAACGCTGGCAACCACTAAACCGGTTTCCTTCTCTATAATTTTGTTGTTTCAAGGGAGTTATATGAATGGAATCACACAGTATGTCATCTTTTAAGATTGGCTTTCTTTTCACTCAGCACAATGCCTTTGAGATATGCCCAAGTTGTGTATCAACACAGATCCTTCCTTTTTATCCCACCCCCCTGTGTAACCCTTGAACATTTTTTAAGAATTCCACTTTGATTTATGCATAGTGTTTGAGGAGGGGTCCTCTTTTTTTTTTTTTTTTTTTTTGCTTTTTAAGGCTGCACCTATGGCATGTGGAGGTTCCCAGGCTAGGGGTCAAATCGTAGCTACAGCTGCAGCCTACACACCACAGCCACAGCAATGCAGGATCTAAGCTGTGTCTGTGACCTACACCCCAGCTCACATGCTGGATCCTTAACCCACTGAGCAAGGCCAGGGATTGAACTCGCAACCTCATGGTTACTAGTCAGATTGGTTTCTGCTGTGCCACAATGGGAACTCTGGGGCGGGGCGGGGGGGGGGGTACATCTTTTTTTTTGGTCTTTTTAGGGCCGCACCTGTGGCATATGGAAGTTCCCAAGCTAGGAGTCGAATCAGAGTTGCAGCTGCCAGCCTACATCAGAGCCACAGAAATGCCAGATCCGAGCTGCATCTGTGACCTACACCACAGGCACACCAGATCCTTAACTTAATGAGCAAGGCCAGGAATGGAACCTGCATCCTCATGGATACTATTCAAGTTCTTAACCCAGTGAGCCTCAGTGGAAACTCCTTGGGATACCTCTTTGTATAGATTGTTTAGTAGTTGTAAAAAGTTGTATTTCCATACTTACACACAGTCTGGTTGTAAGTGTTGACATTCTACCATTTTGTGATAGCGTCACAGGTTCCTGGGGTTCCTTTCATTTTTTTCAGTCTCCCTCCTTTTTGCGCAATCTGGGTGGTTTGTATTCCTCCATCTGGAGCTCTTCCGATCTGGCTGGCAGAAATAGGCATTATTCTCAGCCCCACGTGGGAACCAGGCACTCATTCCTTGCACTCTTTCTGGTGGTTTTCCCCTGAGGAGTAGTTTCCCAAATGCTTGTGTTTGTCAGTAAGCACCACTTGAGAGGGACCCTCTAGAAACCTTTGGAGTTCTCTCTGTGTAGCTTTCTGCTTCCAGTGTCCAGCCCCATGAAGTCTGGCACCTTGGCCTCCCTGGGCTCTCTGCTCCACCTGTTTAAGAAGCCCACTCAGCTTGGCCTGGCTTCCTCTCCTCCAGGTGCAGGCCTGGAAGTGCTCTCGGTTCACGCCTCCCTTCCCCTGTCTCTTACAGATCATCATCGGCCTTTGCAGCCTAACATCCAGTATCTTGAAAACAATTGTTTCAATATTTTGTCTGGGAGTTCCCGTTGTGGCTCAGTGGTAGTGAACCTGACTATTATCCATGAGGATGTGGGTTTGATCCCTGGCCTCTCTCACTGGGTTAAGGATCTGGCATTGCTGTAAGCTGCCTTGTAGGTCTCAGACGAGGCACCAATTCCTGCCTTGCTGTGGCTATGGTGTAGGCGCGCAGCTGCAGCTCCAATTCAATCCCTAGCCTGGGAACTTCCACATGCCTCAGGTGTGCCCGGCCACCAAAAAAAAGATTTCTTCAAATTATAGGTTCTCCAGGTGTAAATAAAAATTTTTTTTGGTCTTTTTTTTTTTTTTTTTTTTAGGGCCACAGGTGCAGCATATGGAGGTTCCCAGGCTAGGGGTCTAAATGAAGCTACAGCTGCTGGCCTACCCCACAGCCACTGCAATGCCAGATCAGAGCCAAGTCTGCAACCTACACCACAGCTCATGGCATGGGATCCTTAACCCACTGATCGAGGCCAGGGATTGAACCCACAACCTCATGGTTCCTAGTCCGATTCGTTTCCCCTGAACCATGATGGGAACTCCATAAATTTTTTTAATTTACACAAATTCAGTTCAGGAATTGATGTGTTGTATAAAATGATATTTGAGATGCTTTAAACAGCAGGAGTATGACAGGCACTTTACAAAGAGGCAGCTCATCATGTGGATGTAAAAACTTACCGGAATGTTTAAAACGGCATTCATTTAACAAATATTTACTGAGAGACTTCTCTGAGTAGAGCCCTGTTCTCCATCCAGAGGGTAGAACAGTGAAGAAGGCAGGAGTCTGTTCTTGGAGAGTTTACATTCTGGTGCATAGCATATTTATCACACGAAGGCAAGTCATTCTAAACAACATGGCAATTCCGTATAACATCACCGGTTCCAGCAGATAACTGAGTGCCTGCTTTTTATCTAGCCTGCCTTCCGGGTGGATCTTGTGCTGTGTAAAAGTTAAACAGTTCCAACCTTGAAGGGCATAACATGTGATTGAGAAACAATTGACCCTCGTAAAAGCTGCATACATGGTGTACACGAATGCCTGCCCACTCCTTGCAAGCAGCACGGGTCCAGGGAGACCCCGGGGCTGCCTTTACGGACAACGCAGTGTGACTTGTACTCAGAGCTGGACGACTGGGTACTGCCAACAGAAGGACCACAGTCGTGCACCAAATAACCCTGTCCGCATAAGACTGCAACCAAAGAGTCCTCAGCCTCCATCTAGGATGGTGCAACTCAAGGTAATCTTTCTTCTTTCTGCTTCTGGGCATTTCCCAATACAATGAAATTTTGACGGCAGAAGATCACAAAAGAACTAATTTGATATCACAGAGATAATCCTGAGAGTTTCCTTCTTTGGGGAAAACAGTAACTGTCAGGGAGGTGTCGTAGGAATTGGGTTATTCCAAAGGGTTGCAGGCTCTCTAGCGCCCTCGTGGGGTGAGATGTGGGCTTGTGTTCGTGCTTTCAGCATCAGGCCTCCCAGGGGCTGAGTGAATGCTCGGTTCAGCCCTCAATTCAGAGGGCAGCTGTCGCTCCATCTGTTCTGCAGTCCTGGCTCCCGGCCCTCAGGGGAACAGACTTTCAAGGCCCGCCCAGCTGGCACCTCCACCGAGAGGCCGGCCCTTCCTTCCTCGGCTTCCTCCATCTTCTCTGACCCCCTTCCCCAACCCCCACCCCAAGTGCCTCCAGCTCCCCTTCCGGCTCAGCCCAGCCTCCAGCCCGGGGAGGGATGAGGCTGAAATGCCTGGGTACGTGCTGGCTGGACACTCCCAGCTCCTGCCCAGGCCTTCTCTCCGTGGCCGTGCCAAGAGGCCCGGGCAGCTGTTATTTCCCGCAGCGAAGTGGCTGGCAGTGCTCAGGGCAGGAAGCAGCAGAAGGAGGCGGAGTGGCGACTCAGCCTTCAGAGGTAGACACCCATCGCCCAGTGGTGCTTTTTGCTCTGGAGATGAGCCTGGGGCCCAGTTCCTGGTTCTCCCTGACATTCCCTTTGTGCCTTCTAAGTAGTCGGCTAATGTCGCTGATGGGGTAAGGGAAGAGTCGCGGGGTGATGTCCCGCTCACCTTGGCCGGATGTTGGGTCTCCTGCTGGTGAGGCCAAGTCTGGACAGGTTGGGGTTAGGGGTGGGGCCCACTGATCTTTATTCTGGACACAGGATGGAGACACTTCAATGCAAAGGGTGGTGGTTGGTTGTCCTCCTGGGAAAGGGGAAGTGAAATGAACCTCAGCCTATGGAAGAAAGATACTTTTATTTATTTATTTTAAAATTCAAATTAAAAAAATTGGGGGGGGGGGCATGCCCTTGGCACGTGGAATTCCCCAGGCCAGGGATTGAATGCGCACCACAGCAGTGACCTGAGTTACAGCAGTGACAAGACCGGATCCTTAACCGCTAGGCCACCAGGGAACTCCAAAATGTGCTTTTAGAAGTCGGGAGAGGCCAGGGACTCTGTGGCCACTGTGCACAGCTGGTGTCTTGCTGGGTGCCTGAGGCCATGATGCTTTGAGGGGCAAAGGCAAGGCTTTCCTGAATGCTGCTGAGGGCTGCCCTCACTCATCCTTGTTGCAGATTCGCGGGTTGAGTCAAGTCTGTCCCAGAGCTAAAGTAAGTAAAATGCATTTTCCTCTTCAAAGTGAAACGCAGGAGTTCCTGTTGTGAAGCAGCAGAAACCAATCCAACTAGGAACCATGAGGTTGTGGGTTCGATCCTTGGCCCCACTCAGTGGGTTAAGGATCCGGTGTTGCTGTGGTGTAGGTTGCAGACGTGGCTGGGATCTGGCGTTGCTATGGCTGTGGCATAGACCAGCAGCTGTAGCTCTGATTAGACCCCTCACCTGGGAACCTCCATATGCCGTGGGTGCGGCCCTAAAAAGCAAAATAAATAAATAAATAAATAAATAAATAAATAAAGTGAAAATGCAAGCAGTCTTTGAAATGGAATCAGAGCCCTGAGTTTGGGAGCTGCCCAGCTCAGCTCTAGCCCTGAGTCAGTTCTGTGTTCTGTGTTTTCCTCAGCCTGAAGGAGAGCATTGGGTCTCTGTCTGGTCTGCAAGTGTTAAAGGAATTACTATTCCACCAGCTTCTTTCACTGAGCACTCCGTGGTCCTTGAAGAAGTAAGGACACTTGTGCTGGTCAGATGGTATGGATGTGGCAGACCCCTATTCTAAGGGCATGCTCGCATTTTATTTAATTAATTATTTTTTTTTTGGTCTTTTTGCCTTATTTTATTTTTTTGTCTTTTACCTACACCACAGCCATGGCAACTCGGGATCCTAAACCCAGTGAGCGAGGTCAGGGATCAAACCTGCATCTTCATGGGTGCTAGTTGGGTTCCCTAACCGCTGAGCTATGACAGGAACTCCCATTTTATTTTTTTATTTTTTTATTTTTCGCTTTTTAAGGCCATACCCATTGCATATGGAAGTTCCCAGGCTAAGGGTCGAATTGGAGCTGCAGCTCCCAGCCTATGCCACAGAGCCACAGCACAGCCATGCCAGATCTAAGCTGTGTCTGCCAGCCTACACCACTGCTCATGGCAACACCAGATCCTTAACCCATTGAGCAAGGCCAGGGATGGAACCTGCATCCTCATGAATACTAGTTGGGTTCATTTCCCCTGAGCGTCGAGGGGCTCACATTTTAAAATGGAAAAATGTATTTGTCAAAACAACAACTGTCCTGATGTGTGTGGCTGTGCAGAGGTGGATGTACCGTCCGCTGTTTGTTTCTCAGCCTGGGGAGCCCAGCTGGGGCAAGGCTCCAGCTAGAACAGTCCAGGTGATTCCCTGTCCTTCTCAGGGATTCTCAGAGGCCACTGCTGGAGCAGACTTTACCCTGGAGAGAGCTGGCTAACTTGAGTTATATCTTCCTGCTCTACGACAGCTCAGTAGGTAACCATCCCTGACACCCTGAGAAGGAAATGCTTAGACAGAGACAGGGGCAGAGACGCCGGAGGCCCTCATGTCCCCCCTTGTTCACCAGGTGCAATGGGAAAGCATTCTGCTCTTCCTATCATGGGGGGGGCCACACCATGGCGGGAGAGACCCCGAGACCTCCTCAATGCTGCAAGTTCTTCTCCATCCTGTCCCCCACTGGGGTGGGCCCTGGCTCTTGAGAGACAGCCTCTTGAGTCACCTGGAGACCCCCGTGCTCACCATCCTTGTGCTACCAAGTAGGCCATGCTGGTCAAGGGAGGCCCAACCCCTCCTTTGGCCCCCGTGAGCTCCCCCCTTGCCATGGGCCCCCTGGGCACTGGGCTAGGTCAGGTGTGGCAGTGGGCAGGAGTGGGGAGTGAGAGGGTGGTGTGGGACAAGCAGGAGAACCCCCTGAAAAAGGGGGTGCTCACAGATGCCCGGAGGCCCAGAAGGGACCTCATACCTCCCAGTCCCTTCTAGAACAGCTCCCCTGTGGGTCCACTGCTCACTCTGTGGCCCAGCCTTGACCTCTGACATCTCAGAGCCTCATCTGTCCTGCTGAATCACCACGTCAAGTGGGTGATTTGTGCCTCACTCTGGAGTGTCACCAGCAGTGTCACCGGCAGCTCCCTCCTTGTCAACCCCAGCCTCTGAAATGCACCATCTCCTCCCTCCCTCCCACTACTGCTGCCCATGTCTCTGCTCCCCTTAGAGCAGGATTTCTCCAAGCAGTTATACTGGGCTCTTCCCTCTCCATTCTCTCCCGAGGGTGCTGTGTACCTGGACCACATTGAGGGGGTGCTACCGGGAGTGGGACATTGCAGGGCCTGCTTCACCCTCCAGCTTACTCCCACAGACCTGCTCTTGACATCAAACCAGGGCTCTCCCTGTCCTGTCCCTGAAGCAGCCTGCACATGGGAGCAGTCGTGCCCTCTGAGCTTGGGTGACACCCCACTCCTCTCCTCCTTACCTCCTGGCTGCCCTCCCTCACTGTGCCCCCTGACCTCTCACCCTTGGAGGGCTCCTGGCTCAGTACAGACAACTTTAGTGACCTCATGAGCCCCAGAGTGGAAGCTCCATCTGCTCCAAACCTTTCATATCTTTGCAGAGACAGGACCTCTCTGAGCTCCAGCTTCATGGTGCCCAATCCCCCCACCCCCACCTTCCCTCAGGTGTGCAAAGGGTTTTTCCATGTAACACACCTCTTATCTGACCTGGCTCAACTGTTCTGCTGCACAGCTAACACACAGGAGAGAAAGAAAACCTGGTAATTATGTGGACTCTCAAGGAAATCACTCCCACACCTGCCACAAACACCCCAGTCAAGTATTCAGCAAAGTTTTGAAAGCATGTTACCACAAATATTCAGACACCCCCACCTAGCCCCTAGCTTCCTCCATTAATATTGTGCTATAATTACCCCTTGATATCTTTGGGGGATTGGTTTCAATACCCTTTGGATATTAAAATCAGCAGATACTCAAATCCCTTATATAAAATGGTGTGTGAAAGTTCCTGTTGTGGCTCAGGAGTAACAAACCCGACTAGTATCCATGAGGACACAAGTTCTACCCCTGGCCCTGTTCAGTGAGTTAGGGATTCTGAGTTGCCAAGAACTGCTGTGTAGGTCACAGATGCAGCTCAGATGGGCATTGCTGTGGCTGTGGTGTAGGCCAACAGCTACAGCTCTGATTCGACCCCTAACCTGGGAACTTCCATATGCTATGGGTTCAGCCCTAATGAAAACAAACAAACAAAAAATAACCTATGAATTTGCATCCTCCCATATATTTTATTTTATTTTTACTTTTTGGCTATGCTGGTGGCATGTGGAAGTTCCTGGGCCAGGGTTTGAACCCACACCACAGCAGTGACTTGAACCACTGCACTGACAACACTGGATCCTTAACACACTGCACCACCAGGGAACTCCCTTCTCATATACTTTAGAGTATCTTTATATTACTTATAATACCTAGTATAAAGTAAATGCTATGTAAGTAGTTGCTGGGGCATGAGGCAAATTCAAGTTTTGCTCTTTGGAACTTTCTGGAAACTTTTTTCCCATATATATATATATATATTTGATTTTTCCCATATATTTTTGGTCAGTGGTTGGTTGAATCCATAGATGTAGAGCCCAAGGATGTGAGGGGCCAACTGTATATTCAATTTACCACTTATCTGTTCATCTTTCCATCCCTGTACCATCCATCCATCTTGATTTTTAAAATATGTTTCAAAGTAAGTCACAGACATCTGAGACATCTGTACCTTTTTACCTAAATGCCCAGGGTTGCAGGTCATTAATTAGAGTTCAATATTGTTGGCAGATTTTTCTTTTGAGGTAAAATTTACATACAATGGGAGTTCCCATCACAGCTCAGCCATTAAGGAACCCGACTAGCATCCATGAGGTCTCAGGTTCAATCCCTGGCCTCGCTCAGTGGGTTAAGGATCCGACCTTGTCGTGAGCTGTGGAGTAGGTTGCAGACACGGCTTGGATCCCACCTTGCTGTGGCTGTGGCGTAGGCTGGTGGCTACAGCTCAGATTCAACCCCTAGCCTGGGAACCTTGTGCGACCCTAAAAAAAAAAAAGACAAAAAAAATTTACATACAATGAAATGCACAAGTCAACAGTTATTCCATGATATTTGATAAATGCATATACTTGTGTGACCCAAACCCCTATGAAGATACAGAACATTACCATCCCCCTCAAAAGTTCCCTCATGCCCCTTCCCAGACAATCCTTGCCCCCTACCCCCACCTGGAGGCAGCCACCCTCCTGAATTTTTTTTCCACCACAGACTTGTCTTCCTGTTGTAGAGCTTGATATAAATGGAGCAGGCACTTTTTTGTGTAAGGCTTATTTCACTCAGAGTATTTTCTGGAGAGTCACCCTTGTCAGAGTGTTGTGTCTGCCTCTGCTTAGACTCGGGGACCTGTGGAGGAGTGGCCCTGTGCTCTGGCCCTGCCCCTCCCTTATTTCCGTGCCCCACCCTCCTGTTCCCCAGACCACCCTCTTTCTTAATCTCAGGGCTGCCCGCACTTACTGTTCTTTCTGACAACTCTTTTCCTCATTCAAGTGTCACCTCCTCAGAATCTTTTCTTGACCCTCCACTCTAAAGCAACCCCCTACACTGCCTTTTCTTTGCAACCCTTGTCTCTGTCTAAAATCATGTTTATTTGTTTATAGTCTGTCCCCCACTTTGCTAGACTCAGTGAGAGCATGGTCCATGTCCTCTTTGTCATGGCTGTACCCCCAGTGCTCATATATCATAAGTAGTCTTGAATGGATGGATGATGAATCAGTGAACATCTGAATAACCACTGCCAGGCAACTGCCGACTCTTTGCGGCAAATCTGACCTCTGTTCTGTACTGTGGGAGACTGGCCCATGGTTCTTGGAGCTTCCACATCTCCAGCGGGGCTGAACAATGCCACAGTCGCCACTGAACTCTTGCTGAGTTTGCCCTTGGCCCAGGGATGAGGGACGCTGGGTGATAGGTGAGAAGCAGAGGGCTCTGGTTTGGCCACAGGCAGATCCTTTTCTGCTGGGCAACCACACAAAGGGAGGCTGCAAGGCTGGAAGGCAGGTGTGGGATCCCCTCCAGGGAGGAAGCAGGTCCCTTTGGTGCTCTGCCTTCTATTTTTCATCCCCTGAGTTTCCTACAGGACCCCAATATTCGATTCAGGCACTGCTTATTTCTGGTGCACCGCTTCCAGCACACTTGCCTCTCTCTGTCGGCAGTTATGGAAAGCATTTCTCCTTCAACAGGCAGATGAGCCAAGAAATCATACTTTCCGCTTAATCAGCCATCAAATTAAACAGAATCAGCTAAGACACATTTGCAAAAAGAACAACTGCAAACCACACCGGCTTAAGATAATCAGCTGCTTAGGGATGGATGCCTTTCTCAAGCTTATTCTGCAGCTATTACAGTGCACATTAGTATCAATTCATCTTTCTGAATTCCACTGTTTATTTGTGGGTTGCTACTTCACATGGCCATTTCTCCATAGTCTTTATAGTTGCCAAGAAGTAATGCAATGTTCAGTCAGGTTAACAGACAAGGCTGCTCAGCTCTGTTCCCGCCATGGCATTTGGGCTGCTTCCAGGGATGAGCAACATGCCACTGTCCCCCTAGAAATATCTGCCTTTAGGCAGAGCGAGGGTTTTATTTTGTTTAAGAATTTTTCTCAGACTAAATAGTTCCCTAAGTGGTTTTCTATCACCATTCACTTCAACTGCTCTTCACTTCAACGGCTCTTCTTTAGCATGTCACTAGCGCTTCATCATAAGACCCAGGGGTACTTGGTTTTCCTCCCCAGCTTCGGTTTGGTTTGTCTTTATAAAGTACCTTTTGCTAAGTTAGGGGGCTGCTCACAGATTTGGATGAAATAGTTATCACCTGCGGAGGGCACTGGCCTGGTATCTCAGTATGCAGAATCAGGCTCATGATTCAGAGGGTTGCCCCTCGACCTTGACCTCTCGGGGAAGGGGTACTGCGTGGACCTGGACTCCCCAGTGCCCTGGGATGGAGTCGGTACCCAGGAATGTCTATCTGAGGGGAGCGCGGTGACCTCCTGGTTCTGGGCCAGCGGCGAGGTGGTCTCAGCATCGTCGCTCTCTCCCGCGTTCCCTTAGCCCCGGCACACACGTGTTCCAGCGCGCCCGTGATAGCTCAGGGGGAGCGCCGGGCGGGGCGCGCCGGCGGGGATAGGGGGCTAGTTCGCATTTAATATAACTTCACTCCCTTTTAAAGGAAAGCTATGCCCGGAATCCGGGAGGTGGCGAGCAAAGGAGCCGGGAGGACGTGACCCACGCCCGCTGCAGGCCGCGCTCGGGTGTCCCTAGAGACAAGGCTGCGCGGGTGGCGTGCCCCCCATCCCTGCCTTCCAGCCCTCGGCTCCCACCGCCTTTGCCGCCCCTACCCCTTTCCCCACCCCCATCTAGCGGGAGGGGCGGGCCCACTCCGCCCTCCAGTCCCGGCCCCCACCTCCCGCTCCGCGGGCTGGGCTGGGCTGCGCGGCCGGCTGAGCGGCTCCCGGCCTTTTTTGGGCGTCTCCTCTCTCTGTGCGCGGACCTGCGGGCGGGCGCTCGGCTTTCGGCGGCGGCGGCGGCGGCGGCGGCGGCAGCGGCTCAGGGGGTCCCGACGCGGCCCCGGTTCAGCGCGCGCAGCCACCATGACGGGAAGGTAACTGCCCCCGCTTGAGCCCCTGGGCGGAGGGCGCTGCGGACCTGGGAGTGGGCGCCTGGCTGGGCGGGGCTGCGCGACTGGACCCCCGCCCGCCTGGCCTGATGCTCCAGCCCCTCCACCCCTGCCTCGCGCCGGCGGGTCCCTAGCTCCGGCTGCCCGGGCAGCGGCAGGTGGAGGGTATGTCCTGTTCCCTGCACCGTCGGCGGTGAACGATGGGGCGGTTACCTCCTGCCCACGGAGAGCGGGCGCCCAGAGGGGCCGGAGACCTGGTCAAGGTCACAGCCAGCTAAAGAGCAAGGCGTCAAAAACTAGGTTGCGGGCTTCTCCCAGATTCCCCTCCCCCAGCCGTGGGAGCCTGGTGAGGCCTCGCCTCCGGAGCCTTGTGTTTCCTCCTCTGTAAACCTGGAATGGCAAAAACGGTAAAAATAGTAAAAGGTCTCTGTGGGGGGCCTGGCCAGAAGCGTCCCCAAACACAAGCTGTACAGGGGTGGGCCAGGGACCCTCCTCATATACCTTGTGGCCATTTCACAGACGAGGTAACAGAGACCACAGAGGCCGAGTGACTCAACAGGCCAGTCACATGTCCACCAGTGGCCGGCCAGTGTTGACCTCTGCAGCCCTTTCTGGTACTGGCCAGTACAAGTGCATGACTCCTGGTGAGGTAGGAGGGGCTGGTCTGTGAGGCCCTGCCACCGCCTTCCAGCCAAGCCTGGGAGGAGGACACAGGTCTTCTTGACCCCTTGACTTGGGTCTGGCAGGTGGAGGGGACTCTGCAGCTTTGTTAGGGAAAGGGGCTTGGAGAGTCTGTCAGTGCCCAGGAATTTGAGGGCAGAGTAGTGGCCCCAAACCCAGGTGTTGTGCAGGGTGGTCACCCAGCCTGCAGGGGCACACTGTCTTAGGGCAGCCCCAGGAACCAGCACTGGTCCTGTCACCTGGAGAGTCCTGTGCTTTTCCCCATACCTCTCTTCCTGCCCCAAGTCTGCAGACAAAGCCAGCTTCCCATGCTCACCTCTCCTGGGGTGCTCACACCCTCCCGGTCTCTCGAAGGGCCGGCTGCCTTGCTTCACACCCTCAGAGCTTTCAAGGAAAATAAGGGCAGAATCAGGAGCAGTGATGGATGGGTGTTGCGGTGGGATGCGTGGCACAGATCATAGTAAGGCAGAGCCACAGGATGCCAACTTGGGTCAGGGAGAGAAGGCAGAAACCCCAGGCATTTCTGTTCCCTCTGCATAAATCCTCTCAACCCTGAGTCCCGAGGGTCTTCCTAGGTGAGGAAGGCCATCAGGTCAGCCAGATGACAGCCAAGCAGGAGAAGCTGGGAAGGCAGGTGGGCAGTGGGAACAGGGGCCAGCTTGCCCTGGCCGCTGCCAGCTCTAGCGGGCACCTTGAGCCTGAAAGATGCTGGTCATCAAATGACCCAGGGGACAGAGTGAGCTTGGAAAACACTGAGTCGGGGTTTTCCTTGTCAAACTGCTCATCTTAGAGGGGCACCTGCCAGGGCACAGAGGTTTGCTGCCAAGGTGTGGGTTCCATCCCCCACCCCAGGGCAGTGGATTAAAGGATCTGGAGAGGCTAAAGCTGTGGCTTGAGTCACAGCTGTGGCTTGGATTCAGTCCTTGGTCTGGGGACTTCCATGTGCTGTGGGTGGGACCGTAAAAAGAAAAAAACCTGTGCATCTTAGTTAGGGAAAACAACACAAAAAAAGATAACAAACATTAAAAGAAAGAAAGAAAACCCTCACAGTTCCACTCTTCAGAAATGCCCTTGGGAACATTTTGGTGGCTTTCTTTTCTTGTGGTGTATTTTCCTGCTCGTTTGTTTTTCACAAGCTGTGAGTGGTCTGTGAACACAGGTTTCCACCCTCCTTTGTTGTTCTCCACATGCCACATTGATGCCAGAGCTGGCTGGCCTCCCCTCCACCCACACGCCCTGGGGCCAGGCTGGCAGAAGTATGGCCATCCGACCCAGCCTTTGGGATAGCTGAGATTTTTCCTCTCCCAGAACCTGAGGGGAGTGCATTTTCATTCTGTTTCCTGCTACCATACCCTCTGCACGCCCACTGCTTCTGAGAGATGCCAGGGCAGTTCTCCCACCTGGATGCTGGTTCTCCCCATACCATCCCTTGTTGCCCAGAACCAGGCTGATCTTCAGAAGTTACCCTCCTGTTGTACATGTCATGCACCTTCTCAAGCTCTCCCTGACACTAGTGCAAAGTCCCAGTCCTTCACTGGAGCAGCCGGGACCAAGAAGAAGGCAGTGTGGAGCCACTGAAGTGACCTGGAGTGATATGCTCGGCTGGGCACTTTGTTTTTTTGTTTGTTTGTTTGCTTTTTTTAAGGGCTGCACCAGTGGCATATGGAGGTTCCCAGGCTAGGGGTTGAATAAGATCTGCAGCTTTAGGCCTATGCCACACACAGCAATGCCAGACCCAAGCCGCATCTGCAACCTATACCACAGCTTATGGCAATGCCAGATCCTTAACCCACTGAATGAGGCCAGGGATTGAACCTGCATCCTCATGGATACTGGTCAGTTTCATAACCCACTGAGCCACCACAGGAACTCCCACAGCCAGGCATTTTAGTTGTATTCCTGTAGAAGAAGGGCTGCCAAAGAAGAGATGGGGAAGGAGACTGGACAGGAGGCAAGAACAAGGGGTTAGAGCAGAGGAGACAGACTCAGGGGACCTGGGAGGTGGTGTGGATAGGACTTGACCCAGGGCAGGTCCAGGAGGATGGCCCCTTTGTGGCGGCAGGTGTGGGCATGGACATAGAGCTGGTTTGGGCCATGAAGCATTCCAAGAACTGTGATAAGTCCAGGGAGAAACCCTGAGACTGGACATGAGTGTCTGCGGTCCAGGAGAGGGCTGAGCTAGGGAGGAAGAGTAAATGAGGCCTGGGCTGTGGGCATGGTTGCTTTGGGAGTAGGTGTGGGAAGACACGCAGCCCTGGCTGCAGCCAGGGAATAAATCTTAAAAGATCTTCATCCCAGCTGAAGGGATCTTTGGCATAACTGTCTGTTCTTTAAGAGAATGTTCAAACCTGGGTGTGGTACGTCCCCCTGCCCAGGCATTCCTCCAGAGGGACCCTGGGACCTGGCGCTCACAGTGGCTTGGCCTGCTGGAGGGGAGTCCCACCCACCACGTGGCTGTCATCCACAGAGGCTGCTTGTGCCAGACCACAGCTGGGCCCCAGGCTGAGTCCAGTGCAGAGTGAGGCTGCTGGATCCCTGTCCTCATACCAAAGCCCCCTTCCCAATGGTGCTCCCAGCTGTTCCCCACCCTCCTTAGGAACATGCCCGGTGGCCCCCTCAGCAGAGGAGCCTGCCAAGGTGAAGTTCTGGTGGCAGCCAGAGCCCTCAGGACGGCCCATGGGGCTGGGATGGAGTCAGGGGTTTAAGCAGTGTGAAGCCGGGGACAGAGTGATGTGCAGCTGAGCCCTGAGCCCCAGACTGGGCCAGGGTGGACCCTGCCCATGCCCTGCTTCCTTTCCTCTGTCTCTGGTACAGAATCCTTTCTCTGGCTGCTTGGGGAGTGCGATGGGGCCTGATTTGCAGCATGTGCCCAGTGCTAGGCTAAAACACCTCCACCTTGGCTCACTTTTGGCTATCAACATAATGGTAACCGGTTCATAAAATTCCTGAAAATTGACCACCTGTGAGCTGGTACAGGGTGGCCCAGGCACACCACCGTGGAGAGGGACCTGGCTTCCCATGCATAGCCTCTCCCCTGCTCCTCCAGCCAAGCTGCTTTTCTCTGCTCCTACCTGCTGCCACCCTCCCCCCAAGATTCACACTTAAACCTTCCTTAGAACTGCATTTCTGGGGGGACGGTGGGCAGGGGCAGAGGGAGGCACCTGAAAAGTCATCCTTGTTCTGTTTATTCAGATCTTCTGAATTTCAGGTGATGAATTATTTCCTTGAGATAACCCAATAGGATGACTGTCTGAATGAGCTACTTGCATGAGATGACTGTCGCTCACTAATATGAGACGTCTGATGTGTGTGCATGTACAACCAAACATGTATTGGAATTCCTGCTGTGATTCAGTGGGTTAAGAATTCGACATAGTGTCCATAAGGATGTGGGTTTGATTCCTGGCCTCACAGTGGGTTAAGGATACAGTGTTGCCGTGAGCTATGGTGTAGGTCGCCAATGCAGCTTGGATCCATGTTGCTATGGCTGTGGTGTAGGCTGGCAGCTGCAGCTTCGATTTGACCCCTAGCTTGGAAACTTCCATATGCTGCAGTCATGGCCCTAAAAAAATAAAAGAAAATAAATCCACACTAAGAAAATAAAACCACTCAAAATCAAATTTCCTCTGGGGTAGGAAGGTTGAAATCTACCATTCATCTGAGGCATACAGAGCATGTGGGCAAGTCGTCTTCAGCCCCCCAGGGAGGTGCAGTCCAGCAGGGCAGGCTGGCCCTGGTGGAGGCTGTTTGTGGTGGTGTCCTGGCTGCCTTGGGGATGGCACTCACTGCTCAACCAGAGAGGCAACGATTTGCTGGTACCCTGGCCTTTGTCACTGCCTCTAGTAAGCTCCATATTTGCATTCTTCACTGCATGTGTGTTATCTTAAAATTTTGAGATATGACTCACATGCCATAGAATTCACTATTTTAGTGTGTCCAGTTTAGTGGATGTTTTAGTAAATTCACAGGATGTGCAACCATCACCACTAAGTCTAGAACATTTTCATCACTCCCAAAAGAAACGCATTTGTAGCCAGTTTCCCCCATTCCCCATCTGCTGGCAACCACTCATCTGCTTTCTGTCTTTACAAATTTACCTGTTTTGTATAAATGAAATCATATGTTATATGGCCTTTTTTTTTCTTTGCCTGGCTTCTTTCATTTGCATAATGTTTTCAAAATTTGTTTATGTTGCATGAATCAGTACTTTGTTCCCTTTTTTTGGCCAAATAATATTCCATTGTATGGATATACTGCAGTTTGTCTATATGTTCATCTGTGGTGGATATTTGAATTATTTCCACTTTTGGCTCTTATTAGTAATGCTATTGAGTAATAACATTCCTATATATTTTTTCTACTTTGGAGCATATACCCAGGAGTGGAATCATATGTTAACTCTATGTTAAACTTTTTGAGGAATTGCCAAGCTGTTTTCCAAGTAACTGCATGATTTTTACATTCCCACAAGGAACGTATGAGGGTCCCAATTTCTTCACATCCTAACACTTATTTTTCATTTTTATTTTTATGTTTTTTTGCTTTTTAGGGCCATACCTATGGCATATGGAAGTTCCCAGGCTAGGAGTAGAATCAGCTGCAGCTGCTGGCCTACAGCACAGTCACAGCAATGCCAGATCCTTAACCCACTGAGCAAGGCCAGGGATCAAACCTACTAGTTGGGTTAATTTCTGCTGAGTCAGAATGGGAACTCCCTAACTAACACTTATTATCTGTTTTAGTAGGTATAAAGTTTTGATTTTTATTTCCTTGTGATGTTAGACACCTTTTAACCAACCAAGCACAATAACTCCCTGTATTTATTGGCTTCTGGTATATCTTCTTTAGAGAAATATCTAGTCAAATTATGTGCCCATTTTAAAATCGGATTGTCTTTTATTGTTTGATGGTCAGAGTTCTTTACATATTCTGGATACTAGACACTTACCAGATATATGATCTGCAAATATTTTCTCCTGTGATTGTCTTTTAACTTTCTTAATAGTATCCTTTAATGCACATTGATTTTTTTTTCCCTTTTTTGGCTGCACCTGTAGCATATCTTAGTTCTTGGGCCAGGGATTGAATCTAAGTTACAGCTTCAACCTATGCCGCAGCTGCTGGGTGTTGCTGGATCTTCAACCTGTTGTACCACAGCAGGAACTCCACAAAATTTTAAATTTTGATGAAGCCCTATTTCCCTATTTAGTTTAAATTGCTTGAGTTTTTGGTGTCACATCTAGGAAAATGTTACTTAATCCATAAAGATTTGCACCTTTTTTTCCCCTAGGAGTTTTATAGTTTTTAACTCTTATATTTCAGTTTTCAATGCAGTGTGAGTCAGGTTTTGTTTTGTTTTTTCCTCTTTTTAGAGCTGCATTCTTGGCATATGGAGGTTCCCAGGCTAGGGGCCGAATTGGAGCTACAGCTGCAGGCTTCCGCCTGGCAATGCCAGATCCTTAACCCACTGAGCAAGGCCAGGGATCAATCCTGCAACCTTATGGTTCCTAGTCAGATTCGTTTCTGCTGTGCCACAGCAGGAACTCCATGAGTCAGGTTTTTTTTGTTTTTGTTTTTGTTTGTTTTTTTTTTGCTATTTCTTGGGCCACTCCCGCGGCATATGGAGATTCCCAGGCTAGGGGTTCAATCGGAGCTGTAGCCACCGGCCTACGCCAGAGCCACAGCAACGCGGGATCCAAGCCGCGTCTGCAACCTACACCACAGCTCACGGCAACGCCGGATCGTTAACCCACTGAGCAAGGGCAGGGACCGAACC
Organism: Phacochoerus africanus; assembly: GCF_016906955.1. NCBI lineage: Eukaryota > Metazoa > Chordata > Mammalia > Artiodactyla > Suidae > Phacochoerus > Phacochoerus africanus. The sequence continues at coordinate 125,151,283 of NC_062546.1, forward strand.
CGCAACCTCATGGTTCCTAGTCGGATTCGTTAACCACTGCGTCACGACGGGAACTCCCATGAGTCAGTTTTTATATGCGACCTGAGATAGAGGTTTAAAATCATTCTTTTGCATGAGGCTATTCAAGGATTCTAGCATCATTTTTTAACATGACTATTCTTTCCTCATTGAACTGTTTTGCCAGGCTTGTCAAAAATTGATTGACCAAGGATATATGAGATTATTTCTGAATTCTCAATTCTATTCCATTGATGTATGTGTCTATCCTTATGTCAGTATTATATAGTTTTGTTGTTGTTGTTGTTGTTGTTTTAGGGCCACACCTGCAGAACATGGAAGTTCTCAGGGATAAAATCAGAGCTGCAGCTGCCGGCCTACTACACCACAGCCACTGTGATGCTAGATCTGAGACTCATCTTCAGTGTACACTGCAGCTCTCAGCAATGTCAGATCTTTAATCCACTGAGTGAAGCCAGGGACCAAACCCACATCCTCATGGATACGAGTAAGGTTCTTAACCTGCTAAGCCACAACGGGAACTCCAGTATCATACTGTTTTGATTACTGTAACTCTGTAGTACATTTTGAAATTGGGAAATGTCATTCCTCTGATTTTGTAGTTTTTTAAGTTATTTTGAACAACGATTCCAAGTCCCTTGCATTTATTTCCACATAAATTTTAGTATTAGTGTGCACATTTCTGTAAAAAAAGCAGTTGGAATTTTGATAGGGATTGGGTTGAATCCATAGGTCATTTTGGGGAAAAGTTATTGCCATCTTAACAATATTAGGTTTTCTAGTCCATGAACATGGGATTGTTTAGATCTTATTTAATTTCTTTCAACCAGTATTTTATAATTATCTGTGTACAAGCCTTACACTTCTTTGGTGAAATTTATTTCTAAGTATTTTTCTTTTTGATGCTATTGTAAATGGAATTGTTTTGTTAATTTTATATTCGGATTGCTTATTGCTAGTGATTTTTATATGTTGTTCTTTTATCCTGCATTTACTTATTTACTAGATGTAACAGGGTTTTTTGGTGTGTGGAGTTCCTTAGGGTTTTCTATGCATAAGCATATATGATGCACAATTAAAGATAGTTTTAATTCCAATCTTGCTTAGTTGTCTTTGCTAGAACCTCCAGTGCAATGTTGAAGAGAAATGGGAAGGTTAGACATCTTGTCTTGTTCCTGACCTTAGGGAGAAAACTTTCAGTTTTTTACAAGTAAGTATGATGTTAGCTCTGGGCTTTTGTCAGATTGAAGAACTTCCCTTCTATTCTTAGATTGTTGTTGTTGTTGTTGTTGTTGTTGTTGTTGCTATTTCTTGGGCCGCTCCCGCAGCATATGGAGGTTCCCAGGCTAGGGGTCGAATCGGAGCTGCAGCCACTGGCCTACGCCAGAGCCACAGCAACGCGGGATCCGAGCCGCGTCTGCAACCTACACCACAGCTCACGGCAACGCCGGATCGTTAACCCACTGAGCAAGGGCAGGGACCGAACCCGCAACCTCATGGTTCCTAGTCGGATTCCTTAATCACTGCGCCACGACGGGAACTCCCAGATTTTTTTTTTATTCCTAGATTTTTAAGTTCTTCTAATTATGAAAGGGTATTGCATTTTGTCAAGTGATTTTTTTCCATTCATTGAGGTGATCATGTAGTTTTTTCCCCTTATTCTATTGATATGATATATTATATAGATTTTTTTCTTTTTATTTTTTTTCTTTTATGGAATTTCCCAGGCTAGAGGTTGAATTGGAGCTACAGCTGCAGGCCTATGCCACAGCCATAGCAACACTGGATCCGAGCCTCATCTGTGACCTGAGCTGTAGCTTGTGGCAATGAGGGCACCTTAACCCACTGAGTGAGGCCAAGGATCAGACTTCTGTCCTCATGGACCCTATGTTGGGTTCTTAACCTGCTGAGCCACGATGGGAACTCCTCCAACCATATTGTATTCTTGGTGTAAATATTATTTGGTCCTGTTGTATGGTACTTTTTATTGGCTTCTAGATTCAGTTTTGTGTTGAGGTCATCTGTATTCATAAGGGATATTGATCATAAGGGTAAATTCACCAATAAAATGATCTAGTCCTGGGGAGTCCTCTTTGTGGGGAGTTTTTTGATTATTAACCTAGTCTGTGTACCTGTTACTGGTCTATTTGGATTTTCTATTTCTTCTTGAGTCAGTTTTGGTAATTTGTTGCTTCCTTTTGCTTGCTTTGAGATTAGTTTACTCATCTTAAAATGGAAGGTTAACTTATTGATTTGAAATTTTTGCCTGCCTGCCTTCTTTCCTTCTTTCCTTCCTTCCTTCCTTCCTTCCTTTCTTCCTTTCTCTCTCTCTCTTTCCTTCCTTCCTTCCTTTCTTCTTCCTTTCCTTTCCTTTCCTTTCCTTTCCTTTCCTTTCCTTTCCTTTCCTTTCCTTTCCTTTCCTTTCCTTTCCTTTCCTTTCCTTTCCTTTTAGGGGCTGCACCTGAGGCATATGGAAGTTCCCAGGCTATGGGTCTAATTGGAGCTATGGCTGCCGGCCTACACCACAACCACAGCAACACCAGATCAGAACTGCATCTGTGACCTACATCACAGCTCATGGCAATGCTGCATCCTTAACCCATTGAGCGAGGCCAGGGATGGAACCCGAAACCTCACAGTTCCTAGTTGGATGCATTTCCGGTGCACCACGACAGGAACTCTGAGATTTTCTTTTTGACTGTAGATTTTTACAATAATAAATTGAGTATCACTTGAGCTTCATCCAGTAAATTTTGGTATGTTGTGTTTTCATTTCATTCATTCCAAAGTATTTCCTAAATTCCCTTGTATTTTCTTCTTTTGACTCATTGGCTTTTTAGGAGTTTATTGTTTAATTTCCCATATTTGTGATTTTACTAAATTTACTTTTATGATTAATTTTAAATTTTATTCTGCTGTGGTCTGAGAATATGCTTCCCATGAGTTCAGTTATTTTAAATTTATTGAGGTTTGTTTTATGTCCTAACATATAGTTTGTCCTGGAGAAGCGTTCCATGTGCACGTAAGAAGAATGTATATTTTGCCGTTGTTGGGTGGCGTGTTCTGTGGATGTCTTTAAGGTCCAGTTGGTTTATAGTGTTATTCATGTCTTCTGTGTCCTTGCTTACCTTCTTTATAATGGTTTATCTATTTTTGAAAGTGGCATATTCATGTCTCCAACTGTTACTGTTAAATTATCTATTTTTTTCTCTCAATTCTGTCAATTTTTGCTTCAGATATTTTGGGCCTCTGTTAGGTGATTTATTTATACTTGTTATTTCTTCTTTTACCATCATAAAACATCCTCCTTTGCTCTTGTAACAATTTTTGTCTTAAAGTCTATTTTTGTCTGACATTAGTATAGCCACTCCAGTTCTCTTTTGGTTGCTGTTTGTATAGTATATCTTTTCCATTCTTTTACTTTCCAGCTTTTTGTGTGTGTGTGTATGGGGGGGAGCATTTTGTTTTTGCTTTTGGCTTTTTAGGGCCACACCCATGGCATATGGAAGTTCCCAGGCTAGGGGTCCAATTGGAGCTATAGCTGCCGGCCTCCACCACAGTCAAAGCAACCCAGATCCAGTTTGCGTCTGTGACCTATACTACAGCTCATGGCAATGCCGGATCCTTAACCCACTGAGTGAGGCCAGGGATCAAACCTGTGTCCTCATGGATACTAGTCACATTTATTTCCACTGAGCCATGATGGGAACGCCAGCTTTTTGTGTTTTTTAATCTAAAGTGAATCTCTTGTAGAAAGCATATAGTTGGATCACATTTAACATATCCATTAAAAATGTTTACAAAACTTCTAATTGGAAAGTTTGATCTATGTAATTACTAATAAGATAGGGCTTACATGCTATTTTTTCTATATGTCTTATGTCTTTTTTTGTTTCTTAATTCCTACGCCATTGCCTTATTTTGGGCTAAATTATTTCATTATGCAGTCATCTTTGAACCAGATGGCAAAAAAGGGTTTATAAGCAAAAAATGCAGTTATACTGCCTTTTATATTTATCTTATACTTACCTGTACTGCTCTTATTTTTTTTTCTTTTTTTTTTTATTTCCACAATACATTTTTTTTCCTACTGTGCAGCATGGTGATGCAGTTACACATACATGTATATATTCTTTTTTCTCATATTATCATACTCCATCGTAAGTGACTAGACATAGTTCCCAGTGCTCTTATTTTCTTCATGTGGATTTAAATTATTGTCCAGTGTCATTTCATCCTAAAAGACTGTCTTTAGTATTTCTTTTCAACTGTAGGATTTCTATTTGGTTCCATTTTCTAATTTCTTTATTGATTCTCTCCATTTGGTGAGACATCATTTTCATACTTTCTTTACTTTTTAAATAATATTTCATTAATAGTTACTATTCCAATAATATTCCATTACATATGTACAACACATCTTCTTTATCCATTGCTGGATGCCTAGGTTATTTCCGTATCTTGGCTATTGTAAATAATATGCAGTGAACCTAGGTATATTTTTTCAAGTGAGTGTTTTTGTCTTTTTCAGATAAACACCCAGAAGTGGAATTGCTGGTTTATATATAGCAGTTCTTCTTTTTTTTAAAATTTTATTGGAATACAGTTGACTTGCAAAGATGTGTTAATTTTGGGCATACAGCAAATCGGTTATACATATACATATATCCATTCCTTTTTAGATACTTTTCCAATATAGGTTATTACACAGTTTTGAGTAAATTTCCCTGTGCTATGCAGTAGGTCCTTGTTACTCATCTATTTTATATATAGTAGTGTGTATATATCAATCCCAACCCCCTGACTTATCCCTCCCTTGGTGGTTCTAATTTTTTTTTCTTTTGTCTTTTTAGGGCACACCCACAGCATATAGAGGTTCCCAGGCTAGGGGTCGAATTGGAGCTGTAGCTTCCAATCTACACCACAGCCACAGCAATGTGGGATCTGAGCCGCATCGGCCACCTACACCACAGCTCACAGCAATGCCAGATCCTTAACCCACTGAGTGAGGCCAGGGATCAAACTCATAGTTACTGGTCTGGTTCATTAACCACTGAGCCAGGACAGAACTCCTGGTGTTTCTATTTTTAAATTTTTTTTTTTTTTTTGGCCGCACCCACAGCATGAAGAAGTTCCTGGTCCAGGGAGCAAACATGCATCATAGCAGTGACAATGCCAGACCCTTAACTGATAGGGCAGTGGGGAAATCTTATTTTTATTTTTTTGAGGAAGCTGTTTTCCATAATGGCTGCACCAGTTTGCATTACCACCAATAGTGCACATCTTTACTGACGCTTGTTATTCCTTATCTATTTGATAGCCTTTCTGACAGGTGTGAGGTGTTATCTCACTGAAGTTTTGACTTGCATTTCCCTGATGATTAGTGATGCTGAGCATCTTTTCATGTACCTGTTGGTCATCTGCACATCTTCTCAGCTGTTTGTCTTGCTCTTTGGGTTACTAAAAATCTTTGACTAATTTACAGAGTTCGGAAAAAGCTGATTCTGACAATTTTTGCTGTCTTTTTCATTGCTTTAATGGAAGGACAAACTTTCAGAGGTCCTTATTCTGCCATTTTTGCTGACATCATTTTTACTATGTTTTTGCAGCTGCGTTCTCTGGAGCCAGAATGCTTGCTGGGGAGCCCAGAGTGACTGGGACCCCCACCCTTGCAAGGCAGACTGCATAATGGGAGGGCAAGGCTATGCAGATAATTGAGATTCGGGCTCAGACACTAAGCCTCTCTCGATTTCTAGCCTCTGGTGCCCCCTTTTATGGTAAATACTTATGGAATTGATTAGTGCTCGGTAACCTTGGACTTCATTTAAAATTGTGATGTGCCAAATACTTGTGGCTACAGCTTCCTTCCCAGGTCTGTCTGCCATTGTGGACATGTTCCCTCTTTATTTTTAGTTTCTATTTTTTTCATTTTATGGTTGCACCTGTGGCATCTGGAAGTGTCTGGGATTGAATCTGAGCCACAGCTGCAACCTGCATGGCAGCTGAGGCAAAATCAGATCCTTTAACTCACCACGCCATGGTAGGAACCCCAAAGTGTTCCCTCTTTTTTTTTTTTTTTTTACTTTTTAGGGCTGCAACTGCAGCATATGTAAGTTCCCTGGCCAGGGATCTAATTGGAGCTGTAGGTGCTGGTGAATGCCACCACAGCAACTCGGGATCTGAGCCGAGTCTGCAACCTACACCATACCTCATGGCAATGCCAGATCCTTAACCCACTGAGCAAGGCCAGGGATCAAACCTGCATCCTCATGGATACTAGTTGGGTTTGTTACCACCGAGCCACAATGGAAGCTCCTTTTCCCTCTTTAAATGAAACTGTGGCTCTTGGTGAAAGTTTGTGGGTTCTAAAGTTCAGGATTTTTACATGGGCGGGGCTAAATGAAGGCTGGTAAGAGGGGCCTAAGTTCTCGGGCATTGACTGGAAACTGCTCTAGAAATCTCTACACTTGCTTTCTGAAGCATTCAGCTCTCCACTTCAGAAGGCAGGATGTGATCCTTCTACTTGTTGGCTCCTCCAGGCTCAGCTTCTCTGTGCCTTTCGCCCCTGGGGCCACCATTAAGAAAATATTTGTTGAATTGATCAGTGTTCAGCACCTTTGGAATTGAACTGTACTAACAGACTATATTGAACCCAATGCTTGTAGGCATCTGGCTGGGTTTGGGGGTTGCCCCAGAAGGTGGTTAATGAGTACTTACTGCCTCGTGTTTGGATTTATTGGATTAAGTGTGTCCCTCAGCATGTGGGCCTGGCATCTGAGCATTGATGGGCCCCCTCTGAAATCCCTTCTGCCCCTGGGTAGGAGATGTTTGCACTTGGGTCACTGTAACCCTGCCAGTCCTTTTAGGTAAAAATAGCTGGAAACAGAGCCTTCCTGGTAGCCTTCTTTCAAACCCTGTGAACTGGAGGACTGACTACCTGCTGTCTAGGTTTTGACAGTGAGGACCTCTTTTGGGGTGGATGGTTGTTTTTTGGCCAGATCCAGGGACCTGGTTAACCTGGACTGGGTCTCCCCGGTGGCCTTTGCAGCTGCAGGTCTCAGGGAGGGAACAAGGAGAAAGTGGGCCTGTGTGGGAATCCCTCATCAGTTTCTTGACTGCAGGATTCCTAAACCGGCTCAATCCCACACTGCCTTCCTCAGCTGACAGTCCAGGAGGCCTCAGGTTTCCTCCGAGGCTCCTGGCACCCGGGATCTCCAGGCGTCCTATCCCGCCACTGTGGAGCTCACCTCAGTGCTGTTTGGGATCTTCCCACGGCCCTTCCCAGCCTGGACCCAGCCCTGCCAGCCTCAGCTTTCATTTGGCTGCCCCCGCGGCAGGAACAATATCCTTTCTATTTGGAGTTGACTCTGCTGCCCTTTGGAGAGCGCAGTGCGTAACGTGAGCTCCTGTGCAGAGCGGTGGGCGCCGAGGCGCCCCCCGCCCGCCCTCCCGCCGTGTCCGGCGGTAGGTGGCCTCTGCCTGCTGCACTTGCCCTCCGAGGCTGAGGTCCGACGCCCCGTCGAGCCGGGGGAGGCCCGCGCCATGGCCGCCCGTCTGGGTGCGCTCGCCGCGTCGGGGCTGTACCGGCGGCGCCAGCACCGGCCGAGCCCGCCGCCCGCTGCGCCCGGGTAGGTGGCGGGGGGGGGGGGGGGGGGGGGGCAGGGCGGGGGCGCGGAGGGACAATGGCCGGAAAGCTGCCGCCTCAGGCCTTTCCTCGGACACCCTGCCTGGCCCTTCCGACGGCGGCGGGCCGGCTGCCCTGGGCGCGAGGACAGCGCCTGGTTGGCTGCTGGGGTGGGGGCAGGGCGCGGCTCTGCTGTCCTGGGACCGACACATTCTCCTGCCAGGTGCTGAGGATGGGGCGTCTTTATCCCATGGAGAACTGCCAGTGTAGGCAAATGGTGGAAGTTTCCTTTGGGACTGGGAAGGGGAGCCTCTGGGGTTCAGGATGGACCTCAGGGCATCTCTGAGGATGGAGGATGAATTAATCTGGGCTGGGGAGGGTCTGAGGGGGCATGTGTATGGTGGGATCCCAGAGTGGGGTGGGAGCTGGGGAAAGGGCTCCTGGACCTGTTGAATTTGTAGCCTTCAGGTGGAAATTTCCACCGGAAAGTTAGGGAGAGAGAGCAGTGAGGGCTGTGGGCTTGTGATCTTTGGCGCCAAAATGAGAGGTGGGGCCCCCAGAAGGGGGTTAGGAGCTGTGGGAGAGGATGCAGAGGTCGGGAGAAAGGGATAGGGATTCAGGGAGGAGACAGAACAGTGGTCACTGAGGTAGGGGACCTGGAAGACGGGGGGAGGAGAGCAAGTCCAGGGGCTAATGCTCCAGAGGTAAGATTGCAGCTTGCTGTGCCCTCAAGGTGGGCCCATGGTCAGGCCAGACTTCCTGAGGGGCATGAGGTCTGGGAATAAGGATGCAGCAGGAGGGAGGCTGTCAGGTGGGGGACAGGGAGCAGAGGCTGCAGAGGGGCACCTGTGGGATGCCTGTGGCACCTGGGTTTGCTCCCGCACTGGCATCTCAGGCCCTCATCAGGGCCAGACCAGGAGGGGGGACTGGACCAGCCCACTGTGCTGGTGGGAAGCCTGGAGCTCAGGAGGCCTATAACTTACCTGGGTGAACAAGAACCCTCACCTGCTGGCCTCTGGACCACCCTGGATGTCTGTGGAGTGAGCCATGGTCCAGGGAGTGGGTGGCTAGGGCACTGATGGGCCGGAGGCCATGCTGGAGGGTGGTTTCACAGTGTGGATGCAGCGCAAGAACGCAGCCCAGGTGCAAGGGGGGTAGTGAGGATCAGGCCCCTGGGGTGGTCCCTTGCTTGCACACACACACCTATGCTTGTGTGCTAACCTTCACTTGATTTTTCTTGTGACTGAGTGCTGTGCAGGGTCGCCTGGCCCCAGCGACTCTGACTCACCCTCCAGTGTGGAAAGGCCCTTGTGACTGGCCCCTGCCTGTTGCCTGACCCTCATACTGTCTTTATAGGCTCAGGTGGGTTGGAGTGGGGGATGGTCTGGGGTTGTTGAAAAAACAGATGGTCTTGAATGGTAATGTCTGTCTGATGCCTCCAGGAGCTGAGGGGACCAGAGAGAGCATGGGTGTGGTCTGTGTGTGACCTCAGCAGGTTCCTGACCTTCTCTGCACTTCAATTTCCTTATCTGGAACCTCCCCTTTCAAGGACCTGGTGCAGAGAGGACTCCCCTCCCTGTGCCACCACAGCTTAGTGAGGTCTTACAGCAAACTGGATTGTGTTGGCCACTCTCAAGACTGAGACTGTTGGAGTTCCCGTCGTAGCTCAGTGGTTAACGAACCCGACTAGCATCCATGAGGACTCAGGTTTGATCCCTGACCTCGCCCAGTGGGTTAAGGATCTGGCATTGCCGTGAGCTGTGGTGTAGGCCAGCAGCTACAGCTCTGATTAGACCCCTAGCCTGGGAATCTCCATATGCTGCTGGTGTGGCCCTAAAAAGACAAAAGACAAACAAACAAACAAAAAATTAGACTGTTTTGGGGTGCTTAGGAGTGTTGCAGAAGGGTGTCAAGGTGGGCTGGGGGTGACCACCCACCTACCACACACCTACCACACACAAGGCTGCCCAGCTTGTCAAATAGTAGCACCTTGATGACACTTCTGTGGTGGTGTCCCCATGCCCCCTGCCCGGGAACACAGATGTGCTTCCCCTCCCCACTACCCAGGCAGTGGCCACATCCTGGGCAGTGCTTGTGTGCTATCCTGCCAGGGTGGGTTGGTGATGTCTCCTTGGTGGTATCTGGGCAGACTGTGCTCCCCTCTCTTGGCCAGAATGTATGAAGGAGGAAGACCAGGAATGCATGCCTCCCTCCTTTGTCCTCTAGCAGGGAGCAGTGCTGCTGGGCTGGGGCGGGAGGCTCCCTGAGTCAAGGAAACAACAGCCCTCTTTATCCAGCACTTGGCCTGCCTGGCCCTGGGCTCTGCATACCATTTGCCGTAGGCAGTGAGTTCTTCACTCTGGCTCCACAGCCGGTCCTGCTGCTTCCTCTTAGCAGATGAGGAAAGGAGGCACAGAGCATCTGGTACCTTTTTCCAGGTGCACAGCTGGTAGCTAGGGCTGTCAGGATTTAAGTACGTGGGGTTGAGCCCTGAGCGGCCTCCTCGTACAGGGGGACAGCTGGCATTTTCTCTGACAGAGCTGAGGTTCAGTTGTCTGACACGTGGGCATGTCTGTCTATCTCTCTGTCTCTGGCCAGTGGGTTGGAGTGTTGTCTGTGTTCCCAAGCAGGGGGCATGGGGTGCAGCTGCAGAAGTCCCATTGAGGGAGCTACTTGCACAGACTTGGGCTGGGGGGGGGGGCAGCCAGGGGGGCAGGAGGTGGGTGGTACCCACCCCCTGCTGCTGCCCCGTGCCAGGGCTGATGTGAGGTATTAGGGAATAGGTGACAAAATCCTTGACCTGAGATTCCCAGGACCAGCCAGGGAACTAGACCCAGACTGATGAAGGGCCAGCTGCTCTCTTAAGGACCAACTGCTGAGGTGACAATGTGCCGATGCAGTCCCTAGAGGGGCAGATTGAAGGTGGCCCTGGTGTGCTCGCTTGGTTAGGGTCCAGTGGTCTGGGTTTAAGGAGCAGTCTGAAAGCCTGGGGTTGGACTTGAATCCTTGTTTTGGCTTCATTTTCTGGGTCCTTTTGGGGAATTCCAGGCCCAGAGTCACAAGATTTCCTGTTGATTTCTGACTTCTCCAAGACCCGCCAAGGTCTTGTTCATGGCCAGGCAGTGGAACTTCCTCCCAGACACCTTGGGTGTGTGTTTTGGGAGGACAAGGCCGCCAGGGTCACAGTGTCTTTGGGCAGGAAACCATGCCTGTGCTGACAGAGTCCAGCCCAGCGATCAGTCTCTGCCCTGTCTGTTCTGTCTTGTGACCAGCAGGGAGCTGAAGAGGAGGGTGTGTGCCACTGTGCACAGAGCCTCCCTATCAGCCTGGGCTCTGCCCACTCCCCTGCTGCTCTCCAGCTTCCTTGCCCCTTTGGCCCAAAGATGAATGTAGACGGTGCTGTGGTCTCCAAAGCACACTTGAGGGCGGGCAGAGGTATGCAAAGGTACACTTGCCTGACAAGCTTGCCCAAGAGCCTCCAGGGCCTGTTCCTGCCTGGGTGCCCCAGCCCGGCTGCCAGTCTGCTTCCCTGTGGCAGCAACCCTCCGCTAGACCCACTGTCCACAGTCCACACCTGGACCCCCGAGGAGCAGGGCCACCTCCTGGGCCCATCCTGCCTAGGGACCCTTCTTCCCTGTGATGGCCTCTGAGAATGCAGGCAGGAGCATCACTCACTTAAGAATTCTTCTCACTCTGCCCTGGCAGTGAGGGAGGTGGGTTTAACATCCCGGAGGCAGAACAGGCTAAGGAAGATGTTCTCAAAAGATGTGCTGTTGGAGTTCCCTGGTGGCCTAGCAGTTAAGAGTCTGGTGTTATCACTGCTGTGGCTCAGGTCACTGCTGTGGCTTGGGTTCGATCCCTGGCCTGGGAACTTCTGTGGACCACGAGCACATTCCCCAGGAAGAAAAAGATGTGCCATGCCACTGTCCTTGTTTATATGACATTGCCAATTTGTTACCTCCCTCCTCACCGAACCTGACCGTCTCTTTGTGCAACCTGACCTTCTTTTGTGCCCACCTTTCCAGGCAGCCCCTGACAATCAGTTGGAGTTGACACAGGACAGGATCTGTTTGCCGCCGTTGTACCCAAAGGCATGGCTTTGGGGTGTGGGAGGTCGTGGAGGCTGACAGCCAGCTCCTCCTGGCCGAGCCTTGGGGCCTTTTCCCCTGTAGCTGGGCTTGTATCCCAGGCCTCCGGGAAGGATGCCCAGCACTTACCCTGGGGAGAGCAGCTTCCCAGCCAGCTCCCATCCGTGGTATTCACAGCTTCACCTTCTCTGTGGTGGGACGGGTGTGTGTTTTGGGGGGGTGGGTGATTTTCTTTTTTTCTTTTTTCTTTTTGTTTTTAGGGCTTCACTCGCAACATATGGAAGTTCCCAGGCTATGGGTCTAATTGGAGCTGCAGCCGCCAGCCTATACTACAGCCACAGCTACATGGAGTCCGAGCTCCATCTGTGACCTACACCGCAGCTCACTGCAATGCCAGATCCTTGGTGCACTGAGGGAGGCCAGGGATCCAACCTGCATCCTCATCGATACTAGTCAGGTTTGTTTCCACTGTGCTATGACGGGAACTCTTGGGGGGCGGGTGATTCGAAACTAACTCATGGGGCAGGGGAATGAGCCATTGGAGTTGGACCCATCTGCATTCACATCTGGATGCTGTCATCTGCTTTGTGAGTTTGAGCAAGTTACTTAAACTCTCTGAGACATGGGTCTCTTGGCGATTATGTAAGGGTGTGAATACCTATCTGCTCACCTGTGCCTGGGTGCCCTTCTGTACGGGAGACACTCTATTCCCCTGAGAGGGTGATGGGAGGCACAGGAGGGAACCGGCATGGTTCTGACACCTCGAGAGGAGGCCCAGCACTGTGATTGAGCAGCTGGGGGGACAGGCAATCACAGCTCTGTCCTCTGTGGGCTTACAGGGGGCCAGGCACCCTGCGGAGAGCGAGCGTGCCTGTCATCTGACAGCTGGTAACCTAAGGCCACACCCTTGACCAGGGACTTCCACGGCTGGGGGTCTGGGCCTGGGGAGTGAGGGCCAACCCCGGGTGAGTGAGAGTACCGGAGTCAAGCCTCACAACTCTGGCTCTGGCTGGGGTGTGGCTAGCCTGCTCCTGACCCTCTGTGAAGTGCACCAGGGGCTGCAGGGCGTGAGGGGAAAGAGGAGGCTTCAGAGTTGAGGGCTGGGGGGCTGCTTCTAATCCGGGCTTTGCCTCTGCCCTTTGTGGCCCTGAGGGAATCACTCACTCCAGGCCTTGGCTTGTCCCTATGTGAGATGCAGGCACTGTGTTGGCCTTGCAGGGTTGGCACTGGGGAGTGCACACTGCCACCCGGCCTGCACTGGCATCTAGCGTGTCCAAGGCACACAGTGGCTGAGGGGATGGGTGCACAACCACAAGGGGTGACCCAAGCCGTTGCCGGGTAGTGTGGCCCAAACTGTGTGTCACTGAGTCCCTGAGGTGCCACAGATGTCCCATGTGAGGACAGTGCTGGACCTCACCCTGGAAAGCACCTTAGCTTTTAGGGAGAGGAGTGTCCATGAAGGGCAACCACAGGCCTGCTGTCATTGCCCTTCCCAGCCCTGACCTGCCCATTTACTCTTCCTGCCCAGTAACATGTCCAACGCCTTGGCCAATGCGGTGTGCCAGCGCTGCCAGGCGCGCTTTGCCCCCTCCGAGCGGATCGTCAACAGCAACGGAGAGCTGTACCACGAACACTGCTTCGTGTGTGCGCAGTGCTTCCGGCCCTTCCCAGAGGGGCTCTTCTATGAGGTGAGGATGCTCCCAGACCCTCGCTGCCCGGATGTGGTCCCCCAGTGACTGATGGGCACGTGTGCCAGGCCTCGAGCTGAGCAGTGCTCCCACCAGCACAGAACCTTGCTGCCCACACCTGGGGGGCCCATTCCTTACTGTGATGTGAACAGTGCCCTCCTGGGGGCTGTGGGTACTGAACAAGCATCACTGTTCATCCTGTCACCTCTGGGCCACTTAGCCTCCCTGGGGCCGGACAGTAAACAACCAACATTTATCAGCTGGTGCTAAGTGCTATGGTTATGAGGAATCTCGGGGAGTGGGGATGATCAGGGAAGGTAATGTTTGAAGGAGGTGAGGGAGCATGTGTGTTATCTGCAGGAAGAGCTCTCAGCAGATGGCCCAGCAAGTGCAAAGGCCCTGAGGTCAGAGCGTCTGGGTATTTGAGGGGCAGTAGGGGGCCATTGTGATGGAAGCAGAGGAAAGGAGAGGAAGCAGCAGAAGATGAGGGTGGGTAGGCAGCTTTGTTTGGCCTCATGGGGCCCTAGGCTTTCATTCTCGGAGGGGCAGGAGCCCTGCAGGGTCTGGAGTGGAGGAGTTACACTGTCTGTTCGACATTAGAAAATTACCTCTGGTTGCTGTGCTGAGGAGAGACTGGCTGGGGTTGTGATGTGGGGGGTGGACCAAAGCTAAGAGAACAGGTGGGATCAGAAGCCGATTATTGTGATAATCCAGGTGAAAGGGAAGAGGTCAAGACTGGACTGCGCTTGGTTGCAAAAGCAGTTTGTTAAATGTTCAGCAATCTTGCAAGCTGGTTGTTAAACAGAGCCATCATTAAAAAATAAATGAGAGAGTTCCCTGGTGGCCTAGGCTTTAAGGATTTGGCATTGTCACTGCTGTGGCTCATGTTCAGTCCCTTGCTTGGGAAGTTCTGCCTGCCGTGGGCATGGCCAACAAAAATAAATTATATAAACATACAATGAGATAAAATTTGATTAAAATCAAAGATAATAAATACGCAGTTTCACCACTTTCTAATTATTTTATTACATTTCACTATCATTGTGCCTGTGTGGTCGAAGCACTGTACCGTGGTGGCTACTGACATCTCTTTAACTCCACACCAGTGTCATGTTGGTAGCTTGAAACTGACCATGGTAGGAATATTTACACCATAGAAATTGGTAAATGCTACAAGGCAGCTTCGGAGCTGGTTGTTTGGTATTTAAGGGCATACAACAGTGGTGCTTGGAGTCTCGAAGCTGATGGGATTGGCTGATAAATGGTTGTGGGGAGTGTGATGTGCCCAGCAGAGGAGGAGATGCTGTTCCCTGTGGTGCCTCCTAAGAAATGCCGGCTAGGGGTCAAAGCAGTGGAGGTGTGGTGGTTGGGGGCAGGGCTCTGTGGGTGGTGGCTGTGTGCCTAGGACAAATACTGGCACACAGTAAGTGCTCAGGAAAAATTCATTGCTGAATTTAAATTCCTGCCACCTCTCCAGGTCACTGGGTGGGGCCCTAACCAGTTGCAGCCTTTTTTTTTTTTTTTTTTTAAAGGGCTGCACCCACAGCATGTGGAGTTCCCAGGCTAGGGTCGAGTCGGAGCTGTAGCCTCCAGCCTACTCCAGAGCCACAGCAACGTGGGATCCAAGCTGTATCTGCAGCCTACACCACAGGTCACAGCAACGTTGGATCTTTAACCCACTGATCGAGGCCAGGGATTGAACCTGCATCCTCACAGATGCTACTCAGTTTCGTTAACCGCTGAGCCATGGCGGGAACTCCCAGCTACAGCTTAATAAGACACTCATGTTAGAGTACAGGGGAAAACCAAATAGAATTGTCAAGGGAGAAGAAAGCAGAGGCAGGTGTTGGTCATCCTTGGGGCCAGTGCAAGGGTCTCCTCCCTCTTTCTGTCTCCCTCTGCCTGGTCTTTTGTGGCCCCTGGGGGAATGGGGCTTTGAACACAGGAAATGGGCCAAGGGACATAGAGAATTCAGACTTGACCCCTGCCCTCCCTGGCCTCAACTTCTGCCCCCAGCCCTCTGCTTGTTCCCTGGACCAACAGGGCCAAGATCCTCAGCAAACAGCAGTGGCGCTTTGAGGGGCTGACCCTGCTGAGCTGCCGGCTTCCTTAAGGCCCCTGCTTTGCATGCTCCCCAAGTCAAACAGGCCGGTCTCGTCCTGTCTCCAGGCCTTGCCCCAGCTTCTTGCTGTCCGGAATTCCCTCCTCTCAGTACCCCGATCCTCTGCCACCTCTCCACTCCTTATCACCTCCTCCAGGAAGCCCCCCACCCCCTATGCTTCCTGTGGTGAGAGCCGGTGCACACAGTGAGGTGCTTGTCCAGCCTCCCTGCCCACAGGTCCTCACCAGACAAAGCCCGGCCAGTGAGGCCCAGGGGATAATGGTGCTGCTTTCCTGTCCTTTCTCTGCTGGCCTCATTTGCAGTTTGAAGGTCGGAAGTACTGCGAACATGACTTCCAGATGCTGTTTGCTCCGTGCTGTGGGTCATGCGGTAAGGGCTGGCGAGTACAAGGCCTCCCTGGGCATGGGCAGTGGGAGGGCTGGGAGGTGGCTCTCTGAGCATCATCTTTGAGCCCCTGCGGGCATCAGCTTCCCAAGCTCCGGGAGGGACACCTTGGGACCAGGCAGAGCGGGCAGTGTGGACGGGCTCAGGAGGGGGCCTAGGAGGTGGAGAGCAGGTGGTGAGCAGGGACCTTTCTCTTCTAGGTGAATTCATCATTGGCCGTGTTATCAAGGCCATGAACAACAACTGGCACCCTGGATGCTTCCGCTGTGAGTTGTGTGACGTGGAGCTGGCTGACCTGGGCTTTGTGAAGAATGCAGGCAGGTGAGATTGGCCCCTCATCACGGGCCTGGGGCCCCATCCAGGGGCTTCTGGCTCACTTTGTCTGGTTTGTGGGTGAGGATGGAGGCTGAAGAGAGTGAGGAGTGAGGAGTCCATTGCCAGCCCAGGCTTGGGGCTGTTCCTGGGAGCAGGCGGACCGCAGACAGCAAGTAGGAAGCAGGTGCTGTTAGTGCAGTGGATGGGTGAGGAAATTTGCATCAAGCCCCCCCCCCACCCCACATACACACAAAGTAAAGTATGGCTGTGATGAAAGGAAGGCAGGGCCCCCACTCGCACCTTCCAGCTCAGGCTGGCACTCTGAAGCCCCCCCTTCCCAGTCTGTGAGGGGCCACCAGAACCACAGTCCACACCCCTGCCTTTGCCTCCACGTGGCCATTCTTGGGTCACAGGGAAGAGAAGTTCTGGGAAGGGAGTTGTGTTGACCAAACTGAATAGCCTTCGGTTATTAAAGTGCAGTTAAGTACCAAAAAGGACCCGTGAGGGAGATACATATCACGCTGTAAGCAAAACAGCTCAAAGCGTGGCCAGCTGAGGTGGGTGGCTTCTTGGGAAGGAGTGGAGCTCTACCCCAGCTGGGTCTGGGATAGTGGGAGCCAGGTTCACAAGCCAGGCTGTGCCCCTTCCCCACCAGGCAGTGACAAAGCTCAGCTCCCCGTGACTGTCCCTCACGCTGTGTGCTCTACCAGGCCTAGGGAGGGACCGGGCAGCTGCCGGGGAGCTCTGGGGATTGTCGGGCACACGCAGGTCTGTGTGTGGGTTTCTGGCAGGAGTGACAGAGAACCAATGTGCCAGCACTGACATGCCCCACTGGCCCTGTGCTGCAGGCTGTCACCTGGCCACCACTGGAAATGTGCTTATAGGGTTCAGAGTCCTTTCGCAAAGGTGCACCTTGCACTTGAGAAGAAATCATTAGATGCTCTTCCCCACCCCTCTGCCAGGATTCCTGTGTCCCCTCTCCTGGTGGGCCGATTGTAGCTGTGGCCAATTTGCAGCTATTCTCTCTGCAAAGCTTCATCACCATGTGTTTCTGACATGGGACAGAGGTCGGGAGCGCAGGCAGTGCTTGGGAAAGATGCTCATTGTTCAGAATGTTCCCCAGCCTCCTTTTACCCTCACCATGGGGAGAAGTCACTGAGTGTCTAGTAGCCGGGAGTGAGCAGGGCCAACCTCGTCTCTGCACAGGGTGGCTGTCTGGTCCCTTCTGTTGTCCCTGTCAGGGATTGGTATAGCAGATAAGACAGAACGCAGCGCCAGGTGATGGTAACCCTCTTAGAGTTCAGTTTCTTTTCTCAGGGGAAGGGGGCCCCTCTGGGAGGAGGTGGGCTTCTTCTTGGTGAGCTTGAGGGGTGGTCCTTCTGGAGGTGGGCGGCAGGGCGGTGGCCTTGGGCTCACAGCTCCGACCTGGCACTCAGTGAGCTCTCGTTGGTCTTCCCGTCCCCACTGGGGGGTGGCCCTGGAAGCCTCTTGCCACACAGCAGGTTGCACAGGGCGTCTCGGAACTTCTCGGCCACGAAGAAGTACATGACGGGGTCAAGCGCACCATTGAGGCTGGTGAGGCAGGAGGTGATGCGGTTGCCAAGCGCCAGGATGCGCTGGGCAGCACACGAAGTGTGGTGGCCGTGGTAGCGCAGCACGTAGACGGAGCGGTGGACATGGTAGGGCACGAAGCACACCAGGAAGATGGCCAGCACGGCTGCGATCATGCGCACTGCCTTGTTCTTGAGGCGCCGCTCCACACGGGGGCCCTGCCGCAGACTGCGGATGATCAGCAGGTAGCAGGTGACCGTGGTGACGAACGGGAAGGTGAAAGCCACGGCCAGGGATGCGAGGGCGTGCTGGGAGGCCTTCTCCCGGTACAGCTGCAGGCAGATGACCGTGTGGTTGGTCTGCACGGTCTGTGGGCTCACCAGCAGCGGGGCCATGGCCACGGCCACCACCACCCAGAGGAAGGCGCAGGCCAGGTGGGCGTGGAGGGGCCTGCGGAGCTTGAGCGACTTGACGGGGTGTACGATGGCCAGGAAGCGGTCAGCGCTGATGCAGGTGAGGAAGTAGATGCTGGCGTACATGTTGAGGTAGAAGAGGAAGCCGGTGAGCCGGCACGGGATCTCCCCGAATGGCCAGTGGTTCCCTGAGAAGTGGTAGACAAGGCGGGTGGGCAGGACCAGCACGCAGGACAGGTCAGCCACGGCCAGGTGCATCAGGAACACATTGGCAGGGGTGCCTGACTTGTGGTCCCGGACGAAAAGCCACAGGGCCAGGGCATTGCCCCCGAAAGCCAGGATGAAGTCCAGGAGGTAGAAGGAGGCGAAGAGGATGTTCTCCAGTGGTGTCTCTTGGCCACATTGCTCCGTGGGTACCAGAGAGGTGTTGGCGGTCAGATCTGGGGAGGCTGCTTCTAGGCCATTCATGCTTCTGCTGGAGGCGGAGCGCAGGACAGAACCTGGAGGGAACAGGCAGACAGACTCCAGAGAGCCTGGAACCGGCCAGGCATCACTCTCTGCAGGCGTCCAGACAGGAGCCTCTGGTGTTCCTAAAGGCCACTCTCTCAGAGCTGGAGAATGGATCAGCATCACCGAGTGAGCTGGAAGTGACCATCTGTCTGAGGCTCTGGGGGTGCGGAGGGTAGAGAAAAGGACCCCACGTTTTCTGTCCTTTTCCTCCCCTGTGTGCTGAGTGGTGGAGTGAACCGGGGCCCCTGAGCCCCACTTCTCTTGGGTGGGTGGGTGGATTACGTACTCCTGAGAGCCTGCTGCAACCCTGCTCACCCCTCCAGGACCTGCCGGTTCACCGGGTTCCCTGATGGCTGCTGAGTCTGACACTGTGTCCCCAGTTCTCCCAGCACCTGCCACTGGAGGGCCTCACCAAGAACACAGTGACAGACAGTGTCCTGGGAGAGCAGAGGCCTGCTCTGTCTGCCTGCACCTGAGGGCCACCCAGCCCTGGGTCTTCTGAGCTTTCTGGATTCAGCCCACCAGCCCCATTTAGCGCATCTTAAGGGGTGGAGATTTGGGTTTTAGAAATCCCTGTGCTGGGGCCCCAGGCCAACACTAGGAGTAGTTTAACAACCAGGAGGCAGACTCTGTTCCAGGAGAGGAAGAGCCATTTTTCTCAGAGGTAGGGAGACTGGCCAAGCTCTGCAACCCTGGAGAGGCCTGGGGCCCAGGGAGGCCACCTCTTTCTGCCTGGCCTCATCTGCCTGGTTGTCCCACACCCGAGGGGCTGCAGCCCAGAGCCCTGCTGGCCTTGGCAATGGGCTGTTTGTTCCTGGTGATGCCCAGTTCTGGATGGGTGCTCCTTGATCCCTCCCCAGCATTGATAGATTCCTGTTCTGTTTCTGGTCAGCTGGGGAGATCCAGGAAGGGGAGGGAAGATCCCAAACATCCTGCCTCCCTCACTGGGCCTGGGACTGGGAGGTGGGGGCCGGAGAAGCAGGACCAGAGCAACCTCTGCCCAGACCCCGCACAGCATGTGGTCTGAACTGGAGTTGAGGGTGGGGGAACTGCCAGTTCCTTCTCATTCCTTGGGGTTTCAGCCTGGAAAACCCCTGCCTGCAGTGCAGCTTCTGTGGCTCCCCTGAAGCCTTACCTCCCAGCACCCACACTGCCTGACTATGCAATTGGGCTGCAGAGAGCCTGAGTGGGGCTCACCAGAGATGAGCAACATCCCTGCAGCGGCAAGAGTGGGAGGGGAGCAGCGCCCGAAGTGGCTGTCCTGGCTGAGTGGCAGGGGACATGGCTCTGGAGCAAGTTCTCTGTAAACTTCTCCAACCTCTTGTCCTGTCCTTTTTTTTTTTTTTTTTTTAAAGGGCTGCATCTGCAGCATATGAAGTTCCCAGGCTAGGGGTCAAACAGGAGCTGCAGCTGCCAGCCTATGCCACAGTCACAGCAACACCAGATCCGAGCCACAACTGTGACCTACAGCACAGTTCATGGCAACGCCGGATCCCTGACCCACTGAATGAGACCAGGGAACAAACCCACATACTCATGGATATTAGCCAGGTTCTTAACCTGCTGAGCCACAACGAGAACTCTTCTCATAGTCTCCTTTTAATGTCCATGTGCGCTGGAGGCAGCCTGTGAGGAGGAGGCTGATGCCATCCCCAGGCGAGGGTTCCTGTTAGAGGGAGCAGGGCGAGTCCAGACTGCAAAGGGCCTCTTGATTCTCCCTTTCATGCCTCATCAGCCACCACCAGGGTGCCTGGGCCTCTCTGCCCGGATGGCTGAGCAGGAGGAAGCTGGGGCATTGTGAGTGGGTGGTAGGGAGCATCCGGCCAGCGGTTCTCAAGCCAAGAGGGAGGGGGACGCTTGCCTAACCGTATACATTTTAATTACTGAAAGACCCAGGGAAGTTCTCCTACTCAAATTACCTCTCCTGGCTCCAGAATGGTTTAGGCTGCCTGAAATTCTAGTACAGAGGTTGTTTCCTGTCACTTCCAGATGTGAGTGACCTGAGTGGGGAGACTCGAAGGCCAAGTGAGGGAAGGGTCTTGCTGGAAACTGAAGGTGGGGAGGGGCTGTAGAGGGGCTGAGCTGTGCACCCTCTACTCTGGGCTGCCCCTAGGCTCAGATTTTGCCTGCGGTGCAGTTGTCACCCAGCCCCTCCATGAATTCCTGTTGTGGCTCAGTGGGTTATGACCCTGACTAGTATCCATGAAGATGCCGGTTCAATCCCTGGCCTTGCTCAGTGGGTTAAGGATCTGGTGTTGCTGGTGCTAAGGTGTAGGTTGGTAGCTGCAGCTCTGATTCTACCCTAGCCTGGGAACTTCCATGTGCTGCAGGTGTGGCCCTAAAAACAAACAAACGAACAACAACAACAAAAAAAAAAAATGCAAAAAGTAGGACTTTCACGGAGTTCCTTGGTGGCTCAGCAGGTTAAGGACCTGGCATTATTCCTTCTATGGCTCTAGTTACAGCACTGGTGTTGGGTTTGATCCCTGGCCTAGGAACTTCTACATGCTGTAGGTGTAGCCAAAAAATAAAAATAAAAATAAAAAAGTAGACTTTCAGGATGGTGACAGCAGAGCAGTCAGCTGAGTGTGGGACCCTATGTGACTGCACAGGTGGGCCTGCTAGCACCTGGCTTTCTGCTCCTGCCTAGTACCCTCCTCCTCCTACTCTGCTGAAGGCTGTGTGCACTGTGCTCTCTCTGGGGTACAGACTTGATTGTTTTTTTCTTCTTCTTTTTATGGCCACACCTGTGGCACATGAAGGTTCCTGGGCTAGGGGTCCAATTGAAGCTGTAGCTGCCAGCCTATGTCACAGCCACAGCAACACCAGATTGAGCCGTATCTGCGACCTACATTGCAGCTTGTGGCAATATCAGATGCTTAACCCACTGAACGAGGCCAGGGATCAAACCCACATCCTCACAGACACTATGTGGGGTTCTTAACCCACTGAGCCACAAGGGGAACTCCCCAGACTTGATTTTAAAACACTTTGAGGCTTGTTTCTGGTTTGTGGAGGTTTCCCTACCTCGGTCCCATCTTAGGAGTTTGATGCTGATTTTTGCAGTGTGTCTGCAGTGACTCCTGCTCCTCTCAGAAACACCTGCACTCACTGCCCCGCCATGTCTCACTCAGGGCAGGGCAGCTGGGGTGTGTGGGGTGTGGCCTGGGTAGTGTGGGGTCCCCTTGCTGTGGGTCAGGTGCAGGGCTTCGACTCAGTGGAGGGGACATGGGTGGGTTTGGTGGCATCTCTCGGGAGTTACCAGCACTCCTCCCTCTTTACTCCTCATCTGGCCCCTCCTGGTGTCACCTGGCTAGAGGTGAGGAGCATGGGGGCTGTCACTGCAGCCGTTGGACTGGAGGCAAGGCACTCACTCTCCCTTTATTTAAAAAAAAAATTAAAAATTTTTAGTGCCGCACCTGCCACATGTGGACATTCCCAAGTCGAATCAGAGCTATAGCTGATGTCTACGCCACAGCCACAGCAACATCAGATCCTTAACCCACTGAGCAAGGCCAAGGATGGAACCCACAATCTCATCGTTCCTAGTCAGATTCGTTTCCGCTGCGCCATGACAGGAACTCCTGTGTTGGGTTCTTAACCCACTGAGCCACAACGGGGACTCCTCACTCTCCCTTTAAAAGCCCCTGGGTGAGACAGGAACACTGCCCATGGTCTGCTCTGATTCACACTGGGCGGCCTTGATAAACAGGCTGGACGATGACCACAGAGAGGCGTCTCAGGCATAGGGATGCCCACCCCTGCCCTCCTCTGCTTCTGCTGGGCCTCTAGACTCCCCACCTACCCTTACCTCTCACAGCCGGTCCGTGTGGCAGGTGGGTTGCGGCCTGTGGGTGGTGGTGCTGGCCGGGGGCTCCGTGCAGCTCTGGTGGAGGCTGGCTGGCTATTTAAGGAGAGGAGGGGAGGCTGCAGCCCCTCGGGCCCTGAAAGGCCGCTTCATTCCTGAGGGGTCCCCTGTGTGGCGGGCCACTCCTACGGCTGCCTCTGCTGCCACTGGGCCGTGAATATTCCAGTGTCTCCCAGCCGACATCTCCCCCCACCCGCCCCATCCCCCAAGCTTGGCCACCGAGCGTCACAGAGGCCAAGTGTGTGACTGTCTTCGAAGCCGTAGAGTGGGCGCCGGCTGGGTGGGGGCCTGGCTGGGACTGACAGACACAACAGGACGTTTCAGAACAGGGTAATTTCCTACCCGTGGGGAGGGAGACAGGGAGGGGCTGGCTGCCATGGCAATGGGCCCTGGGCTCCCAAGCCTGCACTGGCCATCAGCAGAGGGGGGGTCTTGTGAATTGGGGAGGGGGGGTGGGAGGCTGAGGAGTCTTGTTTGATCAAATGAGAGGGGACTCTTTCAGGACACTTGCTGTAGGGTTCTTGTGTCCTGCCCTGTATAATGAGGGCCCCTTTGGGCGTGTGGAATAAATCATGGCCTTTATCTTGAGCGGGGCACAGCTGCAGGCTGCCTCATAATGGGGCGCTGTCTGTGCCTGTGGGGACCCGGAGGCCTGGCCCTCGCCTGTGCGGGCTCCTCCTTTGGACAGGAGGCCTAGGAAGAGGGCTGCTGCTGCACGCCACCCTCTGGCCCCCAAGATACCTCCTGGGAGTCAGGGGGTGTTTGGATGTTGACAGTGGCTGTTTCTGAGACGGGGCCAGCAAACTTCTACCTGTCTTTCCCCAAATGATATGTCCAGTAACACGGGGAACCAAATCACCATTTTGTGAAATCCTAATTTCAAAAGACGTTAAAATTTTTGGAGTTCCCCTTGTGGTGCAATGGGATTGGTGGTGTCTTGGGGGCACTGGGCTTCGCGTGCCGGCCTGGCAGGGTGGGTTAAGGATCCAGCATTGCCGCAGCTGCAGCTTAGGTTGCGACTGCAGCTTGGATCGGATCCCAGGCCCAGGAACTCCAGATGCTGTGGGGCGGCCAAAAAGGGAAAAAAAAAAAAAAGACTTTAGAATTCTTTCCCTAAAATGTTTAAGGTAGTGCATAGCCATCATTGAGGAGCACCTGCCATCAGGACTGTCTGAAATGTGTTCCTTCACACAATCCTGGACACTTGGCTTTACTGCCCATTTTACAGACGAGGAAACTGAGGCTCAGAGGGGTGAAGTAACTGGCCGGTGATAAACCAGTAGGAAGGCAGAGCCAGGATTTGAACCCAAGCATGTGTCACTCTAAAACTTAGGCTGTGTATGTATATGTGCTTTGTTTTGTCCTGGACTTCTCTTGCACCTCTATGGTGAATTCTTAGGCTTCATCTTCATTCTACCTGCAAGGAAATTCTGCAGGTTGCCCTTAAATTTGGGGCTGGGATCATGTCTGTTGAAAAGACATTTCCCAGGGAGTTCCCATTGTGGCTCAGCAGGGTAATAACCCATGAGGATGCGGTTTTGATCCCTGACCTCATTCAGTGGGTTAAGGATCTGGCGTTGGCCGCAAGCTGCGGTGTAGGTTGCAGATGTGGCTTGGATCCTGTGTTGCTGTGGCTGTGGTGTAGGCTGGCAGCTGCAGCTTCAATTTGACCCCTAGCCTGGAAACTTCCATATGCCGCAGGTGCGGGCCTAAGAAGGAAAAAAGGAAAGAAAAGATGTTTCCCATCTGGGGTTCCTTCAAGGGAGCCCCAGTTCTGTGTCACCTGGGAGCTGGTGGGGTGGGTGGCCCCCTCCCGCTGTGGCCTGGGGTGGCTGCTTGGGAGGACTGGCTCACGTGGCTTGAAATAACGGGGTCTGGCTGTCTGCCGTGAGCATGGATTAATGCTGTTGGGCGATCGATGATGGTGGCTTTAAGCATGTTGACGAATGCAACAGAATTTGGAGGAATTGTGCAATTTCTATAGCTTTGAAACAGAAATCATTCCATGTGGGTCCTCCTGCCAAGTATACTCACCAGAACTGGAGCGAGGTGATGGGGAATAAGAGCTGTGTCCATGACAGACAGTGGGCAGCAGGGCTGGTGTGGGGAGGCCCTGAAGAGGCAGGGAGCCTGGGGCACAGGGTGTCTGGGGTGCAGAGGGGCAGAGCCTTGCTCAGGAGATGAGGACTGTAGCCATGGCCCGTGTCTTGGTCCCTCGATGGGTAGAGTGATCCGGGGGTCCCAAGCCAGGGGATGGCCTTCCAGTCTCAGTGACCATGTTGTCCTGGCAGGGGGGAGATAATGGGTGCTGTTCTTCCACTCCTGTCTTTCACAATCATTTACACATTCCTGCATCAGGAGACCCATGCCAAGCTGCTGCCCTGTGTGGGGCACATGAGGCCCAGAGGAGCACAGCTGGGGGTTGGCACGCGGCTGCTGGGTGCTCGCTCAGGCCCTTGCCCTTCACCCCTGGGGAGATGGGACACATGTAAGGCCAGCAGTGGGTCCAGCATAGAGTCCAGACCCAAATATGGTGGCAGGTGTTGTGGTCAAGGGCATGGATGCTGAGTTGGTTGCTCCGGCATCTAGGATCTGCTTTGCAGGAGTGGGAGTGGGAGCTGAGTCTGAGGGTTCATCTCTTCAGGAGACTCCCTGACCCACCTGTGAAAGAGGCCGAACCTGGTATCAGGTTGCTGGGCGGCTGGTGAGAGTGGGTTGGGGGCCTGGAAAGGCCCCGGATGCATTGATAGCGCTTACAGACTCGGTGGCAGGTGGAGGATGGGGAGCAGTGGATTAGGGCCTTTGTATGTCTTTGCCCGGGGACCCTGAGTCTAAATTCCTGCCGCCTTTGAGACCCAAGGAAACAGAAACCATGTTGATTTCTCTCTCAGTGGAGACCGCAGCTGTTGCCCAATGGAGGGAGTAACATCAGAAACTACTCCAAGGCTTTTACAAAAAAGACTCTGTAATGACAGTCCCTGGGTTTGGGGGGCCTCTGTCTGACACAGCTGTGCTTGTCTTTGGAGACAGAGAGCCTGCAGACGTCCGGGCTCCCCTTTGTCAGGCAGGCCCCCGAGGAAGCGGGCATGCGGGCCCAGCAATCCCCTTGGCTGTGAGCTTTCAGGGCTGACCGTCACTCTACACTTACTTGTGTGTTAAAAGGCATTTGAAAATGAAAGTGAATTTTTTCCAAAAAATGTCCATGAGATGTCTGCTCTGGTCCCCAAGATGTCTTAAGCTCAGAAAAAGGGTAAAGAAGAAAAGTACCATGTTTGCCCTGCTGTCCAAAGCTGGCCAGCACCAATTTTCCACTGTTTCCTCCCAGTCTTTGTCCTATGCAGAGGCTCCCTTTTATTTATTTTATTTTATTTTATTTTTTGTCTTTTCTAGGGCCGCTCCCACAGCATATGGAGGTTCTCAGGCTAGGGGTCTAATTGGAGCTGTAGCCACTGGCCTGCACCACAGCTCACAGCAATGCGGGATCCTTAACCCACTGAGCAAGGCCAGGGATCGAACCTGCAACCTCATGGTTCCTAGTCGGATTCGTTAACCCCTGAGCCACGACGGGAACTCCCCAGAGGCTCCCTTTTAGAGGGCATGTCTGTGACCTTCCATGCCACAGGACTGTTCACTTGCTTTTCTGCACCGCTGGGCTGAGCCAAGCCCCTGAGGCTTCCCGGCAGCTATTCAAGCTGCAGGCGGAGGTGGTGGTGGGGTGTCTTCTCCAGGGCAGTGGCCCAGGCTGTCTGGGGAAGAAGAGGAGGAGTGGGTCTGCCCCTGACACCTGCCTCACTTCCTGCAGGCATCTGTGCCGTCCTTGCCACAACCGCGAGAAGGCCAAGGGCCTGGGCAAGTACATCTGTCAGCGGTGCCACCTGGTCATCGATGAGCAACCCCTCATGTTCAGGAATGACGCCTACCACCCGGATCACTTCAACTGCACCCACTGCGGGTATGTGCACAACCAGGGTCCTGCCACCTGAGCAGGTGGACAGCCAGGTGGAGGTGGGATGCCTGCCCTGGGCAGTGATGGTGCAGGAGAGGAGGACCAGGTGGCAGAGAGGGAGGTGCTGGGGCGGGTAGAATGGGGCAGAAGGGCACCACTGCAGGAAGCTCCTCTCTCTGGGGTGTGTTCAGGGAGGACTTGAGGCTTGGGGGGCAGGCCCTGGGTGAAGCTTCGTGAAGGGGATCAGAGGCATGGAAAGCAAGAGTGGAGAGGAGGGGTTGGAGCTGGTGTTGTGGAGGGGACCAGAGAGGACAGATAGGCTGGGCTGGGGCTGGAGAGCACAGGTTGCTTTTTGCAGGGGCTGTGTGGGAATCCTGCACCCCAGGGCCTGTCTGGGGCACAGGAAGTCCCCAAAAAGCCAAAATGAGGAGTTCCCGTCATGGCTCATCGGGTTAAGAACCCGACTGGTATCTATGAGGATGTGGATTTTATTCCTGGCCTTGCTCAGTGGGTTAAGGATCCAGCATCGCTGTGGTTGTGGTGTACTCAGCTGTGTGCCCACATGACAGTCCTCAGAAGGACAGGGATGCCACCTTGGGGCCCCACGCTGTCTTCCAGGAAGGAGCTGACTGCAGAAGCCCGGGAGCTGAAGGGCGAGCTCTACTGCCTGCCGTGCCATGACAAGATGGGTGTGCCTATCTGTGGGGCCTGCCGCCGGCCCATCGAGGGCCGTGTGGTCAACGCATTAGGGAAGCAGTGGCACGTGGAGGTGAGCAAGGCCGGCCCGGCCAGCGGGTGGGAGGCCCTGGCTCACATTCACTGCTGAAGTCTGGCTCCGCAACCCCTCCACACTCCCACCTCAGGCCATGTGACCGACTCCCAGCAGGGACCTTCCTCTTGGATGCTGCCCCTCCTTGTGCCTGGCCGGGGGCAAGCCTGTCCATGGGACCCAGGAGACCTGAGCCCACAGACAGTGGCCGGGCAGGCATATCCCCTTCCTCCCTTCCCCTCCTGGCCTTCTAGAGGATTCCAAAGTCATGAGGGCACCTTGGGAATGTTTGCCCAGGGGGCCCTGTGGGATTGTGGTTGATGGAATTTGGCTGTGGCTCAGTGGGTTAAGAACCTGACTAGTATCCATGAGGATGTGGGTTTGATCCCTGGTCTCACTCAGTGGGTTAAGGATCTGGTGTTGCCACAAGCTGCAGCATAGGTCACAGATGCATCTCGGATCCTGCGTATAGCCCCCCGTAGACATGGGAGCTGGGGCCCCCTGCAGGTGAAGTGCTCAGATGTGTCCACACCTGGGTCATCTGGAGCAGTCGCCCCTATGCTGGGGCTCTGATGGCCTTACGGACACTGCCTGGAAGGGAGGTGTGCAGTCCCGTGACCGGGCCAGCTCTGTGTCCCACAGTTTCTGCCTTGGGTCCTTGATGCAGCCCCTGGACCCCAGCCCCCCGGGGGGAGGGTGAAGTCACACACTGAGCCTCTGTGAATGGAAAGACGTGTCCAGGAACCCTGGCCTTGTAGATGTGTCCAAGGGAGGCAGACAGGAGGAGCCCTCCCAGGCAGTGCTGTGCTAGGAACAGAGGTGCCTTTCATGCCACAGGTACCTCGCCAGCACCTGACACCAGGGCTGAGGGTGCTGAGCTGGGGAGCAGGCCCTGTGTCCCCAGAAATCAAGGAAGGAGTGGGGTCTGCTGACCAGGGGCAGTCCATGGAGGTATTGGCCCCACAGCCCTCCTGTGAGCCTGCTGAAGCCTCCTCCTCCTGGCTGTCTCTGGGGGGAGGTCACCCCAGCCCTGATGCTACCCGCTCCCTCTCCTCCCAGCATTTTGTCTGTGCCAAGTGTGAGAAGCCATTTCTGGGGCACCGACACTACGAGAAGAAAGGCCTGGCCTACTGTGAGACCCACTACAACCAGGTATGGCCTGGGGCAGGTTGGAGGGGCCATGGGGAGCCCACAGGGAGGCAGGCTAGGAAGGCTGCCCTGGGAGTGGCAGGAGAGGGTGGGGGGCAGCCCTCGGGAGACCATGTGGTGGGTGCTGAGGCCAGCCCTGTGAGCTCAGGGTCTCGGGACCTGGGCAGCCCTCCTAGCCTCAGGGTCCCCTTTTGAGAAATGTGCCTTGGGGCTCAGGCCTGCTCTGAGGACTGAATGAGATGACAAGTGTGGAGTCCTGGGGTGACATATGCCACCATCTGCCTTCCTCCCACCATGCCTGGCAAAGCCGCTCCACTGCTCTGATCCAGCAGACAGGGTTACTGCTCTGGCCACACTTCTCAGGACACTGGTGGGAGCAAAGGGACCTGAGGGGCAGCAAGGCCAACCTGCCGTCTTCCCAAGGGGGGTGATTCAGTTCTGAAGCTGTGTCCTGGCAGGAGGGGCTCAGGAGGCCCAGGCCGATGGGGACAGCTGCCCTTTGGGTGGAGTGGGGGGGCCACGCCCTTGGCCCTGGCCCCAGGGTACACCCATGCCTGCAAGTGTGTTTAACACCTACTTTGTCCACAGCTCTTTGGGGACGTCTGCTACAACTGTAGCCACGTGATCGAGGGTGATGGTAAGGCCCCTCTGTCCCCTTGGCCCTCCCCTGGCCCCCTATGTCTGGGCTATAGGTCCCACAGCTGCATGCCCAGCTCGCCCTCACTGTGTACAGCTGGGCACGTGGCTGGGCTGGGAGGGGCCCACTCAGCCTGCCTCTGCTCCCACAGTGGTATCAGCCCTCAACAAGGCCTGGTGTGTGAACTGCTTCTCCTGTTCCACCTGCAACAGCCGGCTCACCCTGAAGTAAGTGGTGCTGGCATGGGGGGGTGGGGTGAGAGGTGGGGCCTGCACAGAGTCCCGTCCCTTCTCTTGGAGACTGGGCTGGGGCTCAGGTTGGAGGCTGGCTTTCCATGGGCTCTTCCCTTCATGGGGCCTTCCTGAACGCCAGCTGTGATCAGGCTTTGGGGATGCAGTGGGTGCAGGCTCAGTCCCAGCCCTGAGGAGGCAGATCCCCCAGGCACAGTGAAAGGAAGTCACACAACTTTCCAGCACCCAGAAGACGCTAGGTTCTGGGGAGAGCAGGGCACTCCAGCTCAGGGAACAGCACACTCAGAGCAAAGGAGCCAGACCTCATCTAGGAGGCCGGGGGGGCAGGACAGCTGGAGCCATGAGGTGCAGCCTGGTTTTCAAGGACACCAGGGAGCCATGGAAGGTTCTGGGTGTCAGCATTCAGGAGAAGTCTCTAGGCCAGAAGGGAGGCCTGGAGGCCCATCTCCTTGTCTACCATGACCTCTGGTCAGAAGGTCATCCATAGGGCCTGGCCCATTGGTGGGGAGGCGGTGAGCTGGGTACTGGGGTCAGAGGAAACCCCAGCTCTCCTGACCACGGCCCCCCATCCCTAGGAACAAGTTTGTGGAGTTCGACATGAAGCCCGTGTGTAAGAGGTGCTATGAGAAGTTCCCGCTGGAGCTGAAGAAGCGGCTGAAGAAGCTGTCGGAGCTGGTGGCCCGCAGGGCACAGCCCAAGTCCTCAGGCCTCCACTCTGCCTGAGAGGCCACCTGCCCATGTCCTGCTCCAGACAGCAACGCTTCTGCAGGCGGCTTTGCTCCCCACCAGCATCCTGTATATGTAGCCTCTTCATCTCCCCTCTCCCCGTCTCTCTGCTCAGCATCCCTCCTCCTCCTTCTGGTCCCTCACCCCCACCTCCTACCCAGGCATCCTTCCTCTCCCTCCTTCCTGCAGCCCCGGGTTAGGGCACTGGATGTGGTGAGCCTGCGACAAGGTCTGCATCCACAGCTCCAACCCAAGAAGCAAACTGGGGCCGGGGTTACCTAGCCCAGCCTGTCCTGACCTGTTCCATCCCCATGGGCGGCTTCGTGGCTCATATTCTCTGTGACAGCTTAGCCAGCCTCCCCCCTGCAGGGGGCCCCACATGTGCACGTGGCATGGGTGTGGCACCCAGCCAGGCAGCCACCCCGGCAGCTTGTCTGTCCCACGACCACGTGCTCAACCTGCTGCCAGGGCACGTGCTCACTCTCCCTATGCAGCCTGGGGCCAGGAGGTGGTGGGCTCTGTGGGGGTACATCCCTGCTCTCCAGAGAGGACAGCACGGGACCTGGCATCCGACTCACACTTGCACAATGAATGAAGGCTTCTTTACACGACCCCCGAGGCCTGTGTGGTTTGTGGCATGGTGGGGGGGGCGGTAGGTAGAGGGGGGAAGGAGGTGAGGGGGCGGCTGCTGTGGACATGCTGCCTCAGGCTCGTCGAACACTTACTCCCTCGGCAGGACAGGTGTTCCAGCGCCAGTCTGCCACCTGGGCCTGGACACAAGGCTGGCAGAAGCCCTCCATCCTGAAGGCAGGCCTGGTGGTGGAGTCAGGGGACAGGCTCCAACAGGGCTGTGGGGTGAACCTTGGCCTCCAAGGCCTGCCTCCAGCTGTGCCCTCTGTCTGGGCAGCAGCTGCCTCCAGCAGACCCTCCTGGCAGCAGCCTGTGTCCCAGTGCCCTTCAGGGAAGGAGGAAAGGTGTGTGGAGAGCCCCATAGGAAGCACTGCCCCAAGTCTGAGAAGCGGAAAGGCGGGTAGAAGGAAAGAGGGAAGAGAGTCATTTCCCGAGAATGGAGCTGCCACCCATGTCCCTGGACGAGTCAATTTGATTTTTCTGGAAAGAACCCTTTGCTGCCCACTGTCTCCCGGACTTGCTGCCCACCGACACACTCCCCATTGCTGCGTGGACTTTTATTGAACATCCTCTCTGCCATCTACCCGCTGGCCTGGAGGCCTGTCCTGGGCTCCCTCCTTTGGCCCTCACAGCACCTGGGGGAGGCCCCCCAGGTGCCCAGGGGTGTTGGGGGGTGGTGTTCTGGGGAGAGAGCAACATGTAAGGCTGCCTGCAGAGGGCAGGCCCTGGGCCGAGTGAAGGGCCCTAGGGAAGTGTCACTAGGACCCCCCGATTGGGGAGGGTGGCTGAGTGGACAAGAGAGCCCCTGCTGCTATGGGTTGGCTGGGGGGGCCCTGGAGCCCCGCTGCTTGTTCACAGCACTCATCAATGTCTGCACATATGAGGTCAGCAGGTCGTCCATCTTGTAGCCCTGCATCGGGGGAAGGGTGGGGTCAGGATCTGAGTGGTTCAGTTAAGTGGGGCTTGGACCAAGGCTTAGGGAGGGGGGCAACTTCCGCCTCAGTGACACACTGGGCAGGGCAGTGAAGAGAGAAGCGGGGTTCCTACGGCTGGGCCCCGAGTCCCCTTCCCATCCCAGAGTGGCCCAGGACCACAGGGGCCCTGCTGCCAGGCCTGGCCACCATGCCTAGGTGACATGCCCAGCCCTTCCTCACTGCACCTCCTTCCAGGCCTCTGCTGACCCAGCCTGGCCTAACCTGTGCTGGGCACGGGGGGCTGGGGCCTCCTAGTGAGCAACTCGCCCAGCGACTGTGGGAGGTCAGGGTGGGGGAAACCCAGTATCGGGAGCTCTGGGTCCTTTGCGTCTGGGCTGCAGGTAGGGACCCAGCACCCCCAGCAGGTCCCCAGGCCTCACCAGTGAGGTCTCACACAGCAGGCGGCTGCCCCGGCCCAGGCTCCCCAGCACCATGTGGAAGTAGGTGCTGCCGCTGCTCCAGCTGGCGATCTTGGTGAAGGGGTAGGTGGTGAGTAGGTCCTGGGGGCACAGTGAATTGGGGGGTGGGTGGGAGCCAGCTGAAACCCCAGGTGCCCAGGGTCCCCAAGTCTGAGCTGCTGCCCGCAGTCCTGCAGATATGGGCCACGTGTGGGGAGGCCGGAGGGCCTCCCCTCCTGTGAGGGGCACCAGGACCCCAGCGGCCTCCCCAGCCCCGCCCTCGCCCTGCTGCTACCTTGGTCTTGGGGTGGATGAGCAGGACCCCGTGCCGGTTGATGGCGATGAGGACGATGTCCGGGTAGGAGGGCTCCGAAGTTTGCTGGGAAGGGGGTCACAGCGATCACAGCCTGGCCTGGGAGGCCACGTGGGCACCTTCCCGAGACACATGCACGCACACACAGGCACACGTGCTCCCCAGACCTGGCCACTGGCCCTGCCCGGGTTGTGTGTTTGGGGCCAGAGCTGGTAGGTCCAGCTCGGCCAGGACAGCTGGGCCTGGGGTGGCCTACCTTCACCTCGAAGAAGGCAGACCCGAATGTGGGCCACCGGCAGATCCACTTCAGGAAGGCCACCTTGGCCTCCTCCACTGTCTTGTCCCTGTGCTTGTCATAGGCCAGGAGGATGCTCTGGGGGAGGCGAGGGCCAGTGAGGGCCTGAGTGGAGGCCAGTGCCCCACCGAGGCCTCCACGGGAGGCTCCGCGGTCCCAGCCCAGAGCAGCAGCGGCTGGTGCCCGAGGCCATGGGCGGCGTGGGGTGGGGAGCTACAGCAGACCCTGTCCGCCCACCATGGCCCACCTGGGGGGGGGGTCTGTCGGGGCAGCAGCCCAGGGCCCTCTCCCCAGCCCTTGCCAAGAACCTTTTTCCACTCCTCTGAGGACATCACACGTGTGAAGTTCTCGGGCACGAGCTCCCTCAGGATCTTGGGGATACTGGCTAGCTGGGATCGGTCATCAGCAAACTGGGCCTTGTAGATGAGGCCTGCCAGGTGGACGGCATCCTCTTGTGAACACTTGTGGAACCCGCGCAGGTACTTGGGCAGCTCCTGGGTGAAGGACATGCTGGGGCCTTAGGCTGCTGTCCCATACCCTGCCCACCCCCACCTCACGCTCAGGTGGTAGGCCACCCCCATCCCAGAGACTGAGCCCATGAAGCTAAGGTCCTCAGGGTAAGGTTTCCAGAAGCGGGAAGATGACTGAGTGGGGGCCCATCTTCTGTGGAGGCTGCCTGCTTTGCCCCTTCAGGGCAAGGCCAGTGCTCCAGGGGTTGTGGGACCCTCCCCCTCCCCTCTTTCTTCCCCTTCCCTTCCCCTCCCCTGCAGGGGTGTTGCAGGTGCTGTTAGGCCACTGACCCCAGATGCTTCTGTCCCTCTACTCCCAGCCCCAGAACTCTCAGGGGCTCAGCCAGCTCACCATGAGGCCCCGGGTTGGAGGTGGGGGCCCCAGGGCAAGGTAGCCATGCTGCCTCCTCCACTCTCAGGGCAGGTGTGGGATGGGGTGAGGGTGGACCTACCACCCACCAGCAGGGGCTGCCCGGGTACCTGATGGTAATGGAGTATGGTGTCTGCATTCACGTCTTTCCCCGGGGCCACGTTGAGCCACAGTTTCCGCATGAAGTACACCTGGTAGGGGAGTGTCACCCGGGCCCCTGGGCAGGGGCAGCAGTTAGCACCATGCCTGTCTCTGGCCCAGTAAGCTCCGAGGCCCCTGTACCCTTACTGCTGTGTTTGCTACCACAGCCTCCCCTGTAGGAAAGCCTCCTCACCTCTTCCTCCCAGACCCCCAGCTCTTCTTCATCCTTTAAGATGAGTGGACAGGCCACCTTCTCCAGGAGTGTTCCTGGACCTCTCCGTGGGGTCAGGCTGCCTGCACTCCCTCCACCCCTATACGCCCTGCATCACCCTGCAGTCCTGCCATGTGATCTAGGCCTATCCCAGGGCCATGACCCAGGGAACATGAATGAATGAATGAATGGGCATCGGCCATGCAGGAGGTTCCAGGGGGTCTTCCAACCCACTCTCCTTCAAATCCCAGAAGCACCCCTCCTTCCTGGCCCCGCCTGCCCCACAGAGCCCTCCCCTCACCTTCTTTCTGAGGCTTGTTCTTCTTCACCCAGTCAGACACTTGTCGCAAAGAGTCAAAGAAGAAGTCTCCCTCCTTCTGGCTGATGACCTGGGCCAGGAGAGGAGGAACAGGGAGGCATGGAGGTGGGCGGTAGCCAGGGAGGGAGGCCAGGTGTTGCACTGCCCCGGGAGGAGTTGGGCTGCTGTGGGCTCTGTGACTCCACCCGCCTTCGTCCCCACAGCCTGTGTGCCACAAGGGGCCTGGCTTGGCACAAGTGGAAGCACCCACCACCCCTCACCACCCCCACCCTCTCTCCTGGCCCCTGACCTGCTGGGCCACCCACCTTGTCTGAGATCTTGATGAAGAGGCTGCAACCCTCCCAGGAGGCAAGCTGCAGCCTGGTGGCAATGCTCTCACAGACATCTCGCACCCGGGCGTTGGTGCCCACCTCCAGCATCTGAGCAGAGGGGCATCACAGACCATCTCAAGACACAATTCAGCCCAGGATGACCCTCAGTAGCCTGGCACTGCTGCTGGCTGTGGCTGGGGATGTCCTGGCCCGAGAAGGGCAAGAGATCCCCTCTAGGAAACTGGCCAGATGCATGTGCTCTTGCGTCCCAGGCCTTGTTGTCGTGGGGGGTCCCATGAGGCCCCCAGCCTTTTGAACTTGTTCTGAGAGCTTGTAGCCAGACCATGGGTGCTTTCCATTATGGGCCCTGCTATCTCCAGACCTGATGAGGTCATGGTCTGCTTGGGGAGGTACCCTTGAGCTGCTGCTGCCACTTTGTCACAGCTGGGTCCTGGTGCTCTCCTGCCTCCCACCTGTCCCCTCCACCATCCCCAGCAGCCAACCAGGCTCCATCCACAGGCACATTTGATGGCAGGCTCTGGTTGCTGTGCCTCAGGGCTGAGTCAGAAGCCTGAAGGGGCCCCCAGGCCCTGGGACTCAGCCTTGTTGCCCAGCCTTCTGGCCTCTTCTCTCCTATGCCTGCCAAACCTTT
Source organism: Phacochoerus africanus (assembly GCF_016906955.1). Classification (NCBI taxonomy): domain Eukaryota; kingdom Metazoa; phylum Chordata; class Mammalia; order Artiodactyla; family Suidae; genus Phacochoerus; species Phacochoerus africanus. The sequence continues at coordinate 125,186,465 of NC_062546.1, forward strand.
GGGATGTCCCCACTGCACTACAGCTTCCTGAGGCCAGCCCTGCCCCTGGCACTAGTTCGTGTCTGCTGGGCACCAATGAGGGCGAAGCGGAAGTTTCAGGGGAGACAGGGCAGGGCTAGGAGAGCAATGAAGGTGAGACTCTCCGCTCTAGGTCAAAACAGCGGTGGCAGGTGGCATCTGGCTGACCTCGGGTGGCCCATGGGGAGGGAACTTGCTCTGGGCTGCAGGCCCTGAGTCCCTGGGTCCGGGGCTCACCTCGTTTGTGTTGTTGGGCAGGTAGATCTTGTGGCAGATTCGGGAGATGTTCTGCTCCACGGCCTCCACTTCCACGTGGTGTGGGGGCTGCTTCCGGGGCCCCATTCTGGAGCAGACGGTGCACACTGCATGTGACACCTGCCACCCGACCCAGGCCCAGTGCCAGACACCAGCCCTTATGCTGAGCTATGCACCAGGTACCAAACAAAACTCCTGGAGACCACCGGGGAGGGCAGGCTGCAGAGGGTGGGGGGGTTGCCCTGCCCAGGGTGCTTGGCACATGGCCCAGAGGAGGTGGCCAAGACCAGCCCAGCCTCATCTCCCAGGTGTCGAGGTTCTGAGGTCAAGAGGCCAGTACACCATGGGGAGGGGACCCAGGCTGGCCAGGGCTCCTGGGTGGGGTGCCAGCAGGCAGGGTGGGCTGTATTCCTTCTCACACAGCTGGACATTAGGAAGGGGGTGGGACCCACCTTTCCCACCATGATCCAAGCTGTCACTCACTGTCATTGCTGTTCACAGGCCACCTACCCTGTCCCACAGCCATAGGGGACCAGGCTGGGCCAACCATTGCGGAGGGTGGGGAATGGTGGGGAGGGCATGCAGAGGCAAGGAAAAACTGGCAGGATGGGCAGGCAGGCACATGTCTGAGCTCAACCACTCTGGGCTGGGCTAGGTGGGGACATGGGTGGCTTGGGCCATCGAGGTCACCCTCTGGCCTCTAAGCAGTTCCCTCTCTGCCCTAGTCAGGCAGCTGTGAGGGTAGGGGGAGATCATAGGCAGAAACATTCACTGACCACCTAGGCCTCCCCAAAACCCTTGTGGGCCTCACTTTCCGTCTTCCTCCCTGGCTGCTGGGGAGGCCCTGCCTCCCCAAACTGATGCCAGCTTCTGGGGAGGAAGCAGAGTCTGGCTGAGTGGTGCATGTCCCCGCTGGACCACAGGCTCCTGGAGGGCCAGTAGGGGGCCTCGGCAACCCCAGGCCAACATTCCTGTGAGCCTAGGAGCCGGCAGGCTCACCTCAGTACCCGCTGGATCCGGCGGCTACAGTCGGGGGCTAGCACCTTCCTTCTCCGAGTGTCTATGAACTTCTGGGCGTGGGGCAGCAGCGCCTTGCTGGGCGGGAAGAGGCCGGTGCAGAGCCATAGCAGCTGCCAGCCCCGCTCCTCGCTGTACCTGGGGGTGGCAGTGCTGCTTAGCCCAGGAGGGGCCCCTCCTGGAGGCCCGGGCCAGCCAGCCTGATGGGATTTTTCAGATTTATCACGTCAGCTGAGGTCCCCTGAGGCCCTGGGCAAGGAGGCCACTGCCCTGCTGCCCAATGCCACCAAGGCCTTCCCGCCCATGAGAAGGGGAGGGGGTTCTATCAAGGCCATTTTGTGGAGGAAGACACGAAGGTTTAGAGAGACCAGGGCCTGCCCAGGTGACAAAGGAGTGAGGGTAGCAGAGGCAGGGCCCTGGGCAAGTCTGTTTCCCCTCAACTGCTCGGACCAGCCCAGGAAGTCAGTAGGACACTCTATGTTCCAACACTTCCACTGTTACTTCGAGGGCCTGCCTCCCCCTCTGAACAATGGGAAAGCCTTGGGGGGCTGGAGCGAGAGTGGAGGGGCCCCATCCCCCTACAGACCTCTTGGTATTGTGCGTCAGCTGCTTCAGGATCTGGCAGTAGACCTCATCCTGCAGGGCTGCATCCTGGAGCGCCAACGAGAAGATCTGGTCGGTGAGCTCCAGGGAGGTCCAGGCCTGTCGAGAAGGGTAGTCGCCCATGTACCTGAGGATGGGTGCAGCCGTCAAGGAGAACGTGCTGGTGGGGTGGTGGGTCCCTGACCTGATCCCTGACCCAGGCCCCACACTGACCCAGGACCAGCCCTCCACCCTATGTTCTGTGGGACCCGGGCAGCTGAGGAGACTGTGCCTACAGACAGGCAGGGCATGGGGCTGGGGCGGGCTGGCACGGAAAGGATATCGATGAAGATCTGACAGGCGACATCTCGCAGCTCAGCGTTGGCATGGACGCGCTTGAGCAGGGGCTGCCGCAGCGGCTCAGGTGAGTGGGCCCACAGGTGGCCCCGGGTTCGGGCCATGGGGAGCATGGCTCTGCTGAGTGTCTCCTTCTCTGGGGCCCTGTCAGGGAAGGAGGCCTTCCTTATGCCTGTCCTCTCCCCATTGCCTGCCATGTGCACACAGCGGGGAGATGGCCCCGGGCTCTGGGGATGGTCTCTGTGCAGGTCCCCTCCCTGCCCCAGAAGGCCAGGTGGGCACTGCACCTGCCTTCATGGCCTCCCAGCCTCCAGGGAGCACCCAGGGACTGGTTGGGGTGGGGCGTGGAGGTGGGCTGGGCGCGCACCTAAAAAACTCGTAGGAGAATTCCTCCAGGGTGTGCAGCTTCTCCTCAGGCTGCTCCTCGGGCGGTGGCTCTGCCAGCCTCCCCTCCTGGGCTGCTACCTTCCGCTTCTCAGGTGACATGGCGAGCAAGCTCTGTAGGGGCAGGGGCCTGTGGGTGTCCAAGAGGCCCCTCCCACAAGGCCCCACCCATGGGCTCCACCAAACACGGTTGCCTCAGAGACCTGGGAGGGGGCCACCCCACATGTGCTGCCTGCTGTGTGACCCAGGACCAGGCACCTCTCCTCAGGGACATCTCTTACCTGGCCCTGCCAGCCTGGCACCCCCATCTCCTTCAGACCTGGGCACAAACGTCAATCCCCCAGGGACACCTTCCTGGACAGGGCAAGCCCACCCTCTGATTTGCTCCCATAACAACAGTGCTGCTTCTCGGTGGCACTTGGCACACTTGACATCAAGCTGTCATTTATCCAAGTGCTCTTTGAGGGCAGGGATACTGCTTTGTTCTGTCCTGTGCTGCAGGCGCAGGACACACAGCTGGCACTTGATATATGCATGCTGGAGGGCTTGCTTGTCTGTTGTGTCTCCCTGCAGGGCAGGTCTTGGGGCCTGGGCTGGGTGGTTGTCAGGGGAAGAGAGATTCGAGGCCCCTTAGATCAGTGTTTAAATGATGCTGAAGCAAGGATGGGGTCATTCCCAGGGAACTCCCTGGTGAGAGAGATAAAAGGCAGGTCCATTGATGGTGTACCTATTAAGTGCCAAGTGCTGTGCCAGGCCTCATCATCTATCTGGGTCCCTCTGTTGACCCAGAGGGATGATGGGGCTGGCAGAGCTGATGTAATGCCCAGGCTCTCCGTGAGGTGGGGCCCAGGCCCCTGAGCTAGGACCCCAGGCCAGGCTTCTCAGCCTCTTGCCCCAGTGCCCATGGTGTCTGGCTGAAGGCGGGTGAGCATGTGAGTTACCAGCAGCTGTGCCGAGGGCTTGGTGACCGTTGGGATGGCATAGAGGCAGGCTGTGGGCACCAGCCCCGTCTTGCCTGTCCTGTCATTCTGGGCCAGGGTCCAGTCCTCAGAGGCCAGCAGCCCCTGCTTCTTTGTCAGGATCAGTAAGTCCCCCTTCTTGAAGGGCAGGAAAGTGACGTCATCTACAAATCAGGGTCACACAGACACATACACACACAGGGGCAGAGAAGCCGCCACTTACCAAGGGCTCAGCAAAGGCCAGAGGCCATGCTGGCATTCTGGGGGCTGTCTCTTGGGATGGGTGGGGAGACTGAGATGCAAAGCAGTGGGCCCAAGGCCACCCTGAGTGTGAGTGGGGCTGGGACTCCCCAAGCTCAGGCACTTGGGTGCCACAGGAGGGGGCTGGACAGGCACAGAGCCTGGAGTGGGCAGAGCTGGGAGACCTGCTCAGAGGCCTGACCACGACATGGCCTGTGAGGCAGGAGGCGGATGGACAGAGGGGGCATAATACCAGCTGGCAGTCACCACGCCTGCTCAGGGTTTAGGGGACCTCTCTGAGTCTGTTTCCTCCACTGCAAAATGGAGAAAACACTCCCTCCCTTCCGTGGCAGTTGTAAGGCTAGAACGGGTAACAGCGATGCCATGCAGGGCTGACACCCTGCTCCTTACTGCAGCTGAGACCCTATGCTCAGCCCCGTCCCCAAACCCCTACCTCTGGAGCCTGATTTCCAGGGGCACCCGGGAAGCTGTGGCTGAAAAATTGTCTGCCAGGGCTCGCCCCCTCCCCACCCCCAAGCTGCATCCCTTCTCTGAGCCTCTAGGCTTTGTCTGCAAACTGGGACAACAGGGTGGCTGTGGGGATGGTGTGCAAGACCCGGGCTGGTGGCCTGGGCTGTTTGCCCTCTACAGAGGGAGGGTGGTGGCCCTTCCTTTGCTTCTGGCAGTAGCACAGCCCTCTATGAGCTTCACTTTGGCCACCCTGCATCCCCTCATTTTGCAGAAGTCCTGCAGCTGCCCCCCCAAGGGATTTGGGGCTCTCTCTGCTCAAGTCCATGTGCCCTGCCTACCATGTGAGCACTGGGACTCCACACAAGCAAGCGGCCCTCCCACTGGCCCATGAGCCACCCTTCACCAGGCCCCCTCCCCGCCTGGCCAGGCACCTGTGGCCTTCCTGTCCTGCAGAGCCATGGTGAAAACGGACCTCTCCTTCAAGCCCTCCAGAAACAGGGCCACCAGCTCAGCAATGGCCACGCTGCTGGGGGACTGGAATTCGTATTCCTCTTCGTGCAGTGTGGAGAGCACCAGCCTCTGCCCACCTCGGGCCTCCCTGAGGGGAAGAGGGTGCAGCATGAACAGGGTCCTCCTCCACCCTCCCCCTGCATCAGCCCCTCGACAGCCTCAGATGGGTGACCCTCCCGAGTTATAGATGAGGAAACCCAAAGGCTTGTCCAGAGCCATGGCAGGGGACAGGGGCTGAGGGAGGGTCTGCCTCAGCCCCGGACCCTGCTCTGTGTGCAGGCAGGTGAGCCAAAGGTCAGGGTGCCACGGACTTTAAAGGCAGTGGTAGTGCCAAGCCCTGGTTTGCGGGGTCAGCTCTGGGCAGGCAATGTGGTGGCCAGTGTGCAGGGCCACCACGGGGGCACTGCCCAGAATGGTGGTGCTGAGATGGGGCACCAGCCTGGGTGAGCTTGGTGGAGCCTCTGCGTGCCTCAGTGTATTCACCTGCAGACTCAGGGCAGGGGGGAAGCTGTGGGCCTTACTGGCATAGAGGACAGTGGTCAGCATGGTCAGCCTCAGTAAGAGGTGGCTACATGTGCCCTGTACATTCTGATGTGATCACAGGGGTCGTGCCACATTGGGGTGTGCTTTAACCAAGGGGGGCTCTGGCATGTCACAGGCAGGCCTTCCCAAAGGGCATGGAGAACTTCTCTGTAGATGAGAACCATGGAGGGCCCCACCCAGGGTGCAAGGCTGCACAGGGTTGCTCTGTGCCCTACACGCATAGCCCTGTCCCTTGTTCCCTCTCCAGATGGTTCCCTGTGAGCAGTTCCTGCCCATGAGAAGGGAAGCAGCCTGTACATGAACATACATCTCCAAGGCTGCAAGTTACATGCCTCTTTCCAGGGGTGCTGGGGTCTAAAGAGAAGCTTGAGAGGGCAACAGGTGATGTAGAGACATGGTGCCTAATGGGGCAGTGCTGGCTCCAGGTTGCTGCATGTGGGAACTGTGTGAACCAGCCTGGCTCCCAGGGACTAAGTGCCTCCTCCTCTCCCTGTCTCTCCCGGAGCACCAAGGACTGAGATTTTGGGGCACCTTCCCTCAGGGCACCTACCTGTTGGTGATCAGACTCATGATCTCTAGGAAAGAGAGCTCTAGGAGCATTTTCTCCTTCTGGTCCAGGAAGTACAGCCCCTTCCAGTTAACAGCCAGGATCAGATGAGTCTTGGGCAGTCGGGGGCCTGGATGAAGGAGACCTGGGTGTGAAGCCTGGGCTGGCCCTCCCAGGATGGGGTGGGGGGGCCCACACCCTCTCACTCCCATCAGACACCATTACCTGAGAGTGTGGTGACTTCAAAGAGACGGGAGAAGAGCAGTGGCCACTGCAGGCAGGCGGTGTCCACCACCTGCTCTTGTACGGCCAGTGGTGTGGCCCGCTTCTGGGTATATGGTGCCTGAGTGGAGGACAGGATATGTTAACTCCATCACTCGTCATTCCCCTGCTCATCTAGTGCCCTGGGTGCTTATTTACTGGATTATTCCAGGAAGCCTCTGCCTAAAGCCAGGCCAGTGCGGGCGAGGGCTGGGTGGGAGGCTCTGGTGGGCTGGGGAGGACCCCTCACTGGTGGTTTTGAGAAGGGAGGAAGGCATCCCCCTCTTTAACATCAGAGCTCCTGATGCTTTCGCACTGCATCAGCCTGGAAGACCGTGAAGGGCACGTGCGGGTGCCTGCGGGCACCCGTCAGTGCGCTTCCATCTATGGCTGTTTGTGGGCTCCCAGCTGGATCTCACCAGCACAAGCATCGTGGGGCTGCACCCTGCTCTATGCCTGAGGCCTGCTGTAGTGTGTGTGTCTGTGTGCTTCCGGGGCCCAGCTCTGTCCCTCTTTGGAGCCCTCCCTCTGCACATTTGGGAGGCTCAGGCACTTTCACTTCAAACACCACCCCACCCCCCTGCCTCCACCCTAGTTGCGTCTTGTCTTCCTCCCTCTTCCTTCGCCTTTACCTCCCATCTCCACTGCTCTGTGCTCATGGCTGAGCTTTCCTGTTAGAGTTTGTTGAACAAAATGTTATTTCTCCTGCTCCTACTTTAAAAGGTGGTTGGGTAACATTCATATACTGGACTGGGGGGGTTGGGGGATGTAAATTGATACAATTTGTTACCTTGCAGCACTATGGTAAAGATTTTAGAACATTCATTCACACACTCTGAAGTCCCTTTTCTAGAAATTGATCCTGATGAAACAGCCATCAAGTGTATAAAACTGTATTTACAACTAGGTTCACCTTGTTGTTGTTTTTTTTTTCTTTTTTTTTTTAAGGCTGCGCCTGCAGTTATATGGAAGTTACTGGGCTAGGGGTCAGTGGAATCGGAGCTACAGCTGCCAGCCTACACCACAGCTGGATCCAAGCTGCATCTGTGACCTGCACTGCAGCTTGTGGCAACACCAGATCCTTAACCTGCTGAGCGAGGCCTGGGATCGAACTGGCATCCTCACAGATATTACGTCGGATTCTTAACCTGCTGAGCCATAGCAGACACTCCATCTTGTTTTAACAGTAAAAAATGGAGAAGGATATTAACATTCATCAATAGAAAGCAGTGAAGTAAATTATAACCCACAAATACAGTACTCTGCAGCCCTTAAAAACAGGTCAGTACTTAATGGCACGGAAACAGGGCCTCAAACTATTCAGTAATGGGAAGAATTGGGGTGAAAGTTGTCTAAGGATGATTCTCTTTCTATTTTTTAAAAAGGCGTATTTCTCTGGCTCCAATCATATGCATATCTCAGTTGTGTACATGTGAATAAAGCAGTCTAGGATATGTATCACACAGTTAAAAGTGATGAGCTCTTGATGTGATATTATTGTGATTTCCCTTTTTTCTTTGTATTCGTCTGTATTTTCTTTTTCTTTTTTATAGCTGCACCTGCAGCATATGGAAGTTCCCTGGCCAGGGATTGAATCTGTGCCACAGCTGCAAGCTGCGTCGTAGCTGTGGCAATGCCAGATCCTTTAATCCATTCTGCTGGGCCAGGGATCGAACTTGCACCTCTGCAGTGACCTGAGCTGACCCACTGTGCCACAGCAGGAACTCCAATGTTTGTTTGCATTTTCTGATTGATTTGGCAATGTACAAGTTTTAGGTGTTTGATGAGAAAAAAAAAAAAAAGATCTGTGAACTATATTCACTTTAGAAAAAAGTGGTGGGGTAAATTTCCTAATTCTCTACCCTCACCCAACTCCCCGTTCCCAAATCATGAAGCCACTTCTCACTTATCTAGAGTCATGTGTGCCTCTGGTTCCTTTCCATCTCATACTAGCCCTAAAAAGTCCTTGGTCTCTCCCCTGTAAACACATCCGCTTGGGCTGAGAAACACTAAAAACAACCAACAGAATTTGCTTCCCCAAATTCCTATCCAAGGATTATTCCTAAGGGACGCTAGCAACTGTCTTGTGGTCAAGCTTGTTTGGGGAAATTGGGGTAAACAACCAGACTTCTCTCCTACAGAACTTTTTTTTTTTTTTTTTGCTTTTTTAGGGCCACACATATGGAAGTTCCCAGCTATCGGTCCAATCAGAGCTGTAGCTGCCAGCCTACGTCACAGTCATAGCAACTTGGGATCTGAGCCGTGTCTGCAACCTGTACCACAGCTCATGGCAATGCCATATCCTTAACCCACTGAGTGAGGCCAGGGATCGAACCTGCATCCTCATGGATGCTAGTCAGGTTCATTTCTGCTGAGCCACAACGGGAACTCCCTCTCCTGCGGAACTTCTCCAAGGCTTTTCTGAGGGCTGCGTGATGTAACTCCCTAAGAGCAGGACAGGACAAGCAGCATTTCCCCCATGCAGGCACATAGGACCCTTGTCCACTTCAAGTACCTCCTTTTGCATGGACAGAATGGAGAGTATGTCGCTTGGTCAGCCTTCCTGCCCTTCTCTGAACTTGGATGGCCCTTGCTGCCTGAACCACTCCTCTGGGGTTTATCAACCCCTGACAAACAGGCATCACGTTGCCTTCTTATTTCCCACTGCCTGTGCTGTTCTTTCTTGGCCCCCAGTGCCACAGGGATAACTGAAGCGGGGGAGGCATTTACCAGAGGGTTTTTATCCTCAGTAACCAGCCCCTCCCATGCACAGCTCTCCTGCAGCAGCTGCAACAGGCCCACAGATGCCTCTGCACCCTCAGGGCAAAGCCCTAGGAGGAAGGAGGCTCTAACAGAGGGGCAGGTTTGGGACAACCCTGTGGGGAAGGGAGGAGAGGCAGGGGGACTGAGTCTGATGGTTGTCTTTGCTGTCCCCTCTTGGGGTGGAAGTTCAAGGAGCAGCGGAAACCTCTGCTGGTGTGGGTGATCCTGGGAACACATGTTGGGAGGTATGGGCAGGGCATGGGGAGGAGGCTGTGAGACTCCAGGAGCCATCCTCACTTGGCGAGGATGTAGAGGCCAGCAAGGGGACAATGAGGACCTGAGGCCAGGATGGAGCCTCAGAGGGGTAGTCTCGTGCTGAGGCAAGGTTTCACTCATGGACAGCAACGGGAATGCCCTCTTATGCCAAAAGGCCAGGGCCCAGCCTGACACTGCAGGAGAGACCAAAACAGGGACTGGAACTGGTGTGACACTGTTTCAACCTGAACAGACAGGGCTACACTAACTGGCAAGTTAGCCTCCCTCCCTGGTGAGGGGGATTCCACAACCTCCACACACCCAGTGCCCCTGTCACCCCCCAAAAGAAATGCATAGCCCAAGGGCGCAGGCTCTGTGGAGGCTGACCTTGGTGTGGACGGCGGTGACCAGGCTGGCCCACTTCTCTGGGGTCTTGGTCCTGTACAACTTGGAGGGGATGCAGCTGGGCAGCAGCTCCTGGATGGCCTCACTCCGCGCCGAGGCACCAAGATGCACATAGCAGTGCTGGGCCAGAAACGCTACAAGCTCTTCCTCCTGCACAGCCCGGGGGATACACAGGGGGTGGGGGATGTGTGAAAACCCCCTCCCCCAGGCTGTTCTCACCCCAGCACAGCAGAGGCTACCAGCCACCCTTCCTCGACATGGCAGAACCACCATGTGCCCTGACTGGGCCCCGACTCGGGCTGTGCCCGACCTCCCAGCAGCCTTGCCTGAGCCCTGCAGCCCTCTGCCTGAGGATGAGGGGCCACCCCCATGCGCCTCTCTTGGCCCTTGGGAGCCAGTGAGGGTGTGGGAAGGAACTTTGAGGCCTGGGTGGAACCCCAACTTGGCTTTCTTTTCTTTTTAGGGCTGCATCTGTGGCATATGGAAGTTCCCAGGCTAGGGATTGAATCGGAGCCACAGCTGCTGGCCTACACCACAGCCATAGCAACCTGGGATCTGAGCCAAGTCTGTGACCTACACCACAGCTCACAGCAATGCCAGATCCTTAACCTGCTGAGCAAGGCTAGGAATCAAACCCGCATCCTCATGTACACTATGTCAGGTTCTTAACCAGCTGGGCCACTAAGGGAAGTTCCCAGAACTGCTTTCTGAGTGGAGTAAGTGTGGGCAAGGCCTTTACCCTCTCTCTCCTGTCCTCCCTGGGAAAGGGTGATAAGAGGCTAACCCAGCAGGGCTTCCGCAAGAACTCCTCTGGGGAGAAGGCTTTGTAAGTCACCAGCATGGCCCAGCACAGAGAAAGGTCCTGGCTCCAGGAGCCCCACAGGGGCCAAGCAGTCCTGTTCTTTCCAGGACACCAAAACCTTGCCCAGCCACCTAGCTGCCTGCCCTCTGGGCCCCCTGCCCCCACCTCTCCTTGCCACTGCCTATTCCAGGCAGGCCTCTGGTACTGCTGCTGCTACCTCTGATCCCCAGAGCAGCATTCCCCAAGTTCAGGCCTGGGGAGTTCTGCACCTGCTGAACAGGGGCAGTGCTGCCCCAGGAATTGAAGTGCCCAAGCTCCCGTCCCTCAAGTTTACCACCATATAGAGAGCTCTGGTGACTCCCTGAACTTTCCAGATTAGGTCAGAGCCTCAGAGAGGTAACTTAACTTTCAAAGGTCACATTGTCAGGAAAGGCACAGGTGGGACCCAAACTCAATCGGTGGGGTTCCAAGGCCACATTCTTGACCCCAGGCCCTGCTGCCCCCTAAGCAGCTGCTATGGTGAGGCCAGGTGGGCGTGGGGCTGACTGGAGGCCTTCCCCGCCTGCTGCAGGAGCCCAGGGACCTGCACCAGGGAGGATCCCTGGTCCACTCCTTTCCCTGGCCTCCCAGAAGCAAATCTCTGGTGGTCGCAGCCCAGATGGCCTTGTTCTGTCCCCTGAAGCACCTGCTCTGGAGCAGGACTCTTCCTAAGGCTGTCTGATGCATGGGTCTTCAGGGTCCTGATGGTTGGGGTCCTCTCACCTTCTCGAAGCTGTACTCGCTGGACCAGACCCCGTGGAGGATTTGGCGATAAATGAGCTGGGTGCTGACTGGGTCCTCTTGGGAGTTGTGCCACGGGGTGAAGAACTCCTTCCGGAAGTAGAGGCGCCAAGGCGACTGGCGCTCGGTCTCCCCCCTCTCCCGGGCCAGCTGCTCACACTGGGCCACAGCGTCCATCACATGGTCGCGCCCGCTGCCCAGGGACCAGAACTGAGGGTGGAAATTGCGGCGGCAGGAGTGAACAGCTGCTGTGCTCCAGGCCCCATGGGGACACCTGCCCTTGGCACACACTGGCGGACCAGACAACAGGAGCTGTCTGGACAACTTCAGGGCTCCTCCCCAAGGGGTGTGACCGGGCAATCACCCCTGCCAGTGCCCCCCCCCCACAGGAAGGCCCTCTTAACGTGTTGGAACACCTTGATTGGTTGGCTGTCATGAGCTTATCTGGGCCTAGTCGGGGCAGGGGTCCTGGGCATCCGGGGGGACAACAATGTGGGGTTCAGGTGAGGTGGTGATTGTGTGACACCCCCCTCTCATTGCTGCATGGGAATCTGAGCTCCCCGCATGGGGGAGTGAAGCAGGATGTGAGCTGCTCAGGTATGGTAACAGGCCTGCCAGGTGAGCATGTAGCACTGTTTGGGGTCGAGGTACAGCTACCGGACTAAGTGTGTGAGTGCTGAGGCAGGAGGACAGGGTGTCTAGTTAGGAGGCACGTCTGTGAGAGGGAGTTTGTATTTGCTTAGCAGCCAGAAAGGCAAGCGGCAGCTAGGCTAGCATGGTGCAAGGGCTGGCGCTGGCCTGCATGTATGAGGAAGGTGGGCGGTGGATGGGACCCCTGGCCAGTACCTTGTCATACACGGCAACCTGCAGAGAAAAGCCCAGGTAGTCGCTGAGGCCCTGTTTGCGGGCGATGTGCAGGCAGACTTCCCTAGACGTGGAGGCTGAGTCCACCATAACGGTCAGGCTCTCGCCCGTCGCCAAGGTGACATGGATGGGGATGTGCTTCTTGGATTTGACCGCCTGGGGTAGACAAAGACTTAGGTCCTCTGCCCAGGAAGCCCCTGGGCTCAGCTGCCCGCGCTGGAGCTCCTGGAACCCTGGGCCGGGAGGCCAGCCCACCACCCTCTTCCCAGCCTGGTGGCCCTGCAGGCCCATCCCCATGGGTTCCAAGTGTTGGGCCTTCTGAGGCCCTGCCTGGCTCTGCAGGGAGTTAACACAGTCCTGGCCAAGAGAGGGTTGCTGAGCTGACAGACTATCAGGGGGCAAGAGGTGTGCTGCCCACGGTGCTGTGGAGGTACCCCCTGCCCGCCTTCCGACCCCCTGGGGTGTGACTTGCAAGTGGAAGGCCTCGTTTTAACATGAGAGCTTAGGCCAAGTGTCTCAGAACCACAGAAAGTCAAAAGCTCTTGGAAATGGCCACATCTTGTATTCCGGAACGTTTTGGGATCCAAGGAAGCTACTGTTCTTCCGTGTATGGCAGGGTGTGAGCTCGGCCACACAGCTGCTGCAAGCTCATGTGCAACTCCAAGGTACATGGGCAGAGCAGGTAGATAATGTGGAAGAGAGAGAGGTCCTGTGAACTTGGGTGACAGGGCAAGGATGGGAGTGAGTGTGGCGGGAGGTCACCCTGGCATAGGGCACCACGGAGCAGGGGTGGGTGCCTTCCAGGAGCTGCAGGTATAGTGGGGGACAGGGGTGTCCCCTCAACCCTGCCTGCTTCCGAAGGACCTTTCCTGAGGAATTCACGGGTGACACAAACGACAATGACACCAATGAGGACAACCTTGGGTGACTATGAAATGCAAATGTCCCCGAGTGGACTTCTTGTCCCCTTCAGCTAGTAGGGCCCTAAAGGAATCTGGATTTAGATGTGGGGATGGCATTTTTGAAGCCTGGGCCAGGATCCCACGTGGGGCTCAAGGGATGCTGATACACAAGGCACCACGTGGGGTTGGGGGGCCCAGAGCACACACTTCCTGATGGCAGGACAAAAGCACCTCATGAGCTATTCTAGAGGAGCCCTGGGGCCTGGCCTTGTCCCATACTCATGCTCTTGTGGGCCCCTACCTGCAGCTCCAGCCAGGAGGGGGGCTCCATGCGCACCCCGTTGACACAGGTGCGTTTCAGGCGCTCAGCACAGAAGGGCCCGTAGTTGGCTGGCCCTTGACCAATGAAGTTCAGCAGATACTGGTGGGCAAGGAAGGGAAGGGAAGACACTTAGAATGGAGGCCACTTTCTACTTACTGTCCAGATTCTAGAAACTGTAAGACCAACTGTAACTATATGAGGTGATAGGTATGTTACCTTTCCTAGTAATCATTTTGCAATATATACCTATGTAAAATCACTACACTATACACCTGATGCTTGGACAATATATCAACTCTGTATCAGTAAAACTGGAAAAAAATTTAAATGAAAATAAAAATGATAACAGTGTGGGCAAAGGTGCACAGACATGGGGCTCTCACACTATGAGAAGGAATATAAATTGGCACATTTCTGAGGAGCCATTTGTCAATATGTTTTAAATAATAGATAGTTTTTTTTTCTTTTTTCTTTTTAGGGCCATACCTGCAGCATATGGAAATCCCCAGGCTAGGGGTCCAATCAGAGCTGCAGCTGCAGGCCTGAGCCACAGCCACAGCAACGCCAGATCCGAGCGGCATCTGTGACCTACAAGGCAGCTTGCGGCAATGCCAGATCCTTACCCCACTGAGTGAGGCCAGGGATCGAACCCGCATCCTCATGGATACTAATTGGTTTCTTACCCCGAGCCACAGCGGGAACTCCTAAATAGTGCATAGTTTTATAATGTGTGTGTATTTGTTTTTTTTCTTTTTAGGGCCATACCCATGGGCGTATGGAGAATTCCCAGGCTAGAGGTTGCATTGGCGCTGCAGTCACCACAGCAACACCAGATCTGAGCTGCATCTTCAACCTACACCACAGCTCAAGGCAATGCTGGATCATTTACCCACTGAGAGAGGCCAGGAATCAAACCTTTGTTATCATGGATATTAGATTTGTTTCCACTGAGCCACAACGGGAACTCCCTAAAATGCGTGGACTCTTTGACCTAACAATTCCAACCTATCATAAAGGCAGATATATAGCTTCTAATCATGGTGGTATTGATGGTGATGGGCAAAGGGAAGATGATCCTAAATGTCCGTCAATGAGTAAAACTCGCTCTGGGATAGCTCTCAGAGATGGCATGAGTGCTGCTATTTGGGAAAAGTTTCTGTCATGAGAATACACTTATGGAGATAAGTGAAAACTTCAGAAAAGCTGATTTTCAAAATACATTTGACAAGATGTTTTGAAAAATTTTCAAATCTTTTTTTTTTGTCTATTTTTTTTGGCTGCACCCATGGCATGTGGAAGTTCCCAGGCCAGGGATCAAACCCATGACACAGCGGTGACAATGCTGGATCCTTCACCCACTGAGTGTGGCCAGATATTGAACCCGTGTCCTCATGGATGCTAGTCGGGTTTGCTAACCACTGAGCCATGACAGGAACTCCGTATAATACTTTTATAACCACAACCAAAAGGCATAAGTAATGAAGCCTGGGGGCTCTAATACTTGGACCACCTCTCTCATTAGTTCTAAGGCCACAACAGAGATGCTGTAGTCAGTATCTAGTGGGTGCCCACACCTGGAACACCCTTGCCTTCTCAATGCCCATTTCGCCTACCACCTCACTGTCTCCTGGTGACGGAGCCCAGGGGAGATGATCCTGCAGATCCTGATTTGGGGCCAGAAGAAGCATTCTCTCTTACAGACAAGAAGCAGGCCCAGACAAGCCCAGGATGCCGCTCATCCTGGCCTGCAGAAGCAGGTGAACCCCGCCATGGGCTGGGATTTTTAGATCTGCTCCAGAGCCCTGGGCCCACTCATGTCACCCCTGCCTTCATCCCCTGCCCCCGGCCCTCCCCACCTTCATGAGCCTCTCGGAGGGCGGGAAGCAGCCCAGGCACAGGCTAAGCAGGATCCAGCCCCGGGCCAAGCTGCTCTTTTTGTAGTTCTCAGACAGCTGCTTGCAGATCTGGCAGTAAATCTCATCCCTGAAAGACACAGAATGCTGGGGGGCCAGGCCAGGGGTTGGCTCTGGGGAAGAGGAGGAGACGGGAGTGCAGGGGCAGCACACAGCTCCTCTCGCACCCCGCTGGGGCCATGTTTGCAGGGAACCTCCAGCCTCCTCACCTCCAATTGTGTACATTGGCCTCACATCCAGGCCCAGTGTAGACCCTTCATCCTCCTGGACTATGCTCCCTCCAGTGTCTTCCCAGGGCTCTGTGCCCCCACTCCTGTCTCACCAAGGCCTTAGCCCCTCCTCCTTACTGTCAGTCATCTTGGTCCCCTGGGCCTTTGCTCCTTCCCTCACCAACTCTGCCCTCAAGACCTTGGCCCTCCAGCTGTGGGGCATGGATGCAGTGAGGGTCCAGGGGTCTCCAGCCAAAGCCTTCCCTCTATTAGGCCAGCCCATACTGATTGGCTCCTTTCCCTAAGCCCACAATTTATTCTTTTTTTCTTTTTTTTGCTTCTTAGGGCTGCACCTGCAGCATATGGAAGTTCCTGGGCTATGGGTTGAATCAGAGCTGCAGCTGCTGGCTTACACCACAGCCATAACAACCTGGGATCTGAGCTGAGTCTGCAACCTACACCACAGCTCACAGCAATGCTGGATCCTCAATCCACTGAGCAAGGCCAAGGATCAAACCCTCATCCTCATGGATGCTAATCAGGTTCATTAACTGCTGAGCCACAATGGGAATTCCAACCCCACAATTATTCCAAACCTTTCCCCTCTGCCTAGAGGTCTCCACTGTTACCCTGAATGTAGCCCCCCTCACCCCCTGCAGGGAGAAAAGTGGAGACCTCATGGGAGAACCCCTCAACTCCTCAGCTCCTGAGAGCCAGTGAGGGGACTGGTATCCTGAATAGGGTGAGGTGGGGACTGACCTGAGACTGGGCCGCAGGATGGCGAAGCCCACGATGAACTGCACCTTCTCCAGATTGGACATGGGTCGTTCTGAGAGGGGACCATCAAACGCCTCTTCTCCGATGTTCAGCTGGCTGGCCACCTTGAAACCCAGAGGCAGCAGTCAGGACAGCCCTGATCCTCCCCGCCCCCCTTTTTTTTCCTTTTTAGGGCCGCACCCATGGCATATGGAGGTTCCCAGGCTAGGGCTCCAATAGGAGCTGTAGCCACTGGCCTACGCCATAGCAACGCTGGATCTGAGCCATGTCTGCAAACTACACCACAGCTCATGGCAATGCCAGATCCTTAACCCACTGAGCAAGGCCAGGAATTGAACCCATGTCCTCATGGATGCTATCTGGGTTCGTTAACTGCTGAACTCCTTTTTTTTTTGTGCTTCTTAGGGCCACAACCGAGGCATATGGAGGTTCCCAGGCTAGGGCTCCAATCACAGCAACAGCTGCTGGCCTACACCACAGCCACAGCAATGCAGGATCTGAGCCTCGGCTGCGACCTACACTGCAGCTCACGGCAACACCGGATCCTTAATCCACTGGGCGAGTCTAGGGATGGAACCCACAACCTCATGGTTCCTAGTCGGATTCATTTCTGCTGTGCCACAACGGAAACTCCTTTTTTTTTTTTGGCTTTTTAGGGCACCACCAGTGGCATATGGAAATTTCCAGGCTAGGGTGGTGGAATCAGAGCTGCATCTGCCAGTCTACACCACAACTACAGCAACTCGGCATCCAAGTCATGTTTGCAACCTACATAGCAGCTCACAACAATGCTGGATCTTTAGCCCACTGAACAAGGCCGGGGATCAAACCCTTGTCCTCATGGATACTAGTCGGGTTTGTTACCACTGAGCCACAACAGGAACTTCTGATTCTTTTCATATATAAAGGAGGATGCCGGGTGCTGGGACCAGGCTGGGGTCCTCTGTCCCAGGGCTCACCTGGCCTGTGACCCTGGAGGACCGCTTCAGCTTCATGGATGAGATGTCCTTGGTCCCTCTGTCCCTGCGGCTGGACCTCTATGGATAGAGACAGTTTCTGAGGGAAGGTGAGCTGGAGCAGTTCCTCCAAATCTGACCCGACAGCTGCTTAGGGTAGGGGCTGGTCTCCAGTTCACCCCGCTGTTTCCCAGTCCGATTCACAAAGCAGCGTGTGCACCCTCATCTCTGCTGAGCTGTTCAACACTGAAGCATGCATCCTCCTCCTCAGGGCTGGGTGAGGAGACACAGGCCAGGGAAGGCAAGAAACCGGACAAAAACTACCTGGTCAGTCACCAGCCCTCTGGGCTCAGGACTGTTCTGATTCCAATGCTTGGACGTCTTGCCAGTCAAGCAGGCTGGATCTGTGCCCAGGTGCTCAGGACAGCCCCAGGGTATGGTTCTTCTCAGTGACAATTTGGCAGATGAATTGGAATACACTCTGCCCACTGCAAGGTTGGGGCTTTGCCAGTGGATCAGGACTCTAGGCTGTGGGGCCTGGGCTGGGTGAGGAAGGTTCTACCTCCAGCCATCAGGATCTGCTGGTTCTTTCTCTCTTTTTTTCTTTTTAGGGCCGCATGTGTGGCACATGGAAGTTCCCAGGCTATGGGTAGAATCAGAGCTGTGGCTGCCAGCCTACACCACAGCCACAGCAATGCAAGGTCCTTAACCCACTGAGCAAGGCAAGGGATGGAACCGGCACCCTCATGGATACTACTCGGGTTTGTTACCCCTGTGCCACAGTGGAAACTCTAGGATCTGCTGGTTTTCTTAGGCAGGGGTCACACCCTGTCCTAATGGTAACATGAGAAGTTGCCACCTAAATTAGAGTTCAGTGTGCAATGGGCTTGGGCTGGGTTGGGCCCAAGTCTAGAACTGGGCACACAGGGGCCAAATGTAAGATGTGTTAGCTGGCAAGGAAGGGTGGGCAGCACTTATGGGGGGGTTTGAGGTTGGGGGCTCAATAAACGTGCAGGAAGGAACACTTGAGATCTGACCTCTGGGAAGCCAGGCCTGCTTCTCCATGTGCTTACCTTCCAGAGGTGTTGGTAGCTGGAGTACCTCCCAGTGTCACCTCCTTGAGTGGTGGCCAGCCTCCAAGGTGGCCCCTGGTGACCCCTGCCTCCTGACACTCTTGCCCACTGTGGTATGTAGGCATTGCATCTTCCTTCCTGTTTCTCCCTTAGGTCACTCATTCTGGAGGAATTGTACTGTGACAACCCTTGAGCAGCCCAGTGGAGGGGCCCAGGTGGCCAGAACTGAGGCCTCCCGTCAGCAGCTACGTGAGGGAACCCATTTGGAAGAAGATCCCAGAGCCCCAGTCAAGCATCTGGATGACAGCTTGACTGCAACCTCCTTGGAGACCTTGAGCCAGAACTAATTAGCTCAGCCACTCCTGACCCTCAAAAAGTGCATGAGATAATAAACGTGAGCTGTTTCAGGCTGTCAGATTTAGGGGGCAATTTTTTTGCACAGCAGGGGTAACTATTACACTCTGCAGAGCCCACATCTCTAGAGCTCAGAGAGTCAGGGCAACTTGCTGGTAATTCCTGGACCAGATATGGCCACGTGATCCCAGGCTGAAGACTCCATTAGATTCCACAAAGGTAGTCTGCACATAGGACTCACAGCTCTCTGATGTGATAGTGTGATTTTTTTCCCCCCTTTTTACAGCTGCACCAGTGGTATATAGAAGTTCCCAGGCTCGGGATCGAGCTGAAGCTGCATCTGCAAACTACACTACAGCTCATGGCAACACCGGAGCCTTAACCCACTGAGTGAGGCCAGGGATTGAACCCACATCCTCATGGATACTATGTTGGGTTCTTAACCCACTGAGCCACAACAGGAACCCAAATTGAGATTTATAGTAAGAAATATATATTTGGCCTTTGTCCCCATTATTGGCACAGAGCTCCTAAAACACTTGTAATTTCTTGTGATAAAAGTGTCTTTTTATGTTAGCGAGGTGACTTTGGAAAGCACCTAAGGGTGGGGCTGGCTGCCAGTGGACAAAGGGAGGGGGCAGGGGCTGGAGACTGAGTTCAGTGGCCAATGCTTAGTCGATCATGTCTGTATAATGAGGCCTCCATAAACCCCCAATAGGACAGGGTTCAGAGAGCTTCCAGGTTGGTAAACATGTGGAGATCTGGCAAGAGTGGTGCCTGGAAAGGGCATGGAAGCTTCCTCATTTTTCTCCATACCTGACTCTATGCATCTCTCCCATCTGGCTGTTCTGAGTTGCATCCTTTTATAATAAACAAATAACCTAGTAAGTAAAACATTTCTCTGAGTTTTGTGAGCTGCCCTTGCAAATTAATCGAATACAAGGAGGGGGTCGTGGGAACCTCTGATTTATAGCCAGTCAGTCAGCAGTATGAGGAACAATCTGGACCTATGATTGAAGTGAGGGCTGTCTGGAAGGACTGAGACCTGAACCAATGGAATTTGACATTGTCTCCAGGCAGATAGTGTCAGAATTGAGTTAAATTGCAGGATACCTAGCTGGTGCTGAGAATTCTTGGTGTGGGGAAAAACCCACATACACTGGAACTGGTGTCAGTATTATAAGCAGTCAGGGGCTCCAGTTGCTGGTGGCCCAAGTTCTGTCACTGCTGTGTAATTCCTTTGGACTATTCTTGGCTAATTCCACTGAGATTACATCATGAAACTAGGGCCTTAGGAAGGACTTCTGACCAAAAATGGATGTGCATTAACCTTCCATCAGAGGGCAGGGTAGAATGCGGGGAAAGAACTTGGTCTATGAATCCAGAAGTTTTCAAAGCCCAGCTGTCACACGTACCCACTGCAATCTGGGGGCAAGCCACGTCACTTCTCAGTTTCCTTGGCCATAATAAAACTTAATAATCCCTCCCTTGTAGGGACGGCGCATCTGGGAATTAACCGAAGAGAAGCAACTGACTCAGCACGTGGCCAGACAGTAACAACACCTGTTGTTGTTATCATTACTATTCTATGCATTTGAATCCTATATAGGTGAAACTCAGCATTCAGAGCCTTGGAGACCCTTCCCTATAGTGACTGCATAATTCACAGAGACCTGGGTGTAATGCCTGACCTAGAGTTCCTGAGTACAATTCAAGACCGAAAACATTCCAGGGGCCTCTGGGTTCAGTGAGTAATGCTCGCTCCATGTCTTGCCGCCCCTTTCTGGTCCAGCACCCTCGGGGCCCTGAGCCTGGAGGGCATCTGCTATTTTTTTTTGGGGGGGGGGTGCCCCGTGGCACATGGAGTTCCTGGGCCAGAAATCAGATCCACACCTATGCTGCAGCTGCGGCAATGCCAAATCTTTTACCCACTGGGCACCAACTGTGGTGGGCCGGGGGATCAAACCTGCGTTCCAACGCTGCAGAGATGCCACCGGTCCCACTGTGCCACAGTGGGAACTCTGGGCGTCTGCCCTTTGGGCCACCCTCACCACAAACCTGTGACGATCCACCTTGCTGTGGAAGCTGAGTGCTGCTCCCCTTATCCAGGGCGTCGTGGATCTGCCGCATCACCGAGCCATCTCGCAGGGTGTTCCTGGCAAAGAGCACTGGCTCCGGAAGGTCCCCCATGAACCTCAGGATGATGCTCCACACAGCCAGGGCGGCCTGGGGACATGGGGACAGAGCGCCCCGCTGGACTCCAGCTCACACACAGCATGGAACCCACAGGATCCTGCCCCTTCCTTGTTCCCACTGAACTCGATGGAGGCCTGAGCCACCAGAAACCAGCAGGGCAGGTACCGAGCAGTCAGCATCATCCTCATGGTAGAGAAGAGGGTATCGGAGGGGCCGCCGGATGTGTACGTGGCTGGCGGATTTCTGGAAGTAGGTCATGGCGAACTTGGGGAAGGTGTACTCAGCCGGGCCGTCCTCATCCTCCTTGGGCTCCTCCAGCATGGGGACTGTGTCCAGGTCGACCTCAGGCAGCTTCTGGGTCTTCACGTCCAGATCCTGGGTGTCAGTGAGAAGGAGGGGGCAGCTGTCCTTTCAGATGTTATCTGGCAGTGTGTGTGCATCTTTGGGGCCAGGGAGCACCAAGAAGATTCTGTCTGGTTATCAAAAGGGTGCAGAATTATCCATTCCTCCCCCTCCCCCGCCCTCAATGGGCCCTTGGTGGGTGCTGGACGGGCCTCGGTGTGAAAGCCACAGGTACCTGGCAGTGTGCCCTCAGAGCCCTCTGCCTGCAGACCTGGGCACTCTGGACACCCCTCACTCCCTGCCTGCTCGGCCACCCCCACTGCACAGATGTTGGAGGTTACGATGGGGAGTGGGGTGGAGCATGGATGGGAGGAGGGGAGAGTATGAGCACCTGGGGAGGGGGTGCCTAGGCCCAGAGCAGGGTTCAGGGAGAGTCAGCAAGACAGCCCCAGAGCTGTCCTCTCCTGCAGGTCCTTCCACCCTGCCACCCCCCTACTCCATTGGACACAGTCTCCTCCTGCCATGTGTTAGCTTTCTAAATTGGGCCCCCAGGTTACATTCTGCAAAAGCAGCAGCCGCCAAGGTGCTCTGTGACAGGAGCCAAATGATCATGGGAAAAGCTGCCTGATTGAAAGCCCGGTAACTCTTGCATAGTAAAATCTCCCAGAAGCCTTGCAGGTAAGAAACCTGCTTGCTTGAAAGTAAACAGAAACCCACACTCTTTTCTTTGCCTCTTCGCCCAGGACCACAGAATTCACTTCCCCACCTATTCTGTCAGCCCCTGAGCTGAGTCTTAGCTTCCTAGTACAGCTTAGAAGTGGGCTGTCAGGGACTTGACAAGGCCCCCCAACCCCCTGCCTCCTTGCCAGGCCGGACCCTTGAATGGCAGGGCCCATCTTACCTCAAAGTGTGGTGGGGCTGGACCCTCCTGCCCGCCGACCAGGGAAGGTAGGAAGCCGAACACCTGCTCTACCATCTCTGTGTCGGTGATGGTGTCATAGATGGACTTACGCTTCCGGCTGGGGACCACGTTCGGGCTCTTCTGCTCTACAGCCGGGATGGCCAGAGGCTCCTGCACAGACACCCCACGGGGCCATGGTCACCACAGGTCTGGCTGGGGCAGCAAGCCCCGCACAGAAGCCAAATAAACCTCCTCTCGCCCCCGTCTGTCCAAATAGATGCATTTTGCTCAAAAATAATAGCAAGAGGGCCTGGAGATCCACCAGCCTGGGCTTCCCGTTTCCCAGTGGAGAATCAGAGGTCCAGAGAGGAAAGATGCTGGTTTGTCCCCACATGGTACCATGACAAACACCATCAACACCCCCCCTCCCCGAACCTGGCTGCAAAACCCACTCAAGCCCACTCAGTCCCTTCACTCAAAGAGCCCAGAGACTCCCATGGGAGAGGGCCCTGGGCCTGCCCTTGTTGTGGCCTGTCTGGGGCTATACGGGTGCAGGGCGTGCTGTGACGTGGCTGACACTCTGCTCTCTTTCCTATCTTGGCCACCATTCTAGTGCTTTGCTCAGTGGACCTGTTTTCATCCACAGAGCAGGGGCAGGCATCATCCAACCCCTTTTCCTTATCATCATTGCCACATGAGCGAGAGCTGAGGAGTGGGGCTGCATCTCAGCTGCCCTCTGGATGGGGGAAGTGGGATCACGGGAGGGTGAAAATCCAAAACGAGGGGCTGTGCATCTTGGTGCCGCTGCCCTGCTCCCAGCCCTCCCCCTTCTCCTGCCCAGACTCTCCTCTTAGTATTTCTCTGTCCTCAGCCATCGGCTCATGGCCCAGGAACCAGGGGCCTTCCCTTTCCTCCGCAGAGCCCTGGCCTCCCATGACTCAGCTGGCCCTGGTTTCCTGAGCTTGCCAGGGACTAACCAGCCCTGCTGAGAAATTGTCCTTAAGGCTAAAGGGAGGGGGCCCAGGAGAGTTTGAATTCTGGATTCCAGGTATAGGACTATCCTGCTGAGGTGACACGTCTCCTGTGCTGTATCCTGTGAGCCCCAAGGTGTGAGCTAGGTGTGTGACTGTCGCATGAGGGCCTGCTACAGGAATAACTGCACCAGGAATGGGGCAGGAGTGTCTGGAGAGAGCCCTGTGTTGCTGCTCACTCCTCCCGTGTGCCCGCCCTCACTTGGGCCCAGACATCCCCTGCCTGCCCGAGACGGCAGTGACCACCTACATTGGCTTTCTGCCGCCTGAAGTTCCGCCGGGCAGCCATGCCCCTGGCGTATGCCTGGATGACCACCACGGCCTTTCTCCTGGCCTGGACTTGCTGGCGCACCAGGTAGCCCCGGCAGAGGGCCTGCAGTTGGACCATCCTCTGTCTCAGGGCCTGGAACTGCTTGGTCAGCAGGTGGCTGCGGGCAATGGCCTGAAGGCGCTCAAAACCCAGGAGGATCTGCAGAGGCAAGAAGGATGGGCATTCACAGAGCACAGAGAGGGGACAGAGAAGGAGAGGCAAGGTGTACTCACAGATTAGCTTCACAGTGGTCTGCTTTTGGGCAAAGCGCTGGTGCTAACCTTTTACCCACCTATGAGCATGGGCATATTAAGTGAGCTACAAGGAGCTTAGAACAGACTCTGGCATGAAATAAGTGCTAAAGAAGTGGATTTTTTGTTTGTTTTTTCTTTTTAGGGCCACACCTGTGGCATATGGCAGTTCCTGGACCAGGGGAATCAGAGCTGCAGCAGCCGGCTACACCACAGCCACAGCAATGCCAGATCCGAGCTGCACCTGTGACCTACAGCTCACAGCAATGCCAGATCCTTAACCCACTGAGCGAGCCCAAGGATCGAACCTGCATCCTCATGGTTACTAGTCGGATTCATTACTGCTGGGTCATGACAGGAACTCCCCTTCCTTTTCTCTTGCTGCATTCATGGTGTATGGAAGTTCCTGGGCCAGGGATTGAATCTGAGCCACAACTGCAACCTATCCCATAGCTGGGGCAATGAGGATCCTTAACCCTGTGCCACAGTGGGAACTCCCCTCAACATTTGTTTCTAACCGGACAGTTGTCCACTGCTCCTGCAGGCTCAGCCTCCCAAGCGAATCCTCTTACCAGCTTGAAGTTCCTCCTGTTGTAGTAGCCTCTCCACCCAGCCTGGAGGGTCACCGCCGCCTGCCTCTGCCTCAGAAATTCCTTCCTAGAAGCAGAAATGCAAGTTGGTGGTAACAACTGTGGAGCTTTTAAAGCCTTGGGGGGAAAAGCTTTATTCATTTTGCATGTTTATCACTTTTTTTATTGTTACACTGTTATTACACTCTCCGCAAATCACTGAAATGTTCTTGACTATCTTCAAGGTCTCATGCTCATCTATAAATTTATTTTCTGCACCCGATCCTTGCATTAGTCATTTGATTCCAGAATGAGGTGTACTTTCTCCTAACAAGTTTCCATTCTGAAAAAAAATGATTTTGAAAGGAAGAGAAATAATGAAGTGCTGGGCAAAATGGATATGTACAATATTTCTTTTTGAGAAGGCTTTCTAGGCTGAAAGACCGGCAAGGAACTTAAAGCTACTGCCAAGCACTAAATTTGTGAATGAGGACAGTCCAGTTTTTAGAGTAGTTAGGAAAAAGTGTCCCCATTCCCCGTAAAGATCTATGAAAGGATAAAACCCATTTCCAACTTTTTACACCTTGACAGACTCTTCCCGCTCTCTCTGGCCACTAGCCCACGTGTCCACCAGAAATCAGGTCAGAAATCTCAGGACCAGAGATTCCTCTGGGGGGGGCAGGTCAAGGCAGAGGGCAGCCCAGTCAGCTCCATGGAATTGCTCCCTCCACAGGGAGGAAAGTGGGCTGAAGATGGAGGAGGGAATGGAAAACCTGGCCTCTGGGGAGTCAGAGATGCATATGGAGGTACCTTTTATCCTGCATTTAACTGAGTTTTCTTATCACCTCTAATAATTTTTCAGTTTTCCTAGGTTTAGAACAGCAGATCTCAATCATATTAAAAATCATCTTTGGGGAGTAGGGGGGAAGGGGAATTGGATGCAGGTGGTTAAAAGGTTATAAGATAAATAAGTACTAGGGATGAAATGTATGTGATGACTATAGTTAACACTGCCTAATGGGATACAGGAAAGTTGTTAAGAGAGTAAAGCCTAAGAAGGATTTTCATTGCAAGGAAAAAAAATGTTTCTCTTTTCGGTTTTTGTGTCTGTATGAGAGGATGGATGTTAACTAAACTTATTGTGGTAATCATTTCTTGATGTATGTAAGTCAATTCATTATGCTGTACACCTTAACCTTATAGTGCTGTAGGCCAATTATCTCTCAATAAAACTGGGGACAAAAACCTCCCAAAAAATCAAGAAAAAAATCATTGATGCCTGAGCTTCACCCAGTCCAACTAAGTCAGAATCTTTGCTGTGGGAAGAGAATCTATATCTATACATCTATCCTTTCTTTCTTTCTTTTTTTTTTGTCTTTTTAGGGCCACACCGATGGCATGTGGAGTTCCCAGGCTAGGGGTCCAATTGGAGCTGTAGCTGCCGGCTTATACCACAGCCACAGCAATGCTGTGGGATATGAGCTGCATCTGCAACCTACACCACAGCTCACAGTAACGCCAGATCCTTAACCTACTGAGCAAGGCCAGGGATCGAACCTGTATCCTCATGGATACTAATCGGGTTCATTTCTGCTGAGCCACAAAAGGAACTCCTGTACATTTATCTATTTAATATTTTTTGGTACATGTACACACACATAATGATTCTAATATAAAGCCAAAGAAAAACTGAATTATCTAAAAATAAGATAATTTGTCTGAGAGTTCCCTTGTGACACAGTGGGTTAAGGACCTGGCACTGTCACGGCAGTGGATTGGGTTGCTGCTGTGGCACGGGTTCATTCCTTGGCCCAGGAACTTCCACAGGCTGCAGGCATGGCCACAAAAAAAAAAAAAAAAAAAAAAAAAAAAAAAGAAAGAAAGAAAGAAAAAAGAAAAAAGAGAGTATATGTCTTTAATATTTATACCAGTGGATCTCACCTAGGGGTGATTCTGGGCCTCACCCCAGGCATACTTAGCAATGCCAAGACATTTTTGGTTGTCATAAACGAGGCTGTGGGAGGAAGACGCTATTGGCATCTAGTGTGTAGAATTTAGAGGCTGCTAAACCCCCTACAGTGCCCAGGACAGCCCCAGTTCGAATTAGACTAGAAATCAATAATGGAAAGCCAACAGGAAAATCTCCAAACACTTGGAAACTAAAGAACATGCTTCTAAATAATCCATGGGCCAAAGAGGAAGTCTCAAAGGAAATTTAAAAAAATTAACCAAATAAAAATGAAAACACAGGGAGTTCCCATTATGGCTCAATGGGTTAAGGACTCAATGTTGTCCCTGTGAGGACACAGGTTTGACGCCTGGCCTCACTCAGTGGGTTAAGGATCCAGCATTGACACAAGCTGTGGTGTAGGTTGCAGATTCAGCTTGTGTTTGGTGTTGCCTTGGCTGTGGCATAGGCCCCAGCTGCAGTTCCAATTTGATCCCTAGCCTGGGAACTTCCATATGTCTCAGGTTTGGCCATTAAAAAAAAAAAGAAAAGAAAAAATACAACATATGAAAAAAATTGTGAGACAAAATTAAAGCAGGGATGAGTGAGAGATTTATAGCACTTTATGTTAGAGTAAAGCAAAAGCTTTGGATCAATCATCTAAGCTCCTACCTCAAGAATCTTTTTTTTTTTTTTTTTTTTGGCTGTGCCTGCATCATTCAGAAGTTCCCGGGCTGAAGTTCCCGTTATGGCATAGTGGAAACAAATCTGACCAGGAACCATGAGGTTGCAGGTTCGATCCCTGGCCTTGCTCAGTGGGTTAACGATCTGGCGTTGCCGTGAGCTGTGGTGGAGGTCACAGATGTGGCTAGGATCTGGTGTTGCTGTGGTTGTGGCTGTGGCTGGTAGCTGTAGCTCTGATTAGACCCCTTGCCTGGGAAACTCCACATGCCACGTGTGAAGACCTAAAAAAAAAAAAAAAAAAGTACCTGGGCAATGGAACAGAACAGAGAACCCAGAAATAGACCCACAAATACGTCTGACTGCTTTGTGAAAAAAGTGCAAATCAATTCACTGAAGGAAGGATGGACTTTTCAATGAATGATGCTGGAACAACATACATAGCAAAAAATTTTTAAAAGAACCTTGACCTAAGTCTTACATCCTATAAAAAAAATTCACTTAAAATGAAAACAGATCATGGACCTAGGTATAAAATGTAAAACTACAGAACTTTAGGAAAAAAATGGGAGAAAATTTTCTGGCCAAAAGTTCTTAAAATTAACACCAAAAGCATGATCCATAAAAGGGAAATCTAATAAACTGCAGAGTTCCTGTTGTGGCTTGGTGGGTTGAGGACCTAACATTGTCTCTATGAGGATTTGGGTTCAATCCCTGGCCTCTCTCAGTGGGTTCAGGGTCTGGCATTGCCACAAGCTGTAGTGTAGATCCCAGATGCGGCTTGGATCCTGTTTTGCTGTGGCTGCGGTATAGGCCAGCAGCTGCAGCTCCAATTCGACTCCTGGCCTGGGAACTTCCATATGCTCCAGGTGCAGCTATGAAAAGAAAAAAGAAAAAGAAAAAAGAGAACCCCTACCCCCAGCCCCAGCCTCCACAACTGCAAACTCTGTTAAGAGAATGAAAAGACAAGCTGTAGGCTGGGAAAAGATATATGAAAAACACACATTTAACAAAGGACTTACTAGTTTACAACATATAAAAAACTTTTTTGGGAGTTCTTGTTGTGGCTCAGCAGAAATGAATCTGACTAATATCCATGAGGATGCAGGTTTGATCCCTGGCCTTGATGAGTAGATTAAAGGATCTGGCGTTGCCATGAGCTGTGGTGTAGGTCGCAGACATGGCTTGGATCTGGCGTTGCTGTGGCTGTGGCATAGGCCAGTGGCTACAGCTCTGATTTGACCCCTAGACTGGGAACCTCCATATGCCACAGACGCAACCCTAAAAAGACAAAAAAAAAATTTTTTTTTTAACTCAACAAAGAATCTAGATAGAAAACAGGCAAACAATAGACCCGTCACCAAAGAGGAGAAATATATTGCAAATAAGCACATGAAAAGATGTTCAACATCATTAGCTTTTAGAGAAACATAAAACCAAAATGAGTTATCATTACACACCTGTCAGAATGGCTAAAATTAAAAAAATACTGACAACACCAAATGCTGGAGAAGATGCAGAGAAACTGAATAATTCATACACTGCTGGTAGGGAGTAAAATGGAACAGTTCCTCTGGAAAACAGTGGCAGTTTCTTAAACTAGAAAACATGTAACTACAATGTGACCCAGTAGTTTCACTCCTGGGCATTTATCCCAGAGAAATGAAAATTACATCCACATAAAAGCCTGTACACAAGTGTCTATAGCAGCTTTATTCATAACAGCCAAATTCTAGGAACAGCCCAGATGTCTTTCAACATGGCTACACAAACTGTGGTCCATCCAGGCCATGGAATAATACTCGGCAATAAAAAGGGACAAATACTGATGCATGCAACAACTTGGATGAATCTTCAAAGAATTATGGTGATTGAAAAAACTCAACCCTATAGGCTATATGCTGTATAGTTCCATTGTCTAACATTCTTTTTTTCTTTCTTTTTTTTTTTGTGTGTGTGTGTGTGTCTTTTTGTTATTTCTTGGGCTGCTCCTGCGGCATATGGAGGTTCCCAGGCTAGGAATCGAATCAGAGCTGTAGCCACCGGCCTATGCCAGAGCCACAGCAACGCGGGATCCGAGCCGCGTCTGCAAGCTACACCACAGCTCACGGCAACGCCAGATCGTTAACCCACTGAGCAAGGGCAGGGACCGAACACGCAACCTCATGGTTCCTAGTCAGATTCGTTAACCACTGTGCCACGATGGAACTCCCCATTGTATAACATTCTTGAAGAGACAAAACTGAAGAAATGGAGACAGATTAGTGGTTGCAGTGGGGGAGAGGTTGAGGAAGGGGCGAAGGTGGGAGGAAGGAAGGTATGGCCATGAAAGTACAGCACAAGGGACCCTTGTAGTGATGGAAATGCTGTGTCTAAACCATTTCCATGTCAATGTACTGGCTGTAATATGGTGCTAATGTTTCCCAAGATGTTACCCCTGGGGGAAACTGGGTGAAGGGTACATGGGGAAGCCTATATCATTCCTTACAACTACACCTGATTCTCTGATTATCTCAAAAGAAATGTCATTAAAAATGCATCAGAGGAGTTCCCATTGTGACACAGGGGGTTAAGAACCCGACTAGTATCCATGAGGATGGGGGTTCAATCCCTGGCCTCGCTCAGTGGGTTAAGGGTCCAGCACTGCCATGAGCTGTGCTGTATGTCGCAGACATGGCTCAGATTCTCTGTTGCTGTGGCTAGGACGTAGGCTGTCAGCTGCAGCTCTGATTTGACTCCTAGCCTGGGAACTTCCATATGCCATGGGTGCAGCTCTTAAAAAAAAAAAAAATCATCAGAGAGTTCCCTAGTGGCTCAGGGATTTAAGGATCCATTGTTGTCACTGCAGCAGCTCAGGTCGCTGCTGTGGTGCGGGTTATATCCCCAGTCCTGGAACTTCTCTCTGTTGCAGGCCCAGCCAAAAAAAAAAAAAGCATGGAAGGTAAGGGTGGCTTATCTATTCTGTTTATCTATTCTGGGAATGTGACAGGATGTTCTCGGTTGATGGTGGTTGTAGACCACTGTTATGGGGTCCAGCCTCCCAGGCCACACCTCCCTGCCTCAGGATCCTGCTTTCAAGTGGCTCAGCCACTTTCTCCCATTCTGTCCTGTCTGGGTTTCCAGGCCTTCCTAGTGTTGGTAATGGACTGATGGGACAGCACAGGGAACAGCATGGTAGGATGTGCAGAGCCCTCTGGACATGGTGAGGGTGAGGGAGGCGGAAATACAGCTGATATACTGAACCTGGGCTCAGATTCAAGTCTTACCTTCTTACTGACCAGGAACAGAGTCAAAGATAGTTCTTTTCCTACCCCCCAAAACAATCACCTCATAAATCCAAACCTGCTCTTTAAGACAACAGAAGGAGAACAACAGGAGACACTAGGGACCAGGGCTGATGCTTCATTTGGAGTCTTTTGCCCTCCACCCTCAAAACACTCAAATGATGTATTAAAATTCTCTGATCAGTGAATGCAGTGTCCCTGGTCAGGAGGTCCTCAGACCTCTTCTGCCTCAGTGATGTCCAGACGGGGACCAGTGGAAACAAGTGGCCCTGGTTTGGGAGAGTACAGGCCTGCCCAGGGGCTGTGGCAGGTGGGTGTGTGGGCTGGGAGGGGGCTTGGGGCAGGGTTGGCACCTGTATTTGTAGCCTCGCAGGACCCTCTGGATGCTGACTGCGGCCTTGTCCAGGGCCTGGCTCCTCTGTACCTCCAGAAGAGTGTCCTGGTTATCCTGAGATGGGATAGTTCTCATCACGTGGCTGCTCGGCCTCGCCCCAGCCCCACCCGCAGCCGGGGTTCTGTCTCCGGACGTCAGGGTCCCTCTGACTACTCCCACACTGCTCATGGGTGGACAGAGAGGGGGAAGGGCCCTCAAGGTGCCTCAGAGCCACCAGGGGCAGCTACACCCCAGCCCCAATTCAAGAGCTTCCCATCTTAACTCTTTCCTCTTGTTAATTCAATCTGGGAAATGTCACTTCTGCTCTGGAAAACCCAAGAGGGGGCAAAACATTTCTCCAACACTGTATTTTATTTCCCAGAATTCATGAAATGCGCATTTAGCTGTAATACATGCTAGTTTCCGTATAAAATTGTTTCACCAGCCTTGGAGTTCCCATTGTGGCTCAGCAGTAATGACCCTGACCAGGATCCATGAGGTTGTGGGTTTGATCTCTGGCCTCGCTCAGTGGGTTAAGGATCTGGCATTGCCATGAGCTGTGGTGCAGGTCACAGAGGTGGCTTGGATCTGGCCTTGCTGTGGCTGTGGTGTAGGCCGGCAGCTGCAGCTCCAATTTGATCCCTGCCTGAGAATTTCCACATGCTGAGGGCACAGTCCTAAGGAAAAAAAAACAGGAAAAAAAAAACAACACAAAACCCAAAACAAAACATTTCTTCAGCTTTTATGTAGTGTCAGATGATGACATTCATTCATCCCAGAGTGGTGACCTTGGGCTCCCCTGCATCCTGGGCCCGGGAGGAAGGGACTGTGGTTGCAGGGCAGAGAGCAGCACCACCCTTTGGAGCAGATGAGGAGCAGAAGCCTCCATCAGTCCTGAGTCAGGGCACTGGGGACACAGAGGTGGACTGGACCCCTGACTGTAGCCTCATGGAGCAGCCAGAGAGGTGGAGGGAAGGCGGGGTGGGCACTCCCCTCCCCTCCTCAGCCCTTGGCCTAGGCTGACCTCGCCCTTGATGCCACACCCTTCTGGGCAGTGCCCTGGGACTCCCCAGAGGTCTTCCCTCTGCTAGCCACACGTCCCCAATGGAGTCTAAGGCCCCTCTGATTTTTCCTTCCTGTCAAGCCCCAGAGTCCCAGCACGGACCTGACTAATGTATGGACAGACGGACAGACTCACTGGAGAGCTAGGGCTGGGCGGACAGACAAGGATGGGTGGGCAGGCTCTGAGGGGAGGGGAGAGAGTGGAGAACTCTGGAAGGGGCAGTGGAAGGAGGGGTAGGATGCCAGGTGGGCTGGCAGAGTGATGATTCTGGCCCTGATTTTCTTTTCCTCCTCCTCCACCTTGCCCTGCTGACCTACCCAAGGCATGTGAGGCTAGAGGACCTGGACATTCTCTCTCTGTGGCTCTCTGACCCAACTGGCAATCCTGGAGGGCCCCAAGGCCAGCCTTAGGGGCAGGAGGCTGCCTCTGTATGACCTTGGGCCTCCTTGTAAGTTGATGGAGAGGTAGGTGGGAGGTGGTGTGGCTTGCACTAGCCTGCCAAGGGGGAGCTGTCATAGGGTGGGGGCAGCGTCAACACTGCCTCCTTCCATGAAACTCTGTCCCTCCAGGGAAAGTGGAAGTGGGCTTCCCCAGGTCTGAATGTCATCGAGGTTGGGGGTTGGGGGATGGGGGCAGTGGGAAACTCCCTCAGCTCCTTCTTGCTTTTGCCCTGTGGCTTGGAGGCAGCCTCACCTGCTCAGGGTTGCCCTCCTCAGAGAAGATTTCCACAGGCTGGGCTGGGCTCTCCCTGGGATCTCCTGCCTTCAGTCCCCCTAGCGTGGCTGCTTTCTACAACCAGGGTGCCTTGAGGGCAGGGCACCAAACCAGACTCCACACGCTTCAGGAGGCTGAGGACCAGTACGTTCAGGGTCTCACCTTGAGAAAAATTTTGGTCTTTCCCACTTTCCAGTCTTTGTCTGTCCCCAGCCACGTTTCAGCAATACGCAGGGCCATCTGGCGAAACTTGTCCCGAAGCTGCCAAAGAGAGACAGGAGTGGCTCTATGGAGTCATGCAGAAGGCTGAGGCCCCACCTCAGGGGTTCCCTAGGGCTTGGGGTCTTTCTGCTCTCACAGGTGTCACCATCAGGGTCTTCTGGGCCAGGGCACAGAGCACCCTGGGTCACGGGTGGGACCCAGGGGAGCACCCAGGGCCGGGGACCACCAGACCACCATACCTTGCAGTGTGGCTGTGCGACATGGGCAGCGCAAACTTTAAGATGGCTGAGTGTTTGGGGAAGGATAAGAAGGATCTCCTGCTCCCTGGCCACACATCATCTCTGTGACATTCTGCCACACGAGAGTGTTCGCTCTAAATTGCGGCTGTTTCTAGAAGGAACATATTCAGCCACTAGCCTCATCTAGAGATGGTAAGGAGGAACAGGGGTCATTTCAAAGCTTGGAGTCCAGGAGGCCCCTGGGCATCAGAAGGGCAGTCGGCTTGGAACTGGGGGCGTTCAGGGCGCACAGAGGCGGCGGGGTTCTGAGGATGTGCACGCCGCCTCTCGGGACCTGCGGTCAGGCGGCAGGGACCCACACCTCCATGCGCACGGTGCTGGGCAGCAGGACGCGAAACCTCTGCGAGAACTCCTCGAAAGAGTAGCGGATGGGGAAGCCGGACTTGCGGATGTGCACGGTCTCCATCATCCCGGAGTAGCGCAGCTGCCGGATACACAGTTCCCTGTCGAAGAGCTGCCGGCATAGAGGTGAAGGGTTGTTGAAGCGCTGTTCCCTTTCCTTCCCTCTGCCACCACCCCTCTGGCTGTCCCCAGATGCAGGAGAATGAAACAAATGCTTGGTTTTATTAACATTCTCTTTTGAAGAGACATATTTGGTTGAAGTCGCTGAAAAGTCCTGGCAGGGTTTCCAAGGAGATAAAAGTTGATAACCCATGGACGGGACATCCACAGGAACACCAAATAGTTCCCTCATTCTCAGGATATGCAAAGTAAGATGGATATAGAAAGGTTTTTGAGGAGTTCCCTTGTAGAGCAGCGGGTTAAGGATCCAGCCTGTAGCAGCTAGGGTCGCTGCTGCAGTGCGGAGTCAATACCCAGCCCAGGAACTTCCACATGCCACAGCATGGCCGAAAAAAAATTTTTTTTTCTTTGCATATGTCACGTTTAAAATATTTTTTAAATATATATTTTATTTATTTATTTATTTATTTGTCTTTTCTGTCTTTTCTAGGGCTGCACCCACGGCATGTGGAGGTTCCCAGGCTAGGGTCAAATTGGAGTTATAGCCACCAACCTATGCCACAGCCACAGCATTGCAGGATCCGAGCAGCATCTGCAACCTACACCACAGCTCACAACAAAGCCGTATCCTTAACCCACTGAGTGAGGCCAGGGATCAAACCCAAAACCTCATGGTTCCTAGTTGAATTTAACTACTGAGCCATGATGGGAACTCCTAAGAAATATATTTTTAAATGCCCCCAAACAATGATCCCAAAGAATGCTGCTTCCTCCTGGCCTTGCCTACGTTGGGGTGGTCACTGCCCCTGAAGTCCTTCCAGCTGGGGCACCATCTTGCCTCCCACACTCTAGTGGAAGGAAGAAGTACATTTCCTAGCTAGAGTCAGAAAATATTCTAGTTTATAGCACTGAGAACTATATCTAGTCACTTGTGATGGAACATGGTGGAGGATAATGTGAGAAAAAGAATGTATATATGCGTACATGTGACTGGGTCACTCTGCTGTACAGTAGAAAATTGGCAGAACATTGCAAACCAACTATAACAGAAAAAGTAAAAATCATTTTTTTAAAAAAAGGGAAAGGAGTTCCCATCATGGTGCAACAGAAACAAATCCGACTATGAACCATGAGGTTGCAGGTTCGATCCCTGGCCTCGGTCAGTGGGTTACGGATCTGGCATTGCCATGAGCCGTTAGTGTAGATCACAGACACGGCTCGGATCCTGCATGGCTGTGGCTGTGGCATAGGCTGGCAGCCATAGCTCTGATTGGACCCCTAGCCTGGGAACCTCCATATGCTGTGGGTACAGCTCTAAAAAGCAAAAAAAAAAAAAAAAAAAAAAAAAAAAGGAAAATATTCTAGTCAACTTAGCCCTTAGTCCTTTCTCCTGAGATGATTGTGGCTGACAGAGGAATTTGGCCATGATGTTTTGTTCAGGCGTATGAGGTTTCAGCCATGACCCCAAGATTCTGCATGGCTGGGACCGCCCCCTCTGCTTCCAGTCAGGAGTGTGTCGGAACTAGGGGCACACCCTGCAACCTGGCAAGCCCACCAGCAAACAGTTACCCACATAGAGACATGGAGGGCCACATAGGCAACACTTATGAGATCAAGGACCACTAGTTTGGGGCAACTAGTTAGCTCCCATTTATTAAGTGTTTGCCTGTGGGCCTCGTGTTCCTCCTTTATTTATTTGATTTATTCATTTATTTTGTCTTTGTAGGGAACCACATATGGAGGTTCTCCGGCTAGGGGTCCAATTGGAGCCATTGCTGCCAGCCTATACCACAGCCACAGCAACACCAGACCCGAGCTGCGTCTGCAACCTACACCACAGCTTGCAGCAATGCGGGATCCCACTGAGCGAGGCCAGGGATCAAACCTGCAACCTCATGGTTTGTAGTTGGATTCCTCATGGTTCCTAGTCAGATTTGTTTCCACCGTGCCACCACGGGAACTCCTGGTGTTTCTCCTTTAATCTTTACAACAGCCCTACCTGGTTGGGTAACTTAGCTCCAATTTAAAGGTGCCTGAGGCTCAGGGTATACTCCTAGGTGACTGAGCCAGGGTTCCAAACTTGAGTCTGCCTGGCCCCTTACCTGGTTCCCCTATACTTGCAAAGCAGCTCCCATCTCCAAGAACAGTCTCAGCCAGAGGCACCCACCAAAGCTGAGCATGAACCTTAGGCCCCCACCTATGGGCGTGGGCAGGGGGTCTCTGGGAGCACAGTTACTGCCTAACATCTGTGTATTGTACCTTTAAGGAATATACATTTTAGATTTCCTGGGACAGCCTGAATTTCATATAATTTTATACTTTTCAAAAAGGCACTTCATTTATATATATATATATATATATAGAGAGAGAGAGAGAGAGAAAGAAAGAGAGGGAGAGGGAGAGGGAGAAGAGAGAGACAGAGAGACAGAGACAGAGACAGAGAGAGGGAGAGAGAGAGAGAGTCATCTTATCTCCTTTCAGATGGCATCTCCCAGTTCCTGGAATCTTGTATTTCAGCCTCTGGGTAGGATTCCCAAGCCCACAGGTCAGGGGCTGGACAGGCACAGCAGGCTCCCACCCCATCCCACCCCACCCCACCCCACCCCAGATAAAGCTACATCTCGGCCACCAACAGTTGCCATCAGCAACAGTGGATCCTTAAGCCACTGAGCACCCTTAACCCATGTAGCAAGGCCATGGATTGAACTTGTATCCTCATGGACATTATGTCAGGTTCTTAACCCACTGAGCCACAATGGGAACTCTGCTGCCCCTTATTGAGTGTGATTTAGTTATGCAGAGGTGGCATGTGCAATCCTTGTCACCCCCTGCAGGCAGGTAGATTCTGAATTTACAGAGGAGAAAAGTGAGACTCAGAAAAGCAACACACCTGGCCTAGTACACAGCAGGTAAATGGCAGGGCTGAGGTCTGGGTAATCCATTGCCCTGAAGGTCACTGACCTTCCAGTGGCCTAGATTAGTCACCTCGCCTCAGTGTCCTCATCCGTACAGTGGGGGCAGATAGCTCTTAAAGCTGCCCAGGCACTGGTGAAGGGAGTGACATAACCCAGATGCCATTAGATGTCCCTGCCCTGCCTGTGCGTAGCCCCAGCCTCCCTGCATTACCAGTGGCTTCTTGTACTCATTGGGTTTGATGCAGCGGACAAAGTAGGGCTGGCAGTTGGTCAGGATTTTCATCAGCTTGTCCAGGGACTGTTTGAACTGGCTGGCCAAGGTGGAGGGCCGCTTGCCGGAGTCTGAGGACTGTAGGCAGAAGCAAAGGGCACAAAGAGGAGGCTGTGGAGCTCAGCCTGGGGCACAGCTGACCCACGGCACAATGAGGCCTTCTCCCCAGGTCCCAGAGGTGGGCCAGGCTATGTTCATCTAGTTGCTCATTCATTCATCCATCACAGGTTCCCCAAATGCCTACTGTGTGCAGGTGCCCAGCTAGACACTGGGAACCCAGAGGCAACTAAGACAGGGCAAGCCTTCTGTCTGGGGTGGGGCTCCCCAAGTGAGGTGCGCAAGAGGATGCACCAGGGTGAGGAGAGAATGTTAGAATTCCCATTGTTCACTTTTTTTTTTTTTTGGTCATTTCAGGGCTGCACCCACGGCATATGGAATTTCCCAGGCTAGGGGTCAAGCTGGAGCTGCAGCTGCTGGCCTACACCACAGCCATAGCAGCATCAGATCCAAGCTGTGTCTGTGACATACACCACAGGTCATGGCAACACTTGGATCCTTAACCCATTGAGGGATCAAACCCGTGTCCTCGTGGATACTAGTCAGATTCATTACTTCTGAGCCACAGTGGGAACTCTCCACAGTTCACTTTTTAACTTCCCATTCTATTTTCAGTTCTTATATAAGTTTTATATTTTATTATTATTATTACTATTTTTGCTTTTTAGGGCCCCACCTGTGGCATATGGACATTCCCAGGCAAAGGGGTTGAATCAGAGCTGCAGCTGCCAGCCTATATCACAGCCACAGCAACACCAGATCCGAGCTGCATCTTCGACCTACACCATAGCTCATAGCAACGCCAGATCCTTAACACACTTAGGCCAGGGATCAAACCTGCATCCTCATGGATACTAGTCAGGTTTATTAACTCCCTGAGACATAATGGGAACTCCTATATGCTTTTTTGAATGTTTTATACTGTACATTGTAAACATGGTAGTAAATGTTGTCCTGGTTTATAAAATAATGTGCATTTCCCTCCACTGTCATCCCGTTTCCTGATACCTGCAGGACACATTCAGGGCCAGGACGAGACTGGTCTCTGGCCTCAGCTGTGGAGAGTCCAGCCTAGCTCTGTGAATGCAGAGGGTCTAGCCCAGCTTCACTGGTTCCAGCCCTGGACAACCTGGACAACCTTCACAACCTCTCCGCTCTTTGCTGCCTCCCCTGGCTACCCTGCACGTGGTCGTGCTGTGGCCTCTAGGGGGCTCATCCACTTCTGTTTAAGTTATTAATTTCTCTATTGGTTTCTCTGTGTGTTTTGTGGGTGTGTGTGTTATGTTTAGTTGTGTGGTATGTGCAGTTCTGTGTTTGGTATGTGGTGTGTGTGTGGACAGGTATGGTATATGAGGGGGTGGAATGTGGTATGTGTAGTGTGTGGCATGTGGGGTGTGAGTGTATGTTGTGTGTGTGTGTGGTATGCGGGCTCTGTGGGGAATGTGTGTGCGTGTGGTTTGTGGAATGTGTGTGTGTGTGTGAAGGGGTAAGGTATGTGAGGGGGTGGTATGTGGGGTGAGGAGGGTATGTGTGTGTGTGTGATATGTGGGTAGGGTGTGAATGTGGTGTGTGTGTGTGTATAGTATGTGGGGTGGGGGTATGTATGTGTGTGCATGTGGGGGGGGTGTGGTATGTGGGGTGGGGAGGGTATATGTGTGTGGTGTGTGTGGGGTGTGTGTGTGTTGTGGTGGCAGCAGCACTGAGGCCGCTGGCCAGGGAGGTGGGGAGCAGAGAGCCCCTGGTGCTCCTCAGAGCAGCCTGGCACATCCTGAAGCAGCCGTGCCTTCACCCCTTAACAGTGACTGCGAGTCATCTAACAAGGAGCTCTGCTACCCCTGGGCAGGGAGATGAGGCCAGCTCAGTGGCTCAGGAACCGTGGGTGCTGGCACCCCTCCCCCTCACAGTACACCGAGGTGCCCTTGACCTTTCATCATCCCCACGCCCACCTCTACAGGAGCTCCTGAGGCTTTGGAGCCCAGGGCCCACGTGGCACAGGCTGGGAAGCAGGCAGAGTCCTGTGCCTGTAACCCAGTGCTGCCCCCAAAGAAAGAGCACCCTGTTTCCAGTCACCTCTGTGTCCTGACTGAGAAACCCAGGCAGTGGGGCCTCCCCGAGCCTTTCTGAGCCCCATGGCCCAGGGTGGAGTACCCAGGGCACTGGTGGGGTGCCCAGAGCCCACCTTGAAGAGCCGGCTGCCCGCATTCGCCTGGATGATGGTCCCCAGACCCCGCTTGGTCTCCACTGACTCCAGCCTGAATATCTCCCGCAGGAACTTGTTTTGGGAGGAGTAGACCAGGGTGAGGATGTCCTCGCTCAGCACATCCCGATTCTTCTCCAGGAAGCCTGTGGGAAAGCACAGCCCCGCACCGAGCTCAGCCGCAGCTGCCAACTCGGCCCACAACACAGGATGGCACCCACTGCCTCCGCCCAGCACCGAGTCATGTCATATCCACATCCAAACCCTGCAGCCCCCACAACCCACCATTCCCACTGCACCCCCATCCAGGCTGTGGCCAGTCCTGCCTGATTCCTCTGCTTGCCTTCTGCCCCTCCCTGCCTGCCCGGCCCCTCTGTCCCCAGGGACCTTCCTGAGGCCTGGGGTGGTCAACCTGCTGGTGTGTCCATCTCTCCCCCAGGGCCTGCGCCCCACCCCAGGGGGTCTCTCCTCCTCAACCCCCAAGGCCTGTGGCCTCCACAAGTTCCTCCTCAGGCCCTCTTTCCTCCTAACCCACCCAGTCCGACCCCGTCTTATGCTTCAAGGCCAGCTCAAGAGTCAACTATTCCAAGAGGCTCCCCTGGCCCACACATGGGGAGAGGGGCCCTCCTCAGGGCTCCTGTCTGCCCTGTGTGACCCTTCCCCTGGGCCCTGTCCCTTGGCTCAGAGATGGTCTGAGGACTTCCCATCTCCACCAGCCATGGCTCCCTAAGTGAACTGTGGCAGGAGCAAGTCCATCCCTCGCAGCAGTCCCAGCCATCACTGCCATAGCCAAATACTCCCAGGAACCAATGAGCAGCACAGCGGACAGAGTGTCTCTTCAGTGTGCGGTTTAGATCTCCCCGGGGTGGGCCTGAGGGCAGTCATCAGAGCTCTGAATTTCTGGGAGACCCTGGGCAAGTCTGATTCAGGCAGTTGCTCATTCACAAAAAAGAGCTATAAAAAGAAGACAAGGAGGAGTTCCTGTTGTGGCTCAGCCGATTAAGAACCTGAAACAATGTCCCTGAGGACCTGGGTCCGATCCCTGGTCACAATCAGTGGGTTAAGGATGTGGCGTTGGTGTGAGCTGCAGCCTAGCTTGCAGATGCAGCTCGGATCTGGTGTTGCTATGGCTGTAGTGTAGGCTGGCAGCTGCAGCTCCGATTCAACCTGGGAACTTCCGTATGCTGCGGGAGCAGCCCTAAAAAGAAAGAAAGAAACAAACAAACAAACAAAAAACCCAAAACAAAATGAAGACAAAGAAAAAGAGAAAGTGAAAAGGCTTCCCCATCCCAGAATTCCTGAAAATCTGGTGGCCCGCTCACATCTGGGGAGTTTGCAATCTGCAGAGGAAGGCCTGGCCGCTCTTGCCCAGAGGCCTGCCTTTCCCCACCTGGCCAGTCTGCACAGGAGCTGCCACTTCAGAATGCCCCTGTGGAGCCAGCAAGGGGACAGTAGATGCTTTGCTCTTCCTGGAAGTCCAAGGTGGAAAAAGGAAAGAAATGAAACACCATTTTGTTTCCTGGCATCAAGAATGGGGGATGAGGAGTTCCTGTTGAGGCTTGGTGGGCTACAAACCCAGCTAGCATCCATGAGGACTCGGGTTCAAACCCTGGCCTCGATCAGTGGGTTAAAGGATCCAGTGTTGCCGTGAGCTGTGGTGTAGGTCACAGACAGGGCTCAGATCTGGCGTTGCTGTTGCTGTGGTGTAGGCCGGCACCTGCATCTCCTACTTGACCCCTAGCCTGAGAACTTCCATATGCCACATGTATAGCCTTAAAAACAAACAAACAAACAAACAAACAAAGAATGGGGGAGGGGGGTGACTTGCCTATTATGAGGTCCCAAGATATATTTCCCTCCTCATCGAGCTTCCTCTTGGAAATAAATGTGTGCCTGTAGGCAGTGTGAGCACGTGTGTGCTTTGACAGAGTAGTTTTTGGAGTGAAGCCTATCTGTAACTCACTGAGAAGACCCCGAGGGCCTGGAGGTCCAAGGCCCCTCTAACCAGCCCTGCTCCAGGCCTTGGAAGTCCTGGTAGGGCCAGGGGTCCCTCTAGCCTCAGGACTGAGCCTCCAGAAATCAAGGAGGGCAGTGTATGGGCAGAGCTGTTTGTCCTCAAAATCCATACGTTGAAGCCCTAAGCCCCAGTTTATCAGGATGTGACTATGTGGAGACAGGGCCTTTAAAGAGGTAATGAAGTTACAATGAGGCTGTTTTAGGGAGTTCCCATTGTTGCAGAGAGGAAACAAATCTGACCTGTATCCATGAGGTACGGATTCAATCCCTAGCCTCACTTAGTGCATTAAGGATCTGGTGTTGCCATGAGCTGTGGTGTAGGCCTGCAGCTACAGCTCAGATTTGCCCCCTAGCCTGGGAACCTCCATATGCCATGTGTCTGGCCCTAAAAAGACAAAGCAAACAAACAAAAAAACCCAAAACTGGAGTTCCTGTCGTGGCTCAGTGGTTAATGAACCTGACTAGTATCCATGAGGACTCAGGATGGCTCCCTGGCCTTGCTCAGTGGGTTAGGGATCCAGCGTTGCCATGAGCTGTGGTATAAGTCGCAGCCTCGGCTTGGATCCCACACTGCTGTGCCTGTGTAGCCAGCGGCTACAGCTCTGATTTGACCCCTAGACTGGGAACCTCCATGTGCCACAAGTGCAGCCCTAATGAGACAAAAAAAAAAAGCAAAACTAAAACTTGGCCTTGAGTAGCCCTTGGAAGTTGGGATGCTCTGTGTCTTTGTGTTCTGGGATTCTGATGTCCTCCTAGTTCTGCTCTCTTCTTCTCGGGAGAGCCCCAAAGCCAAGATGTGGTGAGAACTATGAAGAAGCCACATACCTTCCACCCCCGGTCCTTGTTTCTCCAACAGAAATAATCCCTGAACCTTCAACACTTCCCATCTGTGTAAGCATACCACCCCTCCTACTGCTTCGTCCTCCATCTGGGAACATCCCTGCCTCGGAGTTTCCAGTTAAACAGACCAGAGCAGCTCTTGTTTCTCCATATGAGCCCCACAGAGTGACACTGTGACCCTCTGCCCTGTTTTTCTTCTAAGCACACCAGCAGGTTGACCACCTCAGGCCTTTATTTCTCCAATCAAAACCACGCTGACCTTATCTCAACATACACAAAATTGGACCTGCTTAAAGTTCAAAACTTCTGTGGTTTTTTTTCTTTGTCTTTTTGTTGGGCCGCTCCCGTGGCATATGGAGGTTCCCAGGCTAGGGGTCTACTTGGAGCTGTAGCCACCGGCCTACGCCAGAGCCACAGCAACGAGGGATCCGAGCCGCATCTGCGACCTACACCACAGCTCACGGCAATGCCAGATCCTTAACCCACTGAGCAAGGGCAGGGATCAAACCTGCAACCTCATGGCTCCTAGTCGGATTCGTTAACCACTGAGCCACAACGGGAACTCCAAAACTTCCATGCTTCTAAGGACACTATCAAGAAAGCGAAGAGATGTCCCACAGAATAGGAGAAAATATTTGCAAGTTATATATCTGATAAGAGACTTATAATAATAATAATAATAATAAAAAGTACGATTAGCATTTGCTGGTAAGGAGCTGGAGAAATTGGAACCTTCAAACGTTGCTGATGGGAATATAAAATGGTGTGACTACTTTGGAAAATGGTTTGGTGCTTATTCCACCAGAATGTTAAACAGAATTACCATATGACCCAGTAATTCCTCTCCTGAGTATATACCCCGAAGAAGTGAAAACATGTCCACACAAAAACTTGTATGTTACTTGTATGTGTGAATGTTAATAGCAACATTATGTAATAACTCAAACTGGAAACAACCCAAATATCTATCAATTGATGAAGGGATAAACAAAATATTGCATATTTGTACAGTGGAATATTGTACTGCAATCTAAAGAAACAAAGTACGGAACATGCTACAATGTGGATGAACCTTGAAAACATGATGCAAAGTGAAAGAAGCCAGTCACAAAGGCCCCATAGTGTATGATTCCATTCATGTGAAATGTCTAGAAGGCAAATCCATAGAGACAGAAATTAGTGGTTACCTAGGGTTGGGGAGAGATGAGGAGTGACCACTAATGGAAGTTTCTTTTTGGGGTGATGCAAATATTCTAAAGCCGTGCAACAGCTATACAATTCTATGGATATAGCAGAAATTTGTAGACTTAAAATGGGTGAATTACATAGTATGTGAAATTATCTCTCAGTAGAACTATTATCAACAAAGCAAAACACAAACAAATATGCATGGCCCATTGCATTCCCTCTGTCCCATTGCTAGCTCTGCAAAATGACCTAATCCCCTCGGCCTTCATTCCATGCCCCCCCCCCCCCAGAGTGCTATGGATTTGGAAGGAAGGGGCTGTGGAGAGGGGCAGCACCTACCTTCTGTCTGGTAGTACACCTCGCCAGCGAAATGGGCAATGCCAAATCGAGCATCATGGATGTTCTTGGGCTGCAGGAAGGCCTTGTTTTTGGCGTGGACACTCTTCAGTTTTTGCAGCAAGGTGGTGTCTGTCCCCTGGAAGAATGGATGCCCATGGGCTGAGGTCCCAGAGTGAAGCCACAGGGAAGCCAGCTAGCACATCCCCAAGTCTCAGGGGCTCCCTCAAGGGGACAAAGGAACTGGACTCAGAATGACTGAGGGCCTTTCTATAAGAAAGCAAACGGATGCCCAAGGATCAGTCATTTGGGGCAGTGGGTGAGGGCCGAGGTGGGAGAAGAGACTGGGTCTGCAGACCCTTAGAGCCAGTTCTCCTGCTGCACCCTTCCCTACGAATGCCCAGAGATTGGAGCGTCTCCCTTCTCTGGATCAGAGTTCTTACTGATGACATTTGAGGGTCCATCCCCCCAAGAATAGGCAGAGTCCTTTGAAGTGAGAATGAAAGTGTTTCTCTGTCTCTCACTCTTGGCAACCCTTGGCTCCAAGTCTTAATAAGCTCCCTCCTTTTTTTTTTTTTTTTTTTGTCATTTTAGGGCTGCACCTGTGGCATATGGATGTGCCCAGGCCAAGAGTAAAAATCAGAGCTGCATCTGCTGGCCTATATCACAGCCACAGCAATGTCAGATCTGAGCATATGCTGTGACCTATGCCGCAGCTTGTGGCAATGGCTGATCCTTAACCTACTGAGCAAGGCCTGGAATCCAACCCACATCCTCATGGATACTAGTCAGGTTTGTAATCCTCTGAGCCACAAGGGGAACTCCAACAAGCCCCCTCTTGGGGTGTGGTCCTGAATCTAAATAATCAGTGATGAAATGCCGCTCTGCTGGGGCATGGAAGTGAAGGTAGAGTCAGGTGCCTTCCTGCAGGAGGAAGGCCCTGAAAGAGAGGAAGAATAGTTAGGCTGGAGCTGATCTGCTAAACCCTGGCAGAGGTTCCAGCTGCTCTGGAGCTTCCCATGCATGAGGTCTCCACCTGAGGGTCAGCAGGCCTGGGGGTGCACCTGTGGGAAGTGGCTCTCTTCATCCAGGAGGGATATGATGCTCATGGGCTTGAGGGCCAGCAGGTCCAGGGTGGGCCGGTTGTCGGTGTAGTGGATGTAGTCCCAGGCGATGTTCTCGGCACGGTACTCCTCTTGCTCCACAGTGAACACGTGTTGCACGAAGAGCTGCTGCAGGTGCTCGTTGGCTAGGTTGATGCAGAGCTGCTCAAAGCTGTGGGGGCAGCACCACACCAGGCAGGGCAGGGTTGGCTCAGTCGCTGATGCAGCCAGCCATTGGCGCATAGCCACATGTGTGTGCCAATCGTGCACACCCCCAAACATGCACACATGCTGACATGCAGCATCCCTCTTCCCCTGCCTCCACCTCCATCACCTCCTCTGCCACATGGCAAACAAGGAGGCTCTGCAT
Organism: Phacochoerus africanus; assembly: GCF_016906955.1. Classification (NCBI taxonomy): domain Eukaryota; kingdom Metazoa; phylum Chordata; class Mammalia; order Artiodactyla; family Suidae; genus Phacochoerus; species Phacochoerus africanus. The sequence continues at coordinate 125,230,923 of NC_062546.1, forward strand.
ATCATCTAGTTCCTGCAATGTCTCCTTGCAGTTCCCTGCAGGGTCCCCTGCCAGGCCTGCCTATCCTGACCCAGAGACAATCCCTGGGGGACCAAGTGTCCCGTTGCAGCCCCAGCCCTATGGGCAAATGGCCCTGGTATTAAGACAAGCTTCTTGAGACTCAGTGTTGATGGCTGGGCTCCTTTGCATCAACCAGACATATTCCCTACCCCCACTCCAGTCCTCCAACCTGCTCTTCCTCCTGGGTTCCCTACCTTGGGAAATGGCCCCTCCATTCATCACCCCTGGCTCAGGTCAAAAACCTGTAGTCATACCTGACATCCCTGTCTCCCTCCTCTCCAGTTCCACTCAGTTGCCAAAGTCTGGTCCATGCTCTCTCCCACACAGCACCTGATCTGCTTCCTTCTTTTCACCTCAGCTGCTGCTACCTTAATCTAGGCCACCCTTCTTCCTCACCTGGAGCACAGCAACAGCCTTCTCACTGTCTTCCCGCCTCCAGCCTCACCCCTCCAATTGCTCTCCACAGCCACTAGAGGGAGCTTTCTGATGTGCAGATCTGACTCCGCCCTCCCTGCTGCTTGGAATCCTTGGGGGTGGTTGTTTTCAGGATCCAGAGACAGTGACACAGTAGAAAGCCTGCCCTTCTCTGCCAGGGAGTGGCCACTATCACTCTGGGCTTCCAGGGAGGTGAAGGTACCTCACCCTTCTCTACCTCTGCTCCACACATGTAAAGTCCTTCCCTCCTCTGACATGCTCCCTCTGCTCATCCTTCCCGTCTCACTCAGGTGTTTCTTCCTCAAGACAGGCTTCCTATTTATGTAAAACCTCATGGTAACTGACACTGGTTGTTTGAGGTCTATGAACCCCAAAGAGTTGACACAGTGCCTGGAGAGCATTCGATGAACCCTTGCAGAAGGTGGGATGGGTGAATGGGTGCTGTGTGACACAGCAAGGCCCCTTCCTGTGGCCCCCAGACTGCAGCCCTGTCACAAACTCAGCCCCCGCCTCCTTCACAGAGGAAGGAATGGCCAGATCCTCCACAACCAACTACTTATCCACCAGCTCGGTCTTCAAAGCTGTGCTTGATTTGAGCAACCGCCTCTCTCAGGGCTGGAAACCAATGGTTGCAATCACTTTTAGCTTACTATGAGCTGGTCCCCGTGTTAGGGGACCATTGACTGAAACCACCCACCTTGGCCAGGCAGGATAATAGCCCTTGCATGAGCTGCCTCACAGCAGGAAGCCTTGATAAGGAACAGGGTGCTGCCCTGAAGACTAACCTGGAGGATTTGGGAGGGGCCAGTAGGAGGGAGGAGATGAACAACCTCCCAGGATTGTTGGAGCTGGAATCCATCTTGGCTGAGAGGTGTGTTCATCACCCAGAAGGACCCTGAACCAGACCAAGTATGGGTGGAGCAAGATGATCAGCCAGGAGTTCCTGATGTGGCACAGTGGAAACAATCCAACTAGGAACCACGAGATTGTAGGTTCGAACCCTGGCCTCGCTCAGTGGGTTAAGGATCTGGCATTGCAGTGAGCTGTGGTATAGGTTGCAGATGTGGCTTGGATTTCGTGTTGCTGTGGCTGTGGTGTAGGCTGGCAGCTGTAGCTCTGATTCGACCCCTAGCATGGGAACCTCCATATGCTGTGGATGTGGCCCTAAAAAGCAAAAAAAAAAAAAAAAAAAATGATCGGCTGGCCAGAGATAGCTGGGAGGCTAACACTTTCCCATAAAACCAGAGACTGTGAGCCAGGTGACAGAGCAGTTCTCCTGGGGTCCCTCACCTGATGGTCTCTGCCCAGGCACCCCTTTATAATAAAGTCTTTTCCTTTGTCAGTATGTGTGTCTCCGTGGACAATTCATTTCTGAGTGTTAGACAGGAGTCCATGCTCAGGCCTGGAAGGGTACCCCTTCCTGCAACACCAGGAGGCTGAAATCCCAGTGTGCTTGAATTTGGTATGGCTGTGCCTGGATAATCCTGGCCAAGGGGTCTTCTCAGATAAATCAGCTGCCTAGGGCAGAGGCATGCCAAGGTCAGGCCAGCCCATTGGCTTCTCTGACAGTGCCCAGAGGTATCCATTTGGAACTGAACCAAGCAGGATGCTGTGGGACCCTTCTGGGTACAAAAGCCCCCAGTTTCTTGTTTGTAAAAAAAAAAGGGCTTCCATCTCTTAGGCCTTTTTGAGTTCCAAACAGCAGAGATATGACAGAACGCAGGTTCCTCCTTTTGGGGTATACATAACAATCCAATGTATCTCCTGAGTTGTTCTGCAGAACCTGAGATCCTAAGATCCCTGCCCAGGTAGAGGGTGGTGACTCCATGCTGACCACAAGCACAAAGACCCCAGACTGGTTGGAACCAAAAGGAGGATGATTAAGATTCTCTAAACATCACCCTGTTACCTCACCACCAAGAAGAAGGCCCACAAGCCGATTGTGTACCCTGCAACTCTCACCCTTAAAGTTGCCTTTAAAAACCCTTCCCTGAAAACCATCAGGGAGTTTGTGTTTTGAGCATGAGCTGTCCATTCTCCTTTCTTGGCAGTGCAATAAACACTGTGCTTTCCTTCACCACAACCTGGTGTCAGTAGATTGACTCTGTTGCACATTAGGTGAGCAGACCTGAAATCAGTTGGGTAATAGAACCAGTCCTAGGCTCCATCCCGCCCAGTCCTTTAAGTGAATCAGACTCCCCGCCCAGGTAAGCTAGGTCTTATGTAGGGAAATTCTTTCTTGCCTGTCCCCCTGTCCTCAATTTCTCATCTGAACTCCTCTGGCCACTTGATAATGCCCCAGAGCATCATCTCTCCTTATCTGGCTCCCCTCATCACCCCTCTCCGCCCCCAGCCCTGGCCTTCATCACAGTTTCAGCTGGGAATTACTTTTCTGATCTGCCTCATGCCTCCAGCTCTACATCCTACAACCGAGCAGGGCCCTGTGGGGCTCCTGGGCACAAGCCTTTCTGTGTCCCTCATTTCTTGTTTTTAGGGAAAAAGCTTCAGCCTCCATGACCTTCCCTGAGTTCCAGAGGTAGGTTCAAACAGTTGCTCATCAGGGAAGGCAGGGGATGCAGAGACCAGGGAGGAGGAGAGAAAATAGTGCAGCCTTGGGGCAGGCAGGGATCTGGTTCCTCTTCAGAGAATATAACAATATCTTTGAGTTCTTCTGTAGAACTAAAACCTCCAACAAATGAAAACCAGAGAGGACCACCACCAGAACCAGTCCTGGGGCCAATAAATACTAACTTTGAGGAAGAATGAAAGCTTGCATCTACCCTGATCCTTAGCCCTATTTTCCATTCCCAAACTATAAAACCACCTCCTAATCTCTCCCAAGGGAGGGCACAGTGTTTAGGGCATTAGGTGCTGAGGCCTCTTTTGCCAGGCAAAGCAATAAAGCTTTTTATTTTTCTTTGTGCACAACTCTGTCTCCATGTTTCTATTTGGCACCGCTGTACAGAGGCCAAGTTTCAGCATCAAGCCTCCAGAAGTGTCAGAAGTGTCTGGCCTCGCCTTACCCCTGCCAAACTGAAAAGTCAGGGATAGACCACAAATCCCTTCCTTTCCCCCATTACCTAATATAATATCCTACCTAAAGATGCAGTTGAATCAATGTTATTGATTTTCACCTTACCCACATATAATTCACTCTAGTTCATGAGGAGAGTGGATGGTTCAAGAGGGGTAACAAATGCTGGGGGCTCAGCCTGACTCTCAGGGATGCTTTTCTAGACACGTTGTAGATGCCAGGGGATGCACACGGACCACCTCACTGAGGAAAGACACCGGCCTGCTAAGGGGCTCATCCTGGCATCTGTGAGCAAAATGGCTTTCCTCCGGGCCAGCTCAGAGAGGAGCTGAGCTTATCTTCCATTTTCTGAGAGCAGGTGTACTAAGCTCCATATTTATTTATTTATTTATTTTGCTTTTTAGGGCCACATCCATAACATACTGAAGTTCCCAGGCTAGGGGTCAAATCAGAGCTGCAGCTGCTGGCCTACACCACAGCCACAGCAACGCCAGATCCCAGCCTTGTCTGCAACTTACCACTAATGCTGGATCCTTAACTCACTGAGCAAGGCCAGGGGTCAAACACATATCCTCATGGATGCTAATTGGGTTTGTTACCACCAAGCCACAATAGGAACTCTTCCGTACCTATTTTTCTGGAAATTTTCAAAGCCAAATATGTCCAGGAGGCCAATGGTCCTTCGCACATTTTTGGGGTCCTGATCAGGTGGCGTGAAAATTGCAGCATTGATTTTTCCGACAATCCATAGGAAGAGGTGTCCATAAATGCCCTGAGGAGACATGGGGTGGAGACCACAGGCTTTAACGCACAGAGGAAATTCCCCTGGAAAGGCTCAGGCACACGGCATCTCATCAACCTACTGGGACTAACATCCCTACTTTAAGGCAGGAAACCAAGCCTGGAGAGGCTGGAAGCCCACAGTCGCCAGGCAGGTGACTGGTACAGTTGGGACTTTCCCAGCTGTCTCTGCCCATTCCCAGTGTCCACCCACAAGGCAAGGAGCTGTGCTTAATAGAAACACACAGGCCCCTTCTCCCACATCTCCGCACCTTGACGAAGGCATCTCTTCGGTCTGCAGCTTGTACAAGGTTCAGGGGCCTGGTGACAAACTCCCCACGGACGGTGATGGAGTGCCTGATCAGACAGTTTCGGAGTGCCTGGTCCTTCACCTGGAAGGTGGGTGGGGGCTGGCATCACAGCTGATGGAGCAGGGCCTGGCCCCAAAATTTCTCTCCTGACCGAACACCCTGAGGTGCCAAGACCTGAGAGTGGGAGATGCCTGTGACTGGGGTCAGAGTCAAGATGCTGGGCAGGGCCCAGTCCAGGGTCAGTCTGAGAACTGGGGTATCAGTGTTTGGAAAGGACACACAAGCTGGGTGGGCCCCAAGAATGCTGGCTGCTTCATTGAACAGTCAAGTGCTGGTCTCCTGGTGCTGGGTCCACCATTGGGTGGTCCCTGGAAAACAAATGGGCAGAGAGGGCTCCAAGGCCAGGCCATGGACATCGGGAGACACCTTGGCTGAAGTCACTCCTGCCTGGAGATTGAAGGCCCAAGGGAGAAAAATGAACATAGATGGAGTTGCTCCCACCATGTAGGGAAAACCGAGCCATGTGGAAGTTTTCTAAGAACCCGGAATCACATGGAGAACATTAGCAACAAGATGTGCCTACTGATAGGTTCCCAGGGAAGTGTAACAGAATCCACCCCATCGGAGTCCCCGTGGTGGCGCAGTGGTTAACAAATCCAACTGGGAACCATGTTGTTGCAGGTTTGATCCCTGGCCTTGCTCAGTGGGTTACAGATCCGGCATTGCCATGAGCTGTGGTGTAGGTTGCAGACGCGGCTCAGATCCCGCGTTGCTGTGGCTCTGGTGTAGGCCGGTGGCTACAGCTCCGATTAGACCCCTGGCCTGGGAACCTCCATATGCCGCAGGAGCGGCCCAAGAAATGGCAAAAAAGACCAAAAAAAAAAAAAAAAAGACAGAATCCACCTCACCAAGCCTCCCCCCCCATGTGACTGTTGGAATTAGGCAGTGAGAAACAATGACCTGTGGAAAACAACTGCCTGCATAGATTAACCACCTACAAAGATTTTTGTTTTGTTTTGTTGCTTTTTAGGGCTGCACTCGTGGCATATGGAGGTTCCCAGGCTAGGGGTCAAATCAGAGCTAGAGCTGCCAGCCACAGGCATGGCAACATCAGATCAGAGCCGAGTCTGCAACCTACACCATAGCTCACGGCAATGCTGGATCCTTAACACACTGAATGAGGTCAGGGATCCAACCAAAGGGAAAAGGGAAGAAACACAGGTTAAAGCCAAACTGATCACTTCTGAGACTTAGTTAATGATGAGCTCCACAGCCTCACCCTGATTCCCAACCCCAGGGCCTGCAGTGTCTGTAGGGGAGCTCAGGAGGTGAGATGAGAGCCTGGGAGAGGGTGGAAGGCAGGAACTGGAGCCTGGGAAGGGCTGTCAGCCCAGGCCCCTGGGCTCTGCACAAAGATGGAAGCTGGCAGACACAACAGCAAGCTACCTCCAGTAATTTCATTGCTGTAGGAAAGGCGGGCGTCTCCATCACATCAGAGGAGTCCAGATTCTCGAAGACCGCAGCTGCAGAGAGAAGCAATAGCTTGAGAAGCAAAGAGGCCCTAGGAAAGTAGCCCCAGATCCACCCCTTGGAGATGCCCATTCCTGGGTGTGAGGCAGTGCTCCTCCCAGACCCTCTCTGAGAGCCATGGACTCCCTGGTGACTATCAGCACTTTAGCTGTGAACAGTTGTTAGCAGGAACATCCCCCTCTTCTGGGATCAGGATCCTGAGTCAAATGGGGGAGGGAGGTCTATTAAGGGAGAAGAGGAGCCATTAGCCCCCTTCCATCCACTCTGCTGTCCATGGAAACCTAAGCATATTCGTTCATTCAGTCAAATAAGTATAGAGCAGAGTGGAGGAGTGACTGGAACCCAGTCCCAGCTCTGTCACAGGTCTCCTGACCCACCTTCTAGTTCAAGTCCCGCCCCTTTGAGGCAATCTGCACCTTAGGGTTGCCGGGCGGGAGGAGGGAGGAATACTGTTTATGGTTTTTTTTTTCCTTTTTTTAAATTTAAAAAAATTGTAAATAGAGCATACAGATTTAAGCAAAAAGCAGGGAGTTCCCTTGTGGCTCAGTGGGTTAAGGATCTGGCGTTGTCACTGCTGTGGCTCTGGTTATAGCTGTGGCACAGGTATGATCCCTGACTGAGGAATTTCTGCAGGACACATATGTGTCCAAAAAAACCCCACATAAAACCCAAAGGGATGTTATAGTGGATAATTATTAGGTCAACACTGTGTAACAAACGCTGAAGCTAAAACTCAGAGCCTCACCAACACCCGGAGCTCCCCACAACCTTTCCTGCTCAGACCAGTTCCTCCACAAGAAGCATTCATTCTCCTTGCCTGTATGGAAACCATTTCCTAATTTTCTCTATCTTTTTACTACCTACATATAAATTTCTAAACAGTATTGAATTTTACCTGTTTACCTGTATATCATCTAACTACTTGCATGCCTTCATAGCATTTAATGTTACCTGTTTTTATTTTTTATTTATTTTTAAATTTTACTTATTTAGTTAGTTAGCTTTTTTTTTAAGGGCTGCATCGTGGCAAAGGGAAGTTCCAGGCTAGGTAGGGGTCGAATCAGAGCTACAGCTGCCAGCCTACACCACAGACACAGCAACGTGGGATCTGCGACCTACACCACAGCTCATGGCAATGCTGGATCCCCAAACCCACTGAGCAAGGCAGGGATTGAACCCGAATCCTCATGGATCCTAGTCGGATTTGTTAACTGCTGAGCCACGAAGGGAACTCCCAATGTTACCTGTTTTTAAATTCTGTGTAAGTATTATCTAATTGTCTGCATTCTTTTGCCTGGCTTAATTTCCCCATTATCACATTTATGATACTCTTCCACGACCTGAAGTCCCCTGCTTATCAGCACTCACTTTTCACTAGCAGAAGTGCCTGGTTTCATTGATAGACTACATGGTCACCCAGCTACAACACACCTGGAGTATGTTTTCTTATAAGGTGTGAGACAATGTTTCAAATTCATGTTTTCTATTTGAACACCGAGTTGCTCTGGAACACTTCATTGGAAAATCTGTCTTTTCCTTACTGCTCTATGAATTGGTGTCTTTCATTGGATCTAGAGCCAGCAATCATTTCTTCAATATCATCTATGCCCCCTCCTTCTTCTTTTTTCCTTTAGAGCTCTAGTTAAATGTATACTACATCTTCTCAATGTATCTTCAAGGTCTCCTAATGTCTCTTTTATATTTTCCATCTTTTTGTCCTTCCATGCTGTATACACCTCTGACTTTTCCTCATTTTTCACATTATAAAACTGGCTGCTAAACTCATCCAGTGAATTCTTCATTTTCGTTTTTATTTTATTAATTTTTTCCTTTTTTGGCTGCCCCAGGGCATATAGAGTTCTCAGGCCAGGGATCATATCTGAACTGTAGTTGTGACCTATGTGGCAGCTATAGCAACACAGTATTCTTTAAACCGCTGTGCGGGGCCAGAGATGGAGCCTGTGTCCTGGCGCTGCAGAGGCATTGATCCCATTGTGCCACAGCAGGAACTACAGTTTTTATTTTTTTACATCTAGAATTTCTCTGTGATTCCATTTATTTATTTATTTATTTATTTATTTATTTATTTATTTATTGGCTGCTCCAGGGCATATGGAGTTCCTGGGCCAAGGATTAGATCTGAGCTGCAGTTGTGACCTAAGCTACAGCTGCAGCAATGCCAAATCCTTAACCCACTGTGCCGCACCAGGGATTGAACATGTGTCCCAGTGCTCCCAAGATGCTGCCAATCCCATTGTGCCACAGCAGGAACTCCTATGTATTTCCTTTTATTTATTTATTTATTTTTGTCTTTTGTCTTTTTGTTGTTGTTGTTGTTGTTGTTGCTATTTCTTGGGCCGCTCCCGCGGCACATGGAGGTTCCCAGGCTAGGGGTTGAATCAGAGCTGTAGCCACCGGCCTACGCCAGAGCCACAGCAACGCGAGATCCGAGCCGCGTCTGCAACCTACACCACAGCTCACGGCAACGCCGGATCGTTAACCCACTGAGCAAGGGCAGGGATCAAACCTGCAACCTCATGGTTCCTCGTTGGATTCATTAACCACTGCGCCACGATGGGAACTCCTGTATTTCCTTTTAAAACATGTATTGTCACTTTCTTTATGTACTGTCACTTTCTTTTTAAAATTAAAAAAAAAAAAATTTACGGCTGTACCCAAGGTGTGTGGAAGTTCCTGGACCAGGAATTGAAACTGAGCCACAGGAGTTCCCGTCGTGGCGCAGTGGTTAACGAATCCGACTAGGAACCATGAGGTTGCGGGTTCGGTCCCTGCCCTTGCTCAGTGGGTTAACGATCCGGCGTTGCCGTGAGCTGTGGTGTAGGTTGCAGACGCGGCTCGGATCTCGCGTTGCTGTGGCTCTGGCATAGGCCGGTGGCTACAGCTCTGATTCAACCCCTAGCCTGGGAACCTCCATGTGCCGCGGGAGCGGCCCAAGAAATAGCAAAAAAAAGACCAAAAAAAAAAAAAGAAAAAGAAACTGAACCACAGCTGTGGCAACACCAGATTCTTAACCCACTGAGCAAGCACTTGGATTGAACCTATATCTTCACAGACACTATGCTGGGTTCTTAACCCACTGAGCTACAGTGGAACTCCACTTTTCTTGAACAGAGCAAGAATAGCTGCTTTGTGGTCTGTGCTCAATAATTTGAAATCTTTGTGGCTCTGTTTCTACTGTCTATTATGTCTGTTAGTTTTTGCCCATGGTATCACCTTTCCTTGTTCCTCTTTATTTTTTGGATGCATGCTGGATGGTGAGTTTGAAACTGTTTAAAGAAATAATTTGTAATCTACGTGGATGCTATTTTCTTCCAGAGAGGATTGTCAGTAACTTTTGTCAGGTGCTTGGGGGGCACTAACAAGCCAGGGCACCTTAATCCCCAGACCAGCTGGATGCTTGCAAACTGGTTTGCAAATTCACAAGTGGCTTCGCTTACTCTGGTTCACCCTTTGATTCCCAGCCCAAAGTGTGGGGTGATGGACCAGAGTTTTCATTTTTGGAGAGCCATAGGCCCTGGCATCTTGCCCCTAGCCCCACAAGGCCTCCAAAATCATAGCTAAAATTTTCAATATACTTTTCCAAGACATCGTGACTTCACTGGGCTCTTCAGGTGAGAACCTTCAGGCATTTCTTCCTCCTCTATCCCAGGCCCTCTATTCTTCCTTCACAGGGGTGTATTTTGGGTGGAAACAGCATTACCCATGAACTCCACGTTCCCCAGGTGGAGAATGGCGGCCAGCAGCTTGCTGAGGTCCCAGTTTTCAGAGTCGGAGAACATGAGGATCTTCATGGCCGAGCGGATATGGGCGTAGTCCTTGGAGTCATTGATGCCCTCACAGGAGGTGCAATTCCCCTGCAAGATTGGGCACTTCAACTTTTGGGGGTCACCCCACCCCCCACCTCCACCATCGTAGGGCCAGCATGGCAGGGACTCGGCCAAAGGCCCCTGGTAAGTGACACATCATAGGCTCTGGATAGATCCTGAGAGGCCACCTGGAGGCCCAAGATTAAAAAATACACAAAGCTACTTCCAAAGATGGAATCATGGTGACATAGACACAGTGTGCCTGGGCTTTGCAGCTAGTGCAATGGCACCTGGTAGCTGCGTGTTTACGGCTAAGTCATTCAGCTTCTCTGAGCCTCAATTTACTAGCCATCCATGGTAATGCCCGCCTTACCCTCTGGGGGGCATACCATCAGTTCATTCCTTTAACAAACACTTTTCAAGGCTCACTGTGTGCCATGCCCTGGGCTATGTGTTGTGAATCCAGAAATGGAGAGTTCTGGCCCTGCCCTAGAGGCTGTTGCATCTGGGAGGAAAGGCAGAAAGCAAATGACAGTCTCCTAAGCTGTTACAGGTGCTAAGAACAAGGAGCGGCCAGGGCCAGCCCTCCAGAAACGGGGGAAAAGTTTCATGGAGGAGGCACCTGAGCTGGTCCCACACGCTAAGTTTCATAGCAGCACTGGGGACAGAGGGGTCCAGGCAGAGGACAGTTGGAGAAAGGCTATGAGATGGGAGGCAGGGGTGGAGGCTGCAGCGAGACTGGGGTCTCAGTTGAGGGGGAGAGGTTGGTGGATGATGGGATCTGCAAGGACTTGGAAACTTTGCCAAGAGCCACAAGGAGCCTGAAATCAGAGACAGTCTGTCAGACTTGCTCTGTGAGAGGTCTGTGGGTGGATGATAGAATGGGGGTCAAATCTGGCAAGAGTGGGGATCCAGGAGGAAACTAGCACCATGATCTAGGCAAGAGATGATGAGGTCCTCCAGGCAGAGACATGGGAGGGAGGAGTTAAGCAGAGGGAGGTTCAAGAGGTGGGGCTCATTCATTCCCTTGTCAACAAAGTGCCTGCTTGCACTGAGCTGTTCTGGGGGTGGGGACACAGCCCTGCAAGGCCCCTCCTTTCCTGGAGTTCAAGATCTAGGGCCACCTACAAGGATGGTGATTGGAATGAAATGAGGGAGGAGCTGCTAAGTAACCAGGAGCCTTTTGTCCATTGGGACCAAGAAAAGATCAGGTTTGTGGGGCAGGACCATGGGCTCAGTGGGAAACAAGGAAGCACACAGACAAGGGTGAGCCTGTGAAAATCCTAAAGTGAATGCCAAACATGGAGTGAGTAGAGTGGAGAATGGCAAAGGGGAGCCCCCAGTCCCTGCCCAGGAGGCCATCCAGAGGCTGGGATTTTATGAAGCTGTAAACCAAGGATGGAGCAGGAGCTGGCTTTTCTTCCTCTTCCTGACTGTCATCGACAGGTGGGGTGGGAAGAGGAGTGGCGAGAGGGGCAGGGCAAGGGCAGCTCGTTTCTCACCATGGTCAGGTAGTGGTATTCGGAGGGCGTTCCCAGTCCCAGCAGCTTCTTCTCCTCCGCGCTCATTCCCATGAGCATGCAGTAGAAAATGTGGTAGTTCCGCTCTTCTGGGGCCTGGCAGGAAGAGAGTTCCAGAGAGCGTGTAAGCAACTCCCCTGAGGCTTCGAGGCCTCAGAACTGTCCCCTGCTCCCAGTCCTGTGCGGACTTCCCTCCAAGGGCTCTCAGCCTGAACGGCTCCAGCATTGACCCGAGGGCTGGCCATGCCTTGGTGGCTGTCCTCATCCAAGGCCAGCTCATCCTCCCACTCTGTGTCAAAGGCCACCATGCCCTTCAAACAGGTCACTCCTAGGTGCTTCCCTGCATCCTTACTCCTCACAGCCCGGAGTTACCAGCGAGGGAGAGTGTCAGAATTCAGACCTGGGCTCTTTACAGTCTACCGTGAAGCCTTCCTATTCACCTCGCTGCCCCCAGAGACTTGACATCTACAGGTTTGCCCAGCTGGGGCTTCTGCATTTTAAAACATTATTTATGAACACATCACCAGTGTAAAATCCAAACAATTCCCAAGTATAGAATGTGAAAGGGTGAAAGTTTCCTTTCACCCCACCTCCCCGCTCTTCAAATGACCTCTTCTTCCTTGGAAGCATTTGATGGTCTGTGCTCCTTTCTAGGTGTCATTAGTGCATTACTTACAGTATATCTATAAAAGGTTTATTTTTATTTTTTAGGTAAGAACATATTTATTATTCTTCAGCTGCTTCTTCTTTTTTTCCATCTAAACATGACTCTTGGCCTATCGTCTACACTAACACACACTTCCTCATCCTTTTAATTCACTCAGCATTCCACAGTATAGACACACCAAAGTTTTAAAATCCATATCTGGGGAGTTCCCGTCGTGGCACAGTGGTTGGCAAATCCGACTAGGAGCCATGGGGTTGCGGGTTCGATCCCTGGCCTCGCTCAGTGGGTTGACAATCCGGCGTTGCTGTGAGCTGTGGTGTAGGTCGCAGATGTGGCTCAGATCCCGTGTTGCTGTGGCTCTGGCGTAGGCCGGTGGCTGCAGCTCCAATTCGACCCCTAGCCTGGGAACCTCCATATGCCGCGGGAGCAGCCCAAGAAATGGCAAAAAGACCAAAAAAAAAAAAAAAAGAAATCCATATCTTAGTATGGACAGAAATTGTTTCTGATCTGCCTTAGAAGTCTACTGTCTATTCTGGTATATATCTTTGAGTAACAAATTCTATGAATCCACCAACCAAGAATTCTATAAATCTTCATGTGTGATGAATCATAAGCTTCTGGAAAGGGCAAATTTTGGAGTCAAAGAGACTCTACCTCCTAGTAGTTCTGTGACCCTGGATAAATTAATTAACTTAGCTGGACTCAGTTTCTTCACCTATGCAACGGGGAGAAAGAGACCCACCTCTCATGATCGTTGTGACAATTAAATGAGTTAATGCAGGGGAAACCCCTGGCACCAGGCAGGGGTCACTAAAGATGGGCTTCCTTCTTCAGCCTGCCACAGTGCCCAGGTGTCTGTCCATCCTCACATCCAGCCCCAGTCCTTTTGGTGGCATATTCTTCTTCTGAACCTTCTCGTTTGTGTGTGGGCATGTGTGCTTGCGTGCTCATGTATATACGTATTAGGGGTTATACCATCATTTGAGTGCACCCTAACCCCAAAAAGGTTGTGTTAACTCTGCTGATGTGGCTGCCACACTTTGCGATCCTTGTCATCTAGGACTGCCTATTTGATATGTGGGGCCCAGTGCAAAATGAAAACATGGGCTTCTTGCTAAAAAGTTATTAAGAATTTCAAGATGGTGACAACAGTGCCCTTGTGAGTACAAGGCCCTGGTGACAACACACTTGAAAATACATCCACTCTCAACCAGGGACTGGCCTGGCCTCAGAATTAATTCTAGTAGAGGTGAGGAATAGTAAGCACCAAAGAATGAAGACAATTATACAGATGGAAAATTCAAAACTGAAGATCCTATCGTTTCCTTAAATATTGGGGAAGAACCATCATTATCCAGTTCTAGGGGTCCTTGGCCCATGTTGGATCAGGGTTCAATGACAGTGAACCTAGTGGGGTCTGGGGAGAAGGAACATAGGGGTGAGATTGATGAAAAGGACCCCTCTTGGAAGCCTCCCTAATCCACTGACTCCCACCCTGGAGGGAGGTTCCCCCAGGACCAGTGCAGCAGGTGGAGGCCTTACCTGCCGACAGACCCGGGATTTCTCCAGGAGAAATTGTTCAATGCGTGCCCCCTTGATCACACCACTGGAGTTGAAGTAGATGTCAATGTACTTCCCGAAGCGGCTTGAGTTGTCATTTCGGATCGTTTTGGCATTTCCAAAGGCTGGGGGCCAGCAGAGGATGCCCATGATGAGAGCAGAGAAGAGAAAATGTGTTTTTAGAGGGGTCATCTGGGAAGGCTTCTCAGAGGAGGTGGCCAAGCCCAGAACTGAAGTATGGGTAGGATGACATCAGGCAGTGGGGGCAGCTATGGGGTTGCAAAGAGAAAGGCAACATACAGCTAAAGGTTCAGAGGTCAGAAATGTCCTTTCATGGAGAGGATTCCGCAGGAGCATAGGATACAGCAGGAAGGCAGTGGAAGACTGATGGAACCGGTTAGCAGGTGGGGCCAGGAAGCATAGAGGCTTGAATGCCAAGCTAAGAAGTTTGGAATTAATCCCACGGGTGATGGGGAGGCAGGAAACTCTCTGATGGAGTGTGCAGCCAGATTTGCATTTTAGAAAGATTGTTCAGGCTGAAGTGTGGAGCCCAGGTTAGAGAAGGTAAGCTTACAGGGAGAGTGACAAAAGCTGACACAGGCCAGGGTGAGGATAAAGTTAGACCAAATGGCATTTGGGTTGCAGCATGATCCCAAGTGAATTCTGTAGAGCTATTTCTGCAAGCTGTTATGAAGTGATTGCATTAAGAAAGATCTTGGTGGAGTTCCCCATTGTGGCTCAGCAGGTTATGAACCCAACTAGTATCTATGAAGATGTGGGTTCGATCCCTGGCCTTGCCCAGTGGGTTAAGAATCCAGTGTTGCCATGAACTGTGGTGTGGATTGCAGACATGGCTTGGATCCCATGTTGCTGTGATTGTGGCGTAGGCCAACAGCTGCAGCTCTGATTTGATTTCTTGGCTGGGAACTTCCATATGCCACAGGTGTGGCCATAAAAGCAAAAAAAAAAAAAAAAAAGGACCCCTTTGTGTACACATCCTCACTCTCTCACACATAATTGAAGGTCTGGCTACTTTCATTAACATAATGCCTTTGGGATCCTTCCATATATAAGTAATCCACTCCCAACATTTCCCAAATTGATTTCATCTTGGAGTCCTTTTTAAAAGGAATACTTTATCTGGAATCTAATATATAGCACATATGAACCTTTCCACAGAAAGGAAAATCATGGGCATGGAGAACAGACTTGTGGTTGCCAAGGAGGGAGGGAGTGGGATGGACTGGGAATTTGGGGTTAATAGATGCAAACTATTGCCTTTGGAATGGATAAGCAATGAGATCCTGCTGTATAGCACTGGGAACTATATCTAGTCACTTGCGATGGGGCATGATAATGTGAGAAAAAGGAATATATATATGTAAGTGTGACTGGTCACCTTGGTATACAGTAGAAAATTGACAGAACACTGTAAACCAGCTATAATGGGAAAAAATTAAAATCATTAAAAAATTTATTAAAAAAATAAAAGGAATACTTGCTAAGATCTCCATGGAAATACACTTATAAAAGCTTACAAGGCCATTGGTCTTTCTTCTCTGGCTTCCCAGGAGTTCCCACACTACCATCCACCCCATCCTTGTCTTTTGCATCCTGAAGAATCCCAAGAAGTCACTGAAAGCATATGGCCTATCCTGTCCTTCCCCACCAGTACCCACTGGCAGGAAGATGCCAGCCTGCAGGGTCTGGGAAGGAGACTGGTCCCATGAGTGACAGCTTACCTTCCAGGATGGGGTTGGCCTCTAGGACCTGCTGCTCAATCCATGAATGCTGGCCACTGATGGTGGCCAGGAACTGCAGGATGAGCTTGGTGGTCTCCGTCTTACCAGCCCCAGACTCGCCACTGCAAAGAGGGTGTGTAGGCAGGTTGGTCAATAGAACAACTATTTTTCAATACCTCTCAACTCTTCTGCAAACCCGCCCCTGGCCCACTTTCTGGGCCAGTCTGAACAAGGATGGCCTCTCTCTGTGCAGAATTCCCACCACATTTGCCCTGAAGTCCCCTGTGCATCTCAGACTGCCTACTTTGTATTATTAGTGTATTCATCCTTTCTTCCCTGCTCAGCTTTGCAGGCATGGTCCTATCTGGTTCATTCGAGGGTCCCTGGCACTGGGCTCAGTCACCACAGAGGGATGAATGAGACCAGGTGATACAATGTCTTGAGGTAACCTTTTCTCTGTGAGCAGTGAGGTCATGCTGGCCAGAGGAGAAACTGCATCAGTCCTTTGGGAAAGCGATCTAGCATAGGTATTAAAACCCTTCAGAATTACCCTGCCTTTAGTCTGAGGAAAGTATTCTAAAATCAGAGAAAGCCTTCTCCACAAAGCTTCCTGCTCATTAAAGCATTATTTATTTACCCTTGCAATTATAGAAAATTGGAAGTAACATCAGTGGGGGAATTAGTCATGGTCCAGCTAGTCAGAGAACATTGTGCAGCTACTTAATCCAAGTCTACACAGAGCCTGCAGTAACATGAGCAATGCTTACTGGTTAAGTGAAGTGACAAACGTCAGTACTATTCAGTATAATTTTTTTTTAGGGCTGCACCTGCAGGATGTGGAAATTCCCAGGGTTTGGATCAAATCAGAGCTGCAGCTGAGGCCTAAGCAATGAGCCACAGCAACACCAGATCTGAGCCACATTCTCCACCCACACTGCAGCTCATGGCAACACAGGATCCTTAACACACTGAGCAAGGCCAGGGATCAAACCTGCATCCTCATGGATACTAGTTGGGTTCTTAACCCACTGAGCCACAATGGGAATTCTGCTACTCAGCATAATTTTAACCAAGCAGTAGAGGAAGCCATTTCTTCCAAAAATGTCTAGCCATTTTTTTCCCTGAGAATATTTTCCTGAAATTTTCTAAAATTCTCATAGTGAATACATATTAATTTCATAATGATGAAATATGAAAGGCATTTTAAAAAATTACTTAGGATGATGGAAGGCCACGATGGAGGAGTAGGAGAAAAGACCATGAGCTCACCTCCTCCTGTGGACACACCAAAGTTACAAATATTTACGGAGAAAGTATTGAAGCCAAAACTTGAAAGACTAGCGGAAAAGAACTTCTATAACTAAATGCATAAAGAAGGAGCCACAGTGACATTAGTAGCAGGGGCAGAGATGCAGTTTAGTCAAGACCCACAAACAGGAGGATAATTACAATTGCAGAGATTCCCCTCAAGGATCAAGCGGTCTGAGCCTCACATCGGGCTCCCCAGCCTTGGGGACCTGAACTGGGAAGATGGGCCCCCAGAATATTTGGCTCTGAAGCCCAGTGGGGCTTAACTTTAAGAAAAGCCAAACGGTGTGGAAGATAGAGACTCCACTTTTTTTTTTTTTTTTGTCTTTTGTCTTTTTATGCCTGCACCCATAGCATATGGAGGTTCCCAGGCTAGGGGTCTAATCAGAGCTGTAGCCATTGGCCTACACCAGAGCCATAGCAACACCAGATCTGAGCCACATCTGTGACCTACACCACAGCTCATGGCAACGCTGGATCCTTAACCCTCTGAACGAGGCCAGGGATCGAACCTACAACCTCATGGTTCCTAGTCAGATTTGTTTTCGCTGCGCCGCGATGGGGACTCCCGAGACTCCACTCTCAAAGGGCATACCTGCAACCTCACACATTTAAAAGGAGCCGGGGTCAGCCTGACCTGCTGATTTTGGAAAGTCTCTCAGAGAGGCAGGGGGTAACTACAGCTCACCCTGAGGACAGACACTGGCAGCAGACATTTTGGAGAGCCTGTTCCACCACATGGACACTGGTGCTAGCAAGTACCAGTTTGGAATCCTTCCTCTAGCTCATTAGCACTGGAACACAGCCCCACCCACCAGCCTTTTGGCTCCAGTGCTGGCACGCCCCAGACCAAGCGACTAGTAGAACAGAGATACAACCCCACCCACCAGCAGGTCTGTTGCTTTAAGACCCCCAGAGCACACAGCTGCCTTAGGACCTGGCTCTGTCCACCAGAGGACCCAGAATCCAGCCTCACCCACCAGTGAGCTGGCACTAGCCCCAGGAACCCCTGGGCCATAGCCCCCACTCACTACAAGGCCAACAACAACCTTGGAAAGCCCCAGGACCTGTTTACCAGCTGGTCAACACCAACTCTGAGACACGGTGGGAAGCCAATTCTGTTCGCCAATGAGCCAGCACTAGCCCAAGGATACCCTGAAATCCAGCCCCACTCACCTTTACCAACAAGCCAAAGCCAGATTTGGGACACCTCAGATCCTGCAACTAGCCATGTCAGGAGCTGGCCCCACCCAACAACAGGTCAACACTAGGTCTGAGACTCCAGGGCCCATAACACCCCTTCCAGAACCCTGCCCTGCTCACTACTGTGAGCCAACAGCCTTTGTGATCTGGTCTCCCCCACCAGCTGCCAGCAGCCTTTGTGAAAGTTAGGGCTGGCAACAAACCAGACCAGAATCCAGCCACGCTTACGAGACCACCCTCAGCAGTCAGCCCATCACAACAGAAGAATCCATGTAGCCCACATAGGGGGCACCCTAGAGCAAATAGCTCTGGGAACAGAGAGCAGTGGGCTGCTGGGATGCATCTGACATCTCCTACAAATATATATATAAAGGGGGGGGAGGGAGGGAGAGAGGGAAAGAGAGAGGGAGAGTACAATGTATAAACCTCACAGTAACCACAAACCAAAAAATCTATAATAGCTACACATAAAGAAAAAAAAGAAGGGGATCCAGACATAACACTAAAGATGGTCATCGAATCACAATGGAAAAGAACAAAAGAGGAAGAAAGGGGTAAAAAGAACTACAAAAGGAACGCAATTAGCAAAAATGTCAATAAGTACATACGTATCAAATAATGACTTTACATGTAAATAGACTGAATTATATATATAATGAAGTATTACTCAGCCATAACAAAGAATGAAATCTTGCCATTTGCTACAACATGGATGAACTTTGAGGGTGTCGTGCTAAGAGAAATAAGTTGGAGGAGACAGATGCTATAAGATTTCACTTATATGTGAAATCTAAACAAAACAAAACAAATGAACAAACGAAACATAAACAGAGTTATGGAGACATAGGACAAAGAGGGGCCTGAGGGGAGGGGCCGGGGGAGGAAAGACATAGCTGAGAGAGATTAGGAAGGACAAAATTTCAGTTGCAAAATAAATGAATCACAGGTATGAAATGCACAGTGTGGGGAATATAGTCAGTAACTAAATCATATCTTGGTGATGACATTTTGTAACTAGACTTATCAGTTACAGAAAAAAAAATCACCATATTGTGTAATAGGAACTAATTGTAGATTTATGGATCAATTATATTTCAAAAGGAAACAAACAAACAAAATCATAGAAAAAGATCAGATTTGCAGTTACCAGAGGTGGGGGTGGGGAGACACTGAATTGGATACAGTCAGTCAAAAGGTACAAACTTCCAGTTATAAGATAAATAAGTACTAGGGATGAAATGCACAACATGAGAAGTATAATTAACCCTACTGCATGTTATATACAGAAATTGTTAAGAGAGCAAATCCTAAGAATTCTCATCACACACACAAACCTTGTTTTCTATTTCTTTACTTAAAAAAAAATTTTTTTTTTGTTTTTTTTAGGGCCACACCTGCGGCATATGGAAATTCCTGAGCTAGCAGTCAAACTGGAGCTGCATCTACAGGCCTGTACCACAGCCACAGCAACGCTGGGATCTGAGCTGCATCTGCAACCTACACCACAGCTTGCAGCAATGCCGGACCCACTGAGTGAGGCCAGGGATTGAACCTGCATCCTCATGGATACTAGTCAGGTTTTTAACCCACTGAGCCACAACGGGAATTCCCATTTCTTTACATTTGTATCTATATGAGACGATGGACGCTCACTAAACTTACTATGGTCATCACAATAATCAAGACCTCACCTGATAATGCAGCACTGGTCCCTCTTGTTCTTCTTCATGTTGAAGTAGCAGCTGTTGGCGATGGCAAAGATGTGTGGCGGCAGCTCCCCTACGTGGCGGTTGTAGTACAGCTGTATCTGCTCCACAGTGTAAAGGGGTAGCACCTGGAATGGGTTCACCGCCACCAGGATGGAGCCTGTGTACGTCTGGGGAAGGGAGGAGCTGGTTAGTGGCCTTCACTCTGAGGATCAGCACTGCCTGGCCCTGACCTTGGCCCTGAGAGCCACCAGGACTAACTGACTCTGGTCAGGAGGTGGGGACTGATTTGGGGTCGAGAGATGAGACACTCAGCTGCTCAGGTCCCACCTCTGGAAAAATAAGGGTTTTCACCAGGAATGAGAGTTCTGGGGACAGGGGGGCATTCACAGGAGCATTAAATGAGGGGGTCATGGTTAATGTTTGGTGTCTTGTCTGGTATCTAGAAAAAGCTCAATAAAAATTGACTGAATGTGTCTTCACCTGCCTTCCCCATGAGGGTGGGCAACAACGGTAGCCCTCATGGATGCCCCCTGCCCCTGAGACCCTAGTTCAGGTTCACCTGCTCATCAGGAGCCTCCCTGGGCCTGCCTGCCCCTCTAGGGTGGGACAGGGACAGCCATCTCTAGAGTCATGTAAGGATCCATGTCATCGTTTTCGTTTTAGTAAAGGAGAGGACAATCTCCCTGGTTCAGGACTATGACAGCCAGATAAATGAATGCTAGCAAAATCCCACGTAGCTGTGGCTCTGGCATAGGCCGGCAGCTACAGCTCCAATCGGACCCCTAGCCTGGGAACCTCCATATGCTGCATGAAGCGGCCCTAGAAAAGACAAAAAAAAAAAGAACGCTAGCAAAGCTCTTTGGGAAGGACAAACTGCAATTCAGTTTAGCTTATTGCTGTTATCAGTTCCAGGAACTAAGCCATCCTCAGCCACAGTGGACTCAGAGTGTCCTGTCCCCAGGAGGCCTCCTCCTTCTCTGCTCTCAGCCCCGCCCTCTGTTTGGGCCCCCTTGCTCATTTCCCACTCCTCCTCCTCAGAGCATCCCAGGAGAAGGGCTGGGCAGAGGTCAATGAGCTGCCTCTATTAGTGAGAGGCTGAGGCAGGGGGTAATGTCCCCGAGTCACAGCCACTCAAGGCAGAGCTGGTATCAGTGCTAGAATATCACTGCTCCTGGGAAGTCTGCATTAGAACAGAGATGCGAACCTTCTATCCACTGCTAGGCTTTGGAAGAAGGACCCACATCTCCCTACCCAGCCCTCCTGGTCATCACAACTCACTACATAGGAAGACGGGGGTCTTCTGCCTGGTGACCCTGTCTCCACCACATACCTAGGAAGGGACTGGGTAGAAGATGACTCCCCATGGCCTCCAGTCCACTCGACCATCAGAACAGGCCTTCTGTTCAACCACAGGTGAAAGGAAGAGGCAGCACTAATTGGGCACCTACTGTGTGTCAGGCACTGTGCTGACATGCTGCAGGTCAGCTTTTTGCACCCTTGCACCATCTTTCAGACTGGGGAGCAGAGATTGATAAGCAGCCTAGCTCACTCACAACGTGAGGCCGTGGGGAGTGGGGACCAAACCAGCTGTGCCCAGTGCATGGTTTGCTTCCCCAGCCAGGTCAGCATATGTGGCCTGAGCCCACTGAGGGAGACCACGTGGCCAGGGGGGACTCACGTAGATTTTGTGCTGTTGGTAGCGGATCAGGAGGTTGTGCACCATGCCTGCCTCGTTCAGGTCCCCAAGGCGGATCATGTCATCCACGCCCTCAGCCGAGTTGGGGTGCATGGGGCTGAGAGTGTCAAGGTCCTCTGCTTGGATCCAGTGTTCCTGGAACAAAGGGCACATTCTCCTGAGCAGTGGCCTCTGCCTGGGACATCTCCTCCACATCCTCAACAGATCTGCCAAGCTGGTGGCCAGAGCCTGGCCAGAGTCGGTTTGTGGTGAAGGGCAAGGGATGGGGTCAATCAGTGGGTGGAGTCAGCATGTGTCTAGGGCGGGGGTCAGTGTGTGCTGGGGCTAAGGGTGACCTTCAGACCAGGGTAGGCGGAGCTTGCAGCCAGGAGTTAGATTTGGGATAATCTGTGACTGGGATCGGGACAGTTTGCAATTGGGGGCTTCACAGATGGCTGTAATAAAAGTGTGCAAGTAAAAGCGATTTTTTAATTTTTTAATGGCATTGCAGACAACCCAGCGGCAGCGAGAGGCGTGAGTAGGGAAGATGGCAGGGACAGTAGCCGGAAAAAACACTGAGTTAAAGGTACAGGAAGAGAGTAGTAATGAGCCGTTGGAGTGCACTGAACAAATAAAGTAAAACACCCAGGCCCCCAAGGCGGCAGCTCATCCTGAAATGTCACAATCTGTAGCTCTCTGACACCAAACATTCCAGGGCACCAAAAGTGGTGGAAAAGTTGACAGCAGCGAACTAGAGGCGAGCTGAGGTGCACCGTAATGAGGCTGAAGAAAGGCCTGTGCGCCGAAAAAATTAAGGGGAAAAGGAGAGGAGAGAGGAAGTCCGATATGGCTGGGAAGGACGGGTTGTGTGGGAAGGCACACTGCGCCAGGCGCTGCGGAGGCTGGGGGCCAGGCGGAGAGGAGGCACAGCCCCTACCCCACGCGCCATGGAAAGTGGCGGCGGGCGCAGCCCTGCACGTGTGCCTCGAGCAGCGCACCCCCCAACCCCGCCCCACGCCATCACAGCAGCTGGCGATCAGGACTCCCAGGTCTTAGATCCCAGTCCTGGGGGTGGGCGCGGGGCCAGGTCGCCTGTGGGTTTTCGAGTCTGCAGCGCGGTGCTCAGAAGGAATGCATGGGACATCCCATCACTGGGAGGCCGGGCCAGCCGCAGGCTGCAGAGCCAAGGGCGCGGGCTGGGTGGGATCGGGCAGGCTGAGCGGGAGGCCTGGGGGCTAAGTGAGCCGGAGGGGATTAAAAAAAAACGGGACATTTTTGCAAGTAGAAGATATTATTGTTAATATTTCACTAGCTTCCTTACTATGGAGCTCACAGGTCATAGTCTGGAATTTTCTCCTCGTAAGCCAAGGCTCCATGTGTCTCACTCTGCAGCCCCTCAGCAAAGAGGGCTGCCTGAGGACTTCAGTGGCCAGCTGGACCGCTCACTCTGCATGCCCTTCTCCACTGCCTATCTCCTGCCTCACCCCTGCCCCCTAGGTGACTGAGCTGGCCCCCCTGGCAGGTCTCTTTGAGTTTCCTACCTTTTCATCTGGGCTGCTTTGGGCCTCCCCTCCAAGCATCTTTCTTGTCTTCCCTTCCCTCCTTCTTGTCCTTCCTGCTCCCCCTCTTTTACTCTGTAAACAAACTCCCTGCCCTCCCCTCCTCTCTGCCACAGCCCCTTTCCCACTTCACTCCTGCTCCCCTAGTTTTCTGTCTGCCAACTTGCTCCTGACTTCTTCACTATAGAAATAGTTCCCAAGACAGACACACCCAATGTTCACCATGATGGGCCTTCCCTGTGGTCTGTCCTGCCACATAGATCCCAGACTTGGGCTCTGGGACCCCTAGTGTTGGCAAGCAGCATCAGAGAAGGGAGGGGGCTCAAGGCCCTGGAGGGGTGAGGGTGGGGCTGAGAAGGCTGAGCCTCTTAGGAGGGCATGGCCATACTCACCTTGCCCTCATCATCTTCAACCAAGATCTTGCCAGGCTTGGTTTCTTTGACGATGCCTCCAATGGCCACACTGATCTTGTTGGCAGAGGTGGGGTTCAGCCACACGTGGTCACCCTGGAGGACAGAGAACATGACTGTCAGATTCTCACTCTATCCCTTTCCTGATCAAGACTTACCTCCCCTGGGGGCTGTCCCTTCCAACCAAGAAACCCCAAGGTGGCTGGGGCATCCTATCTCCAATTGTCCTCTCCCTTTTCCTCCTCCTCCTTCTTTTTCATCTTCCCTTTCTCCTAACCCACTCTCCCCCGTCCAGTTCTTTCTTGTCCTTGCCAGGATGTTAATGGGAGGTGGAAGGGAAAGCTTCCCTGGCCTAGCTTGGTTCTAAGAAATAACAAGATGTTTTTGCAGGAAAGGGTCCCTCTGTGAGGTAGAAAAACAGAGTTTTTGCTTTGTGACCAGCCCATAGTACCCAAGCCCATGGGCTGGGGAAAAGCAAAGACTAAAATCTCACTGGGTTTCTGCTTGGCCTGCAACATGGCATTGATTGACATGAACTTCCTTCTGATCCAAGAAAGCTCACCCCACTTGAAGAGGAGCAATCCAAAAGGAACAAGCACAGGTCCACATGCAAAGATACTGAAATTCAAAAGGAATTTTGAAGTGGTGAGTAACACTCACCAGGGAAAGCAAAAGAACTGCCACAGAGCAGTGGAAAGTTGTGCCCTAGTAATGCACCATCATTTCCAAAAATCAGAAATTAGATACTGAAACAACTGAAAAGGATGAGACGTGAACTGTTAGAGCTCAGGAAACAGTGGAAAAGAAATAATTTACGGACCAGAAATGAAAGCAAAACTGGAAACAACTACAGGGGAATAAGCACTGCTAAAATCATGGTAACGATCATAGACGACAGAGGAAGTTCCCTTGTGGTGCATTGGGATAGGGATCTGGAATTGTCACTGCAGCAGCCACTGCTGTGGTGCAGATTTGATCCCAGGCCTGGAAGCTTCCACATGCTGCAGGCATGGAAAAAACAAATGAACAAAAAACCAAACATATAAGACAAGAGGAGAAAAGTGAGGAAAATTACACAGAAATTTAAAATTAGGATTAAAAAGAAAAGGATAGTTATGGAAGACAGGTGAAAATACAAATAACTGAAGTGCCTAAAGAAGAAAACTAGAGGAAAAAAATCCAGAAAAATTATTATTGTTATTTTGATTTTTATAAACAGTTTCTTTTTTTTTACCTTTTATTTATTTTTTTTGTACTGTATAGCATGGTGACCCAGTTATACATACATGTATATATTCTTTTTTCTCACATTACATGTTCCATCATAAGTGACTAGACAGCGTTCCCAGTGCCACACAGCAGGATCTCATTGCTAATCCATTCCAAAGGCAATAGTCTGCATCTATTAACCACAAGCTCCCAGTCCATCCCACCCCCTCCCCTTCCCCCTTGGCAACCACAAGTCTATTCTCCAAGTCCATGATTTTCTTTTCTGTGGAAAGGCTCCTTTGTGCCGTATATTAGATTCCAGATATGAGTGATATCATATGGTATTTGTCTTTCTCTTTCTGACTTACTTCACTCAGTATGAGAGTCTCTAGTTCCATCCATGTTGCTGCAAATGGCATTATTTTGTTTTTTTATGGCTGAGTAGTATTCCATTGTGTATATCAGAAAAATTATTTAAAGATATAATTCAAGACAACTTTCCAAAAGTTAGTGAAGCCTATAGATTGAACATATACCAGGTACTAGGAAACAATGACAAAGTAAAACCAACTCTAGGACATACACTAGTCAAGGTTATTTGACTTCAAAAATAAAGAAATAATTTTTTGAGATGTAGGCAGAGAAAAGCCAAGTTCACTTATAAGGAGAAGATTCAGGACAAATTCAAATCATGTATGAGAGCAGAACAACTTCTACAAAGATCTCAGGAAAAGAGCACTAGAGCTATTAGGATGGCCATTATAAAAATAACAGAAAATAGCCAGTGTTAGGATGTAGAGTAATTGGAACCCTTGCACACTATTGATGAGAATGCAAAATGATGCAGCCACTGGGGAAAGCAGTATGAAGGTTCCTCAAAAAATTAAAAATAGAATCACCATATGATCCAGCAATCCCATGTCTGGATATATATCCAAAGAAATTCAAAGTAGGATCTCAAAGACATATTTGCCATCCCACTTTCTTTGCAGCATTATTCGACTATTCATAATAGCAAGAGGTAAAAGCAACCCAAATGTCCACTGGCATATGGACAAATAAACAGAAATGTAGTCTATAAGTCATTCCTCAAAACACTTGGGGTATTGATTCCAGGAGCCCCTGCAGATACCAAAATCCATGAATGCTCAAGTGCCTTATAGAAAATAGCATAGCACAATGAGTACTATACACAATGGAATATTATGCAGCCTTAAAAAGAAGGAAATCTTCTCTTGTACTACAGTGTAAATGGACCTCAAGGATATTATACAAGGTAAGAGAAGTCAGTCACAGAAGGACAAATGCTGTATGATTCCACTCATAAAGTATCTAAAGCAGTCAAAAATCATAGAAACAGAAAGTAGAAAGGTGGTTGTCAGGGACTGGAGGAGGAGGGAGGGAAAAAAATGTTCAATGAGTGTAGAGTTTCAAGAGTGCAAGATGAAAATGCTTTCAGATATTTTGCACAGCAATGTGAAAATACCTAACAATACTAATTGTACATTTAAGAATGGGGAGTTCCCGTCATGGCGCAGTGGTTAACGAATCCGACAAGAACCATGAGGTTGCAGGTTCGGTCCCTGCCCTTGCTCAGTGGGTTAACGATCCGGCGTTGCCTTGAGCTGTGGTGTAGGTTGCAGACGCAGCTCGGATCCCACATTGCTGTGGCTGTGGCGTAGGCCTGTGGCTACAGCTCCGATTGGACCCCTAGCCTGGGAACCTCCATATGCTGTGGGAGTGGCCCAAGAAATAGCAACAACAACAACAACAACAACAACAACAAAAAATGGTTAAGACAGTAAATTTAATGTTATGTGTTTTTTACTACAATTTAAAACAATAGAAAAAATCCAATAATTTTTTATCCAGCCAAACTGTCATTCTAGCTTAAAGAGATCAAACTTTTTTAAGATAGTTAGGGGACAAACTTGTCAACAGTACAAAGAAAGAAAATAGGTCCACACCAACACACATGATCATGAAGTGTCAAAATACTTAGAACAAAGAAAAAATTACAAATGCTTTCAGAGTGAAAAATGTTTTATGCCAAGGCTCAAGAATTAGAATGGTATAAGACTTTTTTTTTTTTTGGCTTTTTGCAATTTCTTGGGCCATTCCCACGCATATGGAGATTCCCAGGCTAGGGGTCTAATCGGAGCTGTAGCCACAGGCCTACGCCACAGCCACAGCAACGCGGGATCAGAGCTGTGTCTTCAACATACACCACAGCTCACGGCAACACCGGATCCTTAACCCACTGAGCAAGGCCAGGGATCAAACCCGCAACCTCATGGTTCCTAGTCGGATTCATTAACCACTGAGCCACGACGGGAACTCCAGTATAAGACTTCTTAATAGCAATGCTGGAAACCAGAAGGAGTACAATTCTTCACACTTTTCAGGGACAATTATATCCAGCTGACATTCAATATGAATAAACATATTTTTGGACCTGCAAGTTGTTATAAATATTTACCTTGTATGTACCCTTTCTCAGGAATCTATTACAGGTTGTATACAATGGAATACTACTCAGCCATTGAAAAGAACAAAATAATGCCATTTGCAACAACACGGATGCCACTAGAGATTCTCATACTAAGTGAAATAAGTCAGACAGAGAAAGACAAATACCATATGATATCACTTACAAGTGGAATCTAAAATATGGCACAAATGAACCTATCTGCCAAACAGAAACAGTCTCACAGACATAGAGAACAGATTTGTGGTTGCCAAGGGGAAGGGGGGAGGGTGTGGGATGGATGGAGAATTCGGGGTTAGTAGATGCAAACTATTACATTTAGAATGGATAAGCAATGAGGTCCTACTGTACAGCACCGGGGACTCTATCCAATCTCTTGGGGGTAGAACATGATGGAAGTTAATGTGAGAAAAAGAATGTGTGTGTGTATATATATATATATATATATATATATATATATGTATGTATGACTGGGTCTCTTTGCTGTGCAGAAGAAATTGGCACAGTATTGTAAATCAACCATACTTTAATTTAAAAAAAAAAGAAAAAAAGAGAGTAAACCTAGAGAGAGAAAGACCTTGGGTTCAGGAAAAGGGATTCAGGGCAAAGAGAGGTGAACGTAAAGTTCAGGGTGGTTTTGGAGGAGATCCCAAGACGTTCCCAAGCAGAGCCAGAGAGTATGATAGGGGAGAGAGTGCTCTGGGAGAGGATCAGGAGTGAGAACTAGAAGATGCCAGTTCAGATGCTGCATCAGCAATTCTGGGAGACTATTCTTCCTGAGGGTGAAACTGACTGAACTATCAGGTGAATCATTTTGAAGGGAGATTGATGTATCTGGGAGAAACCTGGGGTGGGGGTTACATTGTGATAAATACATGGAAAACAAAGCAGATTGGGGAAAAGGATAATTACAAAGTGTAGCAAAGGGTACACTTGGCTCGGTAGAGAGGAGCATTTTCTTAGATAAAATAAGTAAACTCTGGAGTTCCCTGGTGACCTAATAGTTAAGCATTCGGTGTTGTCACTGCTGTGGCTTGGGTTTGATCTCTGACCAGGGAACTTCTGTAAGCTGTGGGTGTGCCCCCCACCCCAAAAGTAAATTCTGCATGTAGATCTGATGAAACCTAGGATTTAACAATTTCGGGAGAAAGCAGAGCCAGAAAGTATGATAGAGATAGATAGTGCTCTGGAAGGGAGTCAGGGGTGAGGAGCTAAGGCCTTTCTCACCTAGTGGGAAGTCAATTGTAGACTATTCCTGGCACCCCAAACTCAAGTAGCTCTGTACGCATGTTTTTAAGAGACTCAGAGGGAAATATCAAAGAATCAACTAGAAAGTGGATGGTGGTCACCTCTGTGGAAGAGGAAGTAGGGAACTGATCCTTTAAACCTTATGCAACTCAAAGCTAAATGAAAGAGAACAGAAGTTCCCATTGTGGCACAGCAGAAATGGACCCAACTAGTATCCATGAGGATGCAGGTCTGATTCCTGGCCTCACTCAGTGGGTTAAGGATCTGGTGTTGCTGTGAACTGTGGCGTAGGTCATAGATGCAGGTTGGATACTGTGTTGCTGTGGCTGTGGTGTAGGCCTGCAGCTGTAGCTCCAATTGGACCCAATTGGACCTGGGAACTTTCATATGTCATGGATGTGGCCCTAAAAAAAAAAAAAAAGAAAGAAAAAGAACAGCAAGAAACAGCTGCTACAGGATATAGAAGACCAGCCTGAGCAACCTCCTGGGCTCAGTGAACTAATTAAATCACATCAGGAACCTCGGAGACATGGAGAAGCTTTCTTAAAAGGATGAAATTTCAGCATAAAAATTGTGGTGTGCATGAGTTATCTTTATGGCTCAGCGGTAATGAATCCTACTAGTAGGCATGAGGATGCAGGTTCGATTCTGGGCCTCAATCGGTGGGTTGACGATCTGGCATTGTCATGAGCTGTGGTATAGGTCACAGATGTGGCTCAGATCCTGAGTTGCTGTGGCTGTGGTGTAGGCTGGCAGTTGCAGCTCTGATTTGACCCCTAGCTTGAGAACTTCCATATGCCATGGGTGCGGCCCTAAAAGGAAAAACTCTTTAGACAAAACAAACAAACAAATAAACAAAAAAAAAAAACAAAACAGGCAAAGAAAAAGAAAAAGAGAAAAAAGAAAATAAAATTTCAGTATGCAGCTGCAACAGTCAGCAAATCACCAAGGCAAGAAGATCGTAGGTCAAAGATCATAATCATAGATGACTGGCATCTCACAGCAAACTTGACCATTTCCAATCCACACTGAACGATAGGTGTCAGCCCAACATGAGCTGGAAGAATAAAGAAAAGACCTGAAGCATGACTTCTGCTCACTCCATTAGACCAAAGCTCTACTAGGAAATACATGAGAAGCCAAGCAGCAGTAAACAGAGATTTTTCATGGGCTCTATTGGAGGAAAGAATTGACTGTGTAAAAGCAACTGAATCAGGAAAAGAATGAACGAGAAGAGATAAAGCAGAAGCTGTCAGCTGCAAAGAAAGTAAAGTCTATATTGCGGTTCAAGGAATAGAGGATGAGTTGCAGAAAGCAGAGAGATGTATGGAAAAACCTGACAACTGCCTGCTGCCCATGAAGCAGAAAAGCTTTTTCCCCAGCCCGAGACAGAAATTACAACAAGGAAACTCAATGACCCAAGGCCATGAAGAAGCCACATCCAGGGAACTTGATCCTCAGCTTCCAAGGTGGGTGGGAGCTTCTGGCCATTGGCTGAAATGGCTGCTGTGCCCTGATCCCATGAGCCCACCTGCCAATTCTTCTCTTTCCAAAGTAGAAGAGACAGACCTAGAGATGGCTCTGTACTGCATTTACTTAGATAAATGGAGGGTCAGATGGGCCATGGAGGAATCTGCAGCAGGAGGCCTCTGGTTTAAGCTCCAGTGCAGGTCCATCGGAAGACCCAAAGAACCCAAAGAGACAGATGTCATAGTTACTGCTGGTGCTGAGGATCCTGTTTTTCCCAGGAATGCCCCCTACTGCCTGCTCATTGGATCACCTCCACCTGTGATAAAGTATAGATTGAGGATTGATTGAGGATCGGGAATGACAGATTAGCCATCAAGCTCCACAAATATTTATGGCTTCATAAATTGTAGATGGTGCCAATCTAGCAGAGAGAGACTTTGAATTTCAAAGTATTTCCACCCAGTGTTGCCCACTGAAGGTTCCCTGATCCTCTGCACACTGGTATGAAAAACTTTATAGTCCTCATTTGGAAGGAAAATGGGGTTTCAGTAAAGTGACTGAAAGCCAACCTACACCCTGGGCCTTGGGATGGCCCAGAAAGAGTGACAGCACCAGGCTCTGGGTGTCTTCAGTTGCCTCTTGGGTGGGGGTGGAGAGCCAGTGTTGTGGTTGCAGCAAGAGAAAGGCCTATTTGCATGTCCATATTTACAATAACCAAGACATGGAAGCAGCCTAGGTGTCCACTGACAGAAAAAGATTAAAGAAGATGTGGTACATACATATGCAATGGAATGTTACTCGGCCATAAAAAAAGAATAAAATAATGCCATTTGAAGCAATATGGATGAACCTAAAGATTATCATACTAATTGAAGTAAATCAAACAAAGACAAATCTCATAAATATCACTGATATGTGGAAACTATAATATAAATGAATTTATTTACAACACAGAAACAGATTCAAAGATATGGAAAAAAAATTTTATGGTTACCAAAAGGGAAAGGGGGTGGGAGAGGGATAAACAAGGAAATTGAGACTAGCAGATACAAACAACTATGTATAAAATAGATAAGCAACAAGGTCTAACTGCATAGCACAGCAAGCTATAGTCAATATCCTGTAATAAACCATAATGGAAAAGAATAACAATATATATTAAATATATATAAAAGAAGATGGCTGTCTGCAAGCCAGGGAGAGAGGCTTCACATGACACAAATCCCATTAGAACCTCAATTTAGGACTTTCAACCTCCAGATCTCTGAAAATATAATTTCTGTAGTTTAAGCCTCCCAGTCTATGCCGTTTTGTTACAGCAATCTGAGCAGATTGATAGAAAGCCCCTTTGCAGTCAGACAGTTCTCAGCTCTCCTCTGCATTCCATGAGCTACATAGCCTTGAGCAGGTCGCTAAATTTCCCTGGGCTTCAGTTTGCTCCTCTGCTGAAAGGGGTAGCTTTACAGGGCTGTTATCAAGATAGACTGTGATATGGGTAAGGAACCTAGATAGCACCCAGCACAGAGGAGGCACAGAGAGACAATATGGAATTAATAGGTTCAGTATGGTTCTGTCCTTTAGTCAACAATCACTTGGATGCTAGGAAGGATTCACTGATGAATAAGACAACCACCTTCCTCTCAAGGAACTTGCAATCTTATTATTTTTTTAATTTATTTAAAATTTTTTTACTTTCTTTTTTTCTTTTTAGAGCTGCACTCACAGCATATGGAAGTTCCCAGGCTAGTGGCCGAATCGAAACTGCAGCTGCAGGCCTATGCCACAGCCACAGCAACACCAGATCTGAGCCATATCCATGACCTACACCGCAGTTTGTGGTGATGCCAGATCCTTAACCCACTGAACAAGGCCAGGGATGGAACCTGCATCCTCATGGATACTAGTCGGATTCTTAACCTGTTGAGCCACAATGGAAACTCTGGAAATTGCAATCTGAGAAGACAGAACAGACCCATAATTGCAACTGAGAGGAGTATGTCCCCAGGAGGTATCTTTCTAACGCTGCATGAAGTTAGTCCCAGTCCCAGTGGGACCCTTGGAACTCATGCATCCCATGGGTCTATTCTTTCATGAAACAAACCTGCTTCATTCTAAAATCTCCTCATACTCCAAAAGGGTGCCAAGTCCTAATGTTTATGATTTTGTTACCCAAAGCCCTTGCAACCTGAGCTTTTAGACCATGTGTGTTCTCTCTCCAGCCTAAAACAGCCTTATCTCTCTTCTGTAGCTGCTTATTCTGTGAGTCATATGCTTAGAGGGTTCAGGAGCCAACAAATGAGAAAACCCTTTGTCAAGATATTTTAGGCTCTGAATATAAGTTAGGGATTACTGTGTATTCATGGCCACTCTGTCAAGGCCCAGAGGTTGGCCAAACTCCTTTTCTTTAGGTGCTATTATCTGTCTTGTTCTTCAAATTCCCTGCCTCTCGTATTTTCCTTATAGGGTCTCATTGCCTCTCTTCTTCTTTCCTTGGGAGTGATTTGACTCAGCCCTTGGCAACTCCTAGGAACAACCCTTAGATGGAAAAGATACAGTTCTTACCAGTCTTAAGCCTGACATCCTGAGGCAGCGGCTCCTGACAGCCTGTGTGCAGAGAGAAAGCAGAAGGTCAGCGTTCATGGCCCTGACTTGGAGCTTTGGAGGGTAGGGGCCACGTGTGTTCCCTGTCATGGCCCTGAGTGCCTGGCCTGGGGCCAAGAAATGACTCTTAATAAACGGATGGATGAGTCATAGTCCCATCACAAGTGTAAGAGGAGGCCCTCCCAGCTTCTTCTATCCTAGCTCATCTTCACTGGAGGTCTATTTTGCAGTCAGCCCTGGACTAGACATAGGGAATGGAGTGGTTCTTAGGACACTGTCCCTGACATCCAGATGATCAGACTGCATCTGGTCAGACATCTGTAAGAACCAGCCATCACCATATACCACAAGGAGCGCTGAGGGAAACAACTATAAACACAACATACTTTATCTAAACCTCACGGTATCCCCTCAAACAGGATATCCCCCCGTTTCGTTCATGAGACGTCAAAGGAAAGGTGACCTGTTCATCAGTAGCATGGCTAGGAATTCAACTTGGGCCTACCTTTTTTCAAACCTGTCCCCAGCTCCTGGCCCCCTCCCAGGTGCTTGGGAGCTCACAGGCAGGCCTATAGCTGCCAGCAGGTGGCGGAGGGGAGGAGGAGCGCTGCCTGCCACTAGCCTTGCGCTTCCTTGCCGGGGTTAGCAGAAGGCAGGTACTGGCTTTTTGGTGCATCACATGATCCCCACTTCTAACCTGTCCCACCCCCACCCCCCACCCACCTACCCCCGCCCCGGGAGGGACCCAGGAAATATTTGTTCAGTGAAACAGAGAACAAAGCCCTTGGAGAGGATGTGATTTGACCATGGCTTTGCCAAATGAGTAAGAATTCATAATTGAAGGAAAAGGGGTCACACGCTAGGAACACTGCAATTTTAGCAAAGGCAGAGGGGAAAGAGCCCAGGTTGTGAGGGGTCAGCGTGGTTAGGTAGAGTAGACCGAGTGGGGAGATATGAGCAGAGTAGGGGTGTAGGGAGTGGATGAGTGTGACAGAATATCTTTGCCAATCTGTTCTGCTGGACAAAGACTTTTCTAATTCCAACATTCATTTAGTGCATGGGCATTTATACACCTAGAGCAATCTACGCCTTCCAGCATTTATTGAATGCCTACTATGTAGGAGGCACTAGTCAGATGGAGTTTCCTCGTTAAGCTCTGAGGCTACTGATCTTTCAAGGGGACCCTGGTCCATCCCCCACCTCACATATCCTAGGAGGTAGTGGGTGGGAAAGATGCAGGGGGGCATTGTCCACTCCCTGGTTCCCCACTGTTGCTCTGGCTCCTCCCTTCTCCATCCCAGCTAGGAATTTGAGGCCCAGCTATGTTCTTTGTCACTCTCACCCCTCGCCCATGGCACCGACTTCCACAAACATCACATCATCCCTCTCCAGACACCAGGATCTGCTTCAGGAGTGCCCCTGCCAGTCCTGCCAGCCCTGAGGGATGACCTGCCACATGTCCTGAATCTCACTCCTCTGACCCCCAGACTCCAACTGACCTCTACTCCTCCTCAATTGGCCCTGGGCTTCCTGTGTCCCAGAACTTCTCCACTTCAGGAGCCATGTCCTCCAACTGCTACTCTCCAGCTGTACCCCAGACCAGCACGAGGCAACTATTCCCTCATTTCATCGCAGCCCCTTGGCCCTTTCTTTTTTCCCCAGTCTATCAACAAGGCATCCTAGGGAGTTTCCATTGTGGCTCAGTGGTAACAAATCCGACTAGTATCCACTATGTCATGGGTTCGATCCCTGGCCTCACTCAGTGGGTTAAGGATCTGGCATTGCCGTGAGCTGCTATGCAGCTTGCAGACACAGCTTGGATCTCAAGTTACTGTGGCTGTGACATAGGCTGGAAGCTGCGGCTCTGATTCTACCCCTAGCCTGGGAACTTCTATATTCCACAGGTATAGTCATAAAAAGACACAAAAAAACAAAACAATGACGAAAACAGAAATTTAAAAAAAAAAAACCAAGGCATCCTAGCTTCATTTCTATGCCAACCAGCCTAGAAACTGGTTTTAAAAAAATTTTTTTCTGGAACAAAGTGGTTTTATAAATATCCATCACTGGAATATAAAAATAAAGTACAATAAGCTGCCCACTATGTGGATCCTCCTCGTTTACCACTGTCTTGTGAGTGTTGTTGACACTTGTGAGTGCTCTCACTTTGCAAAGTCCCAACACTGAGCTGAGCATGCTAAGGATGGGTCACATCATCTTGACAACTGGAATCCAGGAATATTCATGGCTTGCACTTCCTCTAGGATTTTGGAAATGCCCAGGGACCTGTGAGTGGGCCCTGGTCAGTTCTTTTTGTAACAAAAACAAAAATATTCCTATTTCAAAGCTTACTCTTTGAACACCTTGATCTTTGTTGCTGAAGAGAGAAATCACCCTCAGCTGCCAGCTGTGCCCACTCCTTGCCTTTCCCTATTCCTCTGAGCATTTAAACAACTCCCCAGGGAAAGGGACCCCCTGACAGCCCTGCTCTCTCAAGCCTCCTCCTTCAGGGCTTTTGCTTTATCAGTTACTGTGGAGGTTCGAATATATCCTCAAATGCTTTTCACAGCTCCAAAGATGGAGGCTCATTCTCCCTACCTTGGGTGTGGACTTAGTGACTCCTTTCTAATAAACAGAATAAGGTGGAAGTGATGTAGTGTACTTTCTGGGACTATTCATAAAATGCTCTGTGGCTTCCTCCTTGCTCTCTCTAAGATCACTCAGCCTGGAGAAACTTGCTGCCATGTCATGAAGACACTAAAGCAGCCCAGAGGGGCGACCCACGCTGTGAGAAACTGAGGTCTCCAGTCAACAGCCAGCGATCTTGGAAGCAGATCTTCCGGCCATGGTCAAGTCTTCTGATGACCAGAGCTCCAGCCAGTACCCTGACTGCAACCTTGTTATGGGTTGAATTGTATCCCACCCCCTTACCCCCAAGTTCCCATGTTGAATTCTTAGAATGGGACTATATTTGAAGATAAGGCTTTTAAAGAGGTGGTGAAGTTAAATTGAGGCTGTTGGGTGGGTCTAATCCAACGTGACTAATGTCCCTGAAAGAAGACAAAGAGATGTGAGAGGTGTGTGTGCAGACGGAAGGCTATATGAGGACAAAAGATCTACAAGCCAAGGAGAGGGGCCTTGGGAAGAACCACCCCTGCTGGTATCTTTGGTCTCGAACTTCCATCTCCAGAACTGTGAGAACATAAATGTCTGTTGTTTAGGCTGCCAATTCTGTGGCATTTTGTTATGGTCGGTCTAGAAAATGAATGCAAACTTCATGAGGGTTCCTGGCCTTCTGCCCGGCTAAGCCACACTTGGATTTCAGAAATTGTGTGAGAAAATGAGTATTTGTCATTTTAAGCTGCAAAGTTTTGGAGTCATTTTTTTATGTAGCAATAGGTAACTAATACAATTACCCCTTCTCTCACATCTTCATTCATTCTTACTCTTTTTTGCCTTCCTGCAGAAAGATGCAAATCTTGTCTATCTTAGAATGGATTTTCTTGGCCCCATGGCACCCTCCAGCTATTGTCTTCCTCTTGCTTCGACTCTACAGCTAAACTGCTTGAAAGACTTGCACCATCATGCTGCTTCCACTCTCTTGCCCTTTATGCCTTCCCAAGCCTTGGGTCACACACACATACCCACAAACACTACACCAACTCCTCCAGAGACAACATTGCACAAATCAATGCCAGGACTCTTTCAGCCATTCCCCCTTCCCTGACCATGCCCCCTTGGCTTCTGCAGGACTGCACTTCCCTGTCTTTCCTTTGCTTCTGGGGGTCCCCTCAATCTCCTCCCAAGGTCCTTTCCCTTGCCCTGATCTCTTGGTGGCTGGGGGGAGATGCTAGTTGTTTTTATCTGCCTGATATGCCTTCTGTATTTTCTTCTTGGGAAACCCTCCCCCCATGTCCAAAATGTTTCTGATAGGGACCATGAATCATAGTACCCCAGAGATGGCATGTGATCCAAGCAAGGGTCAAGCACAGGTTTTCCCTGAGATGTTATGAATTGGAGCTGGGTTAGTTTTCTCTCTGGTTGCAAAATTTTGAAGTGTGATTCCATAACTGCTGGGGGCTATATCTTAGTGTCCTGAAAATAGCTAATATGAGAGAATACATTTGGCAGGCCAGGAGGGAATGAAATAAAAGACAGAAATCTTGCCTTTGCCTTTTTGCATTTTATTATTTGAGCCAAGCCATCTGGACTTTCATCGAAATCATAGAATTCTTATCTATCTGGTGGCTCTCATTCTATTCTCTTTTAGCCTGTCCACTCACCTTGTGCATTCCTACTTTCTCTCAGGGACATTGACAGGATCAAAGCCCTTCCAAGCCTAAAATCAATGCCTCCAACCCTCATCTATATTCAGAACTCCAGGCTTACCAATGCCCTATTCTTTGGATATCTTCAGCAGAAAGTCTGCAGATACATAAAAATCAACATGACTACATATCTCCTCTTCCCCCTACCCATCCTTTCCCCTTCATTCTTTAACTCAATGAATGAAACTAGAAATTATTGAAGGAAACACTGGAGTCATCCTGTTACCCTCGTATCCCAATGATCACTAGGATTTGAAGATTCCATATTCTAAAAACCTGAAGTTCCCAACTATATGTTATCTATAAGAAACTCACTTTAAATATAAAGATATAGATAGATATCTGATAAAGAGATAGAGAAAAATATACCTGACTAATACAAATCAAAAGAAAGCTGGAGTAGCCACACTGATTTCAGGCAGTGCTGACTTCAGGGAAAGGTAAATTATGAGGAATATAAAGTGATATTACATAATAATAAAAGGGCCAGTTCCCTAAGAAGATATGACATTACTTACTTGTATATGCCTAACAACAGCGCATCAAAATACATGTGGCAAAAACTGGTAGACCTACAAGGAGAAAAGATAAATCTACTATTATAGTTGGAAACTTTAACACCTTTCTATCAGCAATTGACATACTTGGCAGGCATAAAATAAGTAAGGACATAGTTGAACTGAATAGCACCATTACCTAACAGGATTTAATTGACATTTTTAGAATACTTCATCTGACAACAGCAGAATATAACTTCTCCTCAAGTTCACATGGAATATTCACCAATACAGACAACTTTCTGGGCCATAAACACCCTTGAGAAAATTTAAACATAAAAATTATATGGAGTTCCCATCGTGGCT
Source organism: Phacochoerus africanus (assembly GCF_016906955.1). Classification (NCBI taxonomy): domain Eukaryota; kingdom Metazoa; phylum Chordata; class Mammalia; order Artiodactyla; family Suidae; genus Phacochoerus; species Phacochoerus africanus. The sequence goes on from NC_062546.1 coordinate 125,268,460, forward strand.
CCGTTAACGAATCCTACTGGGAACCATGAGGTGGCGGGTTCGATCCCTGGCCTTGCTCAGTGGGTTAAGGATCCGGCATTGCCATGAGCTGTGGTGTAGGTTGCAGACGCGGCTCGGATCCCGCGTTGCTGTGGCTCTGGCGTAGGCTGGTGGCTACAGCTCCGATTCTACCCCTAGCCTGGGAACCTCCATATGCCTCAGGAGTAGCCCAAGAAATGGCAAAAAGACAAAAAAAAAATTATATAATGTCTGCTCTCAGACTATGATGAAATTAAGCTAGATATCAAAATAGCTGGAAAATCCCCAAATATTTGGAGGCTAAGAAACATAAATAACAAGGAGTCAAAGAAGTCTCAAGAAAATTCTTAAAATGTTTTCAAATAAATGAAAATTCAAATCAAGGATGATGGAGCAGGAGGACATGGAATTCATCTTCCTCCATGAACATATCAAAAATACATCCACATGTGGAACAATTCTCACTGAAAACTAACTGGAGACTAACAGAAAGACTTGTACAACCCAGACTCTAAGAAAGATACACATGGAGTTCCCGTCGTGGCTCAGTGGTTAAGGAATCCAACTAGGAACCATGAGGTTGTGGGTTCGATCCCTGGCCTTGCTCAGCGGATTAAGGATCCGGCATTGCCATGAGCTGTGGTGTCGGTTGCAGACGCGGCTCAGATCCCGTGTTGCTGTGGCTCTGGTGTAGGCTGGTGGCTACAGCTCTGATTTGACCCCTAGCCTGGGAACCTCCATATGCCGCGGGAGCGGCCCAAGAAATGGCAAAAAGACAAAAAAAAAAAAAAAGAAAGGAAGGAAGGAAGGAAGGAAGGAAGGAAGGAAGGAAGGAAGGAAGGAAGAAAGGATGAAAGATAGAAAGATACACATAAAATTGGGAAGAGAAGCAGTCAAGTGGGGACCTGTGTCCCTGGGAGGTGACTCAGAAGAAAAAAGAGAGTACATGGGCACAGACCCTCCCTGAAGAGGAGCAGTTTGAGCCACATTGGGTACCCAAGCCCTGGGATCTGACAAAGAGAAGATAAGCCCCCTTGGCTGGTTGGAGGGCCCGTGGGACTAACAGGAGGACTGTGGATACCTTGGACCCTACTTGTAAGGAGCACATGAATACTTGTTAGCACCCAAAGCAGGGTGGAGAGGGTAGATTGAAACCACACACCTGGCTGACTGGTTTCCCAGGACCACCCTGGAACATGCCCTATCCTGAGCGAAATGAATGTCCCAGTACCACTTGCCCTGTGCCATAGCTTCACACTGGTGTGACGGCTGTCGCGACCAAGGAGAAAGCTCTGCTGTGAGAGTCTGTGGCAGCTCAAACACTAAGCAGCTTCTGAGCACAGAGGGGGCCATTTTAATGGCAATTGTACAGATATCACATCAGAAGCAGTCCAGATTCTGATTGTAGCCATATCACTATACACTGTGCTTGACCCTCACCATACTCACACCAGCCCCTCTTGCTCCAGCACTGCCCCCTTCTGGACTGAAGGTGCTGGTTCTGGAAGGAGGACGGGCACATTCTTAAAAAGAAATTAGCTGGCTCACATCTAACACTCAGGGCTTCTGTTCCAGCAACTTGGGACCTAACCCCTCTGTTGATAAGGCAGTGTTGGCCGCTGAGCAGAGGGGAATCCTCCAATTTACACCTGGCTCTAGTCCTAGCCTCTCCTCCTCCAGTCCCACCTACTACCAAGGTGATAGCAGCCAACGCATTCCAAGGAAAGATGTCATTTCCAATCATGTCAAATCTAGCTCTCCTGTAATTCTCATTGTGGTTCAGTGGGTTAAGAACCCAACTAGTATCCATGAGTACATGGGTTTGGTTCCTGCCCTTGCTCAGTGGATTAAGGATCCAGGATTGCTGCAAGCTGTAGCATAGTTCACAGACACAGCTCAGTTCTAGCATGGCTGTGGCTGTCACATAGGCCAGAAGCTGCAGCCCCAATTTGGCTGCTGGCCTGGGAACTTCCACTGCAGCAAGTGCAGCTGTAAAAAAAAAAATCTGGTTCTGCCAGCAAAGCCATTGGGCACGTGTAAAATGTATAGGGACATGTCTACATAAGGACACCCCTTCAAGACAACCATAGGTAATAATTTCACACAAATTCAAAGAGACAGAGAAGAATAATTAAAATGAGGAGAGAGAACAATTTGTCTCAGTTGAGAGCAAGAGAAAAACCCTTGAAAAAAAAAACTCATGAAACAGAATTTACTACATAAAAATTCAAAGCATTAGTGGAGCTCCCTTGTGGTGCAGTGGGTTAAGGCTTAGGTCCCTGCTGTGGCGTGGGTTCAATTACTGGCCTGGGAACTTGCATATGCCATTGGCGTGGCCAACCTCCCCCCAAAGCATGAGTAATAAGAATGCTAACTGAATTATGAAAAGAATAGATGAACACAGAGGATTTTAAGGAAATATAAAATATTAAAAAGAAGCAGTCAGAACTGAAGAATACAAGAACTCAAATGAAAAACATACCAGAAGAAATGAACAGCAGACTAGGTGATACAGAAAAATGCATAAGCAATATGGAGGGTTGGATGATGGAAATCACCCAAGCAAAACAGCAAAAAGAAAAACAAAATTAAAAAAAATGAAAACAGTTTAAGGAATCTTTGGGATAACATCGAGCATACCAATATTCACATTGTAGGGGTCCCAGAAGAAGAAGGGATAGAGAAGAAAGTAAAAAATGTATTGAATGAAATTATGGCTGAAAACCTCCAAAGCATGAAGAAAGAAAAAGTTACACAGGTACAGGAAGCATAGAGAACCCTAAATAAGATGAGCCCAAACAAACCCACACCAAGATATATGGTAATTAAAATGGAAAAGTTAAAGAAAAAGAGAGAATTCTAGAGGAAGCAAGAGAAAAACAAAAAGCTATATACAAGAGAGCCCCCATTAGACTATCAGCTGATTTCCCTGCAGAAATTTTACAGGTCAAAAGGAAGTAGCATGATATATATATATATATATATATATATATATATATATATATATATATATATATATATATAAAATGCTGAAAGGGAAAACCCTGAAACCTAGGATAGTCTACCCAGCAAGATTATCATTTAGAATTCATAGAGAAAAAAATTCTCAGACAAGCAAAAATTGAGTTCATTAATACTAAACCAACCTAAAAACAATGTTAATTGGAAAAGAAAAGGCTATAACAAGACATAAGCATCTACAAGAACGAAAAAAAATCTCACTGGTAAAGGCAAATATGTAGTAAAGGCTGAGGATCAACCACTTAGATAAGCTAGTACAAAGATTAAAAGACAAAAAATTGTCAAATCAAATATAACTAGGATAATCAGTAAAGGCATAAACATGAAGATGCAAAATATAATACCAAAAATACCAAGTGTGGGGGAATGGAATAGAACATGTAGATCTTTAAGAGAGTGTTTGAAATTTAAAAACAACATGTTTAAAACAATTAGACATAGTTATAGGTCAATATATATGAACCTCATTGTAGCCACAAATCACAAACCTACAATGTATACAAGCATACATATCAAGCATATCACTAAAATAAAAGTTAAAAAAAAAACAAATTACAACAGAAGAGACAAAAAGAATAAGAAAAGAACAGGGAGGAATTACAAAAAGAGGAGTTCCCACCGTGGGTCAGCAGATTTAGAACCCAGCTAATATCCACTAAGATGCGAATTCAATCCCTGGCCTCGCTCAGTGGGTTGGTGATCCAGGCTTGCTGTGAGCTGTGGTGTAGATTGCAGATATGGTTTGGATCCCACGTTGCTGTGGCTGTGGCATAGGCTGGCAGCTGTAGCTCTGATTTGATCCCTAGCTTGGAAACTTCCATATGTTGTGGGTGCAGCCCTAAAAAATGAAAAAAAAAAAAAATCCCAGCATGGTATCTATACAAAAGACATATGGATCAATGCAGCAGAATAGCGAACCCAGAAATAAACCCATGTTCTTATGGTCAATTAATATATGACAAAGGAGGCAAGAACATATAATGGAGAAAAAACAGTCTTTTTAATAAGTACTGCTGGGAAAACTTGGCAGATGCATGTAAAAGAATGAAATTATAACATGTCCTCACGCCATGTACAAAAATATGTGGAGGAAACACAAAATGGACTAAAGACTAAATGTGAGACCTGAAACTGTAAAACACTAGAAGAGAGTGTAGGCAGAACACTCTTTGATGTAAGTTATAGGAATAATTTTTGTAGCCATCTCCTGAGGCAAATGGAATAAAAGCAAAAAAACCAAACCAAACCAAACCAAAAGAAAACAAACAAAAAAACTACACTGAACTAAATAGGACTTAATTAAACCTAAAATCTTTTTCACAGCAAAGGAAAATATCAACAAAATTAAAAGACAACTTACTGAATGAATTTGTGAGAAAATACTCACAAATAGTATGACTGATGAGGGCTTAATATCCAAAATTTAAAAACAGTTCATGCAACTCAATTTTTTTTTGTCTTTTTGCCATTTCTTGGGCCACTTCCGCGGCATATGGAGGTTCCCAGGCTAGGGGTCGAATCGGAGCTGTAGCTGCCAGCCTATGCCAGAGACACAGCAACTCGGGATCCGAGCCGCATCTGCAACCGACACCACAGCTCACGGCAATGCCGGATCGTTAACCCACTGAGCAAGGGCAGGGACCGAACCCACAACCTCATGGTTCCTAGTCAGATTCGTTAACCACTGCGCCATGACGGGAACTCCCAACTCAATATTAAAAAAAAACAAAAACCAATTTTAAAGCAGCCAGAAAGCCTGAATATATATTTTCCCAAAGAATATGTACAGATGATCAACGGACACAACTAAATGCTCAACATCACTAATCATCAGAGAAATGCGAATCAAAAACACAATATTACCTCAATTTGTCAAAATTTTATCATCATCTTCAAAAAACTAAAAATAGAACTACCATATGATCCAGCAATTATACCCCTGAGTAGTCCAGGAAAAAATAGAAACACTAATTTGAAAAGATACGTGGGCCTAATATTCATAACAGCATTATTTACATTAGCCAAGATATGGAAGCAACCCAAGTGTCCATCAAGAGACGAATGGATAAAGAAGAATGGATATATATAACCACACACATGCATGCGCGCACGCACACACACACACACACACTGGAACATCACTTGGCCGTAAATAAGAGTGAAATTGTGCCATTTGCAGCAACATGGATGGTCCTAGAGAATATTATACTCAATGAAATAAGTCAAAGGGAAAAAGACATACTGTAATGGTATCACTTATATGTGGAATCTAAAAATAATGCAAATGAATGTATAAAGTAAAACAAAACAGACTCACAGAGAAAACTAGTGGCTTCTAAAAGGGAAGGGGAAGAGAGGAGGGGTAAATTAGGGCTATGGGATTAAGAGATACAAACTACTATGTATAAAATAGATAAACAACAGATATCTATTGTATATACATCTCTATATACATCATTTAAGGGCTGCACCCGTGGCATATGGAAGTTCCTGGGCTAGGGAGTCAAATTGGAGCTGCAGCTTCTGACCTATACCACAGCCATGGCAATGCCAGATCCAAGCCTTGTCTGCAACCTACGCCCCAGCTCACAGCAACACCAGATACTTAACCCACTAAATGGGGCCAGGGATCGAACACTCATCCTCGTACTAGTCAGGTTTGTTACCGCTGAGCCACAATGGAAACTCCAGAGATATATTTTATAGCACAGGGAAATATAGCCATTATCTTGTAATAACTTTTAATAGAGTATAATCTGTAAAAATACTGAGTTACTATGCTATATACCTGAAACTAATATAATATTATAAATTGATTATACTTGAATAAAATGATTTAATTAAAATGATGGAAATTAGAAGAAAAAAGATATAAAATTAATAATCTAAGCTTCCACCTCAGGAAACTAGAGAAAGAAAAGCAATATATTCCTGAAGCAAAAAATACTAATAATAAAGATTAAAGCAGAAATTGTAAAATTGAAAATAGGAAAACAGTAGAGAAAATCAATTAAATCAAAATCTGGTTCTTAGAAAACATCAATTAGTCTGATAAACCATTAGACAGACTAACCAAGAAAAAAGTAAAGAAGACACAATTTCTAATATAGAAACGAAAGAGGGACATCCCATTGATAAATGATCTGATCCCAGGGACATTAAAAGGATAATAAAGGAGTATTATGAACAATTCTACACCCACAAATTTGGTAACTTAGGTGAAATGGACCGATTTCCTGAAAGACACAATCTACCAACACTCACAAAAAAAGAAACAGATTATTTAAACAGGTCTATATCTATTAGAAAATTTTAATAATTTAATAATTAACCACTTTTCAAAACAGGAAGTGCCAGGCTCAGATGGTTCCACTGATGAAGTCAACCCAACATTTAAGGGAAAAAATGATGCCAATTCTCTACAATATCTTCCAGGAAACAGAGACAGAGTGACCGCTTCCTAACTCCTTCCACAGGGCCAGAATTACCCTAATACCAAAAACAGATGAAGGGGACCAAGAGAAAAGAAAAAGTCGAGGCTTTCTCCCTTCCCGTCCCTCCCTTACTCCCCCACTATCCTTCGCATGGGAGAATGGAAGTCTTTCATGTAGACTTGCTTTTCCTGTTCTCTTCACAACCCATTCTTCATTTCACCAACCAAGTAATCTTTAAGGAATAGAAAAAATTGATCATGCCATGCCTCTCCACAGCTAAGAGTGTGTGGCATCTTTATAGCATTCAAGGTCCTTCAGGATACTAACCTGCCTACCTTTCAACCTGCTTTCACCTCTGCCCCCAGGGAGTGCTGAATTTCATGCGGTTCCTGAAATACCCCATATTCTCTCTCACCATAGCGGCTCAAATGAGTTAGGAACATCTACATGTGCACATACGTACTCACACAGGTATACACATCTCACACGCAGTATCTCTTTCTACATCATTATTTTACTTCTTTTTTTGTGTCATTGGGTATGTTTCTCCCACATTTGTACTTAGGGGCAGAACTGTGACTTATTCATCCCAGAAAGAATTCATAATATGTTTTCTGAAGGAATGGATGGATGGTTAGTATTTACCTTTATTTATTTATTTATTTATTTATTTATTTGGTCTTTTTTTTTTTTTTTTTAGGGGCGCACTCATGGCATATGGAGGTTCCCAGTCTAGGGGTCTAATCAGAGCTGTTGCTGCTGGTCTAAGCCAGAGTCACAGCAGCTGCCAGATCCCAGCCATGTCTGCAACCTACACCACAGCTCATGGCAAAGCTGGATCTTTAACCCACTGAGCAAGGCCAGGGATTGAACCCAAAACCTCATGATTCCTAGTTGGATTCATTTCTGCTGCGCCACGACGGGAAATCCATGTTTACCTTTTGAATAAGGCAGATGATGGATGGAGAGAGATTAACAGATACATCCACACATGCATGCCATTCTCCCACTGTGATATGGTCCCTTTCCATCCCCTCAGCACTCGGTCCCTAGCCTGCACAACAGAGGAGAGGTTCATATGTATGGTGCTGAAAGTTTTCCAATAGCAATTCATTAGTTTAATCTGTACAATGATGCTACAAGGTAAGTGATATAGTTCCATTTGAGAGATGAGGAAACTGAGGCTTCAGCTCCCACACTTGATAGTTGGCTGAGTCAGGATTTAAACCCCCACTTGTTTGGTGCTAAAGCCCTTGTTCATTCCACTTCACCTCTCCTTAGTCTGACATGCTCCACCCTCTAGGGCTGCACTATCCTATATGGTAGCCACTAGCCACATGTGGCTATCGAAATCTAAATTCATCTTAGCTAAAATTAAAATTTCAGTTCCTCAGGCACACTGGCCACACTTCCAGGGCTCTGAGACCACATGAGGCCAGTGGCTACTGGTATTCAATGATGAAGAAGAGAACCTGCTCTTAGTGTGCAAAGGGTACTCCCTGCTGCCCCTTATACCTGTTCTAGGCTCATGCCAGGAGCCAGTGGTGCCCAAGTTGGACTTGTACTTTCTTTTTTCTGTGCTTTATGGTGCCAATTCCTTTGCCTGGACATCCCCTGCCCTCCACCTTGCCTTCCTTGCCTGCTCTGGTCCCTTTGTCTCCTTCTCTGGCACACTTCCCCCTTCCCCATCTGTCTTTGGCACCCATGATCTTCACCTCTGACTTCCTGATAGCTTGAGGTCTGTGCCTCTGGTTGGGTGACTTTTCCCTGGCACAGTTTCACCTCAACAGACCTGCAGTGCAGGGATATGATACAGGCTGCTCGATTAATTGAGGAGGAAGATAAGAGTCTAACATGGCAGTGCACTAGAAACTGTGACCTCTTCTGCCACTCATGCCTCCATTCCTCCATGCATCAGCCTGGGGTCTACTCTCCCCCATACCCTGGTTGGGTGCAGGGGACAGAGGAACCCCAAGGAGGTCCAGCCACTGCCCTCGAGGAGTTCATTTCTAGTGGCCTTGGGCAAAGGATTCTACCTTTCTTCATTTCAACGTCCTCTACTGAGAAATTCCTCCCAGAATTTCTGCTGTTTCTCCCTGGAGGGCTTGTCATGGGGACCAAGAATGTGGGAGGAGGAGCTTTCATAAGACATAAAAAGCTCAAAGTTACACAAATACATTGGGAAAGTGGAAATGTTCACCCCTGCTGTTTCACCCCTATATGGAGGTGCACAGCCCCAAGGGCCCAGCTGCACTGAAGTGGGGGTGCAGCAGGGCTCAGGACACTTGGGGACAGCTCCCTTGTGAGGGGACAGCTCAGCTCTCTGTGGCTCCAGGGAGAGGGGGAGGCGATGCTGAAATGAATGTCTGTGAACAAAGATTCCTTGGGGGCGTGTGCTCCCAGAGAGCAGCCCATAGACTTCAGGATTTCTTCTAAATAAAATCCTGAATGAAGTTCAGGGGTTTTTATGGGTTGGAATGAAATTCAAGTCCAGAATTAGAGTGGATGCTGAGGGGGAGGTTTAGGATGGGACCCCACACCTGCCGGCTGCCAGGCCCTCCCCAGGTCTGTCTCAGATTCTCTCTGTGAAGTGGGGACTGGTGCCCACCATGCTGACAGCTCAAGGGAGGAGCCTGCAGTGCTATCACGCCTCTCAGTACCCCCACCCCCCACAATCCAACAGCCCAGGCTGGAAAGGCTTTGAGGCCTGGCAGAGTCACCCTGGGGCCCAGGCTTTTCAGAGGTGACTAACACACTCATCCACAATTGTCCAAGAAGGTAGACAGTGACTGTGATAAGCCCAGGTTTTGGAGTTGAGTCTCACTCTGCTTCTTCCCATAGGCACCTTATCTCCCATGGTCCCTCAGTCTCATCCATAAAACAGAGGCAGTAAAACCAGGGTGCAGTGACATGGCACATACGGTATGGCTGACATTGCCAGGTGCCCCATCATCAGCACCTAGGCTGTCCATTCCACCCCATGAGGCCCTCCTTCTGTAAGAAGGCTGCTGGGGCACCTGCCATTACCTTCTACTCCTGAGTCTGCCTTCCTAGAGTAGAGGCCAGGATAATTCCTTCTCTTCTGGCTTGGCCATCCCCCCGCCCCCGCCCCAGCAGCCCTGAAGCTGAGGGGATGGATCTCTGGGCTGCACTTCTCATTTCCAGGCTTCTTCTTCAAGATCCTGGGCTAGCAGTTAAATCAGAGCTGCGACTCCCAGCCTACGCCACAGCCACAGCAATACCAGATCTGAGCCACATCTGTGACCTACACCACAGCTCACAGAAATGCCAGATCCCCAACGCACTGAGCGAGGCTAAGGGTTGAACCCACAGCCTCATGGATGTTAATCAAGTTCTTAACCTGCTGACCCGCATTTCCAGGTTTCTGAAGAGAGTCTCAGCTCCCTCATGGTTCCGTGGACAAGGCTTTTCCCACCTTGTTCCCTGCAGTGTTTCCCAAGGTCTCTGTCTCAACCCACCTCCTGCCCAGAGACCCTCCTCCCAGCTGCCAGAACTCAGGCCTGGGGCATCTGGCAGACAGGGAAGGCCCCAGGAGCTCTCTTACCTTGTCAGGATGAGGGTCTGGTTGTCTGCCTTCCCCTCCACCCTGGGCACTCAGAAAGAGCCAGGCGAAGAGGCAATGCCAGGTCCCTAGGTGTGCGGGAGAGTGTGAGAGAGGAGGAAGAGGCAGAAGGGCCCCAAGAGGAAATGGCAGAGTCCTCCAGGCCCATGTAATTTATTACAGGACTTTGTCCTTGGGCTCTAGGCACACCCATTCCCACACGGCTCCTGTGGCCCCAGTTCACAGAGCCTCCCAGCTGTCCAATCTTTAACCCCGGCCTCTTCAGCAGAGAGTCCCCATAGGCCAAGAGAGCCTCATTCTACACACTGTCACTGGCCACCAGCCAAATAAATCTGTGGTGACCATCCAACTGGCGAGCTAAGCATCGTCCCAGACATCACAGAGACCCCAAGGCAACCCATGCAGCCATCCTAATCAGGGTGCACAGGAGATGCCAGGAAGCCTATAACAGAGCTAAAGGCCATCAGGGCAACTTGATTCCTGGTAGAGCCCCTGGGAGCAGAGGGGGCTGGCTTGGGCTGGGATGAATGAAGGAGGGATTTCCACCAAATACAAACCCTTCTGAAAGAGGGGGCATCAGGCGGTGTGCCCTGGAAGAGGCCAGATTGGAGGGTGATGGTGAGGGCTTTGAAGGTGGGTGGAAAATGAGTCCACGGGCAATACCTGCTCCGCCTGGGTAAACAGAGGATTGGTGGACCTCACCTGGCCCAACCAGAGCCAGTCAGGTTCTTTCCCTTTCCCAGGACTTGGGAGGGACCCCAGGCAGAGGAGTGGAGACCAGCTATCTCCTTTGAAATTGGGTAGAGGCCACAGCAGGGCAGCAACACTAACCTTGGGCCTTTTGGGAGACCAGGTTCCAAATGCTGGTGGGAGAGTGAAGGGAAAAGTGGAAGAGCCACAGAGATGGAGACCACTTGGTCCCAGAGAGAGGCAGTGGTCGCTGTTGCCTGAGAGCTTTCTGTGCTTCCTGTAGTGAGAGCCCCACCTCTTCCGCTATACGTTCCACTGCTGAAACAGTTCGAAGGAATTTCTCCTTCTTCTTTTTTTTTCTTTCTTTTTTTTTTCTTTTTAGGACTGCACCTGATGCATATGGAAGTTCCTAGGCTAAGGGTCAAATCAGAGGTGCAGCTGCCGGCCTATACCACAGCCACAGCAATGCAGGATCCAAGCCACATCTGCAACCTACACCACAGCTCACAGCAGCGCCAGCTCCTTAACCCACTGAGTGAGGCCAGGGATGAAGCCCGTGTCCTCATGGCTACCAGTCGGGTTCCTTCCACTGAGCCACGATGGGAACCCCAGAGTTTCTGCTTCTTACAACCAACCAGGCCAGGAGCAAGCTAGGGGAGTGAGCTGGAGGTGACTTAAGGAAGGGCCACCTGTTTAGAGGAAGTGTGGGCCCACTCCCTACAAGGGCTGTGTTCAAATTCTGCCTGGTTCCAACCAGCCTCCTGCCCCTTAAAACCTCATCCAGTTTCTGGGCCAGTGCTAGCTTTTGGGGGGGGGTTCACAATAGAAGGTGGCTTCTCTGCTTTAAAAAGATGCCGTGTCACTCCCACAGGATTGGCACTGCTGATCCTGGCAGCTCCCAGAAAGAGTGAGCCCCCAGCTTTGGGACTCCAGAGACCAGGCTAGGTCCTTGATGGCCCTCATCCTACTCTCCTCTTGCCAAAACAACAACAACAAACCACCCAAAAAACAGAACACTGCCTCCCCCCAAAAAAACAAGAAACAAAAACAAAATGAAACAAAAAAACAACAGGGGAACAGAATATCTGTGTAGTACAAAATGATTCATGAGATGTCTCTGTCTAGGAGTTCCCATTATGGCTCAGCAGGTTAAGAATCTAACATTGTCTCTGTGAGGATGCATGTTCAATCTCTGGCCTTGCTCCCAGTTGTTTAAGGATCCAATGTTGCTGTTAGTTGTGGCATAGGTTGCAGATGCAGCTCAGATCCAGCATTGCTGTGGCTGTGGAGTACGCTGGCAGTGGCAGCTCTGATTCAACCTCTAGTCTGGAAATCCATATGCCACAGGTGCGGAAAAAAAAAAGATATCTCCTTCCAGATCCTGTCTTAAAATTTGATAGAAATACATTTTGGATACATACAAACTCGTCTCCTGCTTTTTTTTAAAAAAAAATTGACATTGAATCATAAGCATTTTCTTATGCTGTACCAAACTTTAACCACCAGTCTTTAAAGACAGCATGGTGGTCCACCCTACCAGTGCTCCATCATTTGTGTAACTGTCATCCCTGGCTAGACATCACAGGCTGCTGGTCCACTGCTATCACCCACAACAGTGCAATGTACAAGTCTGGGCTCACAGCTTTGTATGCATTATGTCATTACAGGGAGATTCCAGAAGGGAACTTATTGAAACAAGGGGCTTGAATGTTTTGTCACTAATCTTTCTCAAGTGGTGCACCAAATCCTCCCTGCCAGCCAGAAGGGTCCATGGAACTGCAAGTACCTGTCTTGACTGCTACGTGGATTGGCAGAGCTCAAAGGGGAATACCCTGGAGTTCCCATTGTGATCAGCAAAAAATGAACCTTACTAATATCCATGAGGACGTGGGTTTGATCCCTGGCCTTGCTCGGTGGGTTAAAGATCTAGTGTTGTCATGAGCTGTGATATAGGTTGCAGACTCGACTCAGATCTGGTATTGCTGCAGCTCCAATTTTTTTTTTTTTTTTTTTTGGTATTTCTTGGGCCGCTCCCACGGCATATGGAGGTTCCCAGGCTAGGGGTCGAATCGGAGCTGTAGCTGCCAGCCTATGCCAGAGACACAGCAACGCAGGATCCGAGCCGCGTCTGCAGCCTACACTACAGCTCACGGCAATGCCGGATCCTTAACCCACTGAGCAAGGCCAGGGATCAAATCCGCAACCTCATGGTTCCTAGTCGGATTCATTAACCACTGCGCCACAACGGGAACTCCTGCAGCTCCAATTTGACCCCTAGACTGGGAACTTCCATATGCTGCAAGTGAGGCCATAAAAATTAGGAGGGGGCCACCCTGAGGGGCATTTCTCTGAGAGCCTCAGGTTCTCTGTTGCTGAGATACTCCAAACCCTGGAAATCAAAGTGGAAATCTGGGCCCTCGGGGCAGGACCTCCGCATCACATGTGTGGCCAGATTGTGCTTTCCCACAGCTTAATGCTACTTTCACAATTCTCAAGATGCAAATATTCTGCTGACCTTTAAAAATACGTTTCTTCGGAGTTCCCGTCTTGGCTCAGTGGTTAATGAATCCGACTAGGAACCATGAGGTTGCGGGTTCGATCCCTGGCCTTGCTCAGTGGGTTAAGGATCCAGCATTGCCGTGAGCTGTGGTGTTGGTCGCAGATACGGCTCCGATCCCACATTGCTGTGGCTCTGGCGTAGGCCGGCAGCTATAGTTCTGATTAGACCCCTAGACTGGGAACCTCCATATGCCACAGGTGTGGCCCTAGAAAAGGCAAAGAAAAATAAAATAAAATATAAGATAAAATAAAATAAAAATAAAAATCTTTCTTGGAGTTCCCCTTGTGGCATAGGAGAAACGAATCCAGCTAGTATCCATGAGGATGTGGTTTTGATCCATGGCCTCCCTTAGTGGGTTAAGGATCAGGGGTTGCTGTGAGCTGTGGTGTAGGTTGTAGATGCAGCTCAGATCCTGTGTTGCAGTGATTGTGGTGAAGGCTGGCAGCTACAGCTTGGATTCGACCCCAGCCTGGGAACCTCCTATGCCTCAGGTGCAGCCCTAAAAAGCAAAAAAAAAAAAAAAAAAAAAAAAAGAAAAGAAAAAAAAAGAAAATTGTTTCTTACTTGAGCCGAAAAAGCCTCTATGGGACAGCCTATGTTTCATTCCATTTCTGTCCCGTGATCAAGGCTATGGTAGTAGCACCATAGCAACTAAAACAGAGAACAGGGAGTAGTTCATTTCAGTTCTGCCAACACATCATAGAGTGGCCTGAAGTGGCTTGTTTCCTGGTGACCCTGATCATCCCATCTTGCCTACAACAGCCAAGTTATCCATTAACAGTATAAAACGGCATAGCTGTGAGCATAGGTGCCTGCGGTTGAGTTTCTCTTTAGAGAATGTCATAGTTCTCAGTCTCAAAGAGAACGGGCATTTTATGACTATTTTCTATGTACTGGGTTTCTTGCATGTGCCATCTTGCCCAACCCTCACCTAAGCCCTACAAGTTAGGGGTATTTATCCTCGTTTCACAAGAAGGAAATGAAAACGAAAGGAGTTAAGAAACTTGGAGTTCCCGTTGTGGCTCAGTGGTAGCAAACCGGACTAGTATCCACGAGGACAAGGTTCGAGCCCTGGACTTGCTCAGTGGATTAAAAATCTGGTGTTGCCGTGAGCTGTGGTGTAGGTCACAGACACGGCTCAGATCCCGCATAGCTGTGGCTGTGGCGTAGGCCAGCAGCTGTAACTCCGATAAGACCCTAGCCTGGGAACTTACATATGCCACGGGTGCAGTTCTAAAAAGACAAAAAAAAAAAAAGAAAAGAAAAAGAAACTTTCTTAGGTCACATGGCTAAAGTAGGTGGATGGGGGCAAGATTTGAATTGAGTCTACCTGACTCCAGGGCCAGTGCTCACGGCACTAACTGACACCACACCAACTATCAAACCATCCTCGGCTCCCCCTTCCCTCTCTCAAGAATGGATAATATACCCCATTTTTAGAGATTTTCAGGGAAAGTGCTTCCCCCCCCGACTACCGCTTGCTCACCCTAGCCCAGGATCTGAAGGGCCCTTCCTTCCCCTTTCATTTCTGTGATATCCGAAGTGCTAGGGCCAAGGAACATCTGGGAAGAAGCAGGGCTTAAGTGCCTCTTTGGAAACAGTTATGCACAGCACAGGAGTGCTTGTCAGAGAACACATTCTATCCGGGTAGTGCAGAGTTTCTCAACCTTGGCACGATTGACACTTCAGACTATATTATTCTTTACTAGGAGTTGAGGGGAGCTTTCCTGTGCACTGTGGGATTTTTAGCAACATCCCTGGCCTCTACCCGCTCTATGACCCCCTTGGTGGTGCAATGAATTGCCTCCAAATATTTCCAAATGTCTCCTAGGGAGCAAAACCATCCCCCGTTGAGAACCAGTGGGTAGCTCATAGGTCTGAGTGCAGTTAAGGCTGGGAGAGGGAGGAGGCCAGCAAGGGCCAGAACAGAATGTCATTCTGGAAGACATGACATCAAACTTGGCTTCCTTGACAGGCAAGAAGATACAACTCAGAAGATGTGGGAGGTATAGGGAAGGGGCTGTTGGATTAGTGCTCCCTGAAGGACTGTGGTTCTGACAAGCCAAGGAAGTGCCTGAATCAACAGGTCAGACCGAGTACTTCATCCTCCCTGGATCTGCATGTGTGAGGTAGGCATTGCTAGACTGGGTGGACCTCAGATCCAAAGTCCTGATGAGCTGGGGGGTGGGGGAGTGGGAGGCGTCCACCATCTCAGTCTATGAGGAATGACTCATTTCTATTTTGTGTGCTTGTTTGTTTAAATTTTTAGGGCCACAGCCATGGAATATGGAAGTTCCCAGGCTAGGGGTCGAAGTGGAGATATAGCTCCTGGCCTACACCACAGCCACAGCAATGACAGATCCCAGCAGCATCTGTGACCTATACCACAGCTCACGATGTTACCCCTGAGCAACCATGGGAACTCCTAGAGGAATGACTCATTTCTAATTATGCTTTATCACCAGCCTTCTGAGGAACACACCCAGAGGTTCGTCCAAGGTAGCAGGAGGAGCACAAAATATAAGAAACATCAGAGTACTTTCTCTTCTCTGCAGAACTGTGGTCAGTCCAGCGACTAAATCTCAGTCCTCAGAGAGTTCCCATTGTGGCTCATCAGGTTAAGAACCTGACATAGTCTCTGTGAGGGTTCAGGTTCAATCCCTGGCCTCGCTCAGTGGGTTAAGGATCTGGCATTGCGGCAAGCTGCGGCATAGGGCACAGATGTGGCTCCAGTCCAGTGTTGCTGTGGCTGTGGCATAGGCAGGCAGTTGCAGCTCCTATTGGACCCCTAGCCTGGGAACCTCCATATGCCATAGGTGTAGCCTTTAAAAAAAATCTCAGTCTTGGGCCCTGGCATTTTAACTCAGGCCTCTGGTCATAAACAGGGAGGACCTCTGCTCCATGACCAGTGTCAATGGCATCCTGGTGACTAATTTGACTGCCCTGGGGAGGTTGAAGCAGTGGAAGGAGAAAGCAAAACTTGATTATGTGCCAACTCAATAAAGCAGCTAAATTATGCTGATGATACTGATTGTGATGATGATGATAATAATAATGCTTTGTCTAGATCTTGGAAGAGGTTGAGGGTGAGTGGCCCATTGCTAAGAGTTTTAGTTATGAAAATATGAAGCATTAGGATGGATTTCTTACTCCTGGCTGGAATGCTCCTTTGTGCACCAAGGTCAAGTTCTTTCCCTTTTTTTTTTTTTCTTTTCTTTTTAGGGACACACCCACAGCATATGGAAGTTCCCAGGCTAGGGGTCCAATAGGGGATGCAGCTCCCTGCCTACCCCACAGCCACAGCAACTCCAGATCCTTAACCCACTGATTGAGGCCAGGGATCGAATGGGCATCCTCATGGATAGTAGTTAGGTTTGTTAACACTGAGTCAAGTGGGAATTCCCCAAGGTCACTTTCTTTTCCTCTTGGTCCCACAGCTGGGATACACTTTCCAGCCTCACTCATGATTAGGCTTGGCCACGGAATGAAGGTTAAGTAATAAGCTTCACTTCCAGGCTCAGCCCATTCAAACTGCCTGTACCATCCTTCACTGTCTCTCTTCTCCCCTCTGCTGGTGGCATGTGGAACTGCATGGGGATGGGGAGCCACAGAGTAGAAAGACCCTGGGTTCCTGAATAACTCCTGGGTGCAGAGGACCACTTCTATATTATCACTGACCCCACTGCCCACTTGCAAGAGCAAGAAATAATTTTTGTATGTCAAGCCACTGAAATTTGTTGTTGTTATAATAGGTAACGTACCATGATTAAAATGCAGTCCCTCTCCCATCCAAATCTGCCTTTGTGTTTCAAATAGCAGCTCAAATATTCCTTCCCCAGGAAGTTGGCTCTGACTGTTACAGTTCACTCTAGCCTCACCCTCTTTCAATTTCTAAGGCACTCGTTACCAAAGTCACATAATTTACCTACTAGCATGTTTTATTTTTTCTTTTTACAGCCATACTTGCAGCCTATAGAAGTTCCCAGGCTAGGGGTTGAACTGGAGCTGCAGCTGCCAGCCTACACCACAGCCACAGCAATGCCAGATCTAAGCCACATTGTGACCTACAAGCTCGGGCAACTCTGGATCCTTAACCCACTAAGCGAGGCCAGGGATTGACCCCATATCCTCGTGGATACCGGTTGGGTTCTTAACCCACTGAGCCACAAAAGGAACTTCCTAGCATGTATTTTTTTTTTTTTATAGCACTTCCTGATGGACTGTAAGTTTCTCAAGGCAAGAATCACATGTTAGATTTTTTTTTTGGGGGGGGGATCATCATAGTACCTGGTAAGAATAATGATAATAACTAGTGTATATGATGTCCCAGGAATCATTACTTATACATAAACACACTTATTCCTCGTGACAACTCTATGAGATAAATACTACTACTATCCCCAACTTATAGATGAGGACATTTAAGCACAGAGAAGTTCAGCCATTTGTCCAAGGTCACAAGGTAGAAAGTGACATAACCAGGATTCACACCCAGAAACTTGGGTAAGGAATGAGTTTCCAGGTATCATATCATTTTAACCATAATATTTTCAGGACTGTTAGCTTACCTGTTCAGTGAAACTGCAGGCCCCCTTGAGCAGGGAGCAATGGTATTGATCCCATTTGTTCCAATACTTGAAGCTGGCCAGTCCAGAGGAACTGCCACCCAACACCTGCTAACTGAAGGAACTGCAGACCAGCTGGAAGCAAATTGTGTGGGCAGGGCAGAATTTGCTCTCAGTGCTGGTATGTATTTACCATCTAGAGCCCTGGAAAAGGTCTCACTGCTACTTTAAACTAGTTTTGTAAAAAACAAACATTTTTTTTCCTGTGTGTTCCTTAAATCTAGAGACTACAACTCTTGGTAACTTCTCCTAAATTTTTTTTTTTTTGGTCTTTTGTCTTTTTTAGGGCTGCACCCGAGGCATATGGAGGTTTCCAGGCTAGCGGACTAATCAGAGCTGTTGCTGCCGGCCTACACCACAGCCACAGCAACGGCAAATCCGAGCCTCATCTGAGACCTACACCACAGCTCATGGCAATGCCAGATCCTTAACCCACTGATCAAGGCCAGGGATCAAATCCGCAACCTCATGGTTCCTAGTCGGATTCTTTTCTGCTTCGCCACGACGGGAGCTCCTCCTAAATCTTCTTTTAATTTTGTTATATTTCCAGTTTTGCATGTCAGGTTAAACCAGACTCTTAGACCCAAAAGGAAGTCCAGAATCTCAAGGTGGCCTGTCGTGGTCCCTCACTGGCCGGTTCATTCAGTCACTTGCTCAGTGTGTGTTTACTGAACCCCTGGCTTTCCAGCATACCATTCTGGGTTTCAGGGTGCAGGGTGGGGATGGTGAATCACGTAGTTTCCACATCTTGAAGACTGCACGGACACAGGGAAAATGGAAGGAACTTGCGAGGGAAGCTTCTACTTGCTTGTCTGATTGTTTTTCATCAAAGAATTTCACACATCCCCCCTTGTAGTCTGGACTTAGTGACTTACTTCCAAAGAATAAAATATGGCAAAAGAAAAATACTAACTTTATGTTAGGAAAATCTGGAAGACACTACCCTAAGTGGTGTGGCCTGAATTGTGGTACCCCCAAAATTCACATGTTGAAGCTGTGTTCTTCCAGTAACTCAGAATGTGCTCTTTGGAAATAGGACCTTTAAAGAAGTAATAATTAAGGTTAAATGAGTCATATGGGTGAACTCTTGAGCCAATCTGACTGATGTCATTATGAGATTAGGACACAGACAAGAAGAGGAACAAGGCAGAGACAGTAGGAAAAGGCAGAAAGCTACAAGCCAGGGAGAGAATCCTTAGAAGAAACCAACCCTACTGCCATGTTGATCTTGAACTTGCCACTTCTAGAGCTGTGAAAAAGTCTCTGCTTATTAAGCTGCCCAGTCTGTGGTATTTGTCACACCTTC
This sequence comes from Phacochoerus africanus, assembly GCF_016906955.1. Lineage (NCBI taxonomy): Eukaryota > Metazoa > Chordata > Mammalia > Artiodactyla > Suidae > Phacochoerus > Phacochoerus africanus. The sequence goes on from NC_062546.1 coordinate 125,287,697, forward strand.
CCTAGCAGGTTAATACACCAAGTGATCAGGTTTAACATCTCTTGGGATATGTCATATTCACATGCTGTGATGAGAAGATACCTCACCTCTTCCCCCAAATCCCATAACCCTAGTCTAATCATGAGAAAAACATCAGACAATCCAAACTGAGGGACATTCTACAAAATATCTGAATAGGATGCCTCAAAACTGTCACAATCATGAAAAAAAAAGGGAAGTTTGAGAAACTGTCATAGACCAAGAGACAAAGGGGGCATGAGGATGAAATGCAATATGGTATCTTGGTTGGGACCGTGGGACAAAGAAGGACATGAGTAGAAAACCTGTTAAGGGAGTTCCTACTGTGGCACAGCAGAAACGAATCCAACTAGGAACCATGGGGTTTCGGGTTCAATCCTTGGCCATGATCAGTGGGTTAAGGATCCTGTGGTATAGGTCGCAGACAGAGCTCAGATCTGCCATTGCTGTGGTTCTGGTGTAGACTGGAAGCTGTAGCTCCAATTAGACTGCTAGCCTTGGAACCTCCACATGCATTGAGTGCGTCTCTAAAAAAGACAAAAGACCAATGCTTTGTCTAGATCTTGGAAGAGGTTGAGGGTGAGTGGCCCATTGCTAAGAGTTTTAGTTATGAAAATATGAAGCATTAGGATGGATTTCTTACTCCTGGCTGGAATGCTCCTTTGTGCACCAAGGTCAAGTTCTTTCCCTTTTTTTTTTTTTCTTTTCTTTTTAGGGACACACCCACAGCATATGGAAGTTCCCAGGCTAGGGGTCCAATAGGGGATGCAGCTCCCTGCCTACCCCACAGCCACAGCAACTCCAGATCCTTAACCCACTGATTGAGGCCAGGGATCGAATGGGCATCCTCATGGATAGTAGTTAGGTTTGTTAACACTGAGTCAAGTGGGAATTCCCCAAGGTCACTTTCTTTTCCTCTTGGTCCCACAGCTGGGATACACTTTCCAGCCTCACTCATGATTAGGCTTGGCCACGGAATGAAGGTTAAGTAATAAGCTTCACTTCCAGGCTCAGCCCATTCAAACTGCCTGTACCATCCTTCACTGTCTCTCTTCTCCCCTCTGCTGGTGGCATGTGGAACTGCATGGGGATGGGGAGCCACAGAGTAGAAAGACCCTGGGTTCCTGAATAACTCCTGGGTGCAGAGGACCACTTCTATATTATCACTGACCCCACTGCCCACTTGCAAGAGCAAGAAATAATTTTTGTATGTCAAGCCACTGAAATTTGTTGTTGTTATAATAGGTAACGTACCATGATTAAAATGCAGTCCCTCTCCCATCCAAATCTGCCTTTGTGTTTCAAATAGCAGTTGATTAAGGATCTATGTTGTCATGAGCTGTGGTATAGGTCGCAGATGTGGCTTGGATCCTATCTTGCTATGGCTGTGACTGTGGCTGTGGCCGGCAGCTGCAGCTCCGATTTGACCCCTAGCCTGGAAACCTCTATATGCCAAGGATGTGGCCCTAAAAAGGAAAAAAAAAAAACAAAAAAACAAAACAAAACAAAAAACTGTTGAAATCTAAGTAAAGTCTGGAGTTTAGTTCATAGTATGTATCAGTATTGGTTTTTGGATTTTGTCAAAAGTGACAACAAATGGTAATGTAGGTTGCTAATATTACGGGAAATTGGATAAGGGATATATGGAAACTATCTGCACAAATTTTCTATAAACCTAAAATTATTGTAAAATTTAAAATACACAGAAAAGCAGAGAATCTATGTGAGCCCCTTCTTTCAATTCTTTGGGATCCATACTAAGGAGTAGATTTATTGGGTCATATGGTAATCCTGTGTTTAACTTTTTGAGGAATGGCCAAACTTTTTTACAGTGGCTACACAATTTTACATTCCTACTAGCCACTGTGTAAAGATTTCAATTTCTCTATATTCTCATCAACACTTGTTAGTTTCTATTATTTTGATTACAGCAGCCATTCTAGTTGGTGTGAAATGACGTCCCACTGTGGTTCTGATTTGCATTTACTAATGACAAATGATGCCGAGCATCTTTTCATGTGCCTGTTGGCCGCTTGTGTATCTTCTTTAGAGAAATGTCTGTTCAAGTCCTTTGCCCATTTTTGAACTGGGCTGTTTGTCCTCTTGTTACTGAATTATAGGTGTTCTTCATATATGCTAGATATTAAGCCCTTATCAGATATATGATTTGCAAAAATGTTCTAATCTGTGGATTGTCTTTTCACTCTCTTGATAGTGTTCCTTTGATATACTAAGGTTTCTAGTTTGAACAAAGTCCTATCTATTTTTGTTGTTTTTGCCTATGCTTTTGGTGTCATTTTTAAGAAATCATCACTAAGTCTAAGGTCATGTAAATTTGCTTCTATGTTTTCCTCTAAAAGGTTTATAGCTTTAGCTTTTACATCAAGATCTTTGATTCATTTTGAGTTAACTTTTGCATTTGGTGTAAGATAAATGTCCAACTTCATTTTTTTTTGTAATTTTATGTCCAGTTTTCCTGTCACCATTTGTTGAAGAGATGGTTCTTTCCCCATTGAATGGTCTTAGTATCTTTGTCAGAAATCTGTTGACCACAGATGTAAGGGTCTATTGCTGGATTCTCAATTTTATTCAATTGTTCTATATGTCTATCTTTATGCAGTGCCACACTGTTTTGACTAATGCAGCTTTGTAGAAAATTTTGAAATCAGGAAGTGAAAGTCCCCCTAATTTGTCTTATTCAAACTTGTTTTGACTCTTCAGGAGTTCCTTGCAATTGCATATGAATTGTAGGATAAGTTTTTTCTATTTCTGAAAAAAAAAATGCCATTGGGATTTCACTGAATCAGTAGATCATTTGGGGTAGTGTTAACATCTTAACAATATTAAGTCTTCTACTCCATGAACATGAAATATCCTTTTATTTATTTGTAACTTCTTTAATTGTTTTTAAGTAATGTTTTGTATTTTCAGTGCACAAGTCTTCCACTTTCTTGGTTAACTTTATTTTTAAGTATTTTATTCTTTTTTTTTTTTTGCTGTTAGAATTGTTTTCCTAATTTTCTTTTCAGATTGTTCATTACTAGTGTATAGAAAAAACCTAGGAGTTCTCTTGTGGCACACTGGGTTAAGGATCTGGCATTGTCACTGCAGTGGCCCAGGTCACTCCTGTGGCACAAGTTCAATTCCTGGCCCTGGAACTTTTGCATGCCTTGGGCATAGCCAAAAAAAGAAAAAGAAAAAAACTAATATTTTTATATTAATTTTTTTTAGGGCCACATCTGTGGCATATTGAGGTTCCCAGGCTAGGGGTCGAATCAGAGCTGTGGCCACCAGCCTACACCACAGCCATAGCAATTCGGGATCCGAGATGTGTCTTCAACCTACACCACAGCTCATGGCAACGCTGGATCCTTAACCTACTGATGGAGGGGCCAGGGATTGAACCCGTCTCCTCATGGTCACTAGTTGGGTTTGTTAACCACTGAGCCACATTGGGAAATCCTATTAATTTTGAATCCTATATTTTTGCTATTCATAGCAGCACTGTTCATAGTAGACAAAAAGTGGCAACTATTCAAGTGTTCATCCACAGAAGAATAGATAAACAAAATGTGGTATATACATACAATTGAATATTATTTAGCCATAAATAATGAAGTCCTAACACATGCTGAAACATGGATGAACCTTGAAAATAAGCTAAGTGAAATAAGCCAGTTACAAAAGGGCAAATATTGTGGAATATCTAGAGTAGGAAAATTCATTGAGAAACAAAGTAGATTAGAAATTATAAGGAGTTATAAGCAAGGGAAAATGGGGAGTTATTGCTTAATGAACACAGAGTTTCTATTTGGGATGGTGAAAATTTTTGGAAATAATGGTGATGGTTACATAATGTTATGAATGTAATTAATGCCAATGAATTGTACACCTTAAAAAATAGCTAAAATGGCAAGTTTTGTATTTTATATATATTTTTTACCATAATAAAAATAATTTTAAAAAGGGGCTGTGAAGGTCACTTGGACCAACCATGGTTCCAAAGCTGAATTTCTTTATGACGCACTGGCAGTCTCTGCTCTTACACTTCCGGTGACGTTGTGCTTCCCACAAACCAAAATCAAAACCAAAAAAACTAAAACAAAACAAAAACAAAGACTCCTTTTGTAGCTTGAATAATTATTCAGCCACACACAGGTAATTATGCATTTACATAGGCTTTGCTCAGTGTAGGGCATATGTCTATGATTTCTATACAAGGTGAGAGCAGAATCCATGAAGACATCGCTGCCTGGATCACTGGGCCTAGAGATGGGGCTCGATCATGGCAAATAAATGTGGGTTGCTTCCATACCATGGACAACTGGAGAATGGCACTTCTAGTTTTCAAATTTTAGGCTGGAACCATTAGTGGTCTGTGACTTGTTTTGCTGACCTAAGGCAATAAAACAACCATAGATTTTATCAGCAAAATTAGTTTATTCAGGAACAGCAAAGAATTGGGATTCACTGAATGCAATCATAGGCAGGTCCAAAGAACAAAAGAGAGGACTGTTTTTTATAGAGAAGGGGGAGGTAGAAGGGGCTGTTAAACAGGGTCCATTGAAGGAAATTAGGAGTTTGGAGTATAGTGGCTTTTCTTTGGCTGAGTTGTGATAGTCTCACTGGCTGGCTTTTGCCAGGCAAAGAAAAATTCTTCTTTGCTTCTGCTGTAATCTTCTTCCTATTGGAGATGTAAAGATACTCCCCTTTCTTTTCTTTCTTTCTTTTTTTCTTCTTTTGCTTTTTTAGGGCCACATCTATGGCATATGGAAATTCCCAGGCTAGGGGTTGAATCAGAGCTGCAGCTGCCAGCCTACGACACAGCCACAGAAACACCAGATCTGAGTGTCTGCGAACTATACCCCAGCTCCTGGCAACGCCAGATCCTTAATCCACTGAGTGGGGCAGGGATTAAACCCTCATCCTCATGGATTCTAGTTGGGTTCATTACTACTGAGCCACAATGGGAACTCTGATACTTCTCTTTCTGTTGAGTCTGCGACTTATTTGGAGTAGTAAGGCATAAGAGTTCCCCTTTCTGACCTCCTAACTCCATTTTAAATGAGGCTCTAGGAGTTCCTGTTGTGGCGCAGTGGTTAACGAATCTGACCAGGAACCATGAGGTTGCAGGTTCGATCCCTGGCCTTGCTCAGTGGGTTAAGGATCCCGCGTTGCCGTGAGCTGTGGTGTAGGTTGCAGACACAGCTCCGATCCTGCATTGCTGTGGCTCTGGCGTAGGCCGGTGGCTGCAGTTCCGATTAGACCCCCTAGCCTGGGAACCTCCATATGCCGTGGGAGTGGCCCAAGAAATAGCTAAAAAGACCAAAAAAAAAAAAAAAGAAAGAAAGAGGATCTACTTGTCAATTTTCATAGACATGACAGAATTAAATAGTATTGAATAAACATTACCATGTGGAGCAAGAGTGATATGTGTTATTAAAAAACTAAAAAGCAGAGTTTCTGCTGTGGCACAGTGGGTTAAGAATCTTATTGCAGATGTGGAGGTGTGGGTTCTATCCCTAGCCCAATGCAGTGAGTTAAACTATCTGGCTTTGCTGCAGCTGCGGTGTAGTTCGCAGCTGTGGCTCAAATTCAGTCCCTGGCCCTGGAACTTTAATATGCTGTGGGTGTGGCCATAAAAAAAAAATGAAAACAACAACAAACTTAAAATCTTATTTCCACTCTTTTCCTTTTCCTCCCTTCAAAATTTTGTTTCTTGTACAATTTTCAAGTTTAAAAAATATGGTTACAGGCAAGAACAAATATATGTTCTCCTCCCCTTTGCACAAAAGATGGCATATTCTAACATAAGTTCTGCACTTTGCATTTTTTCCCCACAACTTAGAAATCTTCTTATATATCAGTACATAAGAGAGCTTCTTTGATTTTTTTTTGTAAAAGCTACACAACATTCCATTGACAGATGTATCAGATCTTTGTGATCATTCCTGTTTGGATATTTAGGTTGTTTCCAGTATTTTTCAAATATTGCTGCAATGAATAATTTTGTAGATACATCATTTGTACATAGTCAAGTGTATTTCTGAAGTGAAATTGCTAGGTTAAAGAGCATATGCATTACTAATTTTTATAAATATTGCAGATCGCTTTTTTGTATAGGGCTGCACTAACTACTCTCCCCACCACCTTATTACAGAGCCTCTTCCTCCATGGCCTCACCAAGGGAATGTTATCAGATTTTTTTCAGTCTAGAAGTGAAAAATATTACCTCAACATGATTTTAATCGGCTTTTATCTTATTTTAGGATATTTTTCACATATCAATATTTTCTCTTTTGTAAATTATCATATCCTTCGCCTGTTTTTCTCTTGAGTTTTAGTCTTTTTTTTTTACTGTTTTATTAACGCTTTATTTTTTAATTTAATTTATTTATTTATTTTTATTTTTTTCCCACTGTACAGCAAGGGGATCAAGTTATCCTTACATGTATACATTTTTTGCCCACACCCTTTGTTCTGTTGCAGCATGAGTATCTAGACATAGTTCTCAATGCTACTCAGCAGGATCTCCTTGTAAATCTATTCTTTTTTTTTTTTTTTGTCTTTTTGCTATTTCTTGGGCCGCTCCTGCGGCATATGGAGGTTCGCAGGCTAGGGGTCGAATCAGAGCTGTAGCCACCGGCCTACGCCAGAGCCACAGCAACGCAGGATCCGAGCCGCGTCTGCAACCTACACCACAGCTCACGGCAACGCCGGGTCCTTAACCCACTGAGCAAGGGCAGGGATTGAACCCGCAACCTCATGGTTCCTAGTCGGATTCGTTAACCACTGCGCCACGACGGGAACTCCTCTATTCTAAGTTGTGCCTGATAAGCCCAAGCTCCGGATCCCTCCCACTCCCTCCCACTCCCATCAGGCAGCCACAAGTCTTTTCTTCAAGTCCATGATTTTCTTTTCTGTGGAGATGTTCATTTGTGCTGGATATTAGATTCCAGTTATAAGTGATATCATATGGTATTTGTCTTTGTCTTTCTGGCTCATTTCACTCAGTATGAGATTCTCTAGTTCCATCCATGTTGCTGCAAATGGCATTATGTCATTCTTTTTTATGGCTGAGTAGTATTCCACTGTGTATATATACCACATCTTCCGAATCCAATCCTCTGTCGGTGGACATTTGGGTTGTTTCCATGTCCTGGCTATTGTGAATAGGGCTGCAATGAACATGCGGGTGCATGTAGTCTTATTGTTCTCTAAGGGTATACATTCATTAGGGAGATTAGCCCTTCAATGATATGAATTTAAAAAAGATTTTTTTATCTTCCAGATCATTCATCTTTTGGTTTTGCTAATAGTGTGCTGTTTTTGCCATGCATATGTTTTCACATTTCTTTTATTATTATTTTAAGGTTTTTATATTTATGTAGTCTAACTAAAAAAAAAAATTTTTTGAGGGTCGCACTCGTAGCACATGGAATCTCCCAGGCTAGGGGTCCAATTGGAGCTGCAGCTGCTGGCCTATACCACAGGCACAGTAACACCGGATCCTTAATCCACTGAGTGAGGCCAAGGATAGAATCCGAGTCCTCATGTTTACTAGTCAGGTTTGTTACTGCTGAGTCACAACAGGAACTCCTTTTTTCCTCTATTTTTTTTTTTTTTTTTATCTTTCTAGGGCCATGCTCGCGGCATATGGAAGTTCCCAGGCTAGGGGTCCAATCAGAGCTACATCTGCCAGCCTACACCACAGCTACAGCAACTCGGGATCTGAGCCAAGTCTGCAATGATCTACACCACAGCTCATGGTTATGCCAGAGCCTTAACCCACTGAATGAGGCCAGGGATCAAGCCCGTGTTTTCATGGATACTAGTCGGGTTTGTTAACCACTGAGCCTCGGACAGGAACTCCTTTTTTCCTCTATTCTTATTAAGGAATTCTTAGGTTGGGTTCTTGGTTGCTGTTTCAGTTGTTTACATAAATACAGTTATACCATTTATAGTATCCTATGACTGTTTCTTTCACATATTCTAGACATCCTTCCATGTGAGAGCTAAAGATTCAATTCAGTTCTATCAGCAGGAGTTCCCGTCATGGCGCAGTGGTTAACGAATCCGACTAGGAACCATGAGGTTGCGGGTTCGACCCCTGCCCTTCCTCAGTGGGTTAACGATCCGGCGTTGCCGTGGCTGTGGTGTAGGTTGCAGACGCGGCTCGGATCCTGCGTTGCTGTGGCTCTGGCGTAGGCCGGTGGCTACAGCTCTGATTCGACCCCTAGCCTGCGAACCTCCATATGCCGTGGGAGCGGCCCAAGAAATAGCAAAAAGACAAAAAAAAAAAAGTTGTATCAGCAGCTGTGTGGTGTGCCATGGTACTGATGTTTAATGACTCATTATCCAGGATTAATGGGCTTTCAAGTGAGTCCCACTTTTCAGTACTAAAGATGGTTTGGCAGGACAAATCTCAAAACTTTCAAAATCTAGTGAGTTTTGAGGCTGGGATATGAGAACATAGCTGGGGAACGCAATTGTTTCATTTGTTTCTTTAGCAGCAGGGCCCCCTAGTGGCTCAAGCACAGGAAAGTGGATCAGACTTGGAGACAGCTTCTCTTGACATAGAATAAAGGAAAGGGCCTTGAAATCTTCCGATTCAACTCCCTCATCTAACACAATAAGCTCAGAACTTGACCCAGAACTCTTATCTCTGAGCCCCCAAACCAAAGCTCTGCCAGTGCCAAGCTGTTCCTTATACTGTGTGATATTTCACTCTCAGAGGGGTTTAGCAAGTTACAGTGTATCAAAAGGCAGGTGGAATAAATCTTACATTCACTTAGGGAACTCCACATCTCTGAGACAGTTAAAACAGTTCTGGATAACTACAAGCTTTCTTCTCCCTTCCTCTCCTCTACTCCTTAGTGTCCTTGGTGGGAAAAACAGCCTGCCTTCTGAGTGCTGGCTCTGAGGAACAGTCAGCTGGTGAAAGAGGGCTCTGGAAAATCCTCCTGGAGCTCTGTTTGCATTTACAAGAATAAAGCTTTAACTAAGCACAATGTTTATTTCAAAAGTGTGTCTTGTGTAAGGTACTGGCTTCTTGAGTACAATAAATAGATTTGACATTTCCTCACAGCCTTCTGGGGCTGAGCACATTACTGTGTGTTCAGTCAGCTTCTATCTTTCCGTTCTCCACACCACCATGTCAGTTAGGAACTTTATGCTAAAATTCAATAATTATCCCCTTGTTACAATAGCCAAAACATGGAAACAACCTAAATGTCCATTGACAGAGGAGTGGATCAAGAAGATGTGGTACATATACACAATGGAATATTACTCAGCCATTAAAAAGAACGAAATACCAGCATTTTTAGCAACATGGATGGACCTAGAAACTATCATGCTAAGTGAAGTCAGCCATACAATGAGACATCAACATCCAATGCTTTCACTGACATGTGGAATCTGAAAAAAGGACAGACTGAACTTCTTTGCAGAACAGATGCTGACTCACAGACATTGAAAAACTTACGGTCTCTGGAGGAGACAGTTTGGGGAGTGGGGGGATATGCTTGGGCTGTGGGATGGAAATCCTGTGAAATCAGATTTTTATGATCATTATACAACTACAGATGTGATAAATTCATTTGCGTAATTTTAAAAAAAGCAAAAAAAAAAATAAAGAAAGAAAGAAACCATGTAAAAGGAAATACTTAAGGCTGTTGCCTAGTACTACATGTCAGATACTGACTCACAGACTTTGAAAAACTTATGGTTTCCAAATGAGACAGGTTCAGGGGTGGGGGGATGCAAATGCTGTAAAATTTGGTTGTGATGATTGTTGTACACCTATAAATGTAATAAAATTAAAAATAATAATAATAAAAAATACTTATCCTCTTGTAATTGCATTATTTAGCCCAATTACTTTCATGACTGTTGATTTTGTACCTTTGGTGAAGGTACAAGATCTTTATTGGCAGGATTTACACTGCGTTCCCTTTCATTGAACCAATTCTTGGACTTCTGCCCTGTTCACTCTGAATGGTCTCACCCATTCTCTTTAGAAGAGAACTTAGATACTTGGACTTCTTCTATTAGATGAATATTTATTTTTGTGCCTTTGGTTCCAGGCACTGTTAATTCCTTGCTCTCACAATTCTCAAAACAGCCTGAGATGTCATTCCTACCTCTGAAGGGGCAGACTTGAATTTAAAACCTAGTTTCCACCATACAGGGGAAAGAATGCCCATGAACTCTCTTGCAAGAAAATGAGAATTTCCAGAGAGAAACCATCCATCTTTCTTTCTTCTCTTTCCATGTCCTTTTCTGGAGCCTAGCATTGGGTTCTGCCAGCATATTCTGACCAGCTAACAAAGGGTTCCAGGGTTATCAAAGCTGAGATGTAGCTTGACTAATGGCATTCTGAGAATTCATAGCATAGCCAGCACCAGAGAATTCACATATCTCAACTTCACCATATGAGGTGGACCTTTCAGGGCACCACCTGAGACCTTATAGCAGGCTAGGCATGCCCAGAAACCCAGTCCAAGATATATGCTTTGTCAAGTAACAAAAGGCCCTATTTCTGCAAGGCTATACCTCCTAGGAAATAAATATTTGCTTATACTTCCCCTGGCCCTACTCCAATTAAAAGGCAATAACATCGTCCTCTTTAAGACAAAAACAATCAAGCAAGGAAATAGACTTCATTCCGAGTATTGCAAATGAAGAGCACTCCAGATATGAAAATCAGTTTGTCTACGCAGGATAGTTTTATGCTTTCATAGGGAGGAAGGTAGAAAAAATTATGGATTGACTTGCAGTCAGGAAATATCAGTCAAGTAAACAGAATATGCTTATCTCTGTATCTAGCTAGTTTTAGAAGAGCAAAGATGTGAACAGGAAATTGTTCACATCTTTGAACCTTATGAGCAGGTTCAGGAAGAAGGGGAAAGGTCTTTGACCTTGTCACAGGTAAGCAAGTGGGTCTTCTGTAAGTCTTATGGAACTCATGAAAAAGAGCAGAGAGTGAGTTTTACTTAAGAGACAAGGAGAAGAATGGTACTACTCTACAGTGAGTTGAACAGGTCTGTAAGTATCTTAACCACTGCTGTTTCCCGGGAGTATAAAGGGATCAAGGAAAGCACTTACAAGGCTCAACTAAGGTTCAAAAATGTTACTCTTCTCCAAGATTTCATCCAGGGGCCCTTCTGGATGCAAAACTCTGTACTTCCTATCATTGACCAAAAGGCTTCTTAATATGGAAATTCAGTAGTTTTTTTAGAAAGGAAGAAAAATCCCTTGAAAAGAGGCTCTTTTGATCATGCCACTTAGTAAAGCATCATAGTGCGTTAGACTTGGAACCACAAGTCCCAGAGAGCAATGCGACACTGCTTCCCCGTACTAAAGGCGGGAATCAGGAGCCTCGCTGCATGACGGGAGCGATAGTTAATTACCGTAGCATGGAAATTTTAATTTTAGCGGGTCTTCATTTTTCGGAAGATCCTCAAACAAGGCGCAGACGGAGAGCCAATAAGGTAATATTATCATCTCCATGGGAACCAGAGATAGGTTCCTCCAAAGGGAGGTTTTAAACTGCAGTTTCGACTCCCGCTCTGTTTCCCCACTAGTCTCCTTTCCGGCCGTGACGTGCGTTATTACCGTCGCGTCTTCTCATTGGCCGGGTGACAGATGACGGCGCTTGCGCACTGCATTCTTTTGAGGGTCGTGGGCAGACGCCATTTTGGCCCTAGAGGTGCTTCTGGGAAGTGGAGCGCTGACCCACACGCTTTGCCCGCCCGCCGGGTTGGGCCTCTGATGCTGGGATTTCTAGATCAAAGTGTTCTACCGCTGCCTGTTGCCTTATTCTCCGCACTCTCCAAACCCTTTGGTCGGGCGGGAGCCTCTGAGCACCGGGCTAGCGCCATCCGTGGTCACAGCGCCGGGAAGGAGGTGACGGGGGCGGCGCGGGGCGCAGACACTCCCCGCCGAGAGCCGCCTGAAATGGACTCGGAATATTACAGCGGCGACCAGTCAGGTGGGGCAGGGACGTAGGGTACAGGGCTGGGGGCTGAGTGGTTACTTGGCAGAACTTGGCCTCGCACCCGGCGGGAAAGGGGGGAGGCCCCAGAGACGTTCCCTTGCCGGACTCGGCCCGAAGAGGACCGAGGCAGAGCGGGGAGAGCCCGCCGACCGGCTGCGGGCCCCAAAGTTGGAATCTTGGAGAGAGGATTCTAGGGGGACAGCGGTCTTCTGAGTCGGCTAAAGGTGTTGAGATTGGGGAGTCACTTCTAGGTATTAGGCGCTTTCTTTGTGCAAAGTAATAGGGAAGGTCTCTCCTGATACGGGACTTTTTTTTTTTCCTTTTCAGGAGTTGAGAGTATTTTTCGAGAATCCAAGGGGTATATGAGGGTATATGGTATCTTATCTTCTCCAGACGTTTCACTCGGAGTTGGGACTAATTCGATCTCGCCTGCAAACTAGTTTCTCCCATTAAAGAAAATGTAGAACACTTATTTGAGTTGTATACATATTTTAGAATATGTATCTCTGGGACTTAACTGGTGATTTTGGTGCCCGTCCTTCACATTGAGAGCTTTCCTTTTTCTCCTCGCCTGAGTTTGTTCTCCTTTCTTTACCTGTTTACTCAATGAGCTCTCTGTCCCACTCCGCTAACTCTGTGCTAGGCACTGGAGATCGAGAGACGAATAAGGCAGGATCTCGTGGGGAATAAAAACGTTTCTTTTGCTTCCCTTTGTGTCCTAGTTCCATTGAGTATTCTTTATCAAAAAGTGCTTAAATAATTTTCTGAGCGTTAACTACCTTCTTTTCTGTTTTGAGTTACCTTCAATTCCTTATTTGACGGCGAGTAGTAATGACAATATACTGCTTTAAACGTTTTTTCCTATGTTTTCAAATTAGTTGTCACTTCATTTGTGTTTTTAAATTATTTTAAAACAAGTACTCATATATAATACATTCATATAAAGTGCTGAAAGACATGAAAAGTTAGTTCCTTGAATGTTCATTTTTTAAGCTGTTTTTTGTTTATTCCTGTATTCCTAATTTATGTTGTATCTTAGTGCATCTTTTTTAGGCATTCTGAAATGATTTCCTTTTATCCTAGGACTAGGATTTTAGCCTCTTCTGTGCCCTCTTCTCCCCCGTATTTTAACTGTTAAAATGTAATTTTTATTGACTAGTTAATAAAATATTAAATATATTAAAATTTAAGTATGCTTTACTCCTTACCTAAGTAGTCATAAACATGTAGTGATTTCATTCTTAAACAAATTTTTGGTTTTCTTGTAATTGTCTATAGTTCATTTTTGAAATTTATTTATTTTGGGAGTTCCCATTGTGGTTCATCAGGTTAAGGACCCAGCATTGTCTCTGTGAGGATGTGGGTGTGATCCCTGCCCTTGCTCAGTGGGTTAAGGATCTGGCGTTGCCTCAGGCTGCAGTGTAGGTCACAGATGAGGCTTGGATCTGGTGTTGGCTATGACTATGGCACAGGCCTCAGCTGCAACTCTGATTGAACCCCTCTCCCAGGAACTTCATTCCATATGCTACAGGTGCAGCCATAAAAGGAAAAAAAATTTTTTTTTAATCAAACTTTCTAACTAAGGCTTCCCATGTCCTCCAACAGCCCCACATTCCTCTCAGTACAATTTTATCCTTTTTTTTTTTGGTTGATCTGCAGCATATGGAGTCCCTGGGCCAGGCTTCAGATCCTAGCCACAGTAGTGACCTTATGCTGAATCCTTAACTCACTGGCCTGAACTGGAGATCAAACCTGTGTCTCAGTGCTCCCAAGACGCTGCTAATTCCATTGCACCAACAGCAGGCGCCCCTTACTTTGCATTTTTAAAGTATGCTTAAAGGTAGGTTGCAATTCGTTTTATAATAATAGTGTAGTAGTATATGCTCTCTTTTAAGGAGTTTGAACAATTTCTGGACTAGAGTTCTTTGTACTCTTCATTCATAAACAAATACTGTACATCATGTACAGAGCAGTGTTCTGAGCTCCAGGGATTCAACAGCGAACCAAAATCCCTGCTCTTTTGGCACTTGCATTCAAGTGAGGAAAGACCCACATTAAACAAAATTAACTTGGTAAGTTGTGTAGTACATTTAGAAGGTGGTAAGTGTGTGCTGTGGAGAAAATAGACTGTTATTTTAACATAAAGATGAAATAAAGTGCATACTATTATTTAGAGTTTGTTGACTCGGTCCTCGTTGATGTTTCCTAAGCTTCACATTCCTTTATGTATTTTCGCTGCCACATGTGTGAATAATACATGTTATCACTGTTGGTGTTTGTACAAATATTATACTGTTGTCTTATTCACAAGTTAGCATCATTAGTTATACTTCATCAGTGGTAACCTTTGCTCTTACATTATTCTTGATTCATTGTGTTCATTTCAGTTGTAGATGTCATCCATCTTACACCTTAAGTGGGTTTTTGTTTTATTTTTAAGCAGATGATGGTGGCGCTACCCCAGTACAGGATGAACGGGATTCAGGGTCAGACGTTGAGGATGATGTAAATGAGCAGCACTCTGGATCAGACACTGGAAGTGTAGAACGTCATTCAGAGGTATTGGCTAAACATCTTTGGGGAGCTTTTCCCTTGCGTTCTCCGAGACTTGTTTTATTTAGGAGTTGAAGAGACCCCTGTCATAGGGTCTAAGCTTCAAACTCTTGAAGTAAAGGATTATAAAATAATAACAGAGAACTACTTTTAAAATAAATAGGGATAGTGTGGTTACTTATGTAATCATAGGGAAATGAGTTCTGATTTAGTCCCATTTCGGATATTAGTCAGTTTCAACTGTGCTTATTGATTCAGAAGATAGGCCAGGCATTTGACATTTGACCAGGATTCCCCATTCCCAGAGTGATGTCTTAGAGCAGTGAGAGTTTGCAGTCTGAGGAAATACAATTGAAGTAGAAAGTTATGGGTGTTATCACCTATCAAATTTATATCAGGATTTGACTTTCTTCATATGAACTGTACCAATGTATACAGTGTATGTAATAACAACAAACAAAATTTAAAAAGCTGTTTTGCTTAATAATAGAGAATAGTGTTGGATCTTGTGTACAGCATTTCAACATGTTTGGCCTAATACATAAATATATTTGAACTGTTTAATTTGCTTTCCTGGTTATAGAGTCAGTACTACACAATGTTAACAAAATAAAATCGGGACTTTTCCAATAAATAAACTGTAAGTTTTCAGAAAATACAAACTGAAACATGTAGGAATGGTAAAGATGGCCAAATTTTCCTAAGATTCACATGCCATTTATTTGCTTGACTGCACATGCGGAGACTATTGTCCAGTTGTACATAGTACATGCAATCGTTAGAGACTATATTATTGACTCTGCTCTTTGACATATTACCAGTATACACATATATCCAAATATTTATTGAGCACCTGCTATGTTTCAGGCTCTTTGGACATATCAGTGACTAAATGAGTTTCCACTGCCACCAAAATCCTTCTCTTCTTGGATTTATTTTCAGTAGGGGGAGAAAGACATCAAACAATACACATTTTTTTAAAAATTGTGTAGCTTATTAGACGATGATAAATACTGTGGAGAAAGCAGAAATTTAGAACAGAGTGATGGGTGCCAGATGGAGGGCAGGTTTTGTTAAATTAGGAGAACCATGTAGACCTTATTAAGAAAGTGACATTTACAGAGTTCCCACTGTGGTGCAGTTGGTTAATGATCCAGCTTGTCTTTGGAGGTACTGGTTCCATCCCTATCCTGGTGCAGTGCATTAAAAGATCCAGTGTTGCTGTAGCTGTGGTGTAGGTTGCAGCTCCAACTCACATTCGCTCCCTGGCCTGGGAACTTCTAGATACCATGACCAGGAAAGACCGGAAAAAAAAAAAAAAAAAGGGGTGGGGGGGAGTTCCCGTCGTGGCGCAGTGGTTAACGAATCCGACTAGGAACCATGAGGTTGCGGGTTCGGTCCCTGCCCTTGCTCAGTGGGTTAACGATCCGGCGTTGCCGTGAGCTGTGGTGTAGGTTGCAGATGCGGCTCGGATCCCGCGTTGCTGTGGCTCTGGCGTAGGCCAGTGGCTACAGCTCTGATTGGACCCCTAGCCTGGGAACCTCCATATGCCGCAGGAGCGGCCCAAGAAATAGCAACAACAACAACAACAACAAAAAAGACGAAAGACAAAAAAAAAAAAAAAAAAAAAGGAAAGTGACATTGAGTCAAAGCATGAAAGGAAGTAACAAAATAGCCACGTGGCTATGTGGGGGAAGAACATTCCAAACAAAGATCCTAAGGTGGGAGCCATTGTGGCAAGATAGAACTAGGGAGCAGGTGAGATCAGAGGTAGGAGAGGAAGGCTTATCTTTTAGTTATTTTGATGTCATTCAGTTTTTTGTGTGCTCTTAAGCATTTAGACTAAATTCTAATTAATTATATAATTGATAAGTAGAAATTGATAACATAAACATTGTAAAGGTATATTTAATGTGTACTATCTTTCTATTTTGGAAAACAATATCAGGAGATTGACTCATGGCTTTATGCTTTAGTTATAAATGTAGTGTTGACTTTCTTTTTTCAGCTACTTTTTAAAAATTAGATAGATTCCAAATGAATGTGCATGTTGAAATTTGGAAATCATATAAAAATTTTAAAAAGAAAATTAAAGTTAGCATGCTCCTGACAGAAATGACTGTTAGCTTTTTATTATTACTTCTCTTGGATTTTTACTCTCCTTTTTATATACAATGTATGTATACATTTTAAAGTTACTTGAGATTTTACTATATATATTTTGTATCTATATAACATTTTTATCCCTTTAAGATTATACTTATGTATTTCCTCATGTCATTAAAGATTCTCACTAAGCATAATTTTTTTGTACTTCTCATTTTTTCTATTTTTTTTAAACTAAGCGTAATTTTTAATGGTGGGATAATATTTCATAGTATGGATGGAACATTACTTATTCAACAGTTTCATAATTAATGTTTAGACTGTTTAGCTATTATAAGTTCTGCCATGAACATATTTTTGTGCTTTTCATAGATATTCCCCTCCAGGAGAGTTATCCTAATTTACTAAACTTGCAAATTAGTTTCACTTTGGTACCTAATTTGATACTAGCAAATTTGGTGCAATTTGCCAATTTTACCCTTAAAAGAGTACTATTATCTTAAATGGAGCAGTGCAGATTATAGGCCCAAAACTTAGAAGATACGTATTGTTTTTCTGTTGCTGCCATAACAACCTGAACAGATTTAGTAGCTAAAAGCAACAGAGATTTGGAGTTCCCCTGGTGGCACAGTGGAAACAAATCCGACTAGGAAACATGAGGTTGCAGGTTTGATCCGTGGCCTCACCCAGTGGGTTGGGAATCCAGCGCTGCCGTGAGTGTTGGTATAGGTCACAGACACAGCTTGGATCCTGTGTGGCTGTGGCTGTGGTGTAGGCCGGCAACTGTAGCTCCGATTGGACCTCTAGCCTGGGAACCTCCATATGCTGCAGGTGTGTCCCTAAAAACAAAAACAACAATAACAAGAAATTTGTTGTCTTACAATTCTGGAGGTCAGAAGTCCAAAATGGTCTCACTGGGTTAAAATCAAGTGTCCTGAGGGCTGTGTTCCTTCTCTAAGGGAAAATTTGTTTCCTTGCCTTCTCCAGTTCTACAGGCCACTTACATTCATTGGCACATGACTCCTTCCTCCATCTTCAAAGTTAGAGCCATAGCACCTTCAGATCTCTCAGATTCAGTCCTCACATCTCTGTCTCTTATTCTGATCCTCCCACCTCCCTCCTATAAGGACCCTCCTTCCTATAAAAACCCTACTCAGATAATCCAGTATAATCTCCCTGTCCTTAGTTATGTCAGCATATCCCTTTTACATATTCATAGGTTCTGGGAATTAGGAAGTGGACATCTTTGGGGGAGGGCATTATTTTGCCTGCTGCAAGATGGTACTCAAAACATGATTTTCCAAATAATGTGTTTTGCCCATTTGCATTTTGGAGTTTAGGCTAGTTGTTTTAATTCATTTCACTTATAGTACTCACTCAACATGTATTTTTTTAGACCTCTAAAGAAAGTGTTGAAAAAAATCAAGATAATCTTTTAAAACTTAAAATTAATGCAGGGGTTCTCTAGTGGCTCAGTGGGTTGAAGATCTGGCATTGTCACTTCAGTGGCTTGGGTCACTGCTATGGCTCCAGTTTGATCCCTGGCCCAGGAACTTCTGCCTGCTGTTGGTGCAGCCAAAAAGAAAAAAAAAAAAATCGAAAACTTAAGTCAGGATCTTTAACAGTTGTTTGTTGTTCCATATTGGAGTCTGAGGCAAAAGGAAAACTCAATACCTATCCTGTTACTTAAATTTTAATATTTTATTCATCATGAAATTTAAAGTGTGCAATTCAGTGGTCTTTAGTATATTCACAACGATCACTCATCACTGTAGTCAAATTTAGAATATTTTCATTACCTCAAAAAAAAACCTTATAGCTATTTATTACCTCCTTATCACCCCTGCCCCCTAATCCCACTTTGTTCTGGGCATTTTATGTGAATGGCATTATAAAACGTGTTTTGTGACTGGCATCTTTCACTTAATAATGCTTTCAAGGTTTATCCAAGTTGTAGCATCTATCAGTACTTCATTCCTTTTTGTGATCAGTAATATTCCATTCTTTGGATATAATACATTTTGTTGATTCATTTGTCAGTTGCTGGACATGGTAAGTTGTTCCCAGTGTTTTTGTTGCTGCACCAGTTTACATTCCTACCAGCAGTCTGTGGGGGTTCCCTTCCCTTCTACATCCTCTCCAAAGCTTGCTATTTCTTTGTTTTTTGTTTTTTGGGTTTTTTTGAAAAGAGCCAGTTTTGACAGGCATAAGGCGATGTCTCATTGTGGTTTTGATTTGCATTTCCCTGATGATGAGTGATGCTGAGCATCTTTTCATATGTCTGATGACCATCTGTATATGTCTTCTTTGGACAAATGTCTAGTCAGATTCTCTGTTGGTTTTGTTATTGGGTTATTATTTTTTTAATGTTGTATGAATGTGTATTTTTGGATATTAGCTGCTTATCAGATATATTTTCTTAAAAATATCTTATCCCATTCAGTAGGCAGACATCATTTTGTTGATAGTTTCCTTTGCTGTGCAAAAGCTTTTTTTAAATTATTTTTTTATTACTCAATGAATTTATTACATTTATATTTGTATAATGATCATCACAATCCAATTTTATAGCATTTCCATCCCACGACCCCAGCGCATCCCCCCACCCCCAAACCTTTTTGTTTTGATATAGTTCCATTTGTTTATTTCAGCTTTTGCTTCCCTTGCCTGAGGAGACATATCCAAAAAATTTTGCTGAGACCAGTGTCAAAGAGTGTATTGCCTATGTTTTCTTCTAGGAGTTTTATGGTTTTAGGTCTTAATAAGTCTTTGTTCCATTTTTAGTATATTGTATATGGTGTGAAAGTAATCCAGGTTGATTCTTTTGCATGTAGCTGTCCAGTTTTCCCAACACCATTTATTGAAGAGACTGTTCCTTCCCATTGTATATATATATTTTTTTCCATTGTATATTTTTGACCTTTTTGTTGTAGATTAATCAACCATATATTCATGGGTTTTTGTGCTCTTTTTTCTGTTCTTTATATCTATGTGTGTCTCTTTCTTTTTTCTCCTTTGTTTAAATGTGTCTCTTTTTAATGCCAATACCATACTGTTTTTTTTGTTTTTTTTTTTTGTTCTTCTGCCATTTCTTGGGCCATTCCCACAGCATGTGGAGGTTCCCAGGCTAGGGGTCCAATCGGAGCTGTAGCTGCCAGCTTACACCAGAGCCACAGCAACGCGGGATCCAAGCCACATCTGCAACTTACACCACAGCTCAGTGGGATCCTTAACCCTCTGAGCAAGGCCAAGGATTGAACCCGCCACCTCATGGTTCCTAGTTGGAGTCATTAACTACTGAGCCACAACGGGAACTCCAATACCATACTGTTTTGATTGCTGTAACTTTGTAATATAGTTTGAGAGCAGGGCATGTGATGCCTCCAGCTTTGTTCTTTCTCAAGATTGTTTTGACTATTTAGGCTCTTTTGTGGTTCCTTACAAGTTTTAGGATTATTTTAGTTTTATGAAAAATGCCATTGCAATTTTGAGATGGATTGCATTTGGGTAGTATGGTCATTTAAAAAAAATATTTTTCCAATCCATAGGCGTGGAATGTGAATGTCTTTATTTATGTCATCTTCAATTTCATCTGTGTCTTACAGTTTTCAGTAACTTTGTTGGTTAAATTTATTCCTAGATATTTCATTCTTTTTGATGCATTTCTAAATGGGATTGTTTTCTTAATTTTGATAGTTCATTGTTAGTGTAAAGAAATGCAACAGATTTTTGTATATTGATTTGTATCTTGCAACTTTACTGAATTTATTGATTAGCTTTAACAATTTTCTGGTTGAGTCTGTGGTTTTCTGTATATAATGACAGTGTTCCTTCTTCCTTTCAGATTTGAATGCCTTTTATTTCTTTTTCTTGCCTAATTGTTAAGACTTCCATTACAATGCTGTATAAAAGTAGTGAGAGTGGGCATTCTTGTTTTGTTTCTGATCTTAGAGGAAAAGCATTCAGCTTTGCACCATTGAGTGCAATGTTAGCTGTGGGCTTGTCTTGTGGCCTTTATTATGTTAAGATACATTCTCTCTTTACCCAATTTGTTGAGAGTTTTTGTCATAAGTTGATGTTGACTTTTGTTAAGCTTTTTTTTTTGCATCTATTGAGATGATTGTGTGATTTTTAGCCTTCATTTTGTTAATATATGTATTACGTTTATTGATCTGTAGCTGTTGAGACATCCTTGCATCCCTGGAGTAAACCCCTCTTGATCAAGGTATATGATTCTTTTAATGTATTATCGAATTTGGTTTGTGAATTTTTTGTTGAGGATTTTTACGTGTGTTTGTTCATCAGGGATGTTGGCTTGTAATTTCTTTTCTGGTGTCCGTATTTGGTTTTGGTATCAGGGTAGTGTTTGGCTTCATAAAATGTGTTTGTTTCCCTTTTTTTTTTGTTTTTTTGTTTTTTGTTTTGTCTTTTAGGGCTGCACTCACAGCACAAGAAGGTTCCCAGGCTAGAGGTCGAATCAGAGCTGTTAGCTTCCAGCCTACGCCAGAGGCATTGCAATGCTGGATCCAAGCCGTGTCTGTGAACTACACCACAGCTCACAGCAACACTGGATCCTTAACCCACTAAGCGAGGCCAGGGATTGATCACACAACCTCATGGTTCCTAGTCAGATTCGTTTCCGCTGTGCCACGACTGGGAACTCCCAAAAAATGAATTTGAAAGTGTTCCCTCCTCTTCAGTTTTTTGGCAGCATTTGAGAAGGGCTGGTATTAATTCTTTAAGTGTTTGGTGGAATTCAACAGTGAAGTCATCTGATCCTGAACTTTTCTATGTTGGGAGGTTTTTGATTACTGATTCAGTCTCCTCACAGTAATTAGTCTATTTAAAATTTCTATTTCTTCATGATTCAATCTTGGTAGGTTCTGTGTTTCTATTAATTTATCCATTTCTTAAAGATTGTCCAGTTTCTTGGAGTATAATTGTTCTTAGTTTTTATGATTGTTTGTGTTTGTGTGATATCAATTGTAATGTCTCCTCCTTCTGTTATAGTTTTATTTCTTTGCATCTTTTTTTTCCTTAGTAAGTCTAAAGTATTCTTTAAAACAGATTTTAATTTTATTTAACTTTCTATTATCTTTTTAGTCTCTATTTTATTTCTGCTCCAATCTTTGTTATTTCTTTTCTACTAATAACTTTATTAGTTCTTTTATCTTCTTCTAGTTCCTTGAGGTATAAAGTTGTGATTTGAGATTTCATTTTTTTTTAATGTAGGCTCTAAACTTCCCTCTTATAACTGCTTTGCTGTATTCATAACTTTTAGTATGTTGCATTTCAGTTTTCGTTTGTCTCAAGATATTTTTTGAATTCTCTTTTTCCCCATTGGTTATTCAGTAACATGGTTTTTTTGGTTGTTGTTGTTGTTGTTGTTTTTTACTTTTTATTTTCCCACTGTACAGCAAGGGGATCAAGTTATCCTTACATGTATACATTACAGTTACATTTTTTCCCCACCCTTTGTTCTGTTGCAACATGAGTATCTAGACAAAGTTCTCAATGCTATTCAGCAGGATCTCCTTGTAAATCTATTCTAAGTTGTGTCTGATAAGCCCAAACTCCCGATCCCTCCCACTCCCTCCCCCTCCCATGTTTAATCTCCACATATTTGTGAAATTTTCAGTTTTCTTCTTGTAATTGATTTCTAGTTTCATATTTTGGTCAGAAAGGATGTTTGGTGTGATTTCAATTTTCTTAAATTTATTAAAACTTTGTGGCCCAGTAGATGATCTGTATCGAAGATCGTTGCTTGTGCACTTGGGAAGAATGTGTATTCTGCTGCTGTTGGATTGAATGTTCTGTAAATATCTGTTAAGTCTGTTTGGTCTAATGTACGGTTTAAGTCCAGTGTTTTCCTTATTGATTTTTCTGTCTGGATGATTTAACCATTATTGAAAGTGAGTTATTGAAGTCCCCTACTATTACTGTGTTGATGTCTTATTTCTTCCTTTAAGTCTGTTAACATTTGGGTCCTCTGATGTTAAGTGCATACATATTTACAAATATTAAATTTTTTGTTAAGTCTTTTATCATTATATGATGACTTTCTTTGTATCTTACAATTTTTGGTTAAAAGTCTCTTTTCTCTGATTATAAATATAGCTATCCTTTCATTTGTTTTCCATATGTATGGAATATCTTTTTCCATCCATTTTTTTTTTCAGCCTGTGTTTGTGCTACAAGCTGAAGTGAGTCTGTTGAAAACAGCATATAGTTTGGTCTTTGTTGTTTTTTTTTTTTTTTTAAGGCTGCGCCTGTGGCATATGGAAGTTCCTAGGCCAGGGATTGAGTCTGAGCTGCAGCTGTGACTCAGCGGCAGTCCCGAATCCTTTAACGCACTGTGCCAGGCTGGGGACCAAACCTGCGCCTCCACAGTGATTGAGCCACTGCAGTGGGAACTCCGGTCTTTTTTTTTTTTCTTCCACACATTCAACTTTTGGTTGGAGAATTGAGTCTATTTATAGTAAATATTGGTAGATATGAACTTACTATTGCCATTTTGTTGTTTTCTGACTGTTTTGTCATTTCTTTGGTTTGCTCTCTTCCTTTGGTTTGATGATTTTCTGTAACAGTATGCATAGATTATTTAAAAAATTTTTTTATATAGCTAGTATATCTTTTTGCATTGTGACTGATATAAAATTTCTTGTACTAGACTTTAAGCTGATAACTTCAAATACATACTGAAGTTATACATTTTTGCACTCCCCTCCCTGCATTTTATGTTTTTGATGTTGGTTTGTCTTTTTACCTAATTACCTAATCCAGTAATACATGTTTTCAGTGAACAGGTATTTTTAATACTCAGTGCATTTTAATTTCTTTGGTATTTCCTTTTTTTTTTTTTTTTGTCTTTTCAGGACCGCACCTGAGGCATATGGAGGTCTCCAGGCTAGGGGTCTAATCAGAGCTGCAGCTGCCAGCTTACGCCAAAGCCACAGCAATGCCAGATCTGAGCCTCGGCTGTGACCTACACCACAGCTCACGGCAACACCAGATCCTTAATCCACTGAACCAGGCTAGGGATCGAACCCACAACCTCATGGTTCTAGTCAGATTCATTTCCGCTGTGCCATGACGGAAACTCCTCCACTATATTTTTGAGGTTTTTTTTGTTTTGTTTTGTTTTTAGTGATTCTGGAGTTTACCACATGTTTTAATTTAACCAGAATCAGCTTTAGATTATGATAGCTTAATTCCAATGATACATATATTAAGCTTAGTGCTATGTAGCTATGTTCTTTTTGCCATTTTGTTATAGTATTGTTATACATATTATATCTATTAAAGTTAAAAACCCAACAATACATTGTTATAACTATTACTTTTCCAACAACAACAAAATGTAGTTCTCTGTTGGCCTCACAATTAAAGAGTTGGCATTGTTACTGCTGTGGCTCAGGTTCAGTCCTGGCCCAGGAACTTCTGCATGCTGTGGGTACAGCCAAAAAAATTTATTACTTTACCATCTATTGTTTCCTTAATTTAATACAGCTGTCTTTTTCTGATAAATCTGATATCTGTTACCTACTTTTTTCCTGGTTATGGGTCAGATTTTCTGATTTCTTTGCATGCCTCTTAATTTTTTGTTGGAAACTGGATGTTTTAGATTAACGTGTGGTATCAACTCTGGATACTGGTCCCACCCAGACCAGGGGCTTGTTTTTGTTAATTGCTTGTTTTGTGATCCACTGGATTATTTTAGTGAATTTTCTTTCCTCACCCACAGTTTTAAATCTCTGATGTTGCATCCTCAGGAATGTGCAGTTTGGCACATGTTCAAAGTTAACCTGGGATGATGGTAGTATTAGCAGGACTCTCTTTTTCTCTTTCTCTGACCAAAATCAGCTGTCCAACTCCATTGATTGCTCTGTTATTTTCTTTTACTTTTTAGGGCTGCACCCATGGCATATGGAAGTTCCCAGGCTAGGGGTCCAATTGGAGCTGCAGCTGCCTGCCTACGCCTCAGCCACAGCAATGCCAGATCCGAGCCTGGTTTGCATCCTGCACCACAGCTCACGCCAATGGTATTGCTGGATCCTTAACCCATTGAGCGATCAGATTCACATTCTCATGGATACTAATTGAGTTTGTTACCACTGTGCTGCAGTGAGTACGCCTGCTCTGTTATTTTCAGCAATGCCCTACGGCATAAATTGCTCAACAAGATAATCTTATCAAAGTCTGACTCCTTTGAAGGAATAGTTTCTGAGGTCTGAGTTTTATTCGTTCTGACCCCAAGATGACTCCTCCCACCTATCTTATTACCTGGTTATCTCTTGCAAACTAGCTGACCTATAGTTTATCCTGTATCTTGAATCTCCTCCCTGGTGCCTTCTACCACAACTTCCAGTGTTACTAAGAGTGCCTTAGCCTGAACTTCCCCAGGCTTGCCTAACAAATAAAGTCAGTTTCTTTGGGGAAAAATTAGAAGCTATCTAGGTGTTCCCGTTGTGGCCCAGTAGGTTAAGAACCGACTAGTGTCCATGAGGATGTGGGTTTGATCCCTGGCCTCACTCAATGGGTTAAGGATCTAGTGTTGCAAGCTGTGGCATGGGTTGCAGACATGGCTTGGATTCAGCATTGCTGTGGCTATGGTATAGGCCAGCAGCTGCAGCTCCAGTTTGATCCCTAGTCTGGGAACTTGGATATGCCACAGGTGTGGCCCTAAAAAGAACCAAAAAAACAAAAAGAAAAAGAAATTAGAAGTTGTCTAATTTATTCCCTACTTTCCCAAGTAAAACTCTGAGCCAGGGCTCCAATTTAGTGGTGTGTTTGTATGTGAGATGGCAAGTTTCTCTCAGTGACATCCCACCTCTAGAAGCTGAGCTCTCAGTGTTGGGGGGGCATTGGGTAGTATCTGAGGTACTCTTGGCATGGAACCACTGTCACACAAATTGGGGCAAGGGTGTTAGGGCCCCAGTATTCTCAGCATGCTGTTCCAAAAGTAGCACCTTCTTACTGTGATTGAGGGCTGGCCAGAAGTTGGGAGCCCACTTGCCTAGAATTTGTCTCCAGCAACATGTAGCTGGCGGCAGATTGAGAAAGGATGACATCATGCTCTTTTTGGGAACAACACCCCCGGCCGCCCGCCCTGGAAGCTGGAGGGAGAGAGAACCATTGGTTTTTGGCTGCAGCAACCTGGAGTATATTTTTGTGCTTTTTTTGGGGTAGATGCTTATTTGCTTTTCCCTTAGGACCATTCTTTGGGCTTTTTAAAAATACTTTTAACCAATTTTACTGGAGAGTGGGCCAGCTGAGGTTTTCATTCTCATATCAAAAAGCCTTCATTTGGTGTCATTTTTCTTTCTTTTGCTAACTGGTCAAAAGTCTATTATATTCCCCAGTTCACATCCCAGAAGAACCCAGGATGCTTTACTTGTCTATTACCACAGTCTCTATTGAGCCCTTTGGCTCTTTCATCTTATTGGGTCTCCTTCTTGTGTGGGTTTGAGTCCTGTCTTTGTCTTCCTCCTGCACCAAGAGCACAAGCCTTGTCCTGCTTTCCTAAACAGGAGATTCTGAGTAAGCCCACTTTTGGCATTTGGAGGCAGGCCTGCATATTCCAGGATGTTTAGTGTCTTGGTTCCCAAGCATTAAATGCAAAGATAGTAAGTAACATCCTCTCCAGTCATTGCCAAACGAAAATGGCCCTTCACATTCACAAATGGCCCCTTAGAGAAGGAGCCAGAACCACCCTTAGGTTGAGAACACTGAAGTGGACAAATGAAGCATCGAAAGCATAGGAAAGGAAACAGTAAATATCCAACAACATAAAAAAATGGGTGATTAAAATATAAATAGAACATTTGTAAGAATGGCAGTGCAGCCATTAAAATTGTTTTCAAAGAATATTTCATGACTTGGGAAAATCTAACATGTTACTTGAAAGATACATACATACTATTAATTATAATTTTATTTTATTTTATTTATTTTTTTTGTCTTTTTGCTACTTCTTTGGGCCGCTCCCATGGCATATGGAGGTTCCCAGGCTAGGGGTCGAATCGGAGCTGTAGCCACTGGCCTACGCCAGAGCCACAGCAACGCGGGATCTGAGCCGTGTCTGCAACCTACACCACAGCTCACGGCAACGCCGGATCGTTAACCCACTGAGCAAGGGCAGGGACCGAACCCGCAACCTGATGGTTCCTCGTCGGATTTGTTAACCACTGTGCCATGACGGGAACTCCCAAAATTAATTATAATTTTAGATCCTAGTTTACTTTTTAAAAGTAAATTCACACAGAGGAGATTAAGAGAACATTCCTTATAACAAAATGTAAATGATGTTGATCTTTGGGTTGTGTTATTAAAGGTGATTGTAATTTTCTTTATACTTTTCTGTTTTAAAAAATTACCACATTAATATTTAAAATCAAAGGGAGAATAATTTGAATAGTTGTCCCGTCATTTAATGTGGTCACCTATTTTTATTAGGATGCATCAAATATTTAAAAATATATTTAAAAATTACATGAAGGGCACATGTGGAGGTTGGGAGGGTGGGCTGAGTGGTCTCTGAGGAATGAATGTGACATTACCAGATGGAAAAGCTGGTTAAGGGTGGTGGTAATAATTCTAGCTGGAGAAAGGGGCAGGTTCAAAGGCCTAGAATTGAGCAGAACCTGTTATATTTCAAGAATGGAGTATTGTGGCTGGAAAGTAGAAGAGCTTAATGGAAGATGATACTGAAGGGTTAACTTTGAGTTAGATGGTGTAATAGCAAATCTCTCTTGGGTAATGGTGATATGATTTTATATTTGCATAACTTTTTAGAGTGAAAGGCAGAGTGATGGCCAAAATATGGTTTCAGATATTGGCTTTGTCACTTAATAACCATAATAACTGTCAGCTAGAAAAATTATTTCATCTCTCTTAGCCTCAGCTTCACCATCTTGACAGTAGGCTAAAAAAAGTTATTAGGAAGATAAAATAAAACTTACGGAACAGCTTTGAAAACTGTAATACCAGTTATAGTGTATGTAGGGAGGCAAAATTTTACCTCTATCCATCTTAGGTTTTCAGCTGGAACTCCTTAACAAAAAGACATTAACAAGAGAAAAACAAATGAGTTTTATTAACATGTGCAGCATACATCACACAGAAGGAAGAAAACCCAACAGGCAGAAATTCAAAGCAACAGCTTAAAATTCTAGCTTATATAGCATCTTCAACAAAGGATAACAATTTTGTGGAGAAATGACAGGACAAAGGAAAGCAGTTCTAGGCTTCCAAGACTGGCCAACTGGAAAGGTAAATACATGGGAAGAAACTAATGTAGTAAAGTTTGTTTGCCAATTTCTCTGCTGTTGATGACAGTCTATCTCCAGTAAAGGGAATATCCTGCCTTTTAGGTAGAAAAAGGAAAAGGTAAAGAGAGCTACTCTTGGAATTCCCATCGTGGCTCAGTAGTTAACGAATCCGACTAGGAACCATGAGGTTGTGGGTTCGATCCTTGGCCTTGCTTGGTGGGTTAAGGATCCAGCGTTGCTGTGAGCTATGGTGTAGGTCGCAGATGCGGCTCGGATCTGGCGTTGCTGTGGCTCTGGCGTAGGCTGGCGGCTACAGTTCCGATTGGACCCCTAGCCTGGGAACCTCCATATGCCACAGGAGCAGCCCTAGAAAAGGCAAAAAGACCAAAAAAAAAAAAAAAAGAGAGCGCTACTCTTGTGTTTTCTGCATATTAATTTCCTCTAGATCAAAATTTTTATGTCAAAGAGACATATTTTGAGGTGACATAATGTGGTTCCCTTTCATTATCTTATAATTATCCTCTATGGTGAGTAGGCAGATTATTTCTTAGGGGGTAGTCCAGAGTTAATCTTTATGAGGTCGAGGCCACACTATTTTAAGGCAAAAGAGACTTACCATATGAAATAAAATTTAAAAGTAATGTTCTTAGGCTTAGGCTTGGTTTTTCTAAACCAATTTGTATATAAGCAATTGCAGTAATAAGTTGATTACATATTTAAATTATTTGTTTTTAAGTTATTAACATCTTTTTGGCTAGGTTCCTGAAAGACATATTAACATCAGTGGAATTTTCTTTTTTTATGATTTTTATTTTTTCCATTATAGTTGATTTACCGTGTTCCGTCAATTTCTTCTGTATAGCAAAGTGACCCAGTCATACATATGTATATATTCTTTTTCTCCCATTATCCTCCATCATGTTCCATCGTAAGTGACTAGATATTGTCCCCTGTGCTATACAGCAGCATTTTTGTTATCCACTCCAAATGCAATAGTTTGCATCTATTAACACCAGACACCTAGTCCATCCCACTCCTTCCCCCTCCCTGTTGGCAACCATAAGTCTGTTCTCCAAGTCCCTGAGTTTCTTTCCTGTGGAAAGGTTCATCTGTGCGATGTATTAGATTCCGTATATAAGTAATATCATCTAGTATTTGTCTTACTCTTTCTGACTTCATTTAGTAAGAGAATCTCTAGTTCCATCCATGTTGCTGCAAATGGCATTGTTTTGTTCTTTTTTACGGCTGAGTAGTATTCCATTGTGTGTATATACTATATCTTAATCCGTTCATCTATCATAGACATTTAGGTTATTTCTATGTCTTGGCTATTGTGAATAGTGCTGCAATGAACATAGGGGTGCGTGTATCTTTTTCAGTGAAAGTTTTATCCAGTTTTATGCCCAAGAGTGGGATTGCTGGGTCATATGGTAGTTCTATATTTAGTTTTCTGTTGTACCTCCATACTGTTTTCCATATTCGTTGTACTGTTTTCCACAATAGTTGTATGGATTTTTAAGTATATTTGTTCTGTGTAGAGCACTTTGAGACCTCAAAATCTTCACACACCTTTCATGGTAGAGTAAATAGGAAAAAGGAGAAAGATTTATTTTAAATGTTTTTTTTTTTTCCTCTTCATGGCTGCACCCACGGCATATGGAAGTTCCTGGGCCAGGGATTGAACCTAAGCTGTAGTTGCAAACTAAGCTGTACCTGTAGCAAAGCCAGGTCCTTTATGCCTTCTGAGCTAGGTCAGGTATTGAACCTACAGCTCAGCAGTGATCTGAGCCACTGCAGTCAGATTTTTAATTTCTGCACTACAGCGGGAACTCCTTAAAAATGTTTTTGAATAGTCATAAAAACATAGGGGTTGGGGTTTTTTTTGGTTTTTTGGGTTTTTTTGTTTGTTTGTTTTTTTGTCTTTTTTAGGGCTGTACCTGAGGGATATGGAGGTTCCCAGGCTAAGGGTCGAATTGCAACTGTAGCTGCTGGCCTATGCAACAACCATAGTAGTGCCAGATCCGAGCTGTGTCTGCTACCTACACCACAGCTTACAGCAGTGCCAGATCCTTAACCCACTGAACGAGGCAAGGGATCAAACCTACATCCTTGTGGATACTAGTCAGATGCGTTTCCACTGAGCCATGATGGGAACTCCTGAAAACATAATTTTTTAATAAAACAATTTGAGCATAATATGACCTAGTTGTCAGTTCTTTCTTTTTCTTTTCTTTTTCTTTTTTTTTTTTTTTTTTTTTGCTTTTTAAGGTTACACCTAAGGCATATGGAGGTTCCCAGGTTAGGGGTTGAATTGGAGCTACGGCTGCCAGCCTACACCACAGCCACAGCAACACCAGATCCGAGGCCAGGGATCAAACCCAAAACCTCATGGTTCCTAGTCAGATTCATTTCCACTGTGCCATGGTGGGAACTCCTAGTTGTCAGTTCTAATTTTTGTTATTTTACTTGACTATCTCTTGAACAGCATGGAATTAGTTGTAGATTGTGGTCACATGGTTTTTTTTTCCATGGAAAATTTATTGAAGGGAATATGCATTTTAAAATTCAGAGGCTTATATAGTTCATTTGCATAGAAAAGTAGTATTCCCATCCTGAGGGTCTCACAGAAAAAAAAAAATAGTGTGTGGGTCTTTTGAGTAAGAGGTTGTTTGGAAATGGTGCCTAGCTTCTCATTGTTTTCTGACTGTAGCAAAGCCTAGAGGGCATGGCCATCCATCTGGCATTGAACTTGGTGACAGCCCCTTTAGCTCCAGCCTCACTTTGAATTGAGTAATGGTGGTGTCTCCTCTCATTTGATCTTTCCCCAGAGAGGCTGTGACTAATACAAGAAAGTATTCCTATGGGGAGTACATCAGAGCACCTAGAAGGTTCTTTTTGGCCATTGCTGTCCTTGTTTATCTTATTTCTTACAAGCTCTTTTGATTCCATCTACACTTCCTTTCTTTGAGTTAGATTTTAGCCTTTGTCTTTGTTAGATTTTAGCCTTTGTCTCCTCCTACAAAATTGAGGAGAAAAACATGTTGCTTTGGTTCTTCTCTGTTACGAATTCTCTTGCGGGGTTTCTGTTTTATTTAATTGGATTTATTTTAAGTATCTTCTGTATCCTGAAGTTAAATGCTTTAAAAAAGGTCTCTGGAATTCCCGTCGTGGCGCAGTGGTTAATGAATCTGACTAGGAACCATGAGGTTGCGGGTCCGGTCCCTGCCCTTGCTCAGTGGGTTAACGATCCGGCATTGCGTGAGCTGTGGTGTAGGTCGCAGACGCGGCTCAGATCCCGCATTGCTGTGGCTCTGGCGTAGGCCGGTGGCTCCAGCTCCGATTCGACCCCTAGCCTGGGAACCTCCATATGCCGTGGGAACGGCCCAAAGAAATAGCAAAAAGACAAAAAAAAAAAAAAAGAAACAAACAAATATCAAAAAAAAAAAAAGGTCTCTGATCTTAATGTCAATGTGTCATGAAGATAAATGTGTTAAAAAATCACCTTTCAGTGAGTTGGAGATACCGGGTGTTGTGGGGACATGAAAGAAGGAATGGTTGACCAGCTCAGCCTTCACAAATGAGTGTTGAAGGACAAATGTTTTGTAATTAATTAGTAATTCATAAGATATCTTATTATAAATGATTAACAATATTTATTGAATGCTCACAGGCATATGCTAACTGCTTGACGTGCATTTGGTCCTCTGAACAGCCCTCTAAATTATAGTTGCTGTTTCTGCTCCATCTGATTAAGGATGTTGAGGCTTTGAGAACTTAAGAAAATTTGCCTGGATTACACAGTAAAAGGTGACTGAGCTAGGGTTTGGGCCCCAGGTCTTACTAACTCTACAGTCTGGGTTGTGAACTCACACTGTAGTGCACAAAATCTATTCTACCTAGAGAGAAAGATAGAGGGGGCGTCAGAAAATAGGTCTTGAGGTGTGAAATGGACAAGGTGACGGAAAGATATTCTAGGCAGAGGGAGCAGCATGTCTAAAAGCATGGAGGAGTTCCCTTCATGGCGCAGTGGTTAACGAATCTGACTAGGAACCATGAGGTTGCGGGTTCGATCCCTGGCCTTGCTCAGTGGGTTAACCATCTGGCGTTGCCGTGAGCTGTGGTGTAGGTTGCAGATGCGGCTTGGATCCCGAGTTGCTGTTGCTCTGGCGTAGGCCATTGGCTACAGCTCCGATTAGACCCCTAGCCTGGGAACCTCCATATGCCGAAGGAGCGGCCCTAGAAAAGGCAAAAAAAAGATAAAAAATAAATAAATAAATAAAAGCATGAAGATAACAGTGAAGTTAAGAGTTCTATGTGCCTGCAATAATTTTTTTTTTTTTTTTTTTTTGTCTTTTGAGGGCCACACCTGTGGCATATGGAGGTTCCCAGGCTAGGGGTCTAATCAGAGCTGTAGCCACCAGCCTACACCACAGCCACAGCAAAACAGGATCTGAGCCGCATCTGCGACCTACACCACAGCAATGCCGGATCCTTAACCCACTGAGCAAGGCCAGGGAGCGAACTCACAACCTTACGGTGCTAAGGTAAGGGAACTCCTTACCTTAGCCACAATGGGAACTCCTTTTTTTTTTTTTTTTGGCAATAAAATTTTAATATGCAGTTAGAATCACTTGGATTAACTGTCAAAATGCAGGTTCTTTGACCCCCTTCCCCAGACTTACTGTATTACTGTCTATAGGTGAGAAGCACAAAGTGGGTTTTTAACCAAAGCTCCTCAACTGATTCTTCTGCAAAAATGTGGGAACTGCTGGTGCAATGATGCTGATGCTGGTGAAAGGGCAGAAATGAGTCTGAGAAGTAGAGGAGTTTGCTTCATCATTATATACAAGCTGTGTAGAAATTTTCTAGTACTGATCAGAGTGCTTTTTTTTTTTTAATCTTTTTAGGGCCACACCAGCAGCATATGGAGGTTCCCAGGCTAGGGGTTGAATCAAAGCTGTAGTCATTGGCCTACACCACAGCCACAGCAATGCAGGATCCTTAACCCGCTGAGCAAGGCTAGGGATCGGACCTGCATTCTCATGGATGCTAGTTAGATTCGTTTCCACTGAGCCAAAACGGGAACTCCTGCTTTTGTTTTTAACTGATTCTAAGATCAGCCAGCTTTTGAAAAAGGACCCTCTAGTATAAAGCTTCATTTTATTATAGCTTCATTTTATTACATGCATGCTTGCTGTAAAGCTGGAGTTTCTCAAAGTCAAAGCTTTGCAGCGTTCCCAGAGCTACACTGGATTAACAGCATTGTGTAATGAAACTTGGATTTCTCCAGTTCTTCCTTATGCTGTTAAGATGATGTGTATTGACAAACTCTAAGATGAGGATTTCAGATAAATTTTTTGGAACTAAGGTCCAGTGAAACATGCTTTTGAAAATGTTGTTATAGGTATTTCCTCACAGAATTAACTTGTGTGACTTGATGATGAGTGTTTTATCAATCTGTGAAGGAAGGTTGGTATGCAAGTTCAACAATTTTGGGTTTAACTTTTTTTTTTTTTTAATTATTTGCTTTTTAAGGCTGTACCTGTGGCACTTGGAGATTCCCAGGCTACGGGTCGAATTGGAGCTGCAGCCACTGGCCTATACCACAGCCACAGCAACACCAGATCCAAGCTGCATCTGGGACCTACATCACAGTTCACAGTGACACTGTATCCTTAACCCACTCAGTAAGGCCAGGGATCAAACCTGCAGCCTCATGGTTACTAGTCGGATCTGTTTCCGCTAAGCCTCGACGGGAACTCCCTTATTTACTCTTATTTGACATTCATTGAAATTTATGAATAGATGTTTGCTTTACAGCAGTTTTATTATTTCCTTTATAATTTAAAAATGTTGTGGTGCTGGTTCATAAAGAGTGTGTTATTATTTGTATGCTGAGATAAAGGACCAGATCATTCATTATGGCTAACTACAGTGTGAATGATTGTAAGAGGGAGGTATGAGGCATTATAGACATTTCTAAAGCCTCTGAGGATGCTTAGAGGTTCAATTTCTCTGGCAGTTAAAATTTTATCTTTTTTTAGCATTATTAAGAAATAGCATTAAAATGGCAATTTCTACTGTTGATTTGTTGTACTCATATTTGACTTTTAAAAAACTGTATTTTGGATTTTTTAAACTTTTTTTTTGCTTTTTAGGGTGCCATCTGCAGCATATGGAAGTTCTCTCTAAGAAAAGAGAGTGGCTCCCAGAGCTGCTGCTCTGGCCATAACCCATTGAGTCACTGAGTCATGACATCCTCTGTTGCTGTGGCTAATTAGGTCATGTCTCCCAGGAATTTAAAATTTAACTCCTGGATACTGAAATTTAGCGTGGTAAGAGCTGGGTCATGTTATTGCTACTGGTATAGTGAAAGGGCCTTGAGTTTCCTTTTTTAACTTCCTTGAGCTGCCTTGATTCCTACCTTCTTGATCCTTTAGCTGTTCATCCCACTTTGATTCTGGAGAGATTTTGTTTCTGGAGCTAGCCTGAGATGATTTCTGTTGTTTACATCTAAAATAAATTGAGTCACACATGATCATGTTGTTAGATTATGCCATGGGTGTGCATTCTAAAATCCTTTTACAGTTTTCCCTTTTGCCCTCTCTTTGAGTTGCCTCTGGTACCCATATGTTTCACTTTCTGTCCTCAATAATGTAGTTAGTTTCTGAACTCAATCATTACAAACCAGTTCCAAATACCTGTTGTCTTATTTATTTATTTATTGTCTCACTACGGCCACACCTGCAGCATATGGAGGTTCCCAGGCTAGGGGTCGAATCAGAGCTGCAGCTGCCAGCCTGCACCACAGCTACAGCAACACAGGATCCAAGCCGCATCTGTGACCTACACCACAGCCCACAGCAAGGCCAGGGATCAAACCTGCGTCCTCATGAATACTAGTCAGATTCGTTTCTATGAGCCACAACCAGAACTCCCCAAATACCTGTTGTCTTCACACCTTGTATAGCTCAGTCTCATATAGATCACTTCCTGTAGGCTTCCAATATATCACACCTCCCTTCATAATAGTGCGTATTACACTATGTTGCTATGATATGTTTGACTGTCTTATTAGACAACAGTTTTGACTCTTAGGTCACACACTGAGACATTTTCATTCTTGGTTCTTAGCACCTTGCACATAGTAGACATTGAAGAAATACTTGTTGAGTTAATTATTCCTCACTTTAAACTATTCTCATTTAGCTCTTTATTATTAATTCACAAATTCTTACTGTGATTTTGTATGTTCCAGACACCACTCTATAGTCTGAAGCACATAATGTGCCTTCTTGGTGAAGAAAACAGACCAAAAAATGGTTAATTTTTTCATCTATATTCTTTTAAAATATAAAAGAATTAAATTATGAAGTATGGCCAGAAGTAAGCTTTTAGCAGTGTATGGAGTATTGTACTGTATCACAAGATTCTGTGTTATTTCTTCTTTCCTAATTTAATAGATAAATGCCAGTTTTATTGGGATGATAGGATGTATAACTGATCAGGAATGGGTACTATGCTGTGAGTGTCCTGTGATAAAAAATGAAAAATGCCTTTGGGAAATTTGAAAAGGTTATGATTTTAGAAAGTTTCCTGAATATATTTGAATGAATATAGCAGTTACCTTTTCTTTGGAACGCTGTGCTGTCAGGATGGTATTCAGATATGGAGGGGGAAAAATCCTCAAACTTATAAGCTAATTTTATAATTTTTTGTATTCTTTTTGAAGTTGCAGACAGAGCATAATTAATCTTTAAATGAGCCTGAAGCAAGTTAAAGTGTGGATTTTGTGAAAACATTTTAATGCCATTAAGATTATCACTGTATGGAGTTCCCGTCGTGGCGCAGTGGTTAACAAATTGACTAGGAACCATGAGGTTGTGGGTTCGGTCCCTGCTCTTGCTCGGTGGGTTAACAATCCGGCGTTGCTGTGAGCTGCAGTGTAGGTTGCAGACGCGGCTCGGATCCCAAGTTGCTGTGGCTCTGGTGTAGGCAGGTGGCTCCAGCTCCGATTCGACCCCCAGCCTGGGAACCTCCATATGCTGTGGGAGCAGCCCAAGAAATAGCAGAAAGACAAAAAAAAGGGGGGGGGGGAGATTATCACTATTTTTTTGGTACTTAATTATTTCATTGCATGATATGCTGGGCATATACCTTATTAAAGACTTTTTGCTCCTTGGAAGTTGATCTGTGATCAGTTCAGATAATGTCAGCATGTATTCTAAAGAAAAATATTCAGCTCAGTAAATTTTTAAGGAGGAAAACTCAAGCACAGAAGTACTTTACTTTTTAAGTCAGAATATTAATTACTATGTTATTGAAAGTTCAGGTACTAGAAGGGAAAAAACTCCACATTCTAGTTATTAGTATTTTGGTCTGTTTAGTTTTGTATATTTTTCTCTACATTTTAAAAAATAAAGCTCTAATATGCTTATATTGTATTTGTACCATAGAGTTTTCAGATTACTTCATGTAACATTATATGTTAGTCTAGTTAGATTACTCACTGTTTTCCCTAACTTAAACTTTCGTGCCAAGTTTACTGGATGTATAACCAAGACTGCTCCAAGCCTGTTTTCCTATGAAAAATACTGTTGCGAGGAGTAAACTAGCAGGAGAGAGCTTGGCACGGTATTTGGCTATGTTAATTGTTCATTTCCTTATTTGTTCAGATTCACTTGGCAGAATGTACCCTATATATAATTTGGCCAAATAAAGTTTTATAATTTTTTCCTTAAAATAATTTTAACCTTTTAAAACCCTAAAATGTTCCTTTGTAAAAGAACTTGGAGGAGTTACTGTTGTGGCTCAGTGGTTTAGGAACCTGACTAGTATCCATGAGGATGCGAGTTTGATCCCTGGCCTCACTCAGTAGGTTAAGGATCCAGTGAGCTACGGTGTAGGTCTCAGATGTGGCTCAGAGCCTATGTTCCTGTGGCTGTGGTGTAAGCTGGCAGCTGCAGCTCTGATTCGACCCCTAGCCCAGGAACTTCCATGCTGTGGGTGTGGCCCTAAAAGGAAAAAAAAAAGAACTTGGATACATGTTTGCTTGTATTTATTTTTAAAATACATTGAGGAGCTAGAATTATGTGAGAAAGTTAGGATTTTCTTCAAAGTACAAGTGTCCTTTATAGTAATCTGGAGGGCATGCTTTGTAGATTTGGTGAAGCAAGTTACCTTTCCTCATTTTGGGGTTTAAACCATATTAGCTATTTCACAGATAAAGGGCCTTCTTTAAAGTAGATGTTTCTTAGGATGAGAATTCTATATTTAGGCATGCATGTTCCTACATTTGAAAGAAAATAGTTGAAAATTTTTTAACATTTTTACTGCCAAACCCTTTTTTGTTGTTGCATTTTCCTAATTTTTTCTCCCTTGATTTTTCAGAACGAACATAGTGATCGAGAGGATGGCCTTAACAAAAGACATCGTGTGACAGACTCTGAGAATGATGACCCCTCAAATCTTAATGCCAGTGACTCTGAAAGTGAGGAGCTTCAAAGGCAAAAGGACAGTGACTCTGAATCCGAAGAGCATGTAGAGGCTCCTGCGAGTGATTCTGAAAATGAGGACATCAATCACCAAGGGAGTGACTCTGAGAGTGAGGGGACCAGGAAATTACCTGTGAGTGACTCTGAAAATGAGGAACTTCTCAATGGGCATGCAAGTGACTCAGAGAATGAAGAGGTTAGGAAGCATCCTGCCAGTGATTCAGAGGTTGAAGAGCTCCCCAAAAGTCCTGCCAGTGACTCAGAAACAGAGGATGCTCTAAAACCTCAAGTCAGTGACTCTGAGAGTGAGGAACCCCCAAGACACCAAGCCAGTGACTCGGAAAATGAGGAGCTTCCCAAACCTCGAATTAGTGATTCAGAAAGTGAGGAGCTTCCCAAACCTCGGATCAGTGACTCAGAGAGTGAGGAGCCTCAGAGGACTCAGGCCAGTGACTCTGAAAACGAGGAGCTTCCCAAACCCCGTATCAGTGACTCGGAAAGTGAGGACCCGCCGAGGCACCAAGCCAGTGACTCTGAAAACGAGGAGCTTCCCAAACCCCGTATCACTGACTCAGAAAGTGAGGATCCCCCAAGGCACCAAGCCAGTGACTCGGAAAATGAGGAGCTCCCCAAGCCCCGTATTAGTGATTCGGAAAGTGAAGACCCCCCAAGGAACCAGGCCAGTGATTCAGAAAATGAGGAGCTTCCCAAACCCCGAGTCAGTGACTCTGAGAGTGAGGAACCTCAGAAGGGACCTGCCAGTGATTCGGAAACTGAGGATGCCTCCAGACACAAACAGAAGCCAGAATCTGATGAGGACAGTGATGGGGAGAATAAGAGAGAGAATACAGAAATGAAAAATGACTCCTTTCATTCAGATACCCATGCAGACAGGAAACGGTTCAACAGTTCTGATAGCGAGGAGGAAGAACCCAAAAGGCCCAAAATTGACAGTGATGAAGATGAAGAAAAAGAGGGGGAGGAGGAGAAAGTAGCAAAGCGAAAAGCTGCTGTGCTTTCTGATAGTGATGATGAAGAGAAAGCATGTAAGGAATTATTTTGGGCTGTTTATCCGTGGCTTTACTTACTGTCTAAACTTTTGAACTATGAAGCATTATTTCTTTTTCTGCAGTGTTACAGGTTATGTTCTCTCATTCAACTTGATATCACCAGGACACTGGTTTTCATTGGCAAGTCTTAATAAGTTTCCTTTGAGTTGTTCAAGATGATAAACTAGACTGAATTGCAATGGCAGTATGAAAGATTTATATGAAAATATTATTATTTTTTTAAACTGGAAAGGGTAATGTGTCAAAGAAATATGTTTACATGAAAACCCAACGGTATCCAGAATTAGCTGTGGGTCTCTTTGACAACTAATGCACAACATCCCATCTAGACAGTGACTGAGCTCCCACAAAGTACCCATCTTCATTTGTTAAACATTGTTGAATGTCCAAATTCAAGGAAGTTTGTGAGGGACTCTATTTAGAGACTCTGTGTCTCTGCAGAGTATTCCAATCTTTACTACTTGATTACTTTTTTGTGAAACATCTTTTTTGGAAAAGACATTCCCTTAGAACGTGACAGTTGTTAAAGGAGGAGGGAAAAGAGCATCACTTGTGTAGTTTACTAAGGGAGAAGAGAAAAAATCCAACTTGAGCAGTGACAGATGATTGAGGAACATGGGATTCCACAAAAGAATATCCAAGTCTTTTTTTGTTCTAAACGGTCTGTCATGAGCCTCTGGTTTTTTGCCACATATTGCCATTTTAGAGCACCTGTTGTACTTAGTTATGCAGTGACCATGATGGAATAAGATTAATGAGGATTTTCTTTTTTCAACAGCAGCAAAGAAGAGTCGTGTTGTGTCTGATGCAGATGACTCTGACAGTGATGTTATATCAGACAAATCAGGCAAAAGGGAGAAGACTGTAGAATCTGACAGTGAAGAAGAAGCAGGGAAAGAAGAGTTGTCTGATAAAAAAAATGAAGAGAAAGACCTGTTTGGGAGTGACAGTGAGTCAGGGAATGAAGAAGAGTAAGTGACAGTATAACCTTTATCTTCCAAGCATTCATATAAGGTGATAGAGAAGAGTTTGTTTTTCAAGTTTTTCACATATTAAAATTCTGTGTTGAGGTGTAATACACTATACCCTGCCTAAAATTGCATGACTTTGGGGGATTCGAGATTTTAGTTCTTGAACTGTTGCTACACACTACAACATGGATGAATCTCAAAAATGTTATCTTAAATGAAAGAAGTAAAGAGGATATATTGTTTGATTTCACTTACATGAAGTTCAAGAAAAATCAAAACTAATTTTTGATGGTGGAGATCAGAATGGTGGTTACGTTTTAGGATGTTGACGTTGAGGACTGACTAGAAAGAACCACAAGGGACCTTTCTGGGGAGATGGAATTGTTCTATATCTTGATTAGGGTATTGATTACATGAATGTGTTCTCTTTGTTAAAATCCACTGAAATGAACACTTAAGACCTGCACATTTTACTGTATGTAAATTATATCCAATTAGAAAAAGATTTTATAGTTCCTATGCAAATGAGAAGAGAGCCAGTTAAAGTTTTTTATATTTCTTTTCTAGAAATCTTATTGCAGATATATTTGGAGAATCTGGTGATGAAGAGGAAGAAGAATTTACAGTAAGTATAAGCTGGAAATATTTCTTCTTTGAGTATACTTTTTTTGTTTTTATGGTAGTGGCTGTCTAATGGGTGATTCCAGTAAGTAGAAAACAACTATGATGTATCCAGTAGAGAAATCTAGAAGGGGGTAAAAGGATCTGCAAAGGCATTAAAGAAAAATAACAGGCAAAATAGAATTAAGAGGAGGGAGGAACACAACAAAAAGCACTTTATAATGCTGAAGAGAAAGATTCACTGTACTTATGGAACTTATAAATATAGTCATGACAGACAAAGTAATTTGGACCAACCCTTCTAGAGATGAATACAGAAGCTAGACAAAATTTTTTTAAAATGTGCTCATGATCGTAAGAACAGGATAACAAAAGAATTACTAAGCCAAAACCCAGCAAAAGATAGAAACCTAAAGAGGTAAGCTCAGCATTTAGAGCTGCTTTTTCTGGGATATTCACCTGTTCATGCCGAGGGGCTAAATGTAATCTTGATTGCCTCCAGGTTCAAGAGACAAAACTTGGAGGTCAGGACCTGCTGAAGTCAGAAGACCTAAAAATCCCATGCTTTGAATTAAAACTGCTAGGATTAAGAGTGAACTGGAAGTTTATACTAGGCTTTGCTCAGATTTTAGGCCACACTTGAGTCATCTAGCAAGACAGAGAACCATGGGCTCAGAAATTTGATTACAATGATTCTTAACCCATTGGCTAGCTCTTAGGAACCTGACATGCAAGTGAAATCCTTTCAGCACAAAAGTAGCATCATCATAGACCTCAAATTATTTCTAGAAATTTTCACATACACAGTATGGTACACAATCATAGATAATGTTAAAAAAGTATAGTAACAACAGACAATAGAAGTAGAGCTAGGAGTTCTAGATACAGGAATTTCAGATACTGCCTTAAAAAAAATATATGTTCAGTGAGATAAAAGATTAAAAAGTTTCTCAGAACAAACGGTTTTTAAAAATACAAGGTAGATTCAGAAAAGAACCAAGTAGATATTCTGGAACTGTGAAAATGCAGTAACTAAAATTAAAAATTTGATAGATGAGTTTAACAATGCATTAGACATATCTGAAGAGAAAATGAATGAAATGGAATGTAGGTTTGGAGGAACTATTTAGAATAAAGCACTGAGATCTATTAGTGTGGAAAATATAAAAAATAAACATAATTATACATGAGAAGGTTTAACATAGTGAATTGGAATCCCGGGGGCAGGGGGAGATATACATACCCACACATAAATACATATATCAGAAGCAGTATTTAAAGAAATCATTCAGTAGTTCCCATAGTGGCGCAGCAGAAACGAATCCAACTAGGAACCATGAGGTTGCAGGTTCGATCCCTGACCTCGCTTAGTGGGTTAAGGCTCTGGCGTTGCCGTGAACTGTGGTGTAGATTGCAGACATGGCTTGGATCTGGCATTGCTGTGGCTCTGGCGTAGACCAGCAGCTATAGCTCCGATTCAACCCCTACCCTGGGAACTCCATATGCCGCGGGAGCGGCCCAAGAAATGGCAAAAAGACCAAAAAAAAAAAGTTTCATAAAGCCATAGATTCTAGAAGTTTTGCACATTACAAGCAGAATAAATACAAAGAAATCTACATGTAAATACATCACAGTAAAATTGAACGAAACCAAAGAAAACAGGAAAGTCTTAAAAGCAGCCAAAGGGGGAAAAAATTACATTCAGAGAGGCAACCATTTTTTTTAACAGCTAACTTCTCAACAGAAATAATACAATTCAATAACTGCTATCTTATAATTCTTTTATATTCAGCAAAAGTACTTTTTAGCAATGAAGATTCCCTCTTTATTTCATCTTGGCAAAATGCCTGTTGAAGTGAAGGAAGTACTAAAGACAGAAAGAAAATCTCAGGGGAAAGGTCCATGATGCAGATAGGAAAAAAGCAGCATCCTGTGGACAGGTCAAAATAGGTAGTGACCATGCAAAACAGTCATGCTGTGGTTTAAGATATGTATAAAATTAAAGCATATGACAGCAATAACAAACTGTGAAATGCTTACAGGTCTTTGCAGATACACATAAAAGTATATTAGTAGTCAGTTGGTAAATTACGATGTGCGTTGTAATGTCTAAAAAGACTAATAGTATGTGTGACTTCTGGTAGAAAGGAAAAAAGAAATAATAAAGGCTAATCAATCCAAAAGAAGACAGAATATAAGAAATTTAAAAAAGAAATATAGGAGTTCCTGTTGTGGCTCAGAGGTAATAAACCCAACTGAGTATCTATGAGGATGCATGTTCGATCCCTGGCCCCACTCAGTGGGTTAAGGATCTGTTATTGCTGTGAGCTGCAATGTAAGTCACAGACTCGGCTTGGATCTTGCGTTGCCGTGGCTGCAGTGTAGCTCATGGCTATGGTATAGACCGGCAGCTGTAGCTTCAATTCCACCCCTAGCCTGGGAACTTCCATATGCTGCAGATGTGGCCCTAAAAAGAAAAAAAAGAAATAAAATAGAGGCACAGTTAGAAAACTAGAAATAGTAAGACTGCAGAGGTAAACTTTGATAATATTAGAAATCACATTGAAATGTAATAAATGCTCCAATTAAAGGACAAGATCAGACTGGATTTGAAAAATCAGCTATCTACTAATTTTAAAGTTCAACTGAAACAGAAGATAAAGAGAAGTTGAAAATGGAAGGATGGAAAAAGATACTCTATTTGAACACTAACCAAAAGAAAACTGGTGAAGCCATATGAATATCAAACTGGTAGACTTTAAAACAAAAAGCAATGTCGAAGATAAAGAGGGTCACTTTATATTGATAAAAGGTGAAATTGTACCTAGTAACATGGATTTAAATATGTTGTCTACAAAACAAAACTTGACAGAACTGCAAAGAGAATGGACAAATCTCTAAGTGGAATGTAAAGTATAGAATAACCAGACTTAAAAACCCACAAAAGATAGAAGAGGGAATAGCTCTTTTTTATATAATCTGGATATAAACCCTTTGAAGATTATAAAAGATAAAAATATCTTTTATTCAGTGGCTTGCCTTTTTACTTTCTTAATGGAGTCTTTGGTGAGCAAAAGTTCCTAATTTTAATGTAAGTCAACTTTACCAGTCTTTTCTTTTATGTGGAAAGTGTTTTGAATTCTAAGAAATTTTTGTCTATCCCCAAGATTATAAAAATATTCTCCTGAGTCATTCTTTAGAAGTTTGATTATTTCATCTGTCACGTTTAGTTATATAGTCCACCTGGAGTGGGTTTTTGTGTGCAGCATGTATGAGAGAGAGTCAAGATTCTCCTGGCCCCATGCCCCATTTCTAATATCCAGTTGACCCAGGTTATCCTTTTCCACTATTCCGTCGTGCCACCTATGTCATAAATCAAGTGTCGCTATATATTTTCTAATCTGTTTCTAATGTATCTTTTCTGTTCCATTGGTCTATGCTTGTACCATTAATGCATAACTCTTGCTATTTGGTTATTTATGTCCTTTAAGGTTGTTATTCTCTTAAGATTGCCTTAAATTTTTTTGATTCTTTGCATTTCCATATAAATTTTAAATCAAGCTTTTGCAAAAAGTATAGACATTTTCTCTCTCTTTTTTTTTTTTGTCTTTTCTAGGGCCACACCAGCGGCATATGGAGGTTCCCAGGCTAGGAGTCTTATAAGAGCTGTAGCCACCGGCCTGCGCCACAGCCACAACAACACAAGATCCAAGCCTCGTCTGCCGCCTATACCACAGCTTATGGCAAC
Source organism: Phacochoerus africanus (assembly GCF_016906955.1). NCBI lineage: Eukaryota > Metazoa > Chordata > Mammalia > Artiodactyla > Suidae > Phacochoerus > Phacochoerus africanus. The sequence continues at coordinate 125,331,549 of NC_062546.1, forward strand.
ACCAGATCCTTAACCCACTGAGCAAGGCCAGGGATTGAACCTGAAACCTCAGGGTTCCTAGTTGGACTTCTTAACCACTGAGCCACAACAGGAACTCCCTAGATTTTCTGAATGCCATGCAATGCAATTAGAAATTAATAGCAAGATCAACAAACACCTTTGCCACCCAAAAATTTAAAACATACATGTTATGCAGTTTTTGTGTTACAAAAGAAGTCAGTACTTTGATTACTGAAGCAGAAGAGAATGAAAGTAGATGAATTTAGAGTCTAATTCAAGATGGTAGGAAAAAAACCCTAAAGAAAATAGAAAAGAATTCATTCAGAAAATATTTGAGAACTTGTATTCCAGAGATTGTTTGAACATTGCCCTCATGGAGCTTTTTCTCAGTTAAGCAACATTTTACAAGAATAAGGTATGTCTCTAGTGTGGGAGAGTTGACAATAACTGGTTATGGGTTCAGTCCAGTGAGAAAAATAGCATACCAGGTGAACCATTGAGAAGGCCTTTCTAAGTATAACATAAAAGACCATTTAAATTACATAAAAATTTTAAAAAATTATACCTGGAAAACATTACCATAAAGAAAATCATACTGTACAAATGTGAGGATAGTGCAATTCCTGTCATGTAGCGAAAGCTAATTTTCCTAATTTTTAAAGAGGTTTTCCATACCAGTAAGACAAAGATTCAACAGAAACATGGACATAGGATAGGATATAGATGGTTATTAAACATGCTCAGTGTTATCCTTTATAAGGGAGGGCAAGGAAAGCAACAGAAATGCTTTTTCTTTTTCAGTTCAGATATTGCAAATATCAATGCTGCTATAGTAGTGAGAAGGTGGGGAAGAGGTACATTTAGGGTTTGTTGGAAGGAGAGTTAATTGGGTATAACCTCTGTGGAAGACAGTTCGGCAATATTTCTCAAAATTTCAAATACACATACCTAATGTCAGTGGGGAAATGTATAAATTATGGTTGCAGTTATATGGTGAAATCATCCAAAGCCTTAAAAGCAAAGATATGTGGATATCAAATTGGTCTTCAGATTCTGTTGTTAAATGTGGGAAGTGCTGAACTGAGTATATCATACTCATTGTGTAGAGTATGGTTCCACTTGTATAATGAAAGGGTGTAGTAAACACATGTAGTCTGTAAATGTAGACTACTCTGGAGGGAGACAGGAATACGTTGCTAATGGCTAGAGTGGTAGGAAGCTTTTTGCTATGTATCTTTTGTATCTTTTGGTATCTACTCAATTTTTGTTCTTTTTGAGTATATTACTTAGAAATGCAAAAAATTAAGAGCAGTTACACAGAATAGAGCCTGTGATGAGGTTGTGATAACTCTGGCTAACTTACCCTGCTTTTAGGGTTTTAACCAAGAAGATTTGGAAGAAGAAAAAAGTGAAACACAAGTAAAAGAAGCAGAAGATTCAGATTCTGATGATAACATAAAGAGAGGGAAACAGTAAGTTTGTTTTATTTTTTTAGAAAAGGACTTTGTTAAAGAGAACTTTAAAAAGGAAGGTAGAGACTAACGAACTATTTTCTCTTATTATGGATCCTCAAGTGTAGGAAAGAATCTTCCTTTTTTTTTTTCCTTCCCTTCTGCTTCTCTATATACAGTGCTTTTGAAAATTATTTGCAGTTGCTATTTTTCTTTTTTCTTTTTTTTTTTTTTGTCTTTTTGCTATTTCTTTGGGCCACTCCCGTGGCATATGGAGGTTCCCAGGCTAGGGGTCTAATCGGAGCTGTAGCCGCCGGCCTACGCCAGAGCCACAGCAACTTGGGATCCGAGCGGCGTCTGCAACCTACACCACAGCTCACGGCAGCGCCGGATCGTTAACCCACTGAGTAGGGGCAGGGACCGAACCCGAAACCTCATGTAACCACTGTGCCATGACGGGAACTCCACTATTTTTCTTTCATTTGCCCTTTGCTCAGCTGTCTTAGTTTGTGGAGACATATAATGCCAGGCTTTTTTTTAACTTAAATCCCACCAAGTAAGTTCTTTTGAAAAATAACCTAATAAAAACTTTTTTTTTTTTTCTCTTTGAGTGAGAGAGAGGGGGAGAGAGAGAGAGAGAGAGAACTCTTTGGGGGTGCCGGGGGAAAAGTTTTAGATACAATACTACTTGGTTATGTTTCATGTTCATTTGTTGAGATGGTTGGAATCAGTGTTCAGAAGAGTATGGTGTCTTGAAAGGTACCATTCATAGAATGATTTTTTTTTCTTTTTTTTTTCTTGTCTTTTTAGGGCCATACCCTCGGCATTTGGAGGTTCCTAGGCTAGGGGTCTAATCCAAGCTGTTGCTGCCTGCCTATACCAGAGCCACAGCAACGCCAGACTGAGCTGCGTCTGCAACCTACACCATAGCTCACGGCAAGGCCGGATCCTTAACCCACTGAGCGAGGCCAGGGACCAAACCCTCAACCTCATGATTCCTAGTCGGATTCGTTTCCACTGCACCACGAAGGGAACTCCCATAGAATGATTTGTAAGTTACTGTTTGTTGTAAAGATGATACTTTAAAAAATAGTCCTTAATTAGGACTCCTTAATAGTCCTTTGAATAGTCCTAGTGACATGCAAGAATTAAGCTGAACCAGTTTAGCAACACATTTGGAAATTAAATTATATAAACCATATTGTCTTATTTATACAGTAGTGGCAGGGAGCATGTTAGCTCCCTCGTTAAGTGTAAAAATTCAGGTGAAAATTGTGAAGGCTTTTTTGAGGCTCTTAGTGGGTTTGTAGATTTCCATCTTAATCTCAGTCACATTATGTTTTGAAAGTTTTATTTATCACTAAAAAACAGCATTTTATCTTTTTTTTTTTACTTATGCTGTAAGACAGAAATATTCAGATAATTGAACAGTGCTTTATTCCCCCGCAAAAGACAATGCAGCTAAATCTGAACCATAAAGTGGTAGGCAGTATCCCCTGAATGAGAACCTGAAATTTGGAATGTACCCTCTCAGGCAAGTGTATATGTGAGTGTGAACATAGTGTATGAAAAGTTTAGGACTGTTAGTATTTGATGTGTACCAGTTGAGGTAATACAGAAATTGAGCATAAAATCTATGATCAGCTATTCTTTTAAAAGAAATTTTAAAGGTACTTGTGCTTTAAAAGAGAGTAGCACTTTGTTGAGTTAGAATTAATAAAGTTGGTGGTTCTTAGGAGCTCCCGTCAGGGCACAGTGGTTAATGAACCTGACTGGGAACCATGAGGTTGCAGGTTTGGTCCCTGGCCTTGCTCAGTGGGTAAGGATCTGGCGCTGCCGTGAGCTGTGGTGTAGGTTGCAGACATGGCTCAGATCCCGCATTGCTGTGGCTCTGGCGTAGGCTGGTGGCTACAGCTCCGATTAGACCCCTAGCCTGGGAACCTCCATGTGTCACGGGTGCAGCCCTCAAAAGACAAAAAGACAAAAAAAAAAAAGTTGGTGGTTCTTGACTGATGAAAGTAAATGTGTATTTAAAGGGGAATTCATATTTCACTTGATTTTGTGTTACTTCTTAGCATGGACTTTCTGTCAGACTTTGAGATGATGTTGCAGCGGAAAAAGAGCATGAGTGGTAAGCGCAGGCGTAACCGAGATGGTGGTACTTTTATTAGTGATGCCGATGACGTTGTGAGCGCCATGATTGTCAAGATGAATGAAGCTGCAGAGGTGAGATAGGTTACTTTTAGCTTCATCTTTCTCCCACATGATTGGTTATGTGGAGCTTTTTTTTTTATAATCATTTACTGTTCTAAATTTTAAGCATGGAAATAATTTTAATTTTTTAGTAGTGTTTAGGGAAAAAGTGAAAAGATTTAAATATTAAGTAAAATGAGCCTTTTTTGCTCAGTGACTTCACTGGTATTATGGGGGAATGATTTTGTTCTCCGGTTTAGCTAGTTTACCACAAAATGATGTTTCTTCACATACAAAAAATTATAAACTTTATGATGTTATAAACCCATATGTCACTCTTTTACCTCTGATCAAGAAGTTGTATTTACCTCATTGCATTCTAAAATTCTGCCCAAACTGTAAAAATTGGCCAAGTATTATGCTTAAAAACAAGCCCTGCTCTTTCAGAGACAGTTGCTGAAGTATTATGAATCTAACTGATATGTATCTGGGATTTGTTCCAAAATAATTCAAAGGTGAAGGGAAAAGTAGCTAGAGAGATAGCTAAAACAAGGCTGGCCACATGTGTTTGACTGTTGGAATGTACATGACAATGAATCTACCATTTTGTTTTCTGTATTCGTAAAATTTAAAATTCTGTAAGTAAAGTAGGAAAAAAATAATCAGGCAAATAATAAAACTCTTCTTTAATAACTTTCTTTTATAAGCCTTATAGCTAGAAAATTATTCCTGGCGATAAACCAAAGTTTTCCGTGTATAATTTCTACCTTGAATGAACTCTTCAAAAATTTGACAGTTATGCCAATATAGTAAATTAAAATTGTTCTCCTTGATTTGTAATTTTTGAAACTAGTTTTGTGGGTCTGGGCTGTCTATTCTTTTTTGCTTTTTAGGGCCGCACCTGCAACATCCAGAGGTTCCCAGGCTCTAGGGGTCAAATCGGAGCTACAGCTGCCAGCCTACACCACAGCCACAGCAATGCAGAATCTGAGCCGTGTCTGCAACCTGCACCACAGCTCACAGCAACGCCATATGCTTAACCCACTGATCCAGGCCAGTGATCGAACCTGCAACCTCACGGTTCCTAATCGGCTTTGTTTCTGCTCCTCCACGACAGTAACTCTTGGGCTGTTTATTCTGTATGTAATTTTTCTTATAGGAAAAATTTCAGTTTCTCAGAGAAATTGCTGCTTTATTATATTTAAAGTTTAGAATTAAAGTAGTTTAATAACAGTGGAATTCATTGTTAACAATTCCTTTCTTTTCTTTTTCTTTTTTTCTTTTTCTTTTTAAATCTCTTTCTTACTGAATAGGAAGACAGACAGTTGAATAATCAGAAAAAGCCAGCACTAAAAAAGTTAACATTATTACCTACTGTGGTCATGCACCTTAAGAAGTAAGTATTCTATTTTCTTTTCTATTTTTTTTTTTTAAGTATTCTGTTTTCTTGAAAAAGTGTGAAAAAGTCCTTTTAATGGACTGATATTCAAACTTATGTACCAGTATTCTAGAGGGTTTAAAGAACGATCACCTCCTGTTGATTCACAGAAAACTGGCAATGAATAGAATTTCCTAAATTTGTTATTTCTTCACAAATTTTTCTTTTTTTTTTTTTGTCTCTTTGCCTTTTCTGGGGCTGCTCCAGCGGCATATGGAGGTTCCCAGGCTAGGGGTCTAATCGGAGCTGTAGCTGCCGGCCTACGCCTGAGCCACAGCAATGCATGATCTGAGCCATGTCTGTGGCCTACACCACAGCTCACGGCAACGCCGGATCGTTAACCCACTGAGCAAGGGCAGGGATCAAACCCACAACCTCATGGTTCCTAGTTGGATTCATTAACCACTGCGCCACGACAGGAACTCCCCACAAATTTGTCTTAAACTTTGATGTCTCATGCAAACAGAACAAATAGCAAACTTCTATTAATGAAAGAAAAACTTGGAAAGCACTAATTGTGTTCTTTATAGACTATTTAGAGTCTGATAAAATTGTGTTGGTTTTCCCAATGTGACTAAGAACAAAGCTATTCCTGGAAGTCTACTTGAAGCATGTATTGTACACAACTCATGTGTCCTCTTAAATAGCAAATGATGTTATTGGTCCTCCTGCAGGTTCTTCATTGATTTGCTCCCATTCCCAAGCACCTTTGAACATAGCCATAGCCTTTTTTTGATGACTAAAGAAATGCATTGTGGGATTTTTTTTTTTTTTTTGGTCTTTTTGCCTTTTATAGGGTCGATCCCGAGGCATATGGAGGTTCCCTGGCTGGGGGTCTAACCAGAGCCATAGCCACCAGCCTACACCAGAGCCACAGCAACACAGGATCCGAGCCACATCTGCAACCTACACCACAGCTCACAGCAACGCCGGATCCTCAACCCACTGAGCAAGGCCAGGGATCAAACCCACAACCTCGTGGTTCCTAGTCGGGTTCGTTAACCACTGAACCATGACGGGAACTCCAAGAAATGCATTATGACACCAATGAGCCAAACACATGGTCTAGGACTTACTGCTGCCTCTATCCCAACAGACGAAATTATCTGTATCAAATTTCACATATATAATCCTCATTCCCTGTTAACTTTTTTTGTTTTTTTAGGGCCACACCAGTGGCATATGGTGATTCCCAGGCTAGGGGTCAAATTGGAGCTATAGCTGCTGGCCTACACCACAGCCACAGCAACACCGGATCCTTAACCCACTGAACGAGGCCAGGGATCGAACCTACATCCTCATGGATGCTAGTCAGATTCGTTTCTGCTGAGCCACGAGGGGAACTCCCTGTTAACATAATTGATTCTAGTACATAAAATGGAATTTGAGTAGTATCACTATTTCATTGGGGTTTTTTTCTCCCAGGAGAATGGTATTCTCCCTGGTGTCCTGCAAAGAGTAGCACAATTCTGGGTTTTCTGTTAGTTGAAACAGTATGAGGATCACTATTCTAAACATTTTTTTTAGGTGTAATAATTAAAATTCATTATTCTTATTGTCTGAGTCATATCAGCATTAACCTAACGTGTAATTTTGGGGGGTATTTTTTTTGTCTTTTTTTTTTTTGTCTTTTAGGGCCTCGCTGGCAGCATATGGAGGTTCCCAGGCTAGGGGTCAAATCGGAGCTACAGCTGCTGGCCTACGACACAGCCACAGCAACGTGGGATCTGAGCCGCATCTTCGACCTACACCACAGCTCACAGCAACGCCAGATCCTCAACCCACGAGCAAGGCCAGGGATCAAAACCCTGTCCTCATGGATGTTAGTTGGGTTTGTTAACCACTGAGCCATCATGGGAACTCCATGGGGTATTTCTTTGTCTTTAATAAATCATCTTTACCTATCAGGTCTGTTTGTTTCTTGAAGATAGGAACTAAATATCATATTGCTACTGAAACCTATGAATAGCTGCTCAGTAAATAATGATATGAGTAAGTTATTAGAAGTACTTTTAGGAAACACCACCAAATAGCCAAGAAAATCCAAAGGAAGCTACAGTAGAACCAACATTCATAGCCTTGACCTTCCTTTTTTTTTTTAATTATTATTATAGGCAGGACCTTAAAGAAACATTTATTGACAGTGGTGTGATGTCTGCCATCAAAGAATGGCTGTCTCCTCTACCAGATAGAAGTTTGCCGGCACTAAAGATTCGAGAAGAGCTCTTGAAGATTCTGCAAGAGGTTAGAGGCAGATAATCTGACTTGTTTCTTTTCACCAATTTTCTGATGTGGTTTGTGTTATCATAACCTCTGTATTTTACCATATAGTTAGGTATTCTTTCTGCTGTAGCCTATCAGAAGAGATTTATTAAGTATGTTTATTTGGAACATAGCAAATAAAATGAGCATAAATAAAAGTAAGGCCTTTTAAAACTTTAACTATAGTATTGAAGGAAAAAGATGTTGGCGTAGCTCTGGTTAATCTGAGTAGTATAGTAGTGGTGGGCCTGTGCTGGGGAGGCACTTGAAGTAGGAGGAGCACCAACTTCAGCATCAGATAAGCATGTATTTGAATCTTGTCTGGATCACCTTTATGTAGCTGTAACACCCTGGGCAAGCTACTTAACTTCTGAAGGAATTACTGAAGAACCTTCTATGTGCCAGGTGTTTTATATATACATAGGTTCATTTATTCCTCAAAACAAACCTGTGAGGTAGGTATATTTCCATTTTACAGATGAAGAAATTAAGACTCAGAGAAGTTAAATGCCTTGTCCAAGGTCACATGGATAGCCAGTGGCTATGCTTGGGTTCAAATTTAGGTCTGTTTGTTTCAGAGGCCTGAAATGACCCTTGTTTTAAACTGCTAACCCTTGAGAATGCCTGGTTTACACTTGTCACATTGTGAGTTTTACTTCAACTCCGTAGTAGTACTGGACTCTTAACTCCTGATGTGAACATGAAGTATCTTTGTGCTCAATGTCTGTGATCCTGAAAATGGAACTTTTTTGGTTATTTATTCTGTTGTGAGTGAACCAGGTCTTCTTGGAGGCCCTCTAGAATAGAATGGCAGGACTCCCAGCTTCTGCATAATTAATATGTATGTGTGTGTTTATGTTCCCCAGCTACCTAGTGTGAGCCAGGAGACCCTGAAGCATAGTGGGATTGGACGAGCAGTGATGTATCTCTATAAACACCCCAAGGAGTCAAGGTCCAACAAGGACATGGCAGGGAAATTAATCAGTATGTACATTTTGCTTTCTGTTTGTTGTGTTTATGTATATAGACAGATGTGTGTATACAAAAGGTAACTTTTTTATTTTACCAGTAATCATTTAAAATGAGTCAGTGAGATGGAATAGAAAATTTTTTTGATAACTTCTTATAGGTACCAAGCTTTTTTTCCCCTGTAGTCTTAAAAGACCTCTCGGTATATTTAAGTGTGCTATCCAGTATTAAATATAACAAGTAAAATCATTTATTTTCTAATCGTGAATCAAGAACATGTAGAGAGAGAGGAATTAGAATGTAGGCCCTAGAGTCAGAGATTATTTAGTTCAAATTTACCACCTACCTTACTGCATATTCTTGGGCTAGTGATTTTTTTTTTTCTCCTTCTATTTTGGGGCCGAACCTGTGGCATATGGAGAGTCCCAGGCTAGAGGTTGAATTGGAGCTATAGCTGCCAGCCTACACCACAGCCGCAGCAACTCGGGATCCAAGTCGTGTCTGTGACCTACACCACAGCTCATGACAACGCCAGATCCTTAACCCACTGAGCAAGGCCAGAGATCGAACCCGTATCCTCATAGATCTTAGGTTCATTAACCACTGAGCCACGGAGGGAACTCCCGGGCTAATGATTTAAAGATCTAAGCCTTGCTTTCCTCCTCTGTAGAAGAGAATTATGTGTTTAGCTTGAATTGTAAAGAGTAAATAAGAAGATGTATATAAAGCATGGTGCCTAGAACATAGTAAGTCCTTAAGAAATGTTAGCCATTGCTGTTATTTTGTTATTTTTATAATGGACTCCAAAGCCTTTTGTGTATTATTATTCAGTGTTACCAGAGAAGCCCAGAGCAGTCTAACTGAAATTCATCTGACCATATTGTTTATGACACATCACCTGTCTTCATCATCCTCCTTAACTCTTCCTGTGCTTCCTGTTGGGAAGGAATTTTTAAACTTGAAGACTAGATCAAAAATAGTAACTACTTCTGTATCTGAATACAGTAGTTATTTTTCTATTGAATTTTTTTATTTATTTATTTTTTTTGGGGGGGGTCTTTTTGCTGTTTCTTGGGCCGCTCCCGCGGCAGATGGAGGTTCCCAGGCTAGGGGTCGAATCGGAGCTGTAGCCACCGGCCTACACCAGAGCCACAGCAACGCGGGATCCGAGCCGCATCTGCAACCTACACCACAGCTCATGGCAACGCTGGATCGTTAACCCATTGAGCAAGGGCAGGGACCGAACCCGCAACCTCATGGTTCCTAGTCGGATTTGTTAACCACTGCGCCACCACGGGAACTCCTCTATTGAATTTTTTTAATTATCAAAAGCTTTTAGAGAAATTTAAATTTATAAACTATAGAAGTATTACCTCTTTGATCTTATTAATAATCTTTGACTTACTGCCTATTAAATAATAAACTTTTTGATGCTTTAATGCAGTGGTTCTCAACCTTCTTTTTGCCCTAGACAGAGAGAAGCAGACTGTTCCCAATGGTAATAAGTGATTCTGAACCCAGGGGTGGGGAAAGTGGGTCAGTTTTCAAAGTCTCCCTGAGGCACCTTCTTGCTTCCTTCTTAGTTTCGTTAACACCTGAATTCTATCTGTAAAGGTCATTTTTTTTTTCTTTTCTTTATTTATTTTATTATTATTTTTTTTAAGTATACAGTGTTGGGCTTTTACTGACTAAACAGTAAAAGTTTTTGTTTTTGATTAGAATAAGGAAGTATAGGAATTTCAGTATCTTCTGTTTTCAGTATTTGTAAATGGTGCAACCGACAAGGGATTAATATCCAAAATATAAGAACAGCTCATTCAACTCAAAAAATAAAACAAAATCCAACCAAACAATGGACACCAGATCTAAATAGGAGTTCCCATCGTGGTTCAGCTAACGAACCTGACTAGTTTCCATGAGGATGAGAGTTCAATCCCTGCCTTTGCTCAGTGGGTTAAGGATCTGGCATTGCTGTGAGCTATGGTGTAGGTCACAGACACTGCTTGGATCTGTGTTGCTGTGGCTGTGGTGTAGGCCAGCACCTATAGCTCCTATTGGACCCCTAGCCTGGGAACTCCTATATGCCAGAGATATGGCCCTAAAGAGACAAAAAAAAAAAAAAAAAAAGATCTAAATAGACATTTTCACAAAGAAGACATAAAGATGGCCAACAGGCACATGGAAAGGTGCTCAACCTTGCTAATTATTAGAAAAATGCAAATCAGAACCACAATGAGGAGTCACCTCACAACAGACAGAATGGCCATCATCAAAAAGTGTGCAAATAATAAATGCTGGAGAGGGTGTGGAGAAAAGGGAGCCCTCCTACACTGTTGATGGGAGTTTAAATTGATGCAGCTACTATGGAAAACTGTTGGAGGTTCCTTAAAAAACTAAAAATAGAGTTACCATATGATTCTTCAATCCCACTCCTGGGCATATATCCAGAGAAAACCATAATTTGAAAAGATATAAGTACCCTAGTATTCATAGCAGCATTATTTACAGTAGCCAAGACATAGAAGCAATCCAAGTGCCAGGCAACAGACAACTGGCTTAAGAAGGTGTGGTGTATAATCCAATGGAGTGTTAGCCATAAAAAAGAATGAAATTATGCCATTGGCAGAAACATGGATACAACTGGAGAATATTATACTTAGTGAAATAAGTTAGGAAAAGACAAATACTATATGATAGCACTTACATGTAGAATCTAAAAAATAATCGGAGTTCCTGTCGTGGTACAGTGGTTAACGAATCTGACTAGGAACCACGAAGTTGCGGGTTCGATCCTTGGCCTTGCTCAGTGGGTTAAGGATCTGGTGTTGCCGTGAGCTATGTTGTAGGTCGCAGACTCGGTTCGGATCCCGCGTTGCTGTGGCTGTGGTGTAGGCCGGCAGCTACAGCTCCAATTAGACCCCTAGCCTGACAACCTCCATATGCCAAGGGAGCGGCTAGTGGCACAGCAGAAACGAATCCACTAAGAGCCATGAGGTTGCAGGTTCGATCCCTGGTCTTGCTCATTGCGTTAAGTATCCCATGTTACTGTGAGCTGTGGTGTAGGTCTCAGACACGGCTCGGATCTGGTGTTGCTGTGGCTGTAGCATAGACCGGCAGCTGTAGCTCTGATTAGACCCCTAGCCTGGGAACTTCCATATGCTGCAGGTGCGGCCTTTAAAAAGGCAAAAAAAAAAAAAAAAAAAACTAAAAAACAAACAAAAGAAGAAAACAAATTATAGTTAACAAAGGGGAGAGAGGGAGGAAAGAGGAACAAATTAGGAATTTGGGATTAACAGATAAAAAATACTAAGCCTAAATAGATCAGCAACAAGGCTATACTGTATAGCACAGGAAATTATTATACCCAGCGTCATATAACCACCTATAAGGAAATATAATCTGCCCAGAAAACTGAAACCTCTGTCATGATTACATGTTTTAAGTTATCTTTTTTTTCTCTTTTGTCTTTTTAGGCCACACCTGCGGCATATGGAAGTTCCCAGGCTAGGGATCTAATCAGAGCTGTTGCTGCCAGCCTGTGCCAGAGCCACAGCAATGCCAGATCCCAGCTGCGTCTGCCACCTACACCACAGCTCACAGCAAGGCCAGATCCTTAACCCACTGAGCGAGGCCAGGGATCGAACCCCAAATCTCATGCTTCCTAGTCAGATTTGTTTCCACTGTGCCATGATGGGAACTCCTAAGTTATCTTTTTGAATTTTCTGCAGCTGGAGCTAGTTTTGATGCTGGTATTTTGTTATGTTTATCCAATAAATGGTCCTAAAATAATGGTATCTTTAAGGAAAAAATATTCTAAATGCCAAAAATATGACATTACACTAGGATATGATTATTTCAGGGAATGGTAGTAGAAGTGCTACTTTTATGGACTAAATAATTTTGCTTCATTGTAGATGAATGGTCCCGGCCTATATTTGGTCTTACCTCAAACTACAAAGGAATGACAAGAGAAGAAAGGGAGCAAAGGGATCTAGAACAGATGCCTCAGCGGCGAAGAATGAGCAGGTATGAGGGAACAGGTATAAGTAAGTGGAGTAAATATCGTTGTGATAACTTGTTTTTTCATAAATAAGATCATTTAGGAAACCTGAAAGATGATAAGATTTTCTTTCTTCTCAGCTTGATATATCTCATAGCACATAATATCCTTTAAGTTTAAATGTGGTGGTGTGTAGTGAAGCATCACATCCCTTCCCAGCTTTTCTGGTTGGATCAAATCTCTACCACAGTTTTAGAGGTTGCTTATGTTGTTCTAGCCACTTACAGAGGAAAAATCTCCCCCCTCTTCAGTCTCCTTTCCAAAATTCTTAAGAGAGAAAAATGTCATTGGTTCAAATTGTATCAATAAACTGGATGGAGTTGCATCCGCAATGGCAGGGTCATTACAGGTGAGTTACTGCCTAATGACACCTGGTGTGCAGATGATCACTAAAATAAATAGTACCTTCACAAGATTAGGAATTATTTTCCCTGATCCAACATGAAGGTCTACGTTTGGTATTTAACTTTACTCTTTTCTTTTCTTAGTTATAAGAGTCTAACATTCCTAGTATCTCATCAGTTATTTTTTTCCCAGCACTGGTGGTCAGACACCACGAAGAGATCTGGAAAAGGTGCTGACAGGAGAGGAAAAGTAAGATTTTTATATTGATTTTCTACTTAGATTATATTGCTAATGTTCTGCTTGCTGCTTTGTTTTAAGAAAACAGCAAATGATGCTATGTTTACATTGGTGGTTGGGGGTTGATTCTAGTGTAACATTGAATATCCACATTGTAATGGGTGCTCTGGAGGATATAAGAAGATTGAGAAATAGTTCATTCAATAAAGATTTTGTTGCTGCTTGCTCTGTTAAGCTCTGGAAATACAGAATCAAATTAAAAGTAGTCCATTCTCTTAAAAGGTCTTTAGAGGGATTATAGTCACAAGGGAGAGTTTAAGTGAAGATGTGAGGTAAGCAGCAAGGCCTATCTTAGTGGTGGCAACTAGACTGAAGGCAGTAATGGGGTGGAAGATAAGGTTGGAAATGCAGATACTGACCAAATTCAAAAGTGCTTTAAATCAATTTGAGGAATTTTCACTTCTCTTTGTGATTTCTTAGAAAGTTTTGGGAATGGACATGATGTCATCAGATTTGACCTGGAGTGCTGATGCTGATGGCATGATGTAGGGTGGGTTGCAGGGCAAAGGAACTGAAAGTGATATAGTTAAACCGAGACTGTAATAGGGAAGCAGAAGGTTGAGAAGACCTAGCAGGCACAGAACTGCCGGGAGTTGGTGGCTTAGTGGGTGAAGGGTTAGCTAGAGTTTGAGGATTCCATCCAAAATTCTAACTTAATGTAGCCAAAATCATGGCGCTGCCATTCACTAGAGTGGCGAGGAGGAGTAGATATGAAGACATAGGTGAGCTTTGTTTGAGCATGTTAAATGTAAGATGACTGAGATAGTCCTATAAATATCCTGGCCTAGAACTGGAATTTGGGCTCGAGACATAGATTTGATGTAGTTACCTCCATAGCAAAGATTGTTGAATCAGGAAAGTACAGAGTAAGAAATAAGCTGAACTCTTCAGAAAGGGGTGTAACCAGAGTAGCCAGTGAAGGCCTGTGAGAAGATGTGGTCACAGGTTGAGGGAAAACCTAGAGGAGAAGGAAGCCATGATGGAGGGGCGGGGGTGGGTGTCAGCAGTCAGACAGCACCCAGATTGTAAAGGAGAATGAGAAAGTGTGCTTTGCTTATGCTTTGCCGATAGCGGCTGAGGGGAAAATAAGGGTTACGGGAAATTTTCTAGCCGGCTAATCTGTTCCTGTATATGGAAGTTACAGAAGCTTGATATTAACAATGGATAAACCATACAAGGGAATAGAAACTATTTAAAATTTTTCAGCCTCCTCTTCCTCTCCCCCCTCCAGCCTCTCTACCACCCCACCCCCAGCACACACACTGACACAGACACACATATACCCACTCTATTTACCACTGGGGTGGGTAGTTACCTAAAAGTTGAGTGATTTGACTGCCCAGACATCAAATAGGCTTTACTCTTGAAGGATGGTAGTCTTACTTTAGTCTAGCATGGTAGTTCTCAAATTTGTACATAAAAGTTACTGTGTGTGATACCTTCAAATGCTGGCAAGGGTGCAGAGAAACTAGGTCATTGCTGTGGGTAAAATGGTATAGCTACTCTGTAAAATAGTTGAGAGTTTCTTATAAGGTTGAGCATGCAACTGCCATACAACCCAGCACTTTGCACAAGATTCTTGGGCATTCATCCCAGAGAAATGAAAGGTTAATGGTTGTGCAAAAACCTGTATGAGTACAGCTTTATTTGTAATAGTCCAAAACTGGAAACAACCCAGATGTCCTTTAGCAAGTGAATGGTTTATTCATACCATAGAGTACTGCTCAGCAATTAAATGGGACACAATTTTGGTAGATGTAACAACTTGGATGGATCCTCAGGGGCATATGTTGAGTGGATAAAGCCAATTCCTAAAGGTTACATGGTGTATCATTCCATTTATATGACATTCTTAAATTGCCAAAATTACATAAACAAATAGATTCACTGATCACCAGAAGCTAGGGACTAGGAAAATGGGGTAGGGAGGTGGTCTGTAGTGAATACAGGCACCTACACACATGATAAAATTACATGGAACTGAATATACACACACACAAATAAATGAGTACAAGTGAAATGGGGGAAATGTAAGTACAAGTTGGTGGATTATAGCAACATCAGTATCCTGGTTATGATATTGTACTATAGTTTTGTGTGTTGTTATTTTGGGAGAGTCACTAGATCTCTCTGTGTTAATTCTTAAAACTGCATGTGAGGGGAGTTCCTGCCGTGGCACAGTAGGTTAAGAATCTGACCTCAGTGGCTTGGGTTGCTGCAGAGGTGCAGGTTCAATTCCTGGCCTGGTGCAGTGGGTTAAAAGGATTTGGCATTGCCTGGTGGGAACTTTCATATGCTGCGAGTGTGCCCATTTAAAAAAAAAGAAAAGAAAATAAGAAACAAAAAAAAATTACTGTTTTGAGTTGCATGTGCAAAACCATGTAAAACTACTTTATGGGCATATTCAGTTTAGGGAGTCAGTTTGATAGACTACCTGATTTTTCACCTCACAAGTGAACATGGGTAAGTTCCATTAGACCAGAGAAATTGAGATTCAAAGTCCTGGTGAAGGAACCAGCCTTAGAAAGGAGAGGGTTATGATTATATCCGAAGCTGAGGAGAGGTGAAAAAGAATCCTGAAAATGCAGAGGAAGTGGGCTTTGGGAAGAAAGTTGAGCAGTTTATACAGCAATAGGAATGATGGTGAGGCCAGCTAAAACATACAGCAGGAGGCAGGTTGGGTGACCTTGGGGGGCAAAGGAGGTCCAACACATGTGCAGCCGAGAATGGATGGACCAGGCCCTGGTTGGCTACATAAGCAGCATGCTCTTCTTTCCGTTCTCAGGGCTCTTAGACCTGGAGATCCTGGATTCTGTGCCCGGGCAAGGGTGCCCATGCCCTCCAACAAGGACTATGTTGTCAGGCCCAAGTGGAATGTGGAAATGGAGTCATCCAGGGTAAGCAAGCAGCCGAGGGGGGACGGCGGGGGGCAGGGGAGTGAATCTCAAATGCAGGTTACTGTGTGTCTTTTACTTCATGTTGAAAACCCTTAACAGCTCTTAAGGTTTATCTGATTTAAAAAGAGCTATTTTCTCTTATATTGCTGATGAGCTTTACCCCAGACTTAGAGCAGCTTATAAAGTTGGGAAGATTCTTCTTACTAATCCTTTTATTTCAACTGACTCTTGAAGCCTAGAGTGTTCTGAGGGTTTTTAGAACCCTCCCTTTCTCTTTAGCTGTTATAAGCAAATCTGTTGTAAAGTATTTAGGGTAGACACTTTCTCTGCCATCTCTGTAAATACCACTCAGTGATCCTCTTTGCTTCCAAGTAATCTTTTTTTTTTACTCTCCATTCAAACTACCCTTTCTAGCCTGGTATTCTTAAAAAGGGCCTAAGCCGATTGGAAAAGCATAAGAGGCGATTTGCAGAACAGAAACGTCTCAGCAAAGTGCACCGTGCTGTCAAGTTCAGCATTGAAGGCAACCGGATGCCCCTGTAGGCCTGGCCCTACCAGAGTGTATGGGAGGTATCCACATGGAAGCATGCTCTGTGCATGGGCTTGAGTTGTCAGCAGCCAGAGTGAAAACAAGTGTGTGTGTGCTTACTTAACCAGAAAAGGCTGGGACCACCTTGAGTTTCTGAAAAAAATGACCCTAACATTCACTTATGACATTCTAGTCCTCTTGAATATCTAGAAATTGATATGGGATTCCCTTCCTTTATCCATACCCTAGAGAATAATAGATTACCTTGCTGATAAGTGTTTCTGTCTTTCTGACTGGTGCCCTTTTTATTAAAAGGTCTTTGTTAGGGCCTGGAATTATAGTGGTCTGCCTTACAGGCATATAAACTGGTCAGTAAAGTCTTGGTGCCTTCTTGGAAGGGAGGTGGCTTGTTGTCAGTGGCATTTGAGGACTCGTTGCATAAAGCCTCAACACTCAATGTTTAGGAGATGAGTTTAATTAATACATACTCAGTACATGGTCTGAAATGAAAAAGACTTTGAAACATTCCTTAGGCCAGACTCACTGACTTGTCGTGCTCTGAGGTTAATAGTAGGGCCTTTGGAGTTACCGTGTGGTACAGTCAGGTTACAGATCCAGTGTCATCACTGCAGCAGCTCGGGTTGCTGCTGTGGCACAGGTTTGATCCCTGGCCCAGGAACTTCCTCATGTGCCGCGGGTGTGGCCCCTTTGTTGCAGTGTACACTTGAGAGTCCAGGTGTACTGCCTGCCTTTTGTGACTCTTCCATGACCCCTGCTTTGGCAGCTGTTTCCACATTCTACAGTCACCTTCCTGCCAGTTCACTTTGCTCTTAAGCTGCTATGAAAACAAGGTACACAGTCTTATTCACTGAGACTAAATAAAGGGGAGAAGAGCACTAGTTTGGCACTGAGAACCTCTTCATCTTTACTTCCTTACCTTTTTCCTTACTTTTATTCATTCCCATGTCCCTTGCTATCCCTCCTCCCCACCAACCATCCCTGTTTCTCTTTACTTTTCTGTCTCTTCCTTCCTTTTTTCCCTCTTTCATAACACTTTTTCTTCCCTAGCACACTTATTTTTGAGAATTGAGAACGATAATATGGCAGAGAAAATGTAATAATAAAAAATCTTCTTTTTAATTGTAATCAATTATTATTTCCCCAATACATTTTTTTTCTACTGTACAGCATGGTGACCCAGTTGCACATACATGTATGCATTCTATTTTCTCACATTATCATGCTCCATCGCAAGTGACTAGGCATAGTTCCCAGTGCTACGCAGCAGGAGGATCTCGTTGCTAATCCATTCCAAAGGCAATAGTTTGCACCTGTTAACCCCAAATTCCCAATCCATCCCACTCCTTCCCCCTCCCTCTTTGCAATCACAAGTCTGTTGTCCAAGTCTATGATTTTCTTTTCTGTGGAAAGGTTCATTTGTGCTGTATATTAGATTCCAGATATAAGTGATATTATTTGTTGTTTGTCTTTTTCTGACTTAACGTCACTCAGGATGAGAGTCTCTCGCTCCATCCGTGTTGCTGCAAATGGCATTATTTTATTTTTTATGGCTAAGTAGTATTCCATTGTGTGTATATACCACATCTTCCTAATCCAGTCATCTGTCAGTGGACATTTGGGTTGTTTCCATGTCTTGGCTATTGTGAATAGTGCTGCAATGAACATGCGTGTGCATGTGTCTTTTTTAAGGAAAGTTTTGTCTGGGTGTATGCCCAAGAATGGGATTGCTGCGTCATATGGTAGTTGTATGTGTAGTTTTCTAAGGTACCTCCATACTGTTCTCCATAGTGGTTGTACCAGCTTAATAATAAAAAAATCTTAGTGACCCTATGTCCTGAAGGGCAAGTGCCAGTCTGCTAGTGTTGCCTGTTCTGATCCCACGCTCCCTGTAAGTAAGTGATGGGGAGGTGGGAAGAGGGGGTCTGACCACCTTCTAGAGCAAGAGGTGGCCATATGAGGAGAGGGGAACTCAAGCAGAGTTCTTCCTTCATCGCCAACACTCCCCAGATCAAAATGGGCTGGTATTTATTTCAGCCTGTGTCTGGCTTCTAGAGCTCTGTCAAAAATAATAAGTATTAAGGCATGTTTTAGGGACTGGTAGTCCTCTGAATTACATTTCAGTAAATTGTCCTTAAACCGCCTGATACCTTCCCTGTTGAAGAAGATTCCTTACATACTCAAGTCTTTCATGTTGCATAGACACTAATGAGTGCTACCTGGAAAACGTGTTTCCCAAAAAGAAAATTGGAGGGAGTAAAATGGCTTTCAAATTTTGTTTTAAATGTAATTTTTATATAAGTAAATATACTATAGACTAAACCCCATTCCCAGAGTCCTACTCTTCTCCAAGTCATGACTGTTAGCAATTTGATGTGTTATTTTTTAATTTTTGTTACTTGTTTTGCCTTTTGTCTTTTGTCTTTTTAGGGCTGCACCTGTGGCACATGGAGGTTCCCAGGCTAGGGGTCTAATCGGAGCTGTTGCCGCCAGCCTATGCCAGAGCCACAACAACACCAGATCCGAGCTGAGTCTGCGACCTACACCACAGCTCACAGCAACGCCGGATCCTTGACCCACTGAGCGAGGCCAGGGATCCAACCCACAACCCCATGGTTCCTAGTCGGATTAGTTTCCACTGTGCCACAACAGGAACTCCTTAAATATATTTTCAATAATGCTTTAAACTTAGTTTTTTCTCCTTATAAGGAGAAAATTTTGAGTGTAACGAGAAAAATCACCCAGCACTCAAAAGCAGTTCCACCATGCCTTAATGTTAACTTGGGGTTATTTCTTTTCAGTCTTTTTTGTATGCATACATGAACTTTATTACTGGTTTGGGGTTTTTTTGTTTATGGTGGTGTTTTTTTTTTAACTTTTAAGGAAAATTATGATTATATTCTTGTATACGTTATTGGGTTTGTGTTTTACTTAAAATGGTAAAAGTTCATTTGAGTAAACATTCTTCAGTGACTTAATATTGTATTGTAATACGATTGTAGCATATTTTTTTAGGCAAACCTGTCTTGCTATCCTAAAGAAGTGGTATAGGGTTGACACATCAAGAGAGAAGTCTTTGAATTTGACATGCTAGGTACCAAGTTCTGTGTATTTTCAGGCTTGGGGTACCTGGCCATCTGCCAGCTACAAGTCTTATGAGATGAAACTTGGAGGAATTAGCACATCCTGGGTGTGTCCCAGTTGCTGAGGCTAGAGGGCTCAGACTTTTAGAGAAGGTCCTGGGAGTGGATAAGGAGAAGTCCATGCTGATGTGGAGAGCTGCTGGGAATTGAGTAATTGTCAAAAGTCTGAGCAGGTAAGGTTTCCGATGTGGACTGACTACAAGTGCTAAAAATCCAGGCACATTGTCTGAAAGGAAGTCATATATTTGGGACTGTCCAGAAATCTAGCATATTCAATAGGGTGATAGTTGCAGCTCTTTTTCATCTGATAATGAACTTTTATGCTCCCTCAGAGTCTAGTGCCAAGTATTAAAATTGATATAATATTTGGAATTGGGATAGACCTAGAAAATCTAGGGTGGGTGATCAACATAGCTCTAGTTCAAGAATGTTTTAGTTCCTTGCTTGTATCTGAGGTGGCATTTGAGTCCAGAGGAGAGATAAATCTTGAAGGGCTTTCCAGGTCAAAAGAACTTCTCCACGCTGGTACCAACCCTAGAGTATCTCCTAGTCTCTACCTTATTTTAGCATTTCATGACTTGGGCTTCACAGGTGATTCAGTAATAAACATCAAATTCTAAGGAGAAGAATTTGAAAACCCCTCTCTTTTTAACCACTCAACATCCTTAAAGATTAGAATTGTTAGCAATACTGTAGTCAACAAGAAGAGTTTGCCCTATTCTTTGACATAAATGGCAGACTTTTTCAGCATTTCTAAAAAGTGTTGATTTCTTGGAGAACACATCTCTTCAAGACACACAAGCTTTTCAAAATATAAAAGAAAATTACCTAGCCAGAAAACCTTTAAACATAAAGGGCAACCAGGAAGAGATGCAAGTAAGCTCCGTGGATCAGGAGACTTAATTTAGTTTTCTTTCTGTGTCAAACTAGTTGATTGCAAAATAGCATTAAATAGTAGTATAGCTGATATTATTGTGAGCACAGGTTGACTGAATGCCAGCTTCTGTGTTTATCTGATATTATTATCTCATTTCCTTTTCTCAGCAGCCCTGAAAGTAGTTCAAATAAGGGGCCATGATTTGCACAGGGTTATAGAACCCTGACCGGTGTCCAATCTGAAACTAGAGTTCCAGCAAGTACTCAGCATTTCTAACCTCATTTGTTATGCTTAAGCCTTTTTTCAGTGACTCTCCTTGCCTTAGAAGATCATTATTTTTTTATGCCAGCACTATTTGAAGGTATACATGTCAAGCGGTCACATCCATGTTTGGTCTTTGAAAGGGAGATGTTTTCTTCATTGAAATTTTAATATGCTTTTCTAACAGGGCTGTGTGCACTCTCTCTGTTGTTGGGGTCACTGACATATTCTGGTTATTCCAAACCTAGGAGCTCTTCTGACTGCTAACTTTCAGACAAAAAAAAGATGAAAAACAAAACTAGCTTTATGTGTTTCACTAATTTGCTCTTTAATTTTTACCCCACTCTTAGTTTCAGGGGAGCTCCAAGAAGGGTATCAGTCGACTGGATAAACAGATGAGAAAGTTCACAGACATCAGGAAAAAAAGCAGATCTGCACATGCAGTAAAAATCAGCATCGAGGGCAATAAAATGCCACTGTGACTTTACCTGGGATGTTTCCTCATCTCTACTCTAAAGAATGCGTGATGGACTCTTTGGAGAAAGATATTTTAAGAAAATTTTTAGTGAAACTGTAAATGATTGAGCTTGTATCAAATGTTGTCATAGGACCCGCATTTCTCTCGGTTGTATTTAAAACCATTTGTTGTGCACTTTGTACAGAGGAATACTAGTCATACTTCTATAAACTTTACACAATAAAATTCCATTCTGGTTTTGGGGGGCTGTCTCTTCATTGTCTTCAAGGATGCATTCTCCATGGGGACGAATATTGGTTGTTGGTGAGTGGGGGAAAAAAAATCTTAGATATTACAGTGGTTTGTGACCCTTCAAAGTTCAACCTACCCAATTGTGGTATAATTTGTCTGGTGTCCATCTTTGGTTCCTGACAACAAGCTTCTAAAACCCTGGATATTTCCCAGGTGATGGGAATGTCTTTGTGATGCTAGTGAGGTAAGTCATGGTTGAACCCAAGATAACGTTAGGATTGGGGCTGGGCACCAGAAAGGACCTACCACATAATTAGAGGGTTGGGACTTTGGGCAGGCCTGATGGAAATAGGAGGCTGTTGCTGGAGATTGGCTTATAGTCATGTGCCCAGTGATGTAATCAAACATGCCCAAATGGTGAGACTTGGGTTAAAAACTCTGGACACAGAAGCTTAGTGGAGCTTCCAGGTTGGTGAACACACTTGTGTGCTAAAATGATGGTGTGCCTTGATTCCGCAAAGAAAGGGTGCAAAAGCTCTGCGTTTCCTCCTGGGCCTCACCCCACTTTATGTGTATCTTCATTTGGCTGGTCCTCCTCATTTGAATCCTTTATAATATAACTAATCATAAATGCAGTGCTTTTCTGAGTTCTGTGAGTCATTTTAGCAAATTCTTGAATGTGAGGGGATTGTAAGAACCCCCAGATTTGTAACCAGTCAGTCAAAAGTGGGGATGGACTCCATTTGCAGCCATCATCTCCAGTAGGGCCAGTTGGTGGAGGACTGAGCCCTTAAACCATGGATCTGATGCTGACTTCAGGTCGTCAGTGTCAGAATTGAATAGCAGTGTCCTACTGGAAGGTGAAACAAAATGCTAACAAAATCTTATTTCTTAGTATTTCTCTTGTTAGAGAAAATTGTAATTATTTGATTTTAACTAAATTTGTTTTTCCTTGGGTGAATTTAATTTAAATTTTCCAGAATGAGAAAAAATTGAGAAATACTCTTAGAGGAAACATAGATATAATTGAAAATCACTTAAGTAATTGCTGATAAAGCAGTTGGTCGGTTGGGATAGAGAGTAATATAGCTTATGGCTATGTTGTTCAAGTCATTTTTATTAAAAAGACTCAGACTTATTTATGAAAAATCCGTGGTTAGTCAAGATGACTAAATCCAAAAATCAGCAATTGATTTTTTTTTTTTAATTATTTGTCTCTTTTTACAGTCACATCTGTGGTATATGGAAGTTGCCAGGCTAGGGGTCAAATTGGAGCTGCATTTGTGGCCTCTGCCACAACCACAGCAAGGCTGGGTCCGTAACCCACTAAGCAAGGCCAAGGATCAAACCTTCATCTTCACAAAGACAACGTCAGGTCCCTAACCCACTGAGCCACAACAGGAACTCCAGTAATTGGTTTGTTGGGGTTTTTTTGTTTGTTTTGTTTTTTTGTTTTTTGTCTTTTCTGCCTTTTTAGGGCCGTACCCACGACATATGGAGGTTCTCAAGCTAGGGGTCCAATTGGAGCTGTTGCCGCCAGCCACGCCAGATCCTTAACCCACTGAGCGAGGCCAGGGATGAAACCCGCAATCTCGCGGTTCCTAGTCTGTTTTATTTCCACTGCACCACAACATGAACTCCCAGTAATTGGTTTTAAATATAAAATCTTATGATTGGGAAAGGGCAACCTTGGTTTTCAAAAACACGTGAGAATCTTATTTGTCATAAGAGCTTTTGAACAACCAAAATAGCCTGAAGTTTGTGTATTTTACTCATAAAAGGATCAGGATCACTTTTCCCTTCCTTTTTTTTTTTTTTTAAGAGCCGCACCCACAGCATATGAAGGTTCCCAGGCTAGGGGTCTAATCCGAGCAGTAGCCGCTGGCCTACACCACAGCTACACCACAGCTGCAGCAACGCCAGATCTGAGCCTCATCTGCAACCTACGCCACAGCTCATGGCAATGCCAGATCCTTAACCCACTTAGCAAGGCCAGGGATCGAACCCACAACCTCATGGCTCCTAGTCGGATTGTTTCTGCTGCGCCATGACAGGAACTCCCACTTTACCCTTTCATCAAGCACAAATGTGGTAGTTTTAAAAAGCAGGAACATGAAGGTAACAGCTAACTAGTCGATGGAGATGGAAAACTTCTATGCAGTGTTGTTTGGCTTTATATTAAGACCCTCAAAAACACTTGTGAGAATAAAGCAGAACACAGCCATCTACTGAAGCAGACGTTGACCCTGATCGTTAAAAATTCTGAACAAGAAAAGTAAAGTAGTACTTTTTAAAAAGATTTTAAAGTTATTAATACAGTAGTTTGGCATTTAATGGAATAGGTTATGCTCCAGACACCTGAAAACTTCATCTATGTAGGATAAGACCCCTGATGGTGCCGGGTGTTAATGTGGTAATCATACCTGAGGAATTAAAAAATGATAAGAAAAAATTACTAGTTTCTGTATAATTGATCATTGACATATGGTTGGAAGAGCCTTTAAAAAAAAAAAAAATTGGAAATAGTTCCCGTTTACAGTAATGTTGCAAGAATGGTAAACTCCCATATACCCTTCTATGTATACCAAGTGTTAACATTTTGCCACATTTGCTTCATCACGTATGAATAACTTGTTGACAGCTTGCGTCTTGATCCCCAAATGTCTAAGCATATTTCTCCCCCAAAGAGGAATCTATAGTTTGTCCCAATGTTAATGTTAACTTTGACCACTTGGATGTAGTGATATAGAATCACATTTTTTTTCCACTAATGATTGTTGATTACTTTGGGGAAGTTGTATGTACATGTGTTAAATGCACATAAAATCTGCCATCATAAAGGACAATTTTTAAGAAAGAAATCTTTCCAGCTTGCAAAACTGAAACTACCTGTTGGACATTAACTTATTCCTATCTCCCCTCAGCCCTGGGAAGCATCAGTCTAATTTTGATCACTCTAGGTATCTCATGTAATCATACATTACCCTTTTTTGATTGGAATATTCATTCATAGCATAATGCGCTCAAGGTCTGCCCATGTTCGAGCATGTGAAGCGATTTCCTTCCATTTTAAGGCTGAATAATATTTGATTGTCTGTATATGCCACATTTTGTTTATCTATCTGTTGGACACTTGGTTGCAGCTACCTTTTGACTACTGTGAATACTACTTCCATAAACATGGGTTTAAAAATATTTGAGACTCTGCCTTCAGTTATTTAAAGTATATACCAGATGTGGAATTCTGGATCATAATTGTAATTTTTTTTCTTTTTTTGGTCTTTTTGTCTTTTTGCCTTTTCTAGTGCCGCTCTTGCTGCATATGGAGGTTCCCAGGCTAGGGGTCGAATCGGAGCTGTAGCCACCAGCCTACACCAGAGCCACAGCAACGTGGGATCCAAGCCACATCTGCAACGTACACCACAGCTCATGGCAACGCTGGATCCTTAACCCCCTGAGCAAGGCCAGGAATCAAACCCGCAACCTCATGATTCCTAGTTGGATTCATTAACTACTGAGCCACGACAGGAACTCCAATCATATTTGTAATTTGATCTTTTTGATTTTCCTGAAGAACTGCTGTGCTATTTTCTATTTTACATTCCCACCAATGGTGCAGAAGGGTTCCAATTTGTCCACAAATTCACCAACACTTTTCTGGGTTTTATGTTTGTGTTTATTAAGATTTTTATTGGTGACAAAAGAGCTTAAAACAAATTGACCAGAAGTCAAAATTTACATTACCTTGGTACAGATGCCCCTCAGTTTAGAAAAATCAAAGGAACTGCTGCTAAAAATATGGAACGCTTCACAAATTTGCATGTTATCCTCGTGCAGGGGCCATGCTAATCTGTATCATTCCAATTTTAGCATATGCCGCTGAACTGAGCACTCCTCTGGTGTTTTTGTTTTTCTTTTTCTTTTAGGGCCATTAGTGTGGCATATGGAAGCTCCCAGGCTAGATGTCTAATCCGAGCTGCAGTGGCTGGCCTACATCACAGCCACAGCAACTCAGGGAGTCACATTTGTAACCTACACTGTAGCTCATGGCAATGCTGGATCCTTAACCCACTGAGCAAGGCCAGGGGTCAAACCCACATCCTCGTGGATACTAGTCGGGTTCGTTACCACTGAGCCATGACAGAAACTACTCCCCACCCCCCTTTTATTTGATAGTAGCCATCCTAATGAATCATTCTAATTTTGATTTTGATTTCCCTAATAACATCATTTTGTACTTTTTTTTTTCCGTCTTTTTGGGGGGGCACCCATGGCATATGGAAGTTAACAGGCTAGGGGGCAAATTGGAGCTGTAGCTGCTGGCCTACACCGCAGCTCACAGGAACGCCTGATCCTTGACCCACTGAGCTAGGCCAGGGATTGACCTGATTCCTCACTGATACTAGTCGAGCTCATTAACTGCTGAGCCATGAAGGGAACTCCCATTCTGTATTCTTATTGGTGCTTTGGATATCTTACTTCTTTGAAGAAATATCTATTCAAATCCTTTGCCCATTTTAAAGTTTTTTCTTGAGCTGTCAGAGTTCCTTATGAATTCTGGATAATGACTCTTTATTAAGTATGTGATTTTCAAATATATTTCCCATTCCTTGGATTGCATTTTCACTCTGCTTTTTGTACCCTCTGATTTAACTTTGATATGTTTATCTTTTCCCTCTTTGATTGTGTTTTTCCTGTATCCAAGAAGTTGTTGCCAAATCCAGTGTTGTGAAGTTTTTTCTGTATTTTCTTAAAAGAGTTACAGTTTCTGGAGTTCCCATTGTGGCTCAGTGGAAATGAATCTGACTGGCATCCATGAGGACACAGGTTCTATCCCTGGCCTCGCTCAGTGGGTTAAGGATCCAGCGTTGCCATGAGCTGTGGTGTAGGTCAAAGACGCAGCATCTAGTGTTGCTATGGCCAGCCACTACAGCTCCGATTCAACCCCTAGCCTGGGAATTCCCATATGCTGCCTGTGCAGCTCTAAAAAGACACACACACACAAAGTTATAGTTTCAACTCTTACTTACATTTAGGGCTTTGATCCATTTTGAGTTAACTTGATTTGATTTAAGGTAAGCGTACAACTTTATTTTTTTTAAACTGGATATCCAGTTTTCCCAATGCCGTTTGTTGAAAAGATTATCCTTTCCCATGGAATGGTCTTGGCACCCTTGTCAAAAATTGTTTGACCATATAGGTCTATTTCTGAACTTTATCATTGTAGGTCTGTCTTTATGCCAGTGTGATACTGCTTTGAGTACTGCAGCTTCACGGTAAAATTTTGAAATCAGAAAGTGTGAGTCCTCATAATTCATTCTTTTTTAAAACTGTTTTGGCTATTCTGGGTCCTTTGAGATTTCATATGAAGTTAGGATTAATGATACTGTTTCTGTAATAAACACTGGGGTTTTAATGGGAATTCATTTGGTTCGGTAGATCACTTTGGGTAGTATTGACATCTTAACAATCTCTCAACCTATGAACACAGGATGTCTTCAGCTTTTACTGTTTAACTTCTTTCAGCAACATTTTTTAGTTTTCAGGGTACAAATCTTACCTCCTTGGTTTAGTTCTGAGCATTTTATTCTTTTTGATGCTATTGTAATGGAATTGTTTTCTTAATTCCCTTTTAGAATTTTTTATTGTTAACAGAAACAAAAAATTTGTATTGTGCAGAAATGCAGCAGACTTTTGCATATTGATTTTATATCCTTCAATTTTGCTGATTTGTTTATTCTAACAGGTCTGAGGGTATTTAGGTGTAGAATCTTTTGACATGTCTTCATGTAAGACTATGTCTGCAAACAGATTATTTTGCTTTTTTCCTTTCTAATTTGATATTTTTCTTGCCTAATTGCTCTAGCTAAGACTTCCACTACTGTTTGATTAGAAGTCTCAAAAATTGGCATCCTTGTTTTTTCCTGATTTTAGAGGGAAAGCTTTCAGTCTTTCACCATTGAGTATGATATTTGTGGGCTTGTCATTATGGCCTTTATTATTATTGTTACAGTTTCCTTCTATTCAGTTTGTTGATTTTTTTAAATCATGAAAAGATGTTGAATTTTTATTAGGTGATTTTTCTGCATTAATTGAGATGGGTCATGTGGTTTTTGTCCTTTATTAATGTCCTTTGTTAATGTGGTGTATTACAATGATTTTTGTTATTTTGAAACATCCTTAGAGTTCCCATCGTGGCTCAGTGGTTAACTAATCCGACTAGGAACCATAAGGTAGTGGGTTCAATCCCTGGCCTTGCTCAGTGGGTTAAGGATCCAGTGTTGCTGTGAACTGTGGTATAGGTCTCAGATGCGGCTTGAATCTGGCATTGCTGTGGCTTTGGTGTAAGCTGGTGGCTACAGCTCCAATTCAACCCCTAGCCTGGGAACCTCCATATGCCGAGGGTGTGGCCCCAGAAAAGACAAAAAGACAAAAAAAAAAGAAAAATCTTTACATTCCAGGAATAAATACCTCTTGGTCATGGTATATAATTCTTTTATGTGCTATCGAATTGTTTTGGCTAAAATTTTGTTAAGGATATTTTTCTATTTTATTTTATTTTTCTTTATTTTATTATTTTATGTTTTTGCTTTTTTGAGGCTGCACCTGTGGCATATAGAAGTTCCCAGGCTAGGGGTGGAATCAGAGCTGCAGCTGCCAGCCTCCACTACAACCACAGCAATGACAGATCCAACCCCATGTCTGCAGTATACACTGAAGTTTGCAGCAACGTTGGATCCTTAACCCACTGAGTGAGACCAGGGAATGAACCTGCACCCTCATGGTTAC
Source organism: Phacochoerus africanus (assembly GCF_016906955.1). Lineage (NCBI taxonomy): Eukaryota > Metazoa > Chordata > Mammalia > Artiodactyla > Suidae > Phacochoerus > Phacochoerus africanus. Next base: position 125,359,787 of record NC_062546.1, read on the forward strand.
TAGTTATGCTCATAACCCACTGAACCACAAGGGGGACTCCTTGTTGAGGATTTTTTTTTTTTTTTAATTTCCTAAGGAGGAGTTCCCATCGTGGCTCAGTGGTTAATGAATCCGACTAGGAACCATGAGGTTGCGGGTTCGATCCCTGGCCTCGCTCAGTGGGTTAAGGATCCGGTGTTGCCGTGAGCTGTGGTGTAGGTCCCAGACACGGCTCAGATCCCACGTTGCTTTAGCTCTCCCATAGGCTGGCGGCTACAGCTCCGATTGGACCCCTAGCCTGGGAACCTCCATATGCCTCGGGAGCGGCCCAAGAAAATGGCAAAGAAGACTATAAATAAATAAATTAAAAAAATAAAAATAAAATTTCCTAGAGAAAAAAGCTATGATTTTGTTGTCATCAACATGAATCACAAAATGATTAAAATTTGTTCACCTCTGTTCTGTATTAGTGTTTTTTGTTTGTTTGTTTTTTGCTTTTTAGGGCCGAACCCACAGCATATGGAGGTTCCCAGGCTAGGGGTCTAACTGGAGCTACAGCTGCCAGCCTACGCCACAGCCACAGCAACGTGGGGTCCGAGCCGCACCTGTGACCTACACCACTGCTCAGAGCAACGCCAGATCTTTAACCCATTGAGCAAGGCCAGGGATAGAACCCGAAACCTCATGGTTCCTGGTTGGATTCATTTCTGCTGTGCCACAACCGGAACTCCTGTATTAATGTTAGTTAAATATTCTCTTGCTTTTACTGTTAAAAGCGTTGAACAGCTGTGATACATAATAACTGTATATTCTTGTTCATATTATATGCTAGAGTTGATTCCTGGACTCTGGCACTGAACTTACCGCTCATTGATATTTCCTACTTAACAAAGGGCCTAAAAATCTAACAGCAATTTACATTATAACTTTTAAATTAGGCAAAATTATTTTTCTAGCTACTCTGGCCGTGTGGCCTAGTTCAGCTTCTTAATTTGGTATAATACACAATGCTATTATTGTATGTAGCAAGAGAATTATCATAACATATTGACTCTTTCCCTCCTCTGCTGGTAGAAATAAAGGGTTAATAATTAACCAAATATCTATAATAAAAAAAATTCAGAATTTTAAATTTTAGAATTTTTCTAAAATTTAATTTGATAAAGTTCTTTATTTTTGAAAATGAAAATAAAATATTTCATAAATATATATTAAAATGTAGTTTATCCACACATAGTTATCTCTTAGCTAAAGTTAAGGTTAAGAGATAATTGTTTAGTATCTATATAACTTTGTTTATATTGCTAAGAGGTTTTTTCTTTCTTTTTTTTTATGTAGAATCCAGATGATTTTTATTTTTATTTTTATTTTTTAAATTAATTTATTTTTTTTTTTATTTTCCCACTGTACAGCAAGGGGGTCAGGTTATACTTACATGTATACATTACAATTACATTTTTCCCCCAGCCTTTCTTCTGTTGCAACATGAGTATCTAGACAAAGTTCTCAATGCTATTCAGCAGGATCTCCTTGTAAATCTATTCTAAGTTGTGTCTGATAAGCCCAAGCTCCCGATCCCTCCCACTCCCTCCCCCTCCCATCAGGCAGACACAAGTCTCTTCTCCAAGTCCATGATTTTCTTTTCTGAGGAGATGTTCATTTGTGCTGGATATTAGATTCCAGTTATAAGTGATATCATATGGTATTTGTCTTTGTCTTTCTGGCTCATTTCACTCAGTATGAGATTCTCTAGCTCCATCCATGTTGCTGCAAATGGCATTATGTCATTCTTTTTTTATGGCTGAGTAGTATTCCATTGTGTATATATACCACATCTTCCGAATCCAATCCTCTGTCGGTGGACATTTGGGTTGTTTCCATGTCCTGGCTATTGTGAATAGTACTACAATGAACATGCGGGTGCACGTGTCTCTTTTAAGTAGAGTTTTGTCCGGATAGATGCCCAAGAGTGGGATTGCGGGGTCATATGGAAGTCCTTTGTATAGATTTCTAAGGTATCTCCAAACTGTTCTCCATAGTGGCTGTACCAGTTTACATTCCCACCATCAGTGCAGGAGGGTTCCCTTTTCTCCACAGCCCCTCCAGCACTTGTTATTTGTGGATTTATTAATGATGGCCATTCTGACTGGTGTGAGGTGATATCTCATGGTAGTTTTGATTTGCATTTCTCTTATAACCAGCGATGTTGAGCATTTTTTTCATGTGTTTGTTGGCCATCTGTATAGCTTCTTTGGAGAAATGTCTATTCAGGTCTTTTGCCCATTTTTCCATTGATTGATTGGCTTTTTTGCTGTTGGGTTGTATAAGTTGTTTATATATTCTAGAGATTAAGCCCTTGTCGGTTGCATCATTTGAAACTATTTTCTCCCATTCTGTAAGTTGCCTTTTTGTTTTCTTTTGGGTTTCCTTTGCTGTGCAAAAGCTTTTCAGTTTGATGAGGTCCCATGGGTTTATTTTTGCTCTAATTTCGATTGCTTTGGGAGACTGACCTGAGAAAATATTCATGATGTTGATGTCCGAGAGTGTTTTGCCTATGTTTTCTTCTAGGAGTTTGATGGTGTCCTGTCGTATATTTAAGTCTTTCAGCCATTTTGAGTTTATTTTTGTGCATGGTGTGAGGGTGTTGTCTAGTTTCATTGCTTTGCATGCAGCTGTCCAGGTTTCCCAGCAATGCTTTCTGAATAGACTTTCTTTTTCCCATTTTATGTTCTTGCCTCCCTTGTCAAAGATTAATTGACCATAGTTGTCAGGGTTTATTTCCGGATTCTCTATTCTGTTCCATTGGTCTGTCTGTCTGTTTTGGTACCAGTCCCACATTGTTTTGATGACTGTGGCTTTGTAGTATTTCTTGAAGTCTGGGAGAGTTATGCCTCCTGCTTGGTTTTTGTTTCTCAGGATTGCTTTGGTGATTCTGGGTCTTTTGTTGTTCCATATAAACGTTTGGATTGTTTGTTCTAGTTCTGTGAAAAATGTCATGGGTCATTTGATAGGGATTGCATTGAATCTGTAGATTGCTTTGGGTAGTATGGCCATTTTTACAATATTGATTTTCCCAATCCAGGAACATGGAATATCTTTCCGTTTCTTTACATCTTCTTTGATTTCTTTGATTAAAGTTTTATAGTTCTCGGCATATAGGTCCTTTACCTCCTTGGTCAGGTGTATTCCGAGGTATTTGATTTTGTGAGGTGCAATTTTAAAAGGTATTATATTTTTGTATTCCTTTTCTAATATTTCATTGCTGGTATACAGAAATGCAACTGACTTCTGAATGTTAATCTTATATCCTGCTACTTTGCTGAATTTATTAATCAGTTCAAGTAGTTTTGGGGTTGAGTCCTTAGGGTTTTCTATGTATAGTATCATGTCATCTGCATACAGTGACAGTTTTATCTCTTCTCTTCCTATACGGATGCCTTTTATTTCTTTGGTTTGTCTAATTGCTGTGGCTAGGACTTCCAAAACTATGTTGAAGAGCAGTGGTGAGAGTGGGCATCCCTGTCTTGTTCCAGATTTGAGTGAGGAGCCTTTCAGTTTTTCCCCATTGAGTATTATATTTGCTGTGGGTTTATCATAAATGGCTTTGATTATATTCAGGAATGTTCCCTCTATACCCACTTTGGCGAGGGTCTTGATCATGAATGGATGTTGGACTTTGTCAAATGCTTTTTCTGCGTCTATTGAGATGATCATATGATTTTTGACTTTTTTTTTGTTAATGTGGTTTATGATGCTGATTGATTTGCTTATGTTGAACCATCCTTGTGAACCTGGGATGAACCCAACCTGGTCATGGTGTATAATTTTTTTGGTATGTTGTTGGATTCGGTTGGCTAAGATTTTGTTGAGAATTTTTGCATCTATATTCATCAATGATATTGGGAGATAGTTTTCTTTTTTGGTGGTATCTCTGTCTGGTTTTGGAATGAGGGTGATGGTGGCATCATAGAATGTCTTTGGGAGTATTCCTTCTTCTTCAACCTTTTGAAAGAGTTTAAGGAGGATGGGCACCAATTCCTCTTTATATGTGTGATAAAATTCACCTGTGAAGCCATCTGGTCCTGGACTTTTATTTGTAGGGAGTGATTTTATGACCGCTAAGAGGTTTTTTTCTTAGTTATAATACATTTTTGAAAACAATTTGCAAGTTTTGAGAGTTTCATGTGAGTCTATTACATGAGAAATATTGTCTTTAATAAATGTAATAAATTGAATAAAGAAATAGATTTACTGTAATAAATTTTATTTTTCTAGGGTTTGAAAATAAAACTATCAGCTTATGCAGTCCATTCAATTTAACAAACTTTTTTTTTTTTGCCTTTTTTGTATTTTCTAGGGCCGTTCCCATGGCATGTGGAGGTTCCCAGGCTAGGGTTTGAATTGGAGCTACAGCTGCTGGCCTACACCACAGCCACCGCAACGCCAGATCCTTAACCCAATGAGCAAGGCCAAGGATCAAATCCACAACCTCATGGTTTCTAGTTGGACTTATTTCTGCTGCGCCATGATGGGAACTCCATAACATTTTTTTATATGTCTCCTAAAGCAAAAGAAGTAAAAGCAAAAATAAACCAATAGGGGAGTTCCTATCGTGGCGCAGTGGTTAACGAATCCGACCAGAAACCATGAGGTTGCGGGTTCGGTCCCTGGCCTTGCTCAGTGGGTTAAGGATCTGGCATTGCCGTGAGCTGTGGTGTAGGTTGCAGACGCGGCTCGGATCCCACGTTGCTGTGGCTCTGGTGTAGGCTGGCGGCTACAACTCTGATTTGACCCCTAGCCTGGGAACCTCCATATGCCTTGCGAGCAGCCCAAGAAATAGCAAAAAGACAAAAAAAAGAAATAAATAAACCAATAGGACTAATTAAACTTAAAAGTTTTGGCACAGCAAAGGAAACTTGTGACAAAACAAAAAATGCAATGTACTGAATGGAAGAAAGTATTTGCAAATGATATGATCAATAAGAGCCAATATCAAAAATATATAGAGATCATGCAAATCAGTATCAAAATAACAAAATTTTAAAGTGGGCTGAAGGCCTGAATAGACATTTTCCCAAAGGAAACATACAGATGGTCAATAGGCACATGAAAATATGCTCAAACAATGCTTCCCATTGTTTGACTTCCTGAATGACCTATGGAGCTGGCAGCCTCAGGGAGGCCTTCTTCCCAGCTTGGCTTCTCTCAGTGAGGAATACGCATTTAATGTGCCCCACCTGTTTCTCTGTGGCTCCATATCCCTCTCATGGCTTTTCAGTGTCAAAGAACATTGAGTTGCATGGATGGAGCCCAGTCTATGTGTCCATTCACCATCTGAGGGATATCGTAGTTATTTTCACATTCTGGCAATTGTGATTAAAGCTCTCCTAAATATTCAAGTGCAAGTTTCTCTGTAGATATAAATTGTACTCATTTGGATCCATTGATACAACAGAGTTGAGATTTATATCATAGGGTAGGAAAGTGTTTCATTTTGAAAGACACAGTCCATGTTCACAGTTTCTCTAGATGGTAGCTGAGAGTATGTCAGTAAGGTGTGGAATCAAGCTGAGGAAGCAGGTAGAATTCGAAGATGCCAGGAAGAAAGATGTCACTGATATAAAACCATACCTCCCCCTTTTAGAGTTGACAGCTGGTCCTGAGAATTAAATGTATAGAAGACAGATGCACAGGAGAGAAGCATACACATATATTTCCCATAAGATTTATGTGACCCAGGGCGCCCTCCTAAGGAAGTGAAGAAGGACCCATAGAAATGGCAAAAGCTGGAGTTCCCGTCATGGCGCAGTGGTTAACGAATCCGACTAGGAACCATGAGGTTGCGGGTTCGATCCCTGCCCTTGCTCAGTGGGTTAACGATCCGGTGTTGCCATGAGCTGTGGTGTAGGTTGCAGACGCGGCTCGGATCCTGCGTTGCTGTGGCTCTGGTGTAGGCCGGCAGCTACAGCTCCGATTAGACCCCTAGCCTGGGAACCTCCATATGCCGCGGAAGCGGCCCAAAGAAATAGCAAAAAGACAAAAAAAAAAAAAGAAAGAAAAAGAAAAAAGAAACGGCAAAAGCTATATGCGTCTCTATTGTGTTGAACAATGGGCAGTGATTATGGAAAAAGGACTACACTGTGTGGGGAGACTAAGGAGGATGAGCGTTATGTTGAACGAAGTCTCTCTGTACAGAATTCTCTCCTGCTCACCTCTCTGCCCTCCAGGATAATAATGTCACTCTCCTTCCAGCAGAGGAAGGACTTCTTCCATGTGGAACAGGGGTGGGATGGCGGAATAGATTATGTTAGCTCCTGCTTCCAGGAAGAAAGAGGAGGAAGGTCCACAAGTCTTTCTTGAACCTGCTGTTTTCAGGGGGGTTGTTATTTTGTTGTGTTTTTCCTGTTGTTTTTTCAAAGTGGCTGTAGCTCAAAACAATGTTCTGGTTTCCTTACGTCTAAGCCCTTTACCTGGGGTTTAGCTTCTGATGGGAGGAGGGCCACATTTCCCTGACATGATGAAGCCAGGGAGGCAGAGGAGAATAGGATGGGTGCGGGCTTGTGCCTATTCCTTCTTCATGTGTGAGGAAGATGATTCTGCACTTGCCATATAGGATCTAACTTTTCCATGAACAATTTGGCAAGATATCAGCTAAAAAGAGGAAGAACAAAGGTCACGACACAGAGAAGATTGGTAATAAATGCAGGGGTCTCTTGAGCAATCATTTCATCAGAAGCACATGCTCATCCCTGGTCTCTGGACCACCATGTGTGTGGCTGATTTGGTGTGTGGGTCCTTTTGAATGGACGGTGCTATCATTGGGCTACTTTTGGGTATTGTCACCAGCTCACCTGAGTGGTGCCATGGCTCCAACATTCCTTGGGGCTCATGCAAACATGGCATTGTGCTGGAGAAAGGAAGAGTGCAGGAGGTCGTGGAGCTTAAGGAACTTCTACGGGAGTGACTCTCTGAAGTGGGTGAGGTAGGAGAAGACCAGCTGGATATCTGTTTATTTGTTTGTTGGGTATTGGGGGTGCTCATTGTTTATGTTCTGGAAAATGTGAAATAACTCTTTAAAGTGGAGGTGTTTGGAACAAATGAAAACCAGAGGACCATCACCAAAACCAGTCCTGGGGCCACTAAACACCAACTTTGAAGAAGAAGGAAAGTTCACATCTACCCTACTCCTTACCTGTGGCACTATTTTCTTCTCCTAAAACCACTGCCTGCCTATTCTCTCTCAAGGGAGGACACTGTCTTTAGGGCATTAGCCTGCTGTGGTCTCCTTTGCCTAGCAAAGCTTGGGAGGTGGCCTCTCAGATAGCTCTGAGATACTGAAGAAGGAAAGGAGAGGCCAGAATATATAGGACTTTTTTTGCAACAAAGAGCAGGTAGTGGGAACATTAAAAGTTTACTGTCAAAGAAAACCGGGTATCTCAAGTTAGGGAATTGAGTGCTTTTCTGTGTACGGGAAGATGCAAGAGTCTGGGTTCACTGAAATCATTCCTTTGATGTGCACCTCAGCTGTCGGGGGGCCAGTATCCTGTGCTTTCTCATCCTGGGTCTCCTCAGGGTGCACCATGCGGGTGGCTGAATGGCTGATGGATTGATGGCTGGAATCTCGTTTCTACCTTGAGTTCCCTCAGGGTTCACCACTGGGGAAGCTGTAATGTGATGGCTTGATGGCTGTAACATCCTTTGTTTACATTGGCAATATATTTTTATTGATAGCCCTTCCCTTTGGTCATAAATTCAAGCAACATCTGGGAGACATTTCATGGCCAATTTTGTCGTATAGTGCTAGGAAAGGTCATTCCTAGATCAGATGAAGATTCTGTCTATATTCCAATCAAGGCACTAATTTCTGGAGTAAGCCGTGTGGTAATTTAAAATTCTCTGGGAGGAGTTCCCGTCGTGGCGCAGTGGTTAACGAATCCTAATAGGAACCATGAGGTTGCGGGTTCGGTCCCTGCTCTTGCTCAGTGGGTTAATGATCCGGCGTTGCCGTGAGCTGTGGTGTAGGTTGCAGACGCTGCTTGGATCCTGCGTTGCTGTGGCTCTGGTGTAGGCCAGTGGCTACAGCTCCGATTCGACCCCTAGCCTGGGAACCTCCATATGCCGTGGGAGCGGCCCAAAGAAATAGCAAAAAGACAAAAAAAAAATAAATTAATTAATTAAATTAAATTAAATTAAATTCTCTGGGAGTTCCCGTCGTGGTGCAGTGGTTAATGAATTCACTAAGAACCATGAGGTTGCAGGTTCGATCCCTGCCCTTGCTCAGTGGGTTAACAATCTGGCGTTGCCATGAGCTGTGGTGTAGGTTGCAGACGCTGCTCGGATCCCGCGTTGCTGTGGCTCTGGCGTAGGCCGGTGGCTACAGCTCCGATTCAACCCCTAGCCTGGGAACCTCCATATGCCGCGGGAGCAGCCCAAGAAATAGCAACAACAACAACAACAACAACAATAGCAACAACAACAACAAAAAAAGACAAAAAAAAATTCTCTGGATCACCTGTCTTACTAATCTATTATGATCCAGGAAATATTTTCCTTGTTGTTTCTTCCAATACCTAGAATCACACTATTACAATTATTCTATGTTGTGTTTATACATAGAATCTATTTCCTCAAGATGTTTAGCCATCGTCGGTTTTATTAGAGGCATGGTTACACACCTCTAATATAAGAGACAACAATCTTGTAAAATAGGGAGTTCCCATTGTGGATCAGTGGTAATGAACCCTACTAGTATCCAAGAGGATTTGGGTTTGATCCCTGGCCCCACTCAGTGGGTTAAGAATCCCACATTGCTGTGGCTGTGGCAGAGGCTGGCAGCTGCAGCTCCGATGCAACCCCTAGACTGGGAACTTCCATATGCCATGGGTGCAGCCCTAAAAAGACAAAAATAACAAAATAAAATAGAGTACAAGTAATACAGCTTAACATTAATAAAGTCATAGTGCAGCAGGGAGAAACAAAGCATAAAAAATTTGGAAACAAAGAACAAATTTATTTTATTTTATTTTTTCTGTTGTCTTTTCTCTTTTTAGGGACACGTCCATGGCATACAGAGGTTCTCAGGCTAGGGGTCCAATAGGATCTGTAGCTGCTGCTGGTCTACACTACGGCACAGCAATGCAGGATCCGAGCCACGTCTTTGAACTACACCATGGCTCACGGCCCACTGAGTGAGGCCAGGGATCAAACCTGTGTCCTCACAGATACTAGTCCAGTTTATTAAACCACTGAGCCACGATGAGAACTCCTATTTTATTATTTTATTTTATTTTATTTTATTTTATTTTATTTTATTTTATTTTGTTTCTTTTTTTGCCTTTTCTAGGGCCCTCCCGCAGCATATGGATGTTCCGAGGTTAGGGGTCTGATCAGAGCTGTAGCCACCGGCCTTTGCCAGAGCCACAGCAACGCGGGATCTGACCTGTGTCTGCAACATACATCACAGCTCACGGCAACACCACATCCTTAACCCACTGAGTGAGGCCAGGGATCGAACCCGCAACCTCATGGTACCTCGTCGGATTCGTTAACCACTGAGCCACGACGAGAACTCCTTTTTTCTTTTTTTAAAAACAAGTGGCTGTACTCGCGGCACATGGAAGTTTGCGAGCCGGGGTCAAGCCATAACCACTGTAGAAGCAACACTGAGTAGTTATGTTGTGACCCACACGGGAAGTCTGGAAACAAAGAACAAATTTAAACAATGATTTTCATAACTAGATGTAATCTGGTTGCAACAAACCACCTAGTCTGCCAGAGAACTAGCTAGAGAAGCCAAATTCTGAAAGAGAGAGAGAGAAAGATTGATTTTTCACCTTTGTTTACAAATGTGCACTTTATCAACTTGTGGTAGGTCACAGAATAGAGAAAAGTTTTTTCTGGACAACCAAAATTAAGCCAGTGTTATTTTCCCAAAAAGTCATAAAAGTTATTGGAGTTCCCATCGTGGCTCAGTGGTTAACAAATCCAACTAGGAACCATGAGGTTGAGGGTTTGATCCCTGGCCTTGCTCAGTGGGTTAAGGATCCGGTGTTGCATTGAGCTGTGGTGTACATCTCAGATGTGGCTCGGATCCCACTTTGCTGTGGCTCTGGTGTAGGCAGGCAGCTGCAGCTCTGATTAGACCCCTAGCCTGGGAACCTCCATATGCCAAGGGTGCAGCCCTAAAAAGACCAAAATTTATATATATATACATATATGTGTGTGTATATATATATGTGTATATATATATATATGTTGTGTGTGTGTGTGTGTGTGTAGTATATATATATATATATATATATATCTCCAAAAGTTTTAAAACACATGGGTTCATTGTGAAACAATACTCATTCATTTAACCAAAGTCACAAAAATATTTCAAGAAGTAAATATAGATCACCCTTAAGGGCAGAGAAACTCACACAATCTGTTATCAAAAGCAGCACTCCAAAAATCTTTGTTCTCTTAACATTCCAAAAACGCTTTGTTCTCTCTTTGTTCTCTGTTTCTTTTTAACAGAGAAAAATCAAACTCCAGTCTTGTACTAGCTTACGTTTAACAACAAATCCATGTAGTTAATTAAATCAAATCAATCTAAATTTAGTTAATCCTGACCATGCTTAAAACTCCTCTCAGGATTACTGTTCCACAACCTTCCATCACTTCCTCTATCCATGTTATTTGGTCCCTTATTTTTCCATCCAGAACAATCAGCTCTAGGAGAAAGTTTTTTTCTCCCATGCAGATTCCCAGGCTAGGGGTTGAATCAGAGCTACAGGGGCCAGCCCACCCCAAAGCCACAGCAACCCCAGATCCACTCCACATCTGCGACCTACACCACAGCTCATGGCAACACCAGATCCTTAACCCGCTGAGTGAGGCCAGGGATTGAACCTGCGTCCTCATGGATGCTACTCACATTCATTAACTGCTGAGTCACAACGGGAACTCCAAAGTTTTTTTCTCCTTAACAGAATATATTTCCACTCCTCGTATCTTCCTTTACTGAAAATATACATTCTACTTTCCTTGCATATTGCAATTTGCCTTTATTATTCCTAGTAGCTTTAATTACATATTACAAATTTAACCTTCAAAAACCTTAATCACTAACAAAATCTGTTAAGCAGTAAGTAATTGTAAACTCTCTGTCATACCAGAATTTCCTTGTGGAATTATCCCATAGCCTCATGAAATATATACCATAATTTCTTTCTTAAATATGGTATGAGGGGGAGTTCCTGTCGTGGCTCAGCGGTTAATGAACCCAACTAGGATCCTTGAGAATGTGGGTTCAAGCCCTGGCCTCGCTCAGTGGATTAAGGACTGGGCGTTGCCGTGAGTTGTGGTGTAGGTCACAGACACAGCTCAGATTCTGTGTTGCTACAGCTGTGGTCCCTTTCGACCCCTAGCCTGGGAATCTCCGTGTGCTGCAGGTACAGGCAAAAAACAAAAAACAAAAACAAAACAGTGGTATGAGAAGTTCCTGTTATGGCTCAGCAGGTTAAGGACCTGACTAGTATCCATGAGGATGCAGGTTTGATCCCGGGCCTCACTCAGTAGGTTAAGGATCTGGTGTTGACACAAGCTGCGGCGTAGGTCACAAATGTGACTCAGATCTGAAGTTGCTGGGCATAGGCTGGTGGCTGCAGCTCCAATTCCACCCCTGACCTGGGAACTTCGATATGACATGTGTGAGGACTTAAAAAAAAGAAAAAGAAATGAAAGAAAGAAAAAAATGTGGTATGAGACAAATCTAACTAGCATCCATGAGGACGCAGGTTCCATCCCTGACCTCACTAAGTGGTTTAAGAATCCGGGATTGCCATGAGCTGTGGTGTAGGTTGCAGATGCAGCTCGGATCTGGCATTGCTGTGGCTGTGGTGTAGGCCAGAGACTACAGCTCTAATTCTACTCCTAGCCTGGGAACCTGCATATGCCACGGGTACAGCCCTAAAACAAGACAAATAAATAAATAAACACAAACACCTTTAGTTTCCCTCTTGTAGGTAGATAAATTGAGAATTGTTTAGCAATTAATATTCCAATATTTTATTGTCTTTGGAAAGACCTAGATGTTCAATAAATTTTCATCATTTCACTTAATTTAGCAAAACTCGAGAATTTCAAGTTACCAAATATCTGGAGAGATCTCTTTATTTTTTAATAACTACACTTGTGGCATATAGAAATTCCTAGGCCAGGGGTTGAATTAAAGCCACAGCTGCCACCTATGGCAGAGCTGCAGCAATGCCTGATCCTTTTACCCACTGTGCCAGGCCAGGAATTGAACCCATGCCTCTGCAGCAACCTGAACTGCTACAATCAGATTCTTAACCCACTGTCCCATGGCAGGAACTCCTGGAGAGATTATTTTTAAATAGACTTTTTTTTTTTTTTTTTTGCTTTTTAGAGTCACACCCAAGGTGTATGGAGGTTCCCGGGCCAGGGCTCCAATCGGAGCCACAGCTGCTGGCCTACATCACAGCCATAGCAACGCCAGATCCGAGCCACGTCTGCAACCTACACCACAGCTCACGGCAACGCTGGATCCCTAACCCACTGAGGGAGGCCAGAGATGAAACCCACTAGCTCATGGTTCCTAGTCCGATTCATTTCCGCTGCACCACGATAAGAACGCCAGTAGGCATTTCCAAAACACAGTTATTTTTTAAAGAGTTTACCCCGAAGCTCTTACCTAATTTACCTTCAATTTACTTACAAGAATTTCATCATATCAAATTATTTTTCTTGCTGATAAATTTGCAACAAATATAGCAAGATATTATTTGACTTCTATTAAACCCAGGTACAGCAAAAGTATCATATTTGATGTTGATGTCTCTAAAGACTTGTATATATTAATTAGATCAAAAATCAACAGAATTCATCTTCTTTGTTTCAGGAAACTGTTCAAGGATGGACATGTGACCTGGTCCCAGGAAACCTGTGCCTCAGCTTGCAATAGAACTCTTGTGCATGAGAAGCTCTCTCTCCTCTGGGGTCTAGCAGGCCACTTGCTGCTGATGAATCAAAGAGTGAAACCCACATGGAAAGCAGAGCAAAGGTAACTCCTGCTGTCATCCTTCAAGCCACTGGATCCAGCTGGACCTGAAGCTGCCTGAAGCTCCATGGGCCTGGGCCACCTCGGAGCTCGCATGAAAACCATCAAAGCAAGGCACCACCTTGGCCACTGAGGCTCATGTGTATCAGTGTGTTCAGCACAAACCGAGGCGGAAAGAAGGGTCCAGAAAGAGAAACCCCAAGAGTGTACCTGCCCCCCTCCACACACCTATGTACCCATGGTCACATGAACACACAGAGTTCAGGCCAGAATGGTGGGGATCATGGTGGGGTTGGGGAATTGCAGCCGACAGGGAAGAGGGTGGCTCCAGGTGGATGGGGGTGTTTCCACCTGGCATCTTTGCATGGTTCACAATTAGCTTGGAAACAGTGAAAATAAGAGGTACCTCAGGTGGGCAATAAATAGCTGAGTGCGAGTGGGACTCCAAAAAAGAAAAAGGCTATTTCCAAGAAAAGTCAAAATACCAGTTCCCCAGTGCTCTCTTAAAATCTGTAGCCAGACAGGAAAAGCCAACTTTGGGATGGTTTCCTTGAGGGGAAACATGGGAAATAGTTCGGGAAACAGAGAGAGAAAGAGGATGAGGGTTTGGGAGAGGCCTGGGAAGGGAGGCCTGGTGAGTCTGTGCTTTGGATACAAGGCTTTCACTGGGGGTGGGGGGATGAAAGGGTGTGAACTTAGACAGCGGTAGTGGTTGCTCAGCTTTGGGAATGGACTTAATGCTCCTAAATTGCACAATTTGAGAGACGACGTGGTTCCACTTTATTGTTTTACTCTTAAAACATAGAGAATATCATAAATGACATGGAAGGAAAAAAAGGAAATTACAAAACACCCAAACACAAACCACAAGAGGGGAAGGAAATTAAATTTCGGGATGGGGAGCTGATGGGGATGACAATTGCAGGGGTGGTAGTGACCTTGGGGAGGGTGATTTCTGGAAAGGACCCAGGTCTCTTGCAAGAGCCAGTGTGGATTCTCCCCACAGGGATGGTAAATTAGGACCTACCACTGGGTGGCCTGCAGAAGTCAGTGCAGGCTCTCCCTGCTGAGGTGGGGAATCTGACCTGGCTCTTTGTATCCTGATGGAACCAGAGTAGCTTCTCCCTGCATGGGCTCTGCATTTTGACTTGGCTCTGGGTCTCTTGCGGAAACCAGTACAGGCTTTCCCAGCAGGGATGGTAAATTATTATCTGGCCATTAGAAGCCTGTGGAAGCCACATCAGTCTCTGCCTACAGGGGTATCGAATTTTCACTTGGCTCTGCTCTTTGCAGAAACAAGAGCAGACTCCCCCAGATGGGGTGGTCACCTGAAACCTGGCCCATAGTCTCTTTCTGGAGCCAGTGCAGATTCTCCCTGTGGCAGTGGCGCCTCAGCACTGAGATCTAGGTCTCAGGTGAAGCAGGTACAGTCTCTGCCACCAGGAGTTTTGAATTCTGACTGGGCTCTGGCTCTTTTGAAGGAAGCAGAGCAGGCTGAGCCAGAAGGGGTAGTGGATATTGACTTGGCTCTTGTTCTGCAGGAGCCAGTGCAGGGTTTCCCTCCAGGAGCAGTAAATCAACATTAATATCTGGGATTACTACCAGAGCGGTTCAGGTTCTCCCTTCAGCAGTGTTGAACTTGGACCTGGCTCTCTGTTTTCTGGTGGAGCCAGAGCAGATTCTCCCGTCATGGGTGGTGAAATGAGCCCTGGCGTTGGTGCCCTGCAGGAGCCAAAGCAGCCTCTCCCTGCAGGGCCAGGAGATGAATGTTGAGAGCTGGGTTTCCTGCCAGAACAGGTACAGGTGGTTCTGGGTCTCCTGCTGGAGCTGTGAGAGAAGAAAAGATTCCCTGCCTTCCTGCCTCTCCATGGGCTAGTCCAAGGACCAAAACCTTCCCAGAACCTTGAGACAAATCCCAGCCCAGGAACTTCTCTGCCTGCGGTCCACTAGGTGGGTGATGTGGGGTCAGTCTTTGCTCCTGGCCCAACAACATCCTCTGGGGACTCCCCCTTGTGTGGCCCAGAACTCAACCCCCACCCTCACTCACACTCACAGGGCCCCATCCCCATCTTCTCACCTTCAGGCTGTGCCTCAGTGGATGACAGACTGTCCATCGGACTCAGGCAACGGTTGACTTGGTTCTCTGTGCCAGAGTCGGATGTGCTGTGCTCCCCATGAGCCCAGGAGAGGACTCCAGGGAGGGGACTCATGGGTATTTGGTCTAGAGTCCTTCTCCATTCATTGCCCATCTCCTGGCGGGTCTCAGGTGAGGGGCTCTGCAATGACAGTGAGTGGCAGAGGACCCAGCCCTGAGGTATCAGAGCCCTGCAGGGCCATTATCTTATCACTGCTTCTTCTGCCCCATTGACCTTCTGATCCCAGATCAGGTGAAGCCTTGTCTGCTCAGATACACACCCGGGAGGAATGAGATCCCCCTGGAGGGCTGGGGGTAAAGCTTGGGTACAGGGCTCTGCCCTGACTCTCCATACTAGCCCCCTTCTCCCCAGCCAGCTTTGCTCTGGGTTGTGGACACGACCCACCCAATAGGCGTCTAACCCCTCATCAGACCTTGCTTAAGGCAGACTCACCCCTGAAAACCCCCCACCTCCACACATCCAGGGAAGGGATGTAAGGAAGCAAACATTAGTGAGCAACCTTTAGTGGTCCTGTCAGCCACTGGTCAGCATTGTGGTGGGCCCTCCCCCAAGCAAGTGACAATTAGTAAGTGACTGTCAGCCCTGCCCCCTCCCGAAAGGAGCCTGAATTCTGACTGAGGCAAGATGGTTTTTTTGAGACACCACTCTGCAGTCTTCTCAAGTCTGCTAGCTTTCTGATTAAATTCATTATTCCTTACCCCAACAACTGCTCTCCGAATTTATTGGCCTGTCCTGCAGTGATAGGAACACTTAGGTTCAGTAACAGGGACACAGAGCTACCGTGAGGGATCAGAGTGGTCCCTGGGCTGAACTGAAGCTTCCTGTGTTCCTCTGGGTCCCTCCAGGCAAAGGCCCATAGGCGTCTGCCCTGAGATGTGAACAGTCTTCTAGATAATATTGTCTCTGCTGTGCCCTTTCCTGAGGCCACGGCCCTGGGAGAACGGGACACAGCAGAGCACATCCATCTCTCCTCTGTCATCCCTCCTCTGTCCTCTCCTGGAGAAGTGGGTGCCTGGTTACCCACGTTCCAAGTTCTGTTGGGCTCTATCGCCAGGGAAGTGAGGTCACTTCCTGGGGTCCGCTTAGCTGGGCTTCCTCCTTACACAAAGCTCCCCAAGGCATCTGTGGCCTACTGAAGGCTCAGTATTCACCTCCCCTCACCCCATGCCATGTCCGTGCACAGTGACCCCACACAGCCACCGCACAGTTCTGGGGAGGCCTGGGTGCAGCCAGGGCCCCAGCTCTGAGGACACAGCTGCATTTAGACCCTGCTCCTCTTCCTTACCAGTGATGTGACCCTGCAAGCCAAGTGCTTTGCAGAGTCTCCCCAGTGCTCCATCTGCACAGAGGGGTTCAACTGGCATCTACCTCCTTAGGGACGCCATCAGGTCTATAGACCTAGAAACACCTCCATCGCCTGGAAACACCTTGGTATCACATATAATCACTTCAATCTTCCATCTTCGGATTTCCCATCATGGCTCAGTGGTTAACAAATCCGACTAGGAACCATGAGGTTGTGGGTTCGATCCCTGGCCTTGATCAGTGGGTTAAGAATCTGGTGCTGCCATGAGCTGTGGTGTAGGTCGCGATGCAGCTCCGATCCCCACATTGCTGTGGCCCTGGTGTAGGCCGGCAGTTACATCTCCAATTAGACCCCTAGCCCAGGAATCTCCATATGCCACAGGAGTGGCCCTGGAAAAGGCAAAAAGACAAAAAACAACAACAACAACAACAAAAAAAAAACGATTTCCATCTTCCCTGCATCCTTCTCTTCTTGTTTTCCACTGGTATTTGCTGGCTCATTCTTAGGGAACTGAGATCCTATCTGGCAAAAGCAGAATCATCTTCCCCACACATGAGGAAATAACAGGCACAGGTCCACACCCATCTTCTTCCCTGCCTGCCCAGCCCCTTCATGTCAGAAAAATATGTACCTCCTCTGTCAGAATCCAAACCACAGGCAAAGGTCTTTACAAACAACTATTGTCAATTATCGCTCTCATCCTCTCAGCTCCCTCCCCTCTAGCAACCATAACCTCCTTCTTAGGATCTGTGAGTCCATTTATGTTTTGTTGTGTTTGTTCATTTTTAAAATAGATTCTGCATAGAAGTGACATCAGAAGGTCTTTCACTTCTTCTGTCTTCTGTATCTCACTTAGCATGGTACCCTCAAGGTCCATGCTTGTTGTTTCAAGATATCCTTCTGTCTCTCTCTATATATATTTATTTATTTTTTTCCTGTTTCAGGGCTGCACCTGTGGCATATGGAAGTTCCCAGGCTAGGAGTCAAATCTGAGCTGTAGCCACCAGCCTACGCCACAGCCACAGCAACATGGAATCTGAGCTGTGTCCGAAATCTACACCACAGCTCACGGAGCAAGGCCAGGGATCACACCTGCATCCTCATAGTTGCTAGTCAGATTCATTAACTGCTGAGCCAGGACAGGAACTCTAAGACATCATTCTTTTTTAAGGCTGACTCCTATTCCATTGTGAGCATGGGTATATATATACACACACACACACATACACACAAATAATATATGTATATATGCATCATATATACCATATATCTCATATATACATATAGGTGTATGTTTATGTGTGTGTGTGTGTATATATTTGTATATATATATATATTTAAATATAATCTGTTCATCATTGAATTGACACTTTGGTGGCTTCCTTATCTTGCCTATTGTCAATAAAGCTGCCATAAACATATGGATGCATATATTTTTTTGAATGTGTGGTTTTGTTTCCTTCAGAAGGATATCCCCAAGTGTAATTCCTCCATTGTATGGTAGTTCTGTATTGAATGTTTCGAGAAACGTCCCTGTTTTCCATAGTGGCCCTACCAAGGCCTACTCCTGACAAAATGCAGGAGGGTTCCCTTTTCTCCACTTCCTGATCAAAACCTTTTATTTGTCGTCCTTTATATTATAGCCATTCTTTTAGATGTGAGATGACCATTTCCTTATTTTGATGTACATTTCCTTGATGATCAGTGATATGGATCATCCTTTCACATGTCTGGTGGCCATCTGTATACATTTTTTGAAAAATGTTGGTATTCTGCAATTTTTTAGTTAGGTTTTTAGTTTTTCAGAGGTTGGGTTGTTTTACTTCTTGGTCTACTTAGGATATGAATCCCTTACTGGATATGTCATTTGAAAATATTGTCTCACGTTCAGTCAGGTGCCCTTTTGTTTTGTGGATGGTTTCCTTTGCTGTTGAGAAGCTTTTCGGTTGGATGGAGTCCCATGGGCTTATTTTACTTTTGTTTCTTTTGCTTGGGAGACAGATTCAAAAATGATATTGACATCTCAGACTGATGTCAGAGAGCACTCTACCTATGTTTTCTTCAAGGAGTTTTATGGCTTCAGGTCTTCCATGGCAGCATGTGATTCCTTTTGAGGTTATTTTTATAGATGACATGAGAAAGCCTTGCAGTTTGATTCTTGTGCATGTGTTTGTCTAATTTTCCCAACACTATTGATGGAAGAGGTCCTCTTTGCCCATGGTGTATTCTTAGCCCTTTGGTCATAGGTGAATTGATTATACAAGTGTGGGTTTATTTCTGGGCTCTCCGTTCTGTTCCATGGATCTACATGTATTTCTTTTGTGCCAATGCCATCTTGTTTGGATGATTCTAGGGTTGTAGTTATTTTGAAATCCATAGCATGACGGGTTCAGTTTTGTGCTTCTTTCTTAGTATGTATTGAGTCTTCGGGTCTGTTTAGTTTTCCATACACACTTGAGAATTCTTTGTCCTAGTTCTCCAAATAATCCCTTTGGTACTTTGATAGGAATGACATTGAATCTCTAGGTTTCCCTGGAATGTGGAATCATCTGTATTCTCCCAACTGATTCAGCCCCCTCTTATGTTTTCCCCAGAGAGAGGCATTTCCTGGTTCCCTGCTCACCATCTTACCAGCTGGGCATTCTGCTAAAGTCTCTAGAAAACCCCTGTGAAACTCTAAAAAGGCCTTTGCAGGGAGTTGCCATTGTGGCGCAGCGGAAACGGATCCAACTAGGAACCATGAGGTTGAGGGTCTGATCCCTGGCCTTGCTCAGTGGGTTAAGGATCCGGCGTTGCCATGAGCTGTGGTGTAGGTCACAGAAGCAGAGGGATCCACCTTGCTGTGGCTGTGGCTGGGTCTGGGGTGGGGTGTGGAGGACTGGCAGTGAATTTATTTTTTGTCTTTGTCTTTTTAGGGCTACACCTGCGGCATACGGAGGTTCCCAGGCTGGGAGTCGAGTTGGAGCTGTAGCTGCCAGCCTACACTACAGCCACAGCAATGTGGGATCTGAGTTGCGTCTTTGACCTACACCACAGCTCATGGCAACACCAGATCCTTAACACGCTGAGCGAGGCCGGGGATCGAACCGGAGTCCTCATGGATGCTAGTTGGATTCATTAACCACTGAGCCATGACGGGAACTCCCTGGATTTTTTTTTTTTTTTTTTTTTAAGCTCCCCAGATGATTCTAGTGTGCAGGTTCAGTTTGCAACCCTGGCTTAGGATCGAGCCTCAGCCTAACACTTTCACTTTATTTTCTACACTGCCAGCTAGCCTATGAATTAGCGATCTGTCTGTGTAAACCAGCATCTTCATGTCAAAGTTGACATGCTTGAGGGAAGTAAATCAGGTACTTACAACTTAATGTTAATTAGTTCCTCACACCCAGTTGCGTTCTAGGTCAAGGAAGGAAGGAAGTTTGGAGGAAAGGAAGTTGGAGAATGTTGGGGAGGTGCCTGTTGGTGCCCCAGCCACAACTCCAGAGAAAAGACATCCACGGCAGCTGGCCAGCTCTGAGCATGACATCCAATCCTCCATCCACTGAGCATCCAGGCCAAGCTTAGGGACCATTGATGTATGGGGAAGTATCACCAGAAAGCAGATTTGTATGAGAAAGGAGATGGGACTATTAAAAATAAAAATAATAATAATAATAATAATACACACACACAAAAGAAAAAAGAAAAGAGATGGGAAGATGTCAGAAAGAAAAAATTTTCTTCTACCCTCTTAAGTTTACCTAACCTAAGTTATTGGGGATCTGGGATTCTTCTTCTTTTTTTTTTTTTTTTTTGTCCTTTTGCCTTTTCTAGCCTTTTGCTCCCGCGGCAAATGGAGGTTCCCAGGCTAGGGGTCTAATTGGAGCTGTAGCCACCGGCCTACACCAGAGCCACAACAATGCGGGATCCAAGCCATGTCTGCAAACTACACCACAGCTCACGGCAATGCAGGATCCCCAACCCACTGAGCGAGGCCAGGGATTGAACCCACAACCTCATGGTTCCTAGCTGGATTCATCAACCACTGTGCTACGACAGGAACTCCCTTCTTCTTTTAATTAATGGCTGTGTTGACCAAAAAAAAAAAAAAAAAAAAAACAACCTGAAAGCTGAGAGTTAAGTTTTTTGGAGGATGAAATTAAATTAGGACTTAAGCCCAGGAGATAGCATCTCAGGTAGCCCTGAGAAACAGCTGCAAGGAGGCCAGGGAGAAGCTAGGATACGAGAGTTTTTGCAACAAAGCGAAGGTAGTAGGAATGAAAGGTTTACAGATAACTATTTTTCCTTCTTTTTTTTTTGTCTTTTTGCCATTTTTCTTGGGCTGCTCCTGCAGCATATAGAGGTTCCCAGGCTAGGGGATGAATCGGAGCTGTAGCCACCGGCCTACACCACAGCCACAGCAATGCGGGATTCGAGCTGCTTCTGCGACCTACACCACAGGTCACGGCAATGCCGGATCTTAACCCACTGAGCAAGGCCGGGGATTGAACCTGCAACCTCATGGTTCCTAGTCAGATTCATTAAGCACTGCGCCACAATGGGAACTCCCAGAAAACAAGTTTCTGTGGGAAGATAGAAGGGTCTGGGCTTAGTGGAATCACTCCTTTGATATGCACCTCAGCTGTGGGCCAGTTTTCTTTTTATCTTTCCTGATTTCCCTTAGGCTCACCGGCCCACCCTTGGGAGTGACTGTTCTCACCGATAGCCCTGACACCTTTTGTTTGGTCCACTTAACTGCAGCCCAGGAGGCAGTATTTCATAAAGCTCTGAAATGCTGCCCCAAAGAGGAAAGAGGGAATATCAAGACCTATCAAGTCCTAAAGGTGAAGGGGGAGGTGCATGCAGCCCTGCACATATTTCACTGTTTGCTGCTGGTCTCATGAAGGTTACTAATGGTCACAGACATCAGTCATCATTAAAGGATTTTAGTGTTTTTTTAGATATGAGGAGATGCAAGAACTGGGCTCATAAAATGTCCTAAAAATATCTAACTATCCGAAGACCTGTTCTTCCATTTTTCTCAGAGCGCAGAGTGCCTCACTCCTGGTCTCCAGCCTGAGCTCCGCTCAGGGGGTGCTTCGGGTCAGCAGCAGCAGTGGCTTGTGTTTTTCTCCAGGTGGAAGCTGATGGCAAGTGCCAAACTTCAGTTCACAGCTGCACAAGCAGCATATGGGGGTTCCCAAGCCAGGGATTGAATCTGAACTGCAGCTGCAGCAACACAAGATCCTTTAATGCACGGTGCTGGGCTGGGGATGGAACCCACACTTACAGAGGAACTGGAGCCACTGTAGTCAGATTCTTTTTCTGTGTGTGTGTCTTTTTGAGTCCGCATCTGTGGCATAGGAGGTTCCGAGGCTAGGAGTCAAATCAAAGCTGTAGCTACACCACAGCCACAGCAATGCCAGATCTGAGCCATGTCTGTGACCTACGCCACAGCTCATGGAAATGCCAGATCCTAGCCATGTCTGAGACCTACGCCACAGCTCATGGCAATGCCAGATCCTTAGCCCACTGAGCAAGGTCAGGGATCGAACCTGTGTCCTCGTGGTTGCTAGTCAGATTCATTTTTGTTGAGCTGAGACAGCAACTCCCTATGTCAGATTCTTAACCCACTGAGCCATGGAGGGAACTCTGGGGTCTGCAGTTAAACTAACAAAAGAGAAGTTCCTATTTTGACTCAGTGGGTTAAGAATCTGACTAGTAACCCTGAGAATGCGGGTTCCATCCCTGGCCTTGCTCAGTGGGTTAAGTATCTGAAGTTGCCCCGAGGTGTGGTGTAAGTCACAAATGATGCTCAGATCTGGCATTTCTGTTGTAGGCCGGCAGCTACAGCTCCGATTCTACCCCTAGCCTGGGAACTTCCATATGCCACAGGGG
Source organism: Phacochoerus africanus (assembly GCF_016906955.1). Classification (NCBI taxonomy): domain Eukaryota; kingdom Metazoa; phylum Chordata; class Mammalia; order Artiodactyla; family Suidae; genus Phacochoerus; species Phacochoerus africanus. Next base: position 125,382,168 of record NC_062546.1, read on the forward strand.
CAGCCCTAAAAAAAATAAAAGTGTGAATAAATAACAAACTGACAAAGACAAGATTATCAAGAGAAAAAGATTTTAATCATGTGTATAAGGGCATTCACCAAAACAAACAAACAAGATTAAAACAATTTAACTCAAAGAGGTAGCTGGGCTCTGGTACCATCTTAGTAGAGGGAGGAGCCAGGGCGAAAGGCACTTGCGGGAAAACAACTCTCTGGAAAGATAAATGGGCTCTTACGGGAACTGATGGAAGATAAGATAGTTTTGTGATGATACCTGTTTGAGTGACTTCAAGTTTCTAGAGACAGGAGTCCATTTTCCCAGATTACTCCAGGAAGGGGATTTTTGACAATGGAGGTTGAAGGGTGGTAGAATATGCCATGACAAAATATGTCACATTGATAAGGGTTTATCTTGAACTGAAAGAAATATGAAAAGCAGCAAAGAAAAATTTTCTCTCTTGGAAGTTCTGGGCTAGGGGTTGAATGGGAGCTGCAGCTGCAGGCCTCCAGCACAGCCACAGCAATGCCAGATCCCAGCCGCAATGTGACATACCTGCAATGCAGGATCCTAAACCCTCTGAGTGAGGGCAGGGATCAAACCGGCATCGATAACGATACTAGTTGGGTTCTTAAACCACTGAGCCACGAAGGGAACACATTAAGAACAATTCTGTTTCCCCTCTGTACTGGGAAGGGCTCCTCATCGCCTGAGAGGACCCTGGAAGACTCCAGAGCCTAATCCCCCAGAGATGGCACTGGAGGATCCTCGTCACACTTGACTCACTAGCCCTTACTTGCCTTTACTGCCCCCCATATATTGACTTTCCTACAATTTGCCTTCCAGAAGCTCAAAGTTTTGTCCTGTAACTTTTCAAAAATGTGCTGTTCTCTTGTTCAGACGCTGTATGAGGCCAGCTTCTAACCACTCCTTTGAGTTACTGTCTGTGTTGCTCCCAGGTGTTCCGGAGATACCTATGCCAATGAACTTCTGCTTTTTCTTATTAAACTGTCATTCGTGGATTCCTGTTGCAACTTAGTGGAAATGAACCTGACTGGTATCCATGAGGATGCAGGTTCGATCCCTGGCCTTTTTCAGTGGGTTAAGAATCCGGCGTTGCTGTGAGACGTGATGTAGGTCCCAGACTCACCTCGGATCTGACGTTGCTGTGGCTGTGGTGTAGGCCAGCAGCTGTAACTCTGATTCGACCCCAAGCCCGGAAACTTACATATGCCCTGGATTCAGCCACAAAACAAAACAAATCACATTTGGAGGGGGAGCTAGGAGTTGGAAACAGCTGCTGCGGGTGCCAATGTGCACTGAGAGTCACTTGCCCTAAGCCAGCATCTGAGGAGCAGGCCATGCGGATGGGCCCAGTTGCTGAAGAACATTCAGTTCCATCAGACAAGTGGGAAGGATGAAACTCAGAGGGTTGGTTACGTATAGACAGATCAGACAGACCCAGAGAACATACTGGGCGAATATAGAGAAAAATATGTTAATTATTCCTGATCCACTCAATTTTCATGAGATACAAACTATTTATGACACTAGGTATCACCCTCTGGATGCAGCTGCCTATGGGTGACTTCCATTCTGTCCCAGGGGTCCTCCGCCACAGGAAGCCCAGGGCTGTTGGTCAGATTAAATGGTCAGTTACAGCTGTGCCAGGCCTCCTAGTCCTTTGACTCTAATAGCATGTGCATTCGCCCTGAGTCACCCCTGGCTGCAGGGCCCTTTGCTCAAACCTCCACTGTCGCCACTAGAACTCACCTTCACTGTAAAAGGCCAGAGTCAGAGAGGGACAGGACAGGTGAGCACTGTAGACCTAGGATTCAGGGGCCCATATGGCCCAGCCCCCTTGCTCCCCACCCCAGGTGTGTGTGTGAACCTGCTGCCTCTCTCCTGCCCACCCGCTCTTCTCACTATAAATTGATGTGATAACCTGTGGGATTCAGGCATCCTCATTTGGTCTCTAAGCCTTTCTATGCTGTGCCCTCTGGCTCCACCTGTTGGTGATGTGCTTGGAGGCTCCCACAGCATAAAGGGAGTTGGTTGCTCACAAACAGACTTGGATTAAGATATTCATCAGTGTGGCTGGTGGGAGGGGCTGTAAAGTCACCTCCTCTTCCTCACTAAGGTGAACAAATAAAATGAGGTGGATGAAAAGCAGAGCAATCTAAAGCAATCAGAAGCAATGAACTTTTCATACTGGGATCCTCAGTAGGAAATAATTTTTACATTGCAACATGTATCTATGACCTGTCTATTTTTGAAGAGATTCATGAAACATTTACCGTAATAATGTTTGAGGCGCCCTGATATTTTCTATTATATTGTATTTATTTCTGATATGTACTGATTATGCCCCCCGCCAAACTGATTTCAGGAGCCACTGTTGGGACCCATCTACCATCTGTAAAACACTGAATTAGACGTATGTATAAATCAATAGGAATGGCCTTAAACTACGTTGTTGGGTGAGGACAATAGGAAACATAAAATTTATAGCACTGGAGTTCCCACTGTGGCACCGAATCCCACTGCAGGAGCTCTGGGTGCTGTGGAGGTACAGGGCAGATCCCCCACTCAATGTGGTGGATTAAAGGAGCTGGCGTTGCCACAGCTGTGTCTCAGATTCAGTCCCTGGCGAAGCTCCATGTGACATAGGTGGGATGAAAGAAAGAAGAAAGAGAGAAAGAAAGAAGGAAGGTAGGACAGACAAGAGAAGAAGAGTGGAAGAAAGAAAGAAAGAAAAATTTATAGCATAATGCCATATAAAAAAGCAAAAATCAGAGTTTTCCTTCAGCACAGTGGAAACGAACCCAATGGGTAAAGGATCCCCATTACTGTGAGCTGTGGTGTAGGTTGCAGATATAGCTTGAATTCAACCCCTAGCCTGGGAACTTCCATATGCTGCAGGTGCAGCCCTGAAAAGCAAAAAAAAAAAAAAAAAAAAAATCACATACATATAAACACAAAAGGATACACAATAGTTAAGGATATACATCAAACACAAAAGGCAATACCACTGGGGAGTACCATCATGGCTCAGCAGGTTAACGAACCCAACTAGCATCCATGAGGATGCAGGTTCAATCCCTGGCCTCACTCATTGGGTTAGGGATCCAGTGCTGCTGTGAGCTGTGGTGTAGGTCACAAGACACGGCTCAAATCCAGCATTGCTGTACATCTGATGAAGGATGGTGGCTGCAGTTCCAGTTCGACCCCTGGCCAGGAACCTCCATATGCCCCTGGGTGGGGCCCTAAAAAGACCAAAAAAAAAAAAAATGCAGTACCACTGGGGGAATGACAAAAGTAAAATAAACTTCAGGAGGATATGGAATGCAAGGATGCCCACCTGTATGATCTGAGAAATGTTGGCTGGGCTCTGAACTGGGGTGTAACAAAACAAAAATATGGGAAGGGAGGTCATTTACTGGAAAAGCTTGAGAATCACATAAATATCCAGGAAACATGTTGGAGCTGGAGAACTGTACATTTAGAATTCTTGAATTTTTTTTCTTTTTTTTAGGGCCACACTTGCAGCACAAGGAAGTTTCCAGACTAGGGGTCGAATAGGAGATATTGCTGAAGTTTATGTTATGGCCAGAGCAACACCAGATTCTTAATCCTATGAGAGAGGCCATGGGTCAAACCTGCATCCTCACAGAGACATCAGGTCCTTGACTCAGTGGGCCACACTGGGAACACTGAGAATTCTTGAAATGAATTTTAAAAATCAGTTCATAACATCAGTGTCAAAATCTTATCAGGGGCAAAGTTGGAAGAGAAGAGGAAGAGAGGATGGTCCCCTCACCATCCACAAGTTAATATCAGCTGAAAGGAGGGTGGTCAGCTTTGGAGCTGGCAAAGAGGAGGCTAAGGGACCTAGCAGGTCACTGTACCCCCCTCACTGCAGGATCTGGGCCTCCAAGACTCGGGCCAGGGTGGGGAGTCGGGGGAGCTCTCTGTTGAGTGTACAGCCCTTTCCTGCCCAGAGTCTCTGCTGCCCAGGAGGCTGTGAGTTATACCTTGTCACCCTGCCCCCAGCCCTTGGTTACAGCTTTTCTGGACTGGCTTGGACCCCCAGGCCCAGCCCCCCAGCACTCAGGCCATCCACTTCCCTTTATTTTTTATTTTTTAATTTTTGTTTGTCTTTTTGCCTTTTCTAGGGCCGCTTCCTATGGCATATGGAGGTTCCTAGGCTAGGGTTCTAATTGGAGCTGTAGCCACCGGCCTATGCCAGAGCCACAGCAACTCAGGATCTGAGCCTCGTCAGCAACCTACACTACAGCTCACGGCAGCACCAGATCCTTAACCCACTAAGCAAGGCCAGGGATTGAACCCCCAACCTCATGGTTCCTAGTCGGATTCGTTAACCACTGCGCTATGATGGGAACTCCCAACGCTATTCTTTTTTTTTTTATTTCTTGGGCCAATCCCACAGCATATGGAGGTTCCCAGGTTAGGGGTCTAATCAGAGCTGTAATCACCGGCCTATGCCAGAGCCACAGCAACTGGGGATCCAAGTTGCATCTGCAACCTACACCACAGCCCATGGCAACGCCGGATCGTTAACCCACTGAGCAAGGGCAGGGATCAAACCTGCAACCTCATGGTTCCTAGTTGGATTCGTTAACCACTGCACCATGACAGGAACTCCCATCCACTTCCCTTTAAACTGAGCAGCCGGCTTTCCTGCAAGGACATTCTCTCTCAGGAGCCTGAGCCAGGAAGGGAGAGGTCAGTACCATGGGGTGAGGGCTGCAGCAGGAAGGTCTAGAGTCTGGGCAGGGGACTGGGCTGGGTCTCAAGCAGGCAGAGTTATAGGAACAAAAACTGGGCCAACTGGAGAAGGCCGGACAAGGGAAACAGGCCCTGAAAGTATGGCTGCTTATTTACTAGCACAACACAGAGCTGGGCTTATAAACCGAAATCCTCCAAGGGCCAATCAGGTGACACAGAGGAGTGAACAGAGCCAAGGGGAAGACTGGAGGCCCCCTAGAGACCACAGTGTCCACAGGGCAGTCAGCCAAAGTGGCCATTGTTCCCATGCAGAAAAGGGACACTCAGGGCTCCAAACTGTTTTGGTTTTCAAGATGTTACCTCAGGCAGATAGTTAGGCAGGAGCAGAGAAGCGGGGGCAGGGGGCCAGATGGCAGGAAAACACACGTCATGCAAACAGCAGGATCCATGGATGGGTAAAGAAAAGCTGGAACCCCTACATTGATAGGAAACCACAGCTTTTGGGGTGATAAGTGCCCTGGGGGCAGACAAAGAAAGGTCGAAAAGACTGCACATCTCCAATGTCTGGATATAACCTGTTGCTCATTATGCCCTCATTATAATAAAACTATAATAAAATTAGCTATGCAGATAAGCCATCATACTCTGATGGACGCCATGACATTTCCCATAAAATTAGTAAGGACAAAAATCCCCCCTCCCTTCAGGAAGGTGAGGCTGGGATGAAAATTAAGGAATATGACCCCCAACAGCACCTTCCTAGTGAGTATCCCACCCATATAACCAGTGTGCCAAAATCGCAGGGCAGCTGCTCACTTCTCTGCCTGCCTCTTCTTAAGAGGTGTATTTCTCACTTAAATAAATCCTCAATTTTCCTTCTCAATTTTCTGTCTCCTTTCTGAATTCTAACTGCAATGAGACAAAACCCTAACCTTCAGGAATAAAGAGAAGCCAGAAACCCAGAGTTTTGGGAAAACCTCCCAATTTTTGACTCAACAACACTTTTGCTTTTAAATAAAAATGCTTTGTAGAGTGAGTTCTTTGGTGGCTCAGTGGGTTAAGGATTCAGCATTGTCACTGCTGTGGCTCCAATAATTGCTCCGTGGCCCAGGAACTTCACATGCTGTGAGCGTGGCCAAACACACATGCACACACACACACACACACACACACACACACACACACACACACACACACACACACACACACACACACAATTTGTGGACAAGGGGAAGCACAGCTGACTCAAGGCCTGGAGGCTCTCCCTCCCGCTCCCACAGAGAGACCATCCTTTCCCACCTTATCTCTTCTTTGGATCCTCTGACAACCTGCTTTACTTGTAAACATCAAACCTAAAGAAACTAAATGGTCCAGGATTTCCTGGGCTTCCCCAGAGCCTAGGCAAAGCGCTGTCTAAACCATGTAACTTCCCCTGCCATGTACTGAGCTCACCACCCATTCCTGGTGCCCAGTTGTGCTTCGTGGATTCTTTGATCTGGCAGGCAGGTTCTGTGATCAGGGAAGAGCACAGGCCAATTTTGGGGAAGGGATGGGTTGGCAGTCTGCCCTATACACCTGCCCTGGGTGTGTCTGCTTAGGGGGACCATCCCCTAGAGACTGGGTGTCTTAGAGCATGCTGATAAGTCCCAGCCTGCAAAGGTGCTAGAAGTCTCCCCAACACAGGAGACTAAGGTCAGCCTGGAAACCTGAGCTCCCATCTCAAGGAAGGACTTGGCTATAGAAAGTGCAGACTCTACAGAAAGGCCATCCTCTGATGTAGGCCACCTACATGACTCCACATCATCCTCCAACCACGTGGGGAAGTTCTGATACATAACACAGTTCAGGAGAGATCCCTACTTCCTGCTTCATTCACTCATCGCTTCAACCATCATGAGCTCCCTTCCCTACCTCCCTCATCAGGAGCTGGTGCCCTGGGGCTCTCTGAGGCTGACCCCTATGCCCTCATCGAAAGTGTCACACTGGGCCCAGAAGGAAGCCTGTAAAGAAAAGCCTCAGGGAGGGCCAGGGAAGCCTCTAGGCCACTAGGATCTGGTAAACAAAGTCTGTATGGCTATCAGACCCCTGGGAGGACATAGGAAGGCAGAGCTGGAGCTGGAGGCAGAGGAGGCCAAGAGCAGGGGGACACCTGCTTGGAGGGGATGGAACTGACCTGGAATCAGGAAACCCTGAGGGGGTTTCTGGGAGAAGAGGGAGACCCTGGGGGTGAAGGCAAGGCAGTTAGTCATCAGCTTTTTTTTTTTTTTTTTTTTTTGGCCTACAGCAATGCCCAGATCCTTAACCCACTGAATGAGGCCAGAGATTGAACCCACATCCTCACAGATTCTAGTTGGGTTCGTTAACCGCTGAGCCACGTCGGGAACTCCTAGTCATCAGCTTTGAAACCTCCCAGTGAATAGGCAGCTCCTAGTGGCCTCCCAGTTGCTGCCTCAGGGTCTCCCAGTGTGTCTGCTCCACCTCATCTCCTAGACCAGGAGCTCCCCAACCCCAACTGCTCAAAGGAGAAAACCCCAGGGCAAGGCTCTCCCTAATGGCAGAGTGGAGCCTCCTGACCCATCTATGCTTCCCCAGTGTCAGAGGTCATGACATTCTGTGCCAGGCCTTTTGCTGGGCACTTCATAAACACAGCCCCATGTGTCACTCACAGCACCAAGATGAAGGTCCTTGCACCATTCCCCTCCCCTCACATCCTGGGGGTGGGGGTGCTCCTCCAGGCAGGCCTCTGCTGACTCAGAGTAACTGAGATGTGGAGGGCTGGGGGCCAGAGGGGCATGCCCTGGGATGACTGCTGGGCTAGTCCCGACCCCGCCCTCTGGGCCCTCCCCCGGCCGCCCTGCTCCGCACCTCCCAGGGGAAAAGTCCTGGGTTCAGAACTGGTGATTCAGAGCCAAGAAGCACGAGGGAACCAGGCAGGAGTGCCCTCGATGTGCTGGATACCCCGAGAGAGCCTGGAGCCGGGAGCTGGGGGCTGGGGGCTGCCTGCCCTAGGGGATATCGGACCTCACATGGTCGTGACTTACAGCCCCTGGCTCTCCAGCAGGGGTAGGCAGGGATGGGCAGGTGGTTTCTCTCTTGGGTCTTGAGGGTGGGTAGGAAGCCTCCTGGGGCCAGAACTCCAAGGCTGTTCCTGCACAAGTGCTCCTTGCAAGCCCCGGGGATTCCCAACTTCTTGGGAGAGGATTGTTCTGATTTTCACTGAGGTCAACAGTCTCCAACCCTTAGGTTCACCAGAGGGGTCCCCTTGAGGAAAGCAGGCCTGTGAGGCTTGCCTTATGTAACAAAGTGAGCATCTCTGGGGAAGCCAGAACTTTCTTGGGAGGCGGGGTGGGAAGACCATTGCCCCTCTCAAACTGATCATAGGGGCCAGGGTGGACCTGCTGGGGTTTGCAGACATGTCAGAGAAAAGGCTATAGTGAAGGGGCCTGTCTCTCGAAAAGATTGAGTTTCTCCTTAGAGTGATGCTAGGTGTTAATTTAGGAGAACCTGCCCATTCCTGTCCCCTCCCCTGGGATGTGAGTCTCCCCAAAGGGAAGACTAAGCCTGGGGGACCTCTGCCCTGCGGGCACTGCCTTTAGAAGACCTGTCCCACCAGCTTGCCTCCTCTGGAGCCTCCCTGCTGGATGGTCCTGAGGACGATGAGAGAGGCTTGCAGACTTTGCCTGCAAGTGCTCCGACCCCAACAACACTGACTCCAGTGATGCCGCCCCGCCCATTTTACAGAAGAGGTGACTGAGGCTCATAGGTGAAGCACCCTGTCCCTGGTGGCCACCTCAGTGTCAGAATCCAGAGTCAGAACCAGGATTTCTTGGCTCCCAATGCCACCTGCCGTTTTTTGCCTCTCCCTAAGAGGAGAAACTGCACCTACAAGCCACCCCCCAAAGCCCCCCTGTGTCCAGGGCACCACAGCCTGAGGGGTGGGGCAGAGAAGATGATGCAGGGATTGCTCCGCTTTGTTCTGGGACCTGCTGTGGGGTCCTGACCCAGCACCCTCCTGCGAAGGGCAGTGAGAAGGTGGGAGAAGGTGTGGTCTCCCCTCAAGGAGGTGAGGGCACAGTTAGGGAGGGAGACCTGGGAAGCAGGATTTAGAAGGAGGTGTGGGGGAGTGAGTGCTAAGTGAAGAGGGTCAGGAACTGCAGGCAGGACGAACTGGGGAGGGGGAGGGCTTTGTGCCAGGCTAGGAGGGGCAGGAAGACCAGGGAAAGGGACTTTATTTTTTAGTGGAAGAAAAAAAAGGGGGTTGGGGAAGATGAAGTCAACCCCTGGGGGTCTACTGGGGTGGTGGTAGGGGCTGTGCTTGGTTGAAAATAGTGCTTAGGAGCACCTAACCCCCTGCCTGGGACAGACGTAAGCCCTGATGGTGCTAAGGCTCCACCAGAACTGCAGGAGGTGGGTACTGTAATCTCTAGGGGATAAAGAACCTGCCAGAGGTCGAAGTGCTAAAAAGGAAGCAGACAGCAAGTTCTCCTGTGGCACAACGAGTTAAAGATCTAGCATTGTCACTGCAGTGGCTCGGGTTTGGTTTTGATCGCTGGCCCTGGGGAATTCCACATGCCAGGAGTATCAGGCAAAAAAAAAAAAAGCAAGCAGTTTGGCTTCTGCACCTGCCTGACCAATGCAGCAATGCAGGCAGGGGTAGGCCAGGCATTGAAGGGGGTGGGCTGACTCTTTAGGAAGCGTTGAAGAGATTTCCAGCAGAAGAAGCTGAGGAGGAGGAGGAAGAGGAGGAGGAGGAGGGCCTGACCAGGGCCTCAGCTGAGTTGGGGGTGAGAGGTGGAGTGAGGGGAGAAGTGGAGAATGAGGAGTGAGGAGCCCAAAGTGCCTACTTAGGGGTTGACATGATCACATGGAGCCCTGGGTTATAGAGGAAGACAAGACCTTGGCATTGGACTCAGTGGCCCAGGAAGGAGTGACACTATTGTTCTACAGATGACTGGAAATCATTCAAGGTTCTGGATGAAAAATGGAAATTCATGCATTTTGTTAGTGGAGAAAGTCCAGGCTCTAAGAGATTCAACTGACTGGCCCAAGGTCACAGCTGGACGCCTGAGGGTCAGGGGCTACTCTTGTCCCCTCTGGTCCAGCAACCTTCCCTGACCATGCGGCCCCCTGGCTGTCCTCCAGGAGAGGGTTTCAGGCCCTGGATCACTGAAAGCTTGGAGAGGTGCTGGCAGCTGGGGTAAGGGGCAGTGGTGAGGAGTGAGGACTCCAATGGATCCTATTAGCAGGAATGGTTTCAGTAAATCGGGAACTGCCCACATGCCGTGCACATTTATATACATATCCTATCTCATTGAATTACTGGTGTCAGAGTTTAAATGATGCCCTTGTGCTGATGGCTTTCTTGAGCAGTTATTAACTTAGAGTGATCTCCCAATGTCCCCTAAATTTCCCTCTTTAACTATGGTTCTTTATTGGGACTTCTGCACCTACCTGTACTTACTTCATCCCTATCACTTATAACCTCACCTGGTGACTTCACGGCTCAGGCTTTCCTGCAGGGGCACTAACTCCACTTTGTAGATGAGAAAGCCAGGGCTAAGGAGGTGAAGAAATCACACACAAACACCTTTAATGGTTTAAAGACACAGAGGTTTCAAACGTCTCTTGGTTTGTTTCTGAGTAGAGCTGCTTCTCCTAATGAAATCCAGAACAGACCCTTAGATTCCCAGTGTCTCCAGCAGGTAAGAGGGATCTCTTGTGGCTGAAGTGAGGGGGCCAGTGCTGACCCCTTACTCCCCTGTGTTAGCACCTGGAAGCCCTCTAGGGAACATGGAGATGCAGTTAAAACCATAGCCCAGACCCCTGCCCAGGTGCTCTTTCCAGTGCCTCAGACTGCCTTTGTCTTGGGTTTTTTTGGGTTTTTTTGGTCTTTTTTTTTTTGCCTTTTCTAGGGCCACTCCCGCGGCACATGGAGGTTCCCAGGCTAGGGGTCTAATCGGAGCTATATCTGCGGCCTATGCCAGAGCCACAGCAACGCGGGATCGGAGCTGCGTCTGCGACCCACACCACAGCTCACGGCAATGCTGGATCCTTAACCCACTGAGCAAGGCCAGGGATCGAACCGGAAACTTCATGGTTCCTAGTCGGAATTGTTAACCACTGAGCCACTGTGTTTTGAAGGATTGTCCATGTTGAGTCAGGGTCCTGAGCCCTTGGGCAGCCCTCTGGACGCTCCAGTCCTTGTCCTCACCAGTAACATTGAGCCCCTCCCATGAAGAACCAGTCAGTGTTTACGGGCTTCATGCATCCCGCCCCTGCACCTGATGCAGCTGTCCAGGCAGCTGGGCCAGTCTTTACTGTGATAATAGATGGATGACCTTGGATAGGTCACCTGACCCCTCTGTTTCTGTTCCCCATTTACATATCCACCAGGGAGCTTCATACACTACTCATCTTCCAGGTCGAGAGTGACTAGGACTCTGACTTAGGCAGAAGTGCAGAAATCCAGGCAGATCCTTTTTCCTGTGTCCCTGCGACTGCTCAGGGGGAAGTTAGCTGGCAACTGGTGTACCTGCTGGGGCTCTGACCAAAGGAGTCTCCCAGGAGTGTGGCTTTGCTTTCTGCCCTAAGTAAGAGCTGTGGCCCAGATCTCACGTGGGATTCTCCATTTGCACATAGTATAGGGCTCACCCCAAGAGTCCCCTTTCAGGTTTCCAGCCATGACCCTCACACATGAGATATCTTTTGCTTATCTCCCAAAGTGGGGGAGGGTGCAAGCTGGGCGGCTTCCTTGGGCATCGTAGAGGATGTAATTTATGCCTGGACAGGAAACTCTGTTTAAAAGGAGCTCCAGGAGTTCCCTTTGTGACTCAGCGGGTTAAGGATGTAGCTAGTATACATGGTGAGGGGGAGCTCGACCCCAAGCCTCACTCAGTGGGTTAAATATGCAGCATCGCAGCAAGCTGCAGCATAAGTTGGAGATGCGGCTCAGATGCCGAGTTGCTGTGGCTTGTGGTGTAGGCTGGCAGCTGCAGCCCCAATTAAACCCCTCGCCCAGGAACGTCCATATGCCACAGGTACAGCTTCAAAAAAGGGAGGGAGGGAGCTTCAGATGGAAGTGACTATATGCGAACTTGTCTGTTCATTTGCCTCGTGGCTCCTCTTGAGCAGGATGCCAGGTGTTGGGAACAGGGTTGTGACTAAATGGGAAGGCACTGCCTGCAGAGCACAGTCCCTGAGTGAGACAGACAGTAATATAAATATATACATGTACAAAACAGACAGGAATGGATACCTTGTGGTCAGAACACTGTCTGACAGAAAATGACCAGAGTCAGTTCTGGTTTCCTTGGGGCTGGGTGGGCAGGAAGAGCCTCTCTGAGGAGGTGATATTTCACTTGAGACCTGAGGAATGGAGAAAAGGGGGCAACTGGGAGAACTAGGAGGGGCTAGTGGGTCTGAGGAAGAAAGTTCTAGGCTTGTCCTGAACATGGGAAGTACCTGAAGGAGGTGGCTGGGGAAAAGGCCCCGGGAGGGGGCTCATCTGGAGTTTTATTCTTTGAGCATTACTTTTGTTGGGAACAGTGACCCAGGGTGTTCCAGGGCTGAGAGAAGGGATAGCTCACTGAATGCTTGGTGCATGTTGCCAAGAGAGGAGGGCGTGCACTTTCTGAGGTTGAAACCAGAGGCTGAAGCAGAGCCCCAGGGACTCCCCGACCCAGAAGCTACTGGGACAGACAGCTGTGGGCAAGTTCTGGATGGGGTACAAGCTGAGCCAGGCTGAAGGGCAAAAGGCAAACATCATTGATTTCTTTCTTTCTTTTTCTTTTTGTCTTTTTAGGGCTGCACCTGCAGCATATGGAGAGAGCTTCCCAGGGTAGGGATCTAATTAGAGCTACAGCTGCTGGCCTACACCACAGCCACAGCAACACCAGATCCGAGCTGTGTCTGTGACTTACACCACAGCTCATGGCAACGCCAGATTTGTAACCCAGTGAGCGAGGCCAGGGATCAAACCCACAACCATCCATAACCTCATGGTTCCCAGCTGGATTCGATTCCTATGCGCCATGACGGGAATTTCCAAACATCACTGATTTCTGAGGAAAACCAGGGAATAACATAGAGTCTGGTTCCTGGAACCTGCTGAAGCAGCTGGGTGGGATTAGGATAAAATGGGGCTGGTACTAGAGTTGGCTAGTGGCCTAGAAGTTAAGGGTCCATCCTTGTCACCACAGCGGCTTGGGTCTCTGCTCTGGTGCAGATTTGGTTCCTAGCCTGGAAAATTCTTCATGCCCTGGTTGAGGCCAAAAAAAAAAGGAAGAAAGAAACCAAGGTAGGATCCCCACTCAGGGTCAAACCAGCCAGGCCAGATAGGTTTTCTACCTTAAGAATGAGACTTCCCTGTCATAGAATTTGATTCCTTACTCATTATCGAAACCATTAAAGAAAGAAAGGTCAATTGTAAATCAACTATTATTCAAAAAACTTTTTTTTTAGAGTTCAGGAAGGAGTTTCCACTGTGGCTCAGCGGTTAGCGAACCCAACTAGGATCCATGAGGATGCAGGCTCAATCCCTGGCCTCACTCAGGGTTAAGGATCTGGCATTGCTGTGAGCTGTGGTGTAGGTCACAGACTTGGCTTGGATCCCAAGTTGCTGTGGCTGTGGTGTAGGCCGGCGGCTACAGCTCTGATTGGACCCCTAGCCTGGGAGCCTCCATATGCTGCAGGTGCGGCCCTAAAAGACAAAAAGACTAAAGTCCAGGGAATGCCCGATGAATAACTGGGTGGACAGTGCTTACAGGTCTTGACTGGAGGACTGGCTGGGAGCAGGGAGAAAGGGAGGAGGGCTCCCCAGAGAAGGCGAGACCTTGCTGGAAGATGAGGAGGAAGCTGTGACTAAGGTTCATGGGAGGCAGAAGAAGAAGAACATGTCTTCCTGTGGCTGCAGGCATGTTCTAGGTCCTCCCTGAAGAGGTTGGAGGGGTGAGGCCGGGCTTCCCTGACACACTGACTCTGTGCTTTCTCCCAGACCCAGAGGCGGCTGGCCCAAAGCAGGCCCTGCAAGTCCTCCTTTGAGTCCTTCATCCAGATCCTTATCATCCTGAGTGCCTCCCAGTCCGAGATTCTCTCATCCATCTCCATCTGTGATGGCCACTGGCTCCTGGCCGAGGACCGCCAGTTTGGGCTGTGGCACTTCTGCACAACCTCCAACCAGACTGCACCGCAATGCCTTAGTGACCTGAGTAAGGCCCACGTGCCTGGTGCTCCTCATGGTATCCCAGGTGTCTGAGGACCTCCGCTCACAGCACAAGTGGGCCATGGGGTCCATCCTTCTCCTTGTCTCTTTCATCTTCTCATTCAGGAGGGTCCTGAGCTTCCTGAACCTGAGCTTCCTGATCCTTCTCAGGAACCAGGTCACGCTCATTGGCCTCACCCTGACCTCCTAGAGTTGGTTCGCTGCCTCTGTCTTCTTCTTCCTCAATGCCATCAGTGGCCTCCACTCCAACAGCCTCACCCACATCAATAGGATCACCCATCCCTTGGGCCAGCCTACAAAAGGTAGTCCCCCTTCTGAGGACGTCAAGTTCTGCCAGAAACTGTGGTCAAATTGGGACTCTTCTAACATGTGACCTTGAAATTGCCATCTCTTAATCTTTGGGTGGTCAGGCCAGTGGCCCAGGGGCCTTTGTAGCTGATCTGTAGCCCAGAGACCATTGGGTGCCTCAGTGCCACCAGCTGTACCTGCTCAGCCAAGTTATTAGGATGATGATTTTAAAAAAGAAACATGTTTTAAAGTCTTTTCTTGGCTCCATCCTGGGATGGGAAGAGACTTGGAAGCAGGTCAGGTAGTACATGCCTAGGCTATCTGCACAGCCAAGCAGAGTTCACACCTACTTTATTGACTACGCTGGGATGTGGGCTATTGGGTTCCCGGGGTCTCCTGGATTGCTAGGAGTGAATCATTCTTCCAGTGGAGGGTGTCCCATCAGGGCCTAGGACTTTCTCCCGCCAACTCAAAGTGCAGTTTCTCTGCCTTAGCTTTGGTCATGTCAGGGAGGCAGAGGTAAGGATTTCTTTCAGATAGTACATTTTCAAATGATTTGACTTTTCCTTGAGCCCTGCCATTTGGGGGCCCATCATCCCAAGGTAACCCCAGCTTCCAACAGCTGCCATCCCCTCTGAGGACTCTCCCTGAGCCATGATGGGAACAACTGAGCCATGATGGGAACTCCCCCCAACTTCTGATACACTGTCCTCTCTGAGGTAAACATGAGTCTATATTGGGTGAGGGTCAGAAACCCTCCAGGTTTCATTTTTGAGCCTAGAACATATTTCAAAGAGCATGTCTTGGAGTCCCTGTCTTGGTGCAGTGGTTAACGAATCCGACTAGGAACCATGAGGTTGCGGGTTCGATCCCTGGCCTTGCTCAGTGGGTTAAAGATCCGGCGTTGCCGTGAGCTGTGGTGTAGGTTGCAGACACGGCTCGAATCCTGTGTTGCTGTGGTTCTGGTGTAAGCCGGCAGCTACAGCTCCAATTAGACCCCTAGCCTGGCAACCTCCATATGCCACAGGAGCAGCTCAAGAAAACACAAAAAGACCAAAAAACAAAACAAAACAAAAAACCCAAAAAACAAAGAGCATGTCTCTGGAGCTGCTGGACTGCAGGGGGTGCAGGGGACTGGCCAGACCTCAAATGATGGTTAACAACTACCCTGGATGCCAATGCCTGGAGGGGAGGTGGACTGGGGACCAGTGGAGATGTCCACCTTTATTGGCAGATCTGCATTTTTGTGCATCTGGAATTGGCCCTTTTCCAGGTTCTTTTCTTCCCAGTAGGCCCTCAGCCCATTTCATTCTACACTGACCCTTTGCCCCATCCCCCCCTGATGAATTCAGGCCTTCCTGGGATCATTCTGCATGACACTGCTTGCATGGGTTTTTGGTCTTTGCCTTGCTCAACCCCCCTTCTGGGCTTGACTGGGTGCCTAAACCTACATCTTGTGGTTTTTGTTTGTTTGTTTGTTTGTTTGTTTAATTTTGATTCCAAGTTGCACAGACTCCATGGAGATTGAGCAAAAGGTTTTGTTGCATCAACCCTATAGGCTGGGGTATTAGCTCTGGAAAATGGGCATCTGGCCTTTTGCCCCAGGGGCAGTCTATAGGGTGCAAAGGGGGTGACCTGGTCTGCAGGAGTGAGATGCAGCAGTGGGGCTCCAGGGCCACTTGTCCTGGGTCACACAAAGCCAGGACTATCAGTGAGCCCACCCGCCAGAAGATGGCCTTCCCTCTCCACTGCCAGGAGGGGTTGTCTCTGATTCTGTGCAGAATGCTGTCCCCTGAGCACAGAGGCCTTGTTTCCTAAAGGACTCAAATACTCAGTCTTCTTTATCCTCACATGTCTACTGGGGAAGAGGTGCTGATATTGGGGGAACTGGGATCCAGGGAGTTAAGGGTGAGACTAAAGTCCCCATTGGTGGGGCAGACATGCCCTGTCCCTCCTGCCCAGGAGCAGAGGAAGGGGACACAGACTCAGTGCAAGGGGATTTGAAACCAAAAGCCCTGGCCTGAGCTGCCACTTCCTTGCTGAGTATCTTGGTCAAGTCACAGGACCTTGGTGAACCAGGTTCTCTTCTGTCAAATGGGATTCTGCCCCATTTCCAGCTGTACTGCAGATAAATGGTAACTCAAAGAGCAGTAAGAACAGTAGGTGCCTCATACCAGGTTGGGGTGACTAAAACAGACCGTGATCCCCTGTGACTTGATCTAATTCAGCTGTTGTCTTGAAGGCTCTGGGGTAAGAGCTGCTGGCTGGGTGAGCTGCAATAAGGGGCAGGGGGGTCCACCAAGGGCCTCAATTTCTCCTGCTTCCTGAGCTTCTAGGCTTGTCCCTGAAAATTGGAGCAGGGTGGTCAGGGAAGCCCCCTCCTCCAGGAAGGGGCAGAGAACAGAGCCAGAGCACCCTTCTCCTTGTCTCTCAAGGACAACAAAACTGACAAATACAGACCAAATCTCATCTCAATTAGCATTATTCCCCTGCCCGCTTCTGGAAGCCCCAAACAGGCATGGAGATCTGCCAGGCAGGGACTCCAGGCTGAGATGCGGGGTTTGAACCAAAGAGGCTTGCATGGAACCAAGAGCTCTGATGAGGGTCTCTGTCTATACACCCTACTCATCTCCTGCCCTTCTTAACAGGCCCTGCCCTCAGGCTCTCTGGATGGGGAGCACATTTCTCAGAGGCCTGGGTGCCAAAGCCCTGACCCCAGGTGTCCAACCCTTCTCTGCAGTCCCAAACAGGCCTGTTCTTAGCTACTTAGGACATGGACAAGTCCCCAGAGCATCATGAGGGAGCACTTTTGTTATGGGTCCCATATACACAATTGCTCAGGGGTCCTGATGTGATAGGGAAGAACAAATCTGACTCTGCGTTAGATCTGTTTAACTTTAACTTTAACCACATGAGACTCATCCAACTCCCAGATCAGAGTTTGCCCTGACACCCACTGTCTGGAAGGGCCTGGAATCTGCTCTTATCATCACTGACAATCAGCTTCAATATATAAGCACCTCAAGCTGCTTTTCACTTGCAAAACACCTAATAAGAACCCTTGTGTTCACAGGAATACTGATGCCAGGTATCCATTTCTGGTCCTGGCTGCTCCTGCGCTCATCCTTTGGAAACTCTGGACACACTGCTTCTTGCTCACCCATCCCCCTACCACACTACCCAGGAAGTCCCCACCTGGGCAACTCCAAGTCCTTCAAAACAGGCTCCTCTACCCTTCCTCCAGGCAGACTCCCTGGTTTTCTCTCCAGCCTCTTTTGTGTTCATCTCCTGCTAAGGTGATCACAAGGGGTTCAAGTGCTGCTGCTTGTGGGTTTGTCTCTCCTGCCATGGAGTGTGTAATGGGAGCAGGACTCAGGGCTGATTCGCCCCCACTACATCTAGATGCTCAACATGAGCCCTGGCACATAGTGGGGGTGGAGCAGTGCTTCCAAAACACATGAACTAAATACCTGGGCTCTGTCCTCATGGAATTTATACTTCAATGAAAGAGATCTAATGGCTAAAAGGTGAATTCTAGGTCCATTCAACACAGATCAGGTGATCCTTTTCTGAATTCTTCATGTTTAAGCCAAGATCTCAGTAAATATTAACTGAGCAACAGTAACACAAAGTTGTAAATACCCTTCACAGGAGAGAGAATAACCAAAGAAGATTGTATGAAGGAGAATTTTTTGTCTTTTGTTTTGCTTTTTAGGGCTGCATCCACAGCATATGGAAGTTCCCATGCCAGGGTTGGAATTGGAGCTGCAGCTGCCAGCCAACACTACAGCCACTGCTGCATCTGTGACCTACACCACAGCTCACAGTAGTGCCGGATCCTTAACCCACTGAGTGAGGCCAGGGATCAAAGCTGCATCCTCATGGAAATTAGTTGGGTTCCTTTTTGCTGAGCCACAATAGAAACTATGGGAAGGAGCAAGTTTTGTAACTATGAATGAATGGCCAGTGGGGCTTTAGCAGAGATGAGGCAAAAGTAAGAGCTTGTGAGTTATGTGTATCAGTTAGGAGAAGCTTTTATGCTGAGTAACACAAGATTCCCCAAATGTCAGTGGCCTTCAATAAGGTTAATGTACTCCTTATGCTACCTGCTTGCATGGCTCTGCTCATGTCATCCTCCCCTCTGGACTCAGGCTGACAGACAATCTCCATCTGGAGGCTGCCAGTGCCACTTTAGAAGGAAAAGAAATGGCAAATCATGCACTGGTTCTAAAGTGTGTGCTCACATTGCTTTCGTTGTTCATAAATCCTTTTCCTTGACTGAGAGAAGCAAAGGCAAGGCTATATAATCCTCCAATGAGAGGGGAGCCCCAGCAAAAAGGGCACAGAATGTGGGCAATTTGTAGTCTGATTCTCCACCAGTCTTGAGATTAGGATGTTTATCTTAGGAGCAGTAGAAAACCACTGAATGCATTTTCCATTTTTAATAGGTACTTCTGGCCATAGTGAGAATAGCAGAGTGGTTTTGTGGAGAAACATTAGGAGGATGTTCCAGTTTTGCAGGGATAGATAGTACTATAGACTAGGGCCCTGGCAATGGAGCTGGAGAGATGCCAGTAATCTTGTTTAGCTTTGTTTTGTTTGCTTTTTATTTTATTTTATTTTATTTATTTATTTATTTGTCTTTTTGCTATTTCTTTGGGCTGCTCCCACGGCATATGGAGGTTCCCAGGCTAGGGGTCTAATCGGAGCTGTAGCCACCGGCCTACACCAGAGCCACAGCAACGCGGGATTCGAGCCGCGTCTGCAACCTACACCACAGCTCACGGCAACGCCGGATCGTTAACCCACTGAGCAAGGGCAGGGACCGAACCTGCAACCTCATGGTTCCTAGTCGGATTCGTTAACCACTGAGCGACGACGGGAACTCCTGTTTTGTTTGCTTTTTAGTGCTGCACCCATGACATATGGAAGGTCCTGGGCTAGGGTGTGAATTGGAGCTGTAGCTGCCGGCCTGCCCTATAGCCACAGCAATGTGGGATCTGAGCTGCATGGGCAACCTATACTACGACTCACAGAAAGCAATGCTAGATCCCCCACCCACTGAGTGAGCCCAGAGATCAAACCCACATCCTTATGGATACTAGTTGGATTTGTTCCTGCTGCACCTCAAGGGGAACTCTGAAACCAATAGTTTTAAAAGGCAAGAGGATCTAGTGCTCTGCAAAGAAAGCACAGGTGACCATGCGGACCCAGGAGGGTGGAAGAAACATAGCAGACTTGGCATCTCATGTCTTACCAGTTGCTGTTCCATCTTTTGGGAAGACAGCTAATCCAGTCTCTCTCTGTTCTTAGGTTCCCTGTGTTCTAATAAATCATCCTTGTTTAAAAAAATAGCACTCTGGAGTTCCCGTCGTGGCGCAGTGGTTAACGAATCCGACTAGGAACCATGAGGTTGCGGGTTCGATCCCTGGCCTTGCTCAGTGGGTTAACGATCCGGCGTTGCTGTGGCTCTGGCGTAGGCTGGCGGCTACAGCTCCGATTAGACCCCTAGCCTGGGAACCTCCATATGCCGTGGAAGCGGCCCAAAGAAATAGCAAAATAAAAGACAAAAAAAAAAAGACATTTAAAAAAAAATAGCACTCTTACAGCAGGCAGGTACCTGGTCTGGGCAGAGAATAGGGACACAGGGCCACATGGCAGTAAACTAAACATGCAAACAGTGGGATCATGGGCAGATAAAGAAAAGAAGGAACCCCCAGACAGATAGGAGACCACACATTTTGGGGAGATAAGTGCCTGGTGTCAAACAGAAAGGTGGGAAAGGGAGAGACTCTCCAGTGTTGGAATGCAACTTTTTGCTTATTTTACCCTCATTACAATAAATTTGCTATTCATATAAGAAGGATCCATCATGCACCAATGCCAATACTCCCCATCAAAGCTAAATAAGGACAAAAATCTCTCCTCCCTTCGTGAAGGTGGAGCTGGGATGAAAACATAGGACTACAACTCCCAAACCCCATCTACTCAGTGAGCATTCTGTACATGCGGTTGGCTGCCCCTTATAACTGGCTTGCTAGAGAAGCGCAGGGCAGCTGCTTGCTGCCCACCTCTATTTAAGAGGTATATTTCTCACTGAAATAAATCCTAACTTCTCTTTCTCAGTTTCCACCTCATTTCTGAATTCCTTCTGTGAGGAGATAAGAACCTCAACTTTGAGAACACCGTGGCAGCAGCAGAAGCAGCACTGGGCAAATGCATAGAGACCTAGAGCCCAGGCTCCTCACAGGCACAGGAAGCCCTGATCCTCCTCTGCCCGGGGTGCCCTCAGCAACAACGAAGGGGAAGGATGTAGATGCACAAGTGTGAAACTGTGGACTCAGCCCAGCCTTTTCCTGGGAGTGTTGTGGTTACTGTCCATGGTACTCATGGGCTGACTCACAGCTGGAGAGACAAGTTCCAAGACCCAGCCACAGCATGTCAGAGCTGAGGGGGTTTCAGGACCTTATTTTCCCCAGCACTTCATTTTACAGATGAGAAAACAGAAGGCCAGAGAGAGGGAGAACTTCCCCAGGGCCACACAGTGGTTGGCAGGCTGGGATTGGAAGCTCTCCACCAGAGGCTTACTCAGACAAACCTCATTTCCTTTGGGAGCCTCCTGGGTGACACCCACTACTTACAACTAACAGTCCTGAGAAACCACAGCTGCACGTAATAGGGGCTCAGTGGACATTTGCTGACTGCATAAGTCATTATAATGGGACACGAAAAGCAAGCCTTGAGGTGGGGAGAGGATCCCCAAATTCAATCTTGGAACAAGAGGTCTTGTTTCTTTTTGGTGTGGGTGGGTGAAATGGGGCTTGGGAAGGAAAGAGGTGAGTCAGGAATTCTCCTGTAAACAGAGGACAACAGGATATGGGAAGAGAATATGAGCAGATACATCTCAGGAAACAGCACAGAGGATGCAGCTGCCGGACCCTCATCCCTGCTCTCTCGTATCTCACTGTCTCTCACTTGGAAACGGTGAAATACTCACGAGTCTCCTGGAGAGGATGGTCACATGACCTTGATCTGGCTAATCAGCATGTTGCATCCTCCCCAGCCACTGTGATTGGCTTAGGACTGGGCGAGTGGCCAATCATGCTCCAGGGTGGGGTTTCTGTGCTGAAATTCTGGGAGCGAGGAGCTCTATTTCTGTTGGGAGCCTGTGGCAGTTGGTGGCCATCTTCCCCCATAAAGGCATCGCATCTGAGGGTGACTCCAGTAAGCAGAGCCCAGAAGTCGGGAGAGATGACGGCTGCTGACTTCATGGAGCACCAGGTACTGCCCTGCAGGAAGCGGTCTGCCTGTGGATGTCTCAGGTATGTACGTCAGTCTCTCCTGCTTGTAAGCTTGTTTAGGCCTTTTTTTTTTTTTTTTTTTTTGTCTTTTTGTCTTTTTGCCATTTCTTGGGCCGCTCCCACGGCATATGGAGGTTCCCAGGCTAGGGGTCCAATCGGAGCTGTAGCCACCGGCCTACACCAGAGCCACAGCAACGCAGGATCCGAGCCGCGTCTGCAACCTACACCACAGCTCACGGCAACGCCGGATTGTTAACCCACTGAGCAAGGGCAGGGACCGAACCTGCAACCTCATGGTTCCTAGTCGGATTCGTTAACCACTGCGCCACGACGGGAACTCCTGTTTAGGCCATTTTGGTTTTCAGTTACTGAGTTTCAATAAAATGGACGGTTCAGCTCAATTGGAGACCCTGGAACTGCGTCAGTGTGGGTTTAACGTCCAGATGTCACTGACAGACTTCAGTTTACTCTGGAGATCCCAGTGGATTCAAGACATCTCTCTTAGGTCAGCTATAAATTGCAGGATAACCCAAATTAATACTTACAGTATTAGTCCTGTTAAGGTAGCAACCCAGGTCCCCGTTCTTTTTTTTTTTTTTTCTTTGTCTTTTGCCATTTCTTGGGCCGCTCCCGCGGCATATGGAGGTTCCCAGGCTAGGGGTCTAATCGGAGCTGTAGCCATCAGCCTACGCCAGAACCGCAGCAATGCGGGAACCCAGCCGCGTCTGCAAACTACACCTCAGCTCATGGCAACGCCGGATCCTTAACCCACTGAACAAGGCCAGGGATCGAACCTGCAACCCCATGGTTCCTAGACGGGTTCATTAACCACTGAGCCACGACGGGAACTCCCTCAGGTCCCTGTTCTTGAGGACAAAACTGAGGGACAGGAGTTCCCATCTTGGTTCAGTGGTTAAGGAACCTGACTGGTGTCCATGAGGATGCGGGTTTGATCCTTGGCCTCTCTCAGTGGGCTTAGGATCTGGCGTTGCCATAAGCTGTGGTGTAGTTCTGCAGATGCAGCTCAGTTCTGGCTGATGTGGCTGTGGTGTAGATCAGCGGCTACAGCTCTGATTCAACCCCTAGCCTGCCAACCTCCATATGCTGCAGCTGTGGCTCTAAAAAGACAATCAATCAATCAATAAAATTAAATAAACTGAGGCTTAGAGAAGGGAGGTACCTGGGCTGTAGTGAGGAAGCGTGGAGCCAGAGAGAAACCCCAGATCTTGCTACTTGACATTTGGGAACCACAAGGTATGGCTTGTCCATGTGACGAGGCTGAGGTACCCAGGCCCATGCCAGTTACCTTGGGGGCCTGAGGCTTGGTAACTGCCCTGCAGCTGCTTGGAGACTCACAAAAGCAATTCCCACTGAAGGTCGAATGGGAGACCTTCCTTAACCAGCCCCACCATACCCTCCTAGTTCCTCCACACCCTGAATCCTTTTCTCTTGTTTGCATGACAGTTATGGAGTCATGATCCTGTGATCACACAGGAAGTCCTCTTCAGGGGCTGCCATCTGGAGTTGCTTCTGGGGAAGCCAAGAGTGCCCATCATTTATAGGGACTGCTCCTTCCTTTGGGGCTTGGGGGACCTACTCCCCACTTGTGCACCAGAGTCCTTTTCCAGAATATGCAGGGGACCTCACTGAGTTTGGAACAGGATGCATCCACTGCTGTCCTCTCCACATCTTCCTTGAAACTCAGCCCCTGAACTCTTTTCTCCAAATTGTGGCCCCCATGGCATCACAGGAGAGACCACGCTGACAGTGAATCCAAGCTCACCCTTGGATGCAAGGGTGAGGTGATATCTGATGGCTGGGAACCTTAGTTTACAAGGGACCTCACTCTTCATGCTGTAGAGCTGGTCAAGGCCCCTGGGGTCTGGAAGCAGTGTGTGGCCCAAAGTGAATCCATGGATGTTTTGATGGCTGGAGGTGAGGTCCCTCAGCCCCTGAAGGTCCACTGTGTGTAGGCTCAGGCTGTACAGAGCAGAAAATGCAGAGGCCTGACCCTGAGGTGTTCATAGACCAAATATAGATGAGCCAGACAGGCAGACAGGGCACCATAGTGTGTGAGCTGATTTCCTGGATGAAGGCTTGGGGACAGGAGCAGAGACCAAATATAGATGAGCCAGACAGGCAGACAGGGCACCATAGTGTGTGAGCTGATTTCCTGGATGAAGGCTTGGGGACAGGAGCAGAGACCTATATCTGCTGGGAAACTGGTTAAGGACAGAGAAATTTTAATTAAGACTTGAAGGCTCGATCAGTTACATGTTTGCCTGAAGTGATGGCAACCCCTGCTGAGAGTGGCTTAAAACACAAAGGCATCAAATCTTTAATGATATGAGAGGTGAGAGGTCCAGAAATGGTCTGGTAGCCCAGGAGTGTCCTCAGTGACTCAGATGCCACCCACCTCTCTACTCCACCATTTCCAGAATGTTGGTATTGCTCCCTCGTGGATACAGTGTGGCTGCCTTGACTTCAGCCATCATCTCTGCACAGTTTGCACTTAAGTCGGAAGTAAGGGGGCAGTTTTTTCCCTGCTTGTCTTTTTCAGGAAGGAAAATCTCTCACAAAAGCTCCCTGTTGTTGCTGCTATGTCCACAGTCTTCCAGGGCACAGTCTTTCCCCATGGAGGGCCTGAGGGAAAAGTTTTAGGTTTGAGGGACCTCAGGTCTCCTTCATAGTGCCCTCTGCTGTTGTAGTGCAGACACAGCTTCAGCAATGGATAGTTGAGGCTCTCATCCCACATGCTGAGATGTGTATTATCCGATAGGATCGTCATATAACTCTGTTGCTTTTAGGGCTCCAGCATAGTGATTTGATACAGGTACATATTGTGAAAGGATCACCAGAGTAAGTTTAGTTAACATCCATCCCCTCACACAGTGACAAATTATTTTTCTTATGATGAGAACTTTTCAGGAGTTCCCATCGTGGCGCAGTGGTTAATGAATCCGACTAGGAACCATGAGGTTGTGGGTTCGGTCCCTGACCTCGCTCAGTGGGTTAAGGATCTGGCGTTGCCGTGAGCTGTGATGTAGGTTGCAGACGTGGCTTGGTTCCCACATTGCTGTGGTTCTGGCGTAGACCGGCAGTTACAGCTCCAATTCGACCCCTAGCCTGGGAACCTCCATATGCCGTGGGAGCGGCCCAAGAAATAGCAAAAAGACAAAAAAAAAAAAAAAAAAGAGAGAGAGGACTCTTCAGCTCTCCTTTCATAGCGACGATCAAAATCACAACAGTGTTGTTAACCAGTCACCTTGCTGAACACTACATCCCCCAGACATGGGTATTTTAGGGCTGGAATTTGTGCCTTTTGCCATCTTTACCTCATTGCCTTCCCGCCTCAACACCCCACCTCTGGCAACAACCAATCTTTTCTCTGTTTCTATGAATTTGGTAATATTTTGATTCCACATACAAGTGAGATTATACTTATTTTCTTTTCCTGACTGACTTATTTCACTTAGCATGATGCCCTCAAGGTCCATCTATGTTGTCACAAATAGAAAGAGTTCCCTCTCTCTCTTTTTTTCGTCTTTTTGCCATTTTCTTGGGCCGCTCTCGCGGCATATGGAGGTTCCCAGGCTAGGGGTCTAATCGGAGCTGTAGCTGCTGGCCTACGCCAGAGCCACAGCAACGCGGGATCTGAACTGCGTCTGCAACCTACATCACAGCTCACGGCAATGCCAGATCCTTAACCCACTGAGCGAGGCCAGGGATCAAACCTGAAACGTCATGGCTCCTAGTCGGATTCATTAACCACTGAGCCACAATGGGAACTTTTTTTGCGTGGCTGAATAAGGTTCCTTTTTATATATATTCCACCTTTTCTTTATCCTTTCATTTATTGATGGACATTTTGGTTGTTTCCACATCTTGGTTACTATGAATAATGCTGCAATGAACACGGATACAGATATCTCTTCAACATATTGACTTCATTTCCTTTGGGTATATTTTTAGGAGTAGAACTGCTGGATCATATGGTAGTTCTATTTTTAATGTTTTTGAGGAAACGCTATACTATTTTCCACAATGTCTGTACCAATTTATCTCACACCAAAATTGCATGAATTTCTCTTTTCTCCACATCATCCAAATGTTGATTTTGCTTTTTTTTTTAGGGCTGTACGTGCAGCATATGGAGTTTCCCAGGCTAGGGATTGTATTGGAGCTGCAGCTGCTGGCCTACATCACAGCCGCAGCAACTTGAGATCGGAGCTGCATCTGTAATCTACACCACAGCTCACGGCAATGCCGGATCCTTAACCCACCGAGCAAAGCCAGGAATCCAATCTGCATCCTTATGGATCCTAGTCAGGATAGTTAACCACTGAGCTACTAAGGGAACTCCTTGCTTGTCTTTTTGATGACAACCATCCTGACAGGTGGGAGGCGATACCTCCCTGTGGTTTGATCTGCATTTCCCTGAGGAGGAGTGATATTGAGTACCTTTTCCCGTGTCTGTTGGCCATTTATATGTCTCCTGTGGAAATATGTCTATTAGTTCTTCTGCCCCTTTCTAAATCAGATTTTTTTTTTTTGCCATGCCTGTGGCATGCAGAATTCCGAAACCCAGCCACAGCAGTGACAGTGCTGGGTCCTTAACCACTAAGCCACCAGGGAACTCCAGATTGGTTGTTTTCTGGTTGTGGAGTTGTAGGAGTTCTTTCTATGTTTCCTTACCAGATGTGAGATCTGGAAGTCCTTTCTCCCCTTCTGTCTGTTGTCCCAACCTCTGGTTTCTGGACAGTGGGGGACCAGGCCTTTGGGATCCTCAGGTTTTCCCACATGTGTTTACAGTAGTGGGCGGGGGCATGTTCTGATAAAGCTCTGCGTGGCTATGGGTCACTGATTCCTCTTCTAGGAGGCTGGCTATGAGGAGTGCAGTGGTGGGTGGGCCCCATCCCCCTGAGTCATCAGTTAGCTGGTCACGTGCTCTGGAATTCACATTTCTTAGCCCCAAAGTGAAGGGGCAGTTTGTAAAGAGAGGACCTTGCAGCTACAACACAGAGCAGATGCTCTTGTTCATTGTTGGGATGACATGGAAACAAGTTGTTTGGAGCTGGCATTCCCTCCACTCAGAAAGCTCCGTTTAGACTTCTGGGAGGCTGGGCCTGATCTGAGCCACTGTCCCTGAGGAGGGAAAGGGTTCAGGCAGGGGAGGGAGGCGCTGCTGGATTGCACTAGCCTTGCTGTGTGAGGACAGCTCGGCGATGCCTGGCACATGTGGTTTGCTTTGTGCACATAAGCAGAGAGGTCCTTTGGGGAGGACTGGCTTCTTCTTCTAGTTGAGGGCCTACTGTGGGCCCAGCACAACAGGCCTCTGCATCAAGGTTGGAAAGCCTGACACAGAGAAGTTGGGCAGTGTTTCCCGGTCACATAGGTGGTAGGGGCAGCACTAGGGTATGATGCAGACCTGACTCCCAGCCCTCAATCTTTCTCCTTTCCCAGGAGCCTTCATGACCACACTTGTCAGTGTCCCTCAGAGAGGCCTGGATGTCAACACTGGAAGCCTTCCTTGCCTCACAAGCCAAGGTGCTGGAAGAGGGAGAACAGCGTGCATGTTGAACCCATGATGCCCAGAGGCTGCTCTCAGCCAGGGGCCCAGTACACTCTCTGCCTGAGTCCTGGATGTATCCTTGGGTGAGTCACCATGTCCCCTGGGCCTCAGTTCTCCTGTCTGTATGGGGCTGGGAACAGCAGCTACTTCACATGGGTCTGAGGAATGTACGGAATCCTTAAAGCGGTGCCCAGCATGCAGGGAGCTGTGCGGTCACTGTGCTGGTCTTCTGACCTTTTCTTCTTCCCTTGGCTGGATGAGGAGAAGCTTCATTGCATGTATCTCATCTTTTTTATTTATTTATTTTTTTCCCCGTCCTTTTAGGGCCACACATGAGGCATATGGAGGTTCCCAGCTAGGGGTCGAATTGGAGCTGTAGCTGCTGGCCTATGCCACAGCTCACAGCAGCATCAGATCCTTAACCCACTGAGTGAGACCAGGGATTGAACCTGCATCCTCAGGGATGCTAGTCAGATTCATTGCCACTGAGCCATGACAGGAAGTCCTGTGTGTAGTTCATCTTTAATCCATCTGGATTTCCCTTTCAAGTTACAAAAATGCTATTTCAAATGAATATAAAAACAGAAATTCACCACTGACTATATGTGGGCGGACTCAAAAAGCCATCTTTTGTATGGTTTCATTTCTAGGAAATACCCAGACTAGGTAAAAAACAGAGAAAGAAAAAGGATTAGGTGTTGTCAGGGGCCACAGGAGGGAGGAGTAGGGACTATGTGGGGTTTTTTTGGTTTTTGTTTTTTGGGGTTTTTTGTTGTTTTTTTGTGGGGTTTTTTTTTTTTTTGTCTTTTTGCCTTTTCTAGGGCTGCTCCCGCAGCATATGGAGGTTCCCAGGCTAGGGGTCTAATCGCCATAGCCACAGCAACGT
This sequence comes from Phacochoerus africanus, assembly GCF_016906955.1. NCBI lineage: Eukaryota > Metazoa > Chordata > Mammalia > Artiodactyla > Suidae > Phacochoerus > Phacochoerus africanus. Next base: position 125,410,181 of record NC_062546.1, read on the forward strand.
GGGATCCAAGCCACGTCTGCAACCTACACCACAGCTCATGGCAACACCTGATCCTTAACCCACTGAGCAAGGCCAGGGATTGAACCCACAACCTCATGGTACCTAGTCAGATTCGTTAACCACTGTGCCACGACGGGAAATCTGGGACTATGTACTTTGGATACAGGGTTTGTTTGGGGGAAAGAAATAGTCTGAAACTAGACAGTGGAGATGGTTGCACAGAATTGGGAATGTACTTAATGCTCCTGAATTACAAAATATTAAATGGAAAAAAAGCTTCAAATGCATTATTTTAAGCTTAAAACATGAAATATAGGATGCTTTAAATAAAGTGAAAGAAAAAAAATAAAGTTCATAAAAACCCCAAAGAAACAATGGCAGGGGAAGGGAGTTAAAGTTCAGGTTGGGGAGCAGGTTGATGGTGTAGATCCAGTGCTGACAGCCATGGCGGTTGCAGAGACCACAGCTCACAGCAATGCTGGATCCTTGACCCACTGAGAGAGACCAGGGATAGAACCCCCAACCTCATGGTTCCTAGTCACATTTGTTTCTGCTGTGCCATGATGGGAACTCCCCAGGATGCCTTCTTGAACTGCAGTCCAGCTGATGGGTGGTCTGAGGACCATCTTTGCTCCTGGTCCAACCCCAGTTTCTGGGGACTCCTCCCTGTGAGACCAAGCTCTCATCCCTCCCACACATGCCCAGGCACCCATCCTCAGGCTTCTGACCTTTGGGCTCTGCCTCTGTGGGCTCCAGGTCCTCCAATTGATGCAGAGGAAGGATGACATGATGCTCCAGATCTGAGCCAGGTGTGCTGAACTGCATGTAAGCTGAGAACAGGACCCTGAGGAGTGGCCCAGCCTGGGTGGGTTCTGAGAAGGAGAACTTCCCCAATCATCTCTGGGCCTGGATCTGGAGTTCCCTTGATGGCCACACTCACTCAGAGCCTGTGTTGGCCCTGGTTGGTGTTATGGTGCCCCAGCCCCTCTCTTGGGGAGGTGGATGGGTTGTCCCCATCGCCCAGCTCCTGACTGACCTCCAGTGGTGTCTCTGCAATGACGGTGAATAGCAGGTGGATTGGTCTTGAGGTATGAGAGCTCTTTGTGGCCATTATCTCATCGCTGATTCTTCTGCCCACTTGAACTTCTCCCAGATGAGGCCCAATCCTGTGTCTTCATAGATATTCACCCGGGAGGAATGAGATTCCCCTAGAGGGCTTGGGATCAAGCTCAGGCAGTGTGATCTGCCCTGGATATTGAGAGAACCCCCCTGCCCCAGTCAGCTTTGACCTTGGGTGTGGCCGTGACCAGCCCAGCTGGCATCTAACCCCTCATCAGCCTGCTCTTGCTTGAGGGAGATCCACAATTCACAACCCCCCCACCTCAACACATCCAGGGAGGGAACCTGCTGCTACCCATGTGGGATCAGAGAGGCCCCCAGGCTGTGCTGGAGCTACCTGTGTTACCTCTGGGTTTCTTTGGGAAAATGCCCTAGGCATCTGCCCTTAGACCTGAACCACACTCTGTATCTTTGACAAATGTTGTCTCTGCTGCACCCTTTCCCAAGGCCATGGCCTCAGGAGAAGAGTGCACAGCAGAGCATATCCATTCCTACTCTGTCCTCTCCTTGGGAAGTGAGTGCCTGGTTACCCAGGGTGCAAGTCCTGTTGTGCTCTCTTGCTAGGGCAGTGAGGTCACATTCTTACATCCATGTAGCCCAAATTCCTCCTTACACAAAGCTCCCCAAGGGTACCTCTGACAATTCACCCCCCACCCCCTGCCACATCTAAGCCCAGTGACACCAACACAGCCCACACCACAGTTCTGGGGAGGCCTGAGTGCAGCTGGGGCCGCAGCTCTGAGAACACAGCTGGTGCAGACCTTCTTCCTCCTACTCACCAGTGATGTGAGCCTGGACAAGCCATGTGCCTGGCAGGGTCACCCCAAACCCCTATCTTCACAGAAGGGGTCATTCTCGCATCTCCCTCCTAGGGAGGCCATCAGGTCTATGGACCTAGAAACACCTCCAGTACCTGGAAACCCCATGACCTAGTATCACATGGAAGTCCTGCAGAGACTTAGCAAAGGAAGGGTGACATCCAGGGCTGGCTGAGCACAGAATACAAAGGCAGCAGGCCTGGGTCTGCTCTGGGATCTGGGGGAAGTCACTCCCTTTCCTGCCTGTTTCCAAGGACCCTCATGGGAAAGTTGAAATTCCATAAAATTCAGACATCGACCCCTCTGGCCTAAAAGCTTCCAAGTGCTCCTTTTATGTTTAGATTCAGGCTCGAATGTCTCATCTCAGCCCCTGTGCTGGGATGGCCCACAATGGCTGCCAGGATTCTTGCCTCTGCTTGAGACATCCTTATGTAATCCCCACACTCCTGTGGTGGATGTGGAATAGAAGGTAATGGGCCCCTTGGCTGAGAACAGCTGGGACTTGCTAGGCTGAGTAAATTTGGCCTAGCTTCTCTTTGATGCTTTAAGGTGACAGTTAATGGCAGGAAAGGAGCTCTGGTGTAAAAAGATAAGATGACCACATCGGAATTCCTGTTGTGGCACAGCCGAAATGAATCTGACTAGGATCCATGAGGATGCGCTTTTGATCCCTGGCCTCGTTCAGTGGTTAAGGATCTGGTATTGCCATGAGCTGTGCTGTAGGTCGCAGACGCAGCTTGGATCTGGCATTGCTGTGGCTGTAGTATAGGTCAGCAGCTACAGCTCCTATTTGACCCCTAGCATCTGAACCTCTATATGCCATGGTTGGGGCCCTAAAAAAAAAAAAAAGGATGACCACATCAATGAATTTTGAGGTCAAGAAGACCTCCCTGACTACACTTGTGCAGAAAGACTCCTAGGGGTCAGAAAGGGAGGGGACACCAGGCCATAAAAAGTTCTGCTAACCTTCCCATAAGTCTTTGCTCTGGAATCCATCTTGGCCAAAATATAGGGCACACATATTGAGGAGGGCCTCTGTTCAGTCAGGTGTGAGAAATAAAACAAGATAATTGGCCAAAGGAAATCAAGACCCCAAAGGATTGCTCAATAGAAGTGATTTATTCTTTTCTTTTCTTTGCACTTTTAAGTTCAAGTTGGGTGTTTTATTTATCATTTAAAATTTAATTTATTAGATTACAGTTGATTTACAATGTTATATTAATATCAGGTGTACATCAAAGTGAATCTGTTATACATGAAAATACTCATATAAGTGATTTAAATCCCCCTCTCTGGCATCTCCTCATTCAGGAGGATGCCTGCACCTGCACTTCTCTTTTAGGTGTGTATTACTGCTTTCCCTCCCTCTTAAATAAATGACTTCTCTGTATGCTCTCCTACATGTTGCAATGTGTCTCTAATATAAACTTTGTGCCAGTTTTTTGCAGTCTTTACCTCCTTGAAAGATTTCTTTCTTTCAAGGGGGGCAAGAATCAGGCAACTCTGCTTTTAGCCTCTGGCTGGTCTAGTGGTTAGGATTCTTGGTTATTCATCCAGGCTGTACAGCTTCAATTCCTGAGCAGGGAATTTGAGATCTCACTTCAAGCCATCACTCACTGCTGTCTCTCTGAGATCAGAGGAACATTGTGACTGGGTTCTAACATGTAGACTGATTGATGAAAATTATGTGCCTTCAACTCATTTCCTCTCTTTTGTGTTCCTTTCCCCCACCTATGCCTCTCTATGTTTCTATCTCTTTGTCTCCACCTCTGTGTGGCTTTCTCTCTGTCTCTCTTAGGGTCCAGAGGAGTTCACTTCAAAATGTACCTTAATGACATGTAGGTAATTTTGAATTATTATTACTTACAAGAAAACCCCATGCAGGAGAGGCACTTTCTACCTCCTGTCAGTCTCCTTGAGACCAGTAAAGAAATCTCTCCTATGAAAGGTACACCACCTCAGGGCTGAGTTCTGAGTGCTGAGGGATGCAGACATGCTGGCTCCTGCAAATCAATTCATTCTGGGAACCTCCTGTTGGGACTACTATTGTGCCAGTTAAAATCTTTGCAATGATCAAAGCCAACTCCTCTGTCTCTTTCTGAGCAAAGGCCTGAGTCTCAGCCCCTGTAGATAGTCTGGATTTATTGGCCCAGGCACTGACCTATCCTGCCAGACATTTTGTACAAACACATCCACTGGAAGAGTTCTGTTGCCTCATCCAGAAAGTAAGCAATGCCCCCGCCCCATTCCCAAAAAACCAGCATACCAATATCCGCTGGTCTCATTCTACAGAGAGTCCCTCTCAGAAATCACTTCAGCTCAGTGACTTCCTCCTGTCCCCTTTCTCATCTTAAGGTGGGCCTGAGGGCACCGCCCAGCTGAGTTGGAGCCAGTACCACAAAATGGCCTGGTGTTAGCCCTGTCCATTCCAAATGACCCACACACCAAATTGGCTATGAACACGGTGGTCCAGAGACCAGGGATGTGCATGTGCCTTCAAAGAAATCATTGTTTAGGAGACCCTAGCATCAATCTGCCATCTTGCCCCAATCCACCTGACTTTGATCTTGTTTTCAGTTGATATCTTACTAGATCATTCATGGAGAAATTAGATCCTATCTGGCAAAAGCAGAATCATCTTCCCCACACATGAGGAAAGAACAGGCACAGGCCCACACCCATCTTCTCTGCCTGCCCAGCCTCTTCATGTCAGAAAAATATGTCCCTCCTCCTCCCTGTTTCATATTCTTACCTCTTTGGTCATAGGTGAATTGGTTATACAAGTGTGGATTTATTTCTGGGCTCTCAGTTCTGTTCTGTGGATCTAAGTGTATTTCTTTGGTGCCAATACCATCTTGTTTGGATGATTCTAAGGTTGTGGTATAGTTTGAAATCAGTGAGCAAGATAGGTCCAGTCTTACGCTTCTTTCATTGTTTGTATTGACTCTTCAGGTTTGTTTGGGTTTCCATACACACTTGAGAATTCTTTGTTCTAGTTCTCCAAATAATCCCTTTGGTACTCTGATAGGAATGGCATTGACTTCTTGTATCGGACAGGAGCCTGGTCTCAGGACTCACTGGGGATCTGGCTTTGGAACAACACAGAGCTGCATCCTCATTGAGTGGAGTTCCATTTTCTTAGGACCAGTGGAGAGTTGCCACCATGGGAGGAAATGATGAAGGAAAAGTGGGGAGAAACTTCCTGAACCTGGCTGAATGCCTGGGGTGGAGTCCATCTGCTGAGGACTCAAACAAGGAAGGTCTTGATGTGGCCAGTCGTGGGGTTTTGGTTCATGTTGTGTGTGAGGCACACAGAGTCCAGTGTCCTACTTGGGCTTGTAATGTTCTGTGTTTCAGGCAAATTATGAGGGGACTGTCTTTTCTCTGGTGTGTTTCCCTGGCAGCTTTGTAATCAATGAACCGACCCCATACATGCAGGAGTATTCCTGGGTTCTCTCTTCTATTCTTTTTTTTTTTGTGCCATGTCTACACTGTCTGGTGTTTGAATTCAGGTGGTGAGTTTTTTCTTGCACTTGTTCTGGTTTCTTAGCAATCCCCCTGGCTTCTCAGTGTCCTTTGTGCTTCCGGAAAAATGTCAGGGTTGTTGGCTTAGTTTCTGTGAAAAATGCCATTGGAATTTTGGTAGGAATTGTATTGTATGTGTCTATTAGGGTGAAGTGGACATTTGAGCACTACTAAGTCTTTCCATTCATGAGCACAGGCCATCTTTCCACTTAACTTGCATCTTCAGCTTCTTCATCTACATCTTCACATTTTTTCTTTTCTTTCTTTTCTTTTTCTTCTCATTTCTTTCTTTTTTCTTTTTTCTTTTCTTTTTTTTTTTTTGCGTTTTATGCCACACTTGCAGCACATAGAAGTTCCCAGGCTAGAGACCAAATAGGAGCTTTAGCTCCCAGCCTACACCATAGCCACAGCAACAGTAGATCCAAGGTGCAACTGCAAGATACTACAGCACAGCTCATAGCAATGCCAGGGATCAAACCCGCATCCTCACTAATACTAGTCCTTTTCACTGCTGCTGAGACACAATGGCAACATTTTTTTTTTTTTTTAATTTTTGACCACCTAAGGGAATATGAAGTTCCTGGGCCAGGGATCAGATTGGAGCCACAGTCTCAAACTTCACTGCAAGTCTCAAACTTCGATGCCAGAACTTCAACCCACTGTGCCAGGCCAGGATCAAACCTGTGGCCCATTGTTCCCAAGACACTGCCAATCCCATTGTGTAATAGCAGAAACTCCACGTCTTAACATTTCATTGTCTTTGAATTCCTGGGTATTTTGTTCTTTGGGTGTTATTGTCAATGAGATGGTTTCCTAATTTCTCCCTCTGCTGGTTTATTATTAGTTTACAGCAACACAAGTGATTTTTGTCTGTTGATTTTGGATCCTGCCAATTCCCTTAATTTGTTTCTTACTTCTAAGAGTTTTTTGGTGTGTTTGTTGTGTGGAAAACTGGAATTGGAAATTTCACTGTTTCTACCACATCCAGGCATCCACAATACCCAAGGCATCATGGATCCTAATACAGTTTCCCCACAGTGCCCCTTAAAAGCATTATCACTTTGGATGAGGAGGATCTGGGTAGGACTTGGCCTCTATAACCAAGTTTGATGTTCTTTCATCACACCAAATACTCCACTGTGTTTTCCCCACCACATGGACACTCTGTCAGTAGTTTGTGTTCCTAAGACTATTGCTTGTTTTAAGGACTTGTCAGGTACTGCTTGACAGGGCTGTGGTTTTACCTTACTTATAAGCTAACCAGTTAGCCTACCAGAATCTCATGGATGCTGGCAAAAGACATGAGACTCTTGGATCAGAGACAAAGGACTTAGTTACTCACAGCAATAGCCGTGGCGAGAGCACTGGCATTTGAGCCAGTTCATGAAGTCCCACTTGTTACAAGGTGATGCCCAGTGGGCCGGGTGACTCTGCTTTAGGCAGGGGTTTGCATTACAGGAGAAAATCCTAGAGCATAAGTGACCCAAATCTTCTATGGGGGTGGTAATACTGCTGACCTTTGCCCTGGAGAGAGGGAAAGAGATGGTATTTTTATTATATCAAACAGAGAGCAACTCAGGCTTCTGCTCTGGTGGATGCCACTATTTCTATTTTCCAAGTCTGCTAGCTATACAAACATCCCTGACGAGACACACTGAATTTGACTGGGTTTATAAAGATTATTTTAAATGAAACTTTATCATCATTCAGTTCCTCTTTCCTTTGTTGAGAGTGTGAAGATATGCTCCTTTCTCTGAAGGTTGATTAATTGTATTCATACATAATGATTCTTTTGGTTTTATTTTTAAGTTGAAATTTTGTTAGTAAACATATGACGAAGTTCTTATGGGTTGGATCTTAAAGTAGTATTTCCAGAAAAAGTGTGAAAATATGTATGGAACCAGAAGAGGACCCTGGATAGCCAAAGCAATCTTGAAAAAAAAAAAAAAAAAGGAACAAAGCTAAAGATATCATGCTCCCTGACTTCAGACTAATACAAAGTTGCAGCAATGAAAACAATATGGTATCATATAGAAACAGACACCTAGACCAATGGAACAGTATAGATAGCCCAGAAACAAACCCATGAAATTACAGGCATCTTTTACTATGACAAAGGAGGCAAAATGACAATGGGGAAAAGACAGACTCCTCTAACAAGTGATACTGGGAAAATTGGACAGCTAATATAAAGTAGAATAAAATTAGAAAATTTTCTCATGCTATATACAAGAATCAACTTAAAATAGTTTAAAGACCTAAAGGTAAGACCAGAAATCAGGAAACTCTTGAGAAGAATGCATAGGCAGTGCACACTTTGACGTAAGTCTTAGCCATATTTTTTTATTTTTTAATTTTTTTTGTCTTTTTGCTATTTCTTGGGCCGCTCCCACGGCATATGGAGGTTCCCAGGCTAGGGGTCGAATCGGAGCTGCAGCCACCAGCCTACGCTAGAGCCACAGCAACGCGGGATCCGAGCTGCGTCTGCAACCTACACCACAGCTCACAGCAACGCCGGACCCTTAACCCACTGAGCAAGGGCAGGGACCGAACCCGCAACCTCATGGTTCCTAGTCGGATTCGTTAACCACTGCGCCACGACGGGAACTCCATAGCCATATTTTTTTTGGCTGACTCCTCAGGCCAGGGAAATAAAAACAAAAACAAATAAATGGGCATAATTAAACTGAAAAGCTTTTGCACAGTGAAGGAAATCATCAACATGAAAATACAACCAACTGAATGCGGAGAAGTTATTTGCAAATAATATGTCTGAGAAGAGATTAAAATTCAGAATCCACAAAGAGCTCATATAACTCAATATCAAAAACCAAATAGTAGTCTCTTAATAAATGGGTTAAGACCTTAGTAGACATTTTTTCTAAAGAAGACATACAGATGGCCAACAGGCCCATGAAAATATGTTCAACATCCCTAATCATCGAGGAAATGCGGAGTTCCCGTCGTGGCTCAGTGATTAACAAATCCAACTAGGGACCATGAGGTTTCGGGTTTGATCCCTGGCCTTGCTCAGTGGGTTAAGGATCTGGCGTTGCCATGGGCTGTGGTGTAGGTCACAGATGAGGCTCGGATCCTGCGTTGCTGTGGCTCTGGCGTAGGCCGGCGGCTACAGCTCCAATTCGACCCCTAGCCTGGGAACCTCCATATGCTGCGGGATAGACCCTAGAAAAGGCAAAAAGACAAAAAGACAAAAAAAAAAGGGGAAATGCATCAAACCATAATGAGGTATCACCTCACACCTCTCAGAATGGCTATGATGAACAAGACAACAAATAAAAAATGTTGGTGAGAACGTGAAGAGAACCCTAGTCAATGTGGGAAAGGAAATTGGTAGATACTATGAAAAATTATAAAGAGTTTCTTCAAAAAATTAAAAACAGAAGTGCCTTTGTGGCTCAGTGAGGTAAGGATCTGGCATTGTCACTGCTGCAACTTGGGTGGCTGCTGTGGCGTGGGTTCAGTCCCTGGCCCTGTGAGCTTCCACATCCTGCAAGCATGACCAAAAAGAAGAAAAATAAACAGAACTACTGTATTATGTGTCATTTCTATTCATGTGTATATATCTGAAAAAGTGAAAACACTAATTTGAATAGATACATTCACCATAGTACTCATAGCAGCATTATTTATGATAGCAAAGATATAGAAGTCATCTAAATGTCCATCAATGGATAAATGGATAAAGGGGATGTGATTGTACACACATATATATACACCAGATAGTATCTGTTCTATTAACTGGAACTTTTTTAGCTATAACTGGCAAATCTGTCCAATTAAGCCTTCACTCATGACTTTTCTCAGCCATAGAAAGCCCTGCACCTGTCTCAGCCCAACTTCATTCAAGTACAATAGCTGTCCTCTTTCCAAAAAGTGTCTTCTTACTAATCCATCTCCAACCCTGATAAAAGTAATATAACTCCTCAAACACAATCACTCTGACTAGGAACTATCACCACACCGCTGATGGCGATCTGCCTTCTAACTCAAAATGATATGAAAACAAATGTTGCTTTCTGCACTTCAAGTCAATTCAACTTTATAATACTAGCTGTTGGTGTCAACCAACCATACGTAGCATGTGTTCACATCCCGAAGTCTGCGGAGGTCCCTGCAGACTCTCACGTGCAGAGCCTTCCTTTCCTGCACCATCCCATAGTTTCCTCTCCACTTTCCAAGTGACACCTTAACAAAGCTTATTTTACAGCAGGAACTCATCTTTAAGGGAAGGGGCTCGGGGGGAGGAAGTGAGGGCTGTGGGGTTTGTCACTGACTTTGGCTGTTTTGTGGGGGGAAACCCTGCAGAGATTCAGACCTGGAAATTTGTGTGTGATGGTGGAAGGAAGGAGGACACATGGTACAGGGACCCTCGTGTCCAGCCATGGGATGAGCTGGGGAGCTGGGGACGAGCCTGGTGATGCATTCAGAATCCCTGGGCAAGAGGGAAAATTTTGCACATACTTTCATTACTTTTTCCTCCTGTGCCCCCTGAAAGTTGTAGGAATGTCCATTTTCATTAGTGGCATCAAGAATGTCTGCTTCAGAAGTTCCCAGTGTTGTGCAAAGGAATTGGTTGTGTCTTGGGGGCACTGGGACCAGCCAGCACAGTGGGTTAAGGATCAGGCCTTTGCCGCTGCTTAGGTTGCAGCAGTGCCTTGGATCTGACTCCTGGCCCTGGAATTCCATATGCTGTGGGGTGGCCATAAAAGGGGAAAACAAAAAGCAAGTGTCTGCTTCCCCTCATCCTCAAGGGCACAGAACTGTTCACTTCCTCTTTGTGCAAAAGAGCTTCGCTACCGCCTGTTAAGTATGGACAGTAGGGATAGAATGTACAAGTGGTTGGAAAATATTGAAAATGTAATGGGAAGTTGTTTTAAAACACATTCGTTTAAGTCTCATCTTTTACGTATGTTTTAAGTATGTCAAAATCAGAATTTACAACAATTCGACTTTCCTGGCTTTAAAGGAAATTATCTATAATATATTCAAATTCACCTCTCAACTTACCTCACATCCAAATTAAAATGTCACAATGCTGGACAGTTTCTCATAACACAGTAACCATTTTAAGGATTCTTAAATATCAGGTCATTAAAATGTATTTTGCAGGATTCCAGTGTGACTAGCAGTGTTAAAAAATACTAGCCAGGCTACTACCAAATTTTTTTTTTTTTTTGCTTTTCAGGGCCACACCCTCAGCATGTGGAGGTTCCCAGGCTAGGGGTCTAATCAGAGCTACAGCTGCCTGCCTACGCCACAGCCACAGCCACAGCCATGCAGGATCCAAGTCGAGTCTGCGATCTACACCACAGCTCACAGCAACACCGGATCCTTAACCCACCAAGTGAGGCCAGGGATCAAACCCAAAACCTCATGGTTCCTAGTTGGATTCGTTTCAACGACGCCATGATGGGAACTCCACTACCAAATTTTTTATAAGAATGTCAAAAAATTTTGTGAATCATTTTTAGGACATATAAACAAGAGTTGTGATTTTAAAAATACTAGCCATTGCATACTATTTAAGACAATTTAAGATGAAATATATGAAAATGTAAAACTTCAGCATATTTAAGAGCCAAAACAATGGCAGCTCCCCCCCACACTTAATTGCTGGCATCTGAATATGTGGAAATTCCTGTGCCAGGGATTGAATCTGAGTTGCAGCTGTGACCTGTGACAGTAGCTGTGACAATACTGGATCCTTTGACCCACTGTGCCAGGCTGGTGATTGAACCTGTGCCTCTGCAGCGACCTGAGCCAGTACAGTCTGATCTTAACCCACTGTGATGCAGCAGAAACACCACAATGGCACTTTTTTGTAAATTAGAGACTTTTCTTTTAAATAAACTTTCTCCTAATAAATCAAAATCAGAAGGCATTCAATTTTGTATATCTCTATTCAAATGGAAAATTAGGATATCTATAATCTTGTTTTTTATCATAATCCCCTTTCCCTTGAGAACTGATCTTTTGGGGGAGCTATGACCTCAGCATGTGGAAGTTCCCAGGCCTGTGATTGAACGAGCAATGCATAGCAGTGACCCAGACCACTGCAGTAGGAATGCTGGATCCTTAGCCCACTGCACCACAGAGAAACTCCAAATGTTAACTTTCAGAATGAGAAACATAATGGAGTTCCCATCGTGGTTCAGCAGTAACGAATTCAACTAGTATTCATGAGGACACCAGTTCAATCCCTGGCCTTTAAGGATCCAATGTGGCCATTAGCTGTGGTGTAGGCTGAAATTGCACCTCAGAGCCCACGCTGCTGAGACTGTGGTGTAGGCTGGCTACTACAGCTCCAATTAGGCACCTAGCCTGGGAACTTCCATATGCTGTGGGTGTGGCCCTAAGACAAAATAAAAATAAAAATAGAAACATGAAAATGTGAGTTGTTTAAACATTATACAAATTAAATTTCAAATAACATTGAAACACTGTCTTTCAAATATTGAGTCTGCTTGTTTACTTTCCCTCAGAGATCCAAGCACACAGTTCCCTTTACTTCATGCACGTGCCATCATCATATGGCTTCAAATCTGGCTTTATTGCTTGAATTTATTTTTCTCCGTGGTAAAAGAGGAAATTTTATTGCCCACCATGGCAGATTTTTATGATCTGGGGATGTACATGGAAATATCACTTGCACACCATATGACTCATCCAGGACTCACTTGTTTGTCCAGTTGCCTGAGGGTACCAATGCCGGGAAAGGGTATCTTCCTGTGAACCAGTGGAGATGGAGACACTGTGGTGAAGAAGTTCTCTTTGGATCTTTACACCATGTGCACAAACACTGTTTTAGAACAAATAACCCTTTTTCTTATTAACAAACATTTTATTCAATAAAAAATATGATGCAGTATCTGTTCACAAAAATTAGTGCTGGGAATGGGACTTATGGAAGGAGGGGAAGGATGTTACTTCCTTAAAATGTACAGTATCCTTGGTCTTTTGGAAGGAGGATTCATATTGATTGTCAAGAGCATGTATGAAAGTTGGAATGATCTAAAAATTAAGGAAGGGATTTGCCACAGTGGCCCAGTGAATTGAGAATCCGATTGCAGCGGCTCTGACTGCTGTGGAGGTGTGGGTCTGATTCCCAGCCTTGCACAGTGGGTTAAAAGGATCTGGTGTTGCCCCAGCTACAGCATAGGTCACAACTGCAGCTCAGACTCAAACCCTGGCTTGGGAACTTCCATGTGCTGTGGTTGTAGCTGTAAAATTTTAAAAAATATATTAAGGAAGAATAGTCTTCATTGGTCTAGTAGTAGATATGGATTGATGCGAGTGTCATCACTCAGTGACTATTAGACCATCTCACACATCCAGGATGGTCTGTATTGTTACTTACCTTGCAGAGAGGTTGGCAGGGATCCCATTCCTTCATGTGCTTGGAGTACATTGCACTGTCCTGCAGTTGATGAGTCAAATGTCAAGTGGACATACTGACTATATCCTCTAGTTTCACAGAAACTAATTCTTATAAAATGAGCAGGTGACTGAAGAAGAGTCCAGTTAATTTTCATTAGAAATCATTTGAACAACAAAATGGCCTAGATGGTGCTTGTACTGTTAGTAGGAACTCTTTTTATAGTCACATACCACCTGTTGAACCATTTAACCAAACAGATCTGTCTGTATGAAATATGATGTAAAAGATAGCATGTTTTTATGTCAGAAAATGGGATACCATAGAAGAGACAGGTAAATATCTACAAGGATACAGCCTTCAAAGACTGAATCATGAATAAATGGAAAGTCTGAGAGACGAAAAATGAGTGAGGAAAGAAATAATCAAAATCAATCTTCAAATGTTTCCCTGCAAAGAAAAGAATAGCCCAGGACCCGATGACCTCAACGGTGAATTTTTTCAAATATTTCAAAGAGAATGAACCTTCTTAAACTTTTCTATTTTAAAAGGCAGAAATACAAGTAATCATTTTATGAGGCCACCATTATGCTAATATAGGAGCCATAAAGGACCCTAGAAGAAAACTATGTGCCAATCACTTTGATGAATGTCATTGCAAAAGTCTTCAGCAAAAGACTAGGAAACTGATTTCAACTTCATTCACAAAGGATCATTATTAGGTGGAATTTATTCCTGGAATACAAAGATGTATTTTTCTTACATTACATTTTTCATTGCAAAATATGGAGAAAGACCCAAATAAGAGATAGTTAAAGGATGTTGGCACACTTTTTATGCCTTGGATGATTGAAGTTCAACCTGATTAGAAAATGAAGTAAACAGCTAACTCAGTGAACCTACTATAAATTCTAACCTAGGTGTATATTAATTTATGCATACAGTATGGGAGATGGTATAGAACATATATGATTAGGACTAGAGTGGAAGCTAGATTCAGTGCGGTAGTGTATAGACATGGGTGATAGTGGCTGTAGTGGTTCCTTACTCCAGGCTTCTCCTGCTCCACCCACACGTCTTAACTCACTTCCCTGCCACAGCCAAGCTTCTCCACCCCAGCCTCTCAGTAATTCCTGTTCCCTTTGTCTGGATGACCTTTTCCTGTCGATTCACATGGCTGGCTCCATCTTGTCTTTGGGATGTCACCGTCAATGCTCACTCTGAGAAGAGCCTTCCCCTAGTTCCCTAAGTAGCCTTCCTATCAGCCACCCATGATTCTACCACACATTAGCCTTCTTCCTTCTGTGTACTTATTGCCATTTGAAATTGTCTCATTTGTGCACTCGCTGGTTGTCTGCTTTTCCCCGTAGAATGTCAGCCCCAAGAGGGCAGACCCTGGGTCCGTCTTGTAGATCGCTCTGTTCCCTCCCCATTCCCTGTAGATTCCTTTGAAAACAATATTTCAAATGGAACCATAGCAGTCAATTGGGAAGGTAACATGCTTGACTTTATTATTTTCTATTTGTGGGTGTAAAGAAATTTCTGATTATCAATTCTAATGCAGTGCACATCTCTGTGCATGCCATTTTTGTCCCCACCTCTGGTGGTTTTGTTCAGTAATGTCTCTGAAGCAGAGCTCTTGGCTCCAGGATGGAGCATGATGGTGTTTCAGGCCCCTTCATACACATGGCCACAGCACATTCCAGAAAGTCTGAATGAAGAGCTACCAGCAGTGCCACCACCCCTGAATGTGAGGGCTGAGAGACAAGAGAGGAGTCTGTAGATCAGCAGTGCACGTGAAACATCGGGGGATCTGAACACAGAAGTTCAGATTCTGCTGCAGAGGTCAGGACCGAGGCCTGAGATGCTGCATTTCTAACAAGCTCCCCGGAGAATTCCCCCAGAGGCTCCATCCTGCCTGCTCTCTCCTGTCAGTGTCTGGGCTCCATACTGTGGAAGCCCCTGGGCACCTGAGCCTCTGTCCTGTCCTCTTCCTCCCAGGCCAGCAGCACCAGCAGGAAATCCTGTGCTTGTTTCTGGTCTGCTTGCCTCAGGCCCTGTGTCCACTTGGCTCTCAGCCCAGGCTCCATAATCCCTGATGAATGTGTGGTCGTCCGGGGTTCTGGGTTGGGTTTTCTACTCAGTGTGGATGAACTGATCACTGTAATTCCCCAGATGTTCCACAGTCCTGGGTGGGATAGTGGACATCAGTGACGACTATTCCTGCCTGTCCCCTGTCTCCTCATCTTATGCCTATAGTACCTCTTTTCTCCGGTGAAGCCCCCCCTCCCATCATTTTCTAGTCCAGGTGGCTTGGAGGAAGGTAACCCTGTCTAACACCACAGTTCATAGGGAAGCCTATCACCTAGATCAGGCCAGTTAACAGAATTCCTCTTCTTTGTTTCAGGAAACTGTTCAAGGATGGACATGTGACCTGGTCCCAGGAAACCTGTGCCTCAGCTTGCAATAGAACTCTTGTGCATGAGAAGCTCTCTCTCCTCTGGGGTCTAGCAGGCCACTTGCTGCTGATGAATCAAAGAGTGAAACCCACATGGAAAGCAGAGCAAAGGTAACTCCTGCTGTCATCCTTCAAGCCACTGGATCCAGCTGGACCTGAAGCTGCCTGAAGCTCCATGGGCCTGGGCCACCTCGGAGCTCGCATGAAAACCATCAAAGCAAGGCACCACCTTGGCCACTGAGGCTCATGTGTATCAGTGTGTTCAGCACAAACCGAGGCGGAAAGAAGGGTCCAGAAAGAGAAACCCCAAGAGTGTACCTGCCCCCCTCCACACACCTATGTACCCATGGTCACATGAACACACAGAGTTCAGGCCAGAATGGTGGGGATCATGGTGGGGTTGGGGAATTGCAGCCGACAGGGAAGAGGGTGGCTCCAGGTGGATGGGGGTGTTTCCACCTGGCATCTTTGCATGGTTCACAATTAGCTTGGAAACAGTGAAAATAAGAGGTACCTCAGGTGGGCAATAAATAGCTGAGTGTGAGTGGGACTCCAAAAAAGAAAAAGGCTATTTCCAAGAAAAGTCAAAATACCAGTTCCCCAGTGCTCTCTTAAAATCTGTAGCCAGACAGGAAAAGCCAACTTTGGGATGGTTTCCTTGAGGGGAAACATGGGAAATAGTTCGGGAAACAGAGAGAGAAAGAGGATGAGGGTTTGGGAGAGGCCTGGGAAGGGAGGCCTGGTGAGTCTGTGCTTTGGATACAAGGCTTTCACTGGGGGTGGGAGGATGAAAGGGTGTGAACTTAGACAGCGGTAGTGGTTGCTCGGCTTTGGGAATGGACTTAATGCTCCTAAATTGCACAATTTGAGAGACGACGTGGTTCCACTTTATTGTTTTACTCTTAAAACATAGAGAATGTCATAAAGGACATGGAAGGAAAAAAAGGAAATTACAAAACACCCAAACACAAACCACAAGAGGGGAAGGAGAGTAAGTTTCTTGACAGGGAGCAAGCAGGTCGATGGTGTCAATGGGGAGCTGATGGGGATTGCACTTGGGGAAGGTGATTTCTGAAAATGGCCCGGATCTCTTGCAAGAGCCAGCACAGGTTCTTCCTGCAGGGGTGGTGAATATAGAGCTGGCTCCATGTCTCCTGCTGGAGCCCGAGCAGGCTTTCCCTGCAGGGCAGCTGCATTAGCACCTAGTATTGGGTGGCCTGTAGAAGTCAGTATAAGCTCTCACTGCCAGGGTGAAAAATTCACATCTGGATCTGGGTTGACTGCCAGGGGAAGTTCAGGTTCTCCTGACAGGGGTGGAATCACATGATCTGGCCCTGGGTCTCCTGCTGGAGCAGTGCAATTTGTCCCTCCTGGGGTTGTCATTCCACATTGAGATCTGGGTCTCCTACTGAAGTGGGTGCAGGCACTCTAAGCAGGGGTGGTGAATTTGCCCTAGCCTTTGGTCTCCTGCAGGAGCTCTTGAGACAAGTTCTCCCTGACCTGGTGGTGTCTTGTCATGTGGTTCTTGGTCTTCTGCTGGAACTGTGAGAGAAGAAAAGATTCCCTGCCTTCCTGCCTCTCCATGGGCTAGTCCGAAGACCAAAACCTTCCCAGAACCTCTCCCTGCTGAGATGGGAAATCTGACCTGGCTCTTTGTATCCTGATGGCGCCAGAGTAGCTTCTCCCTGCATGGGCTCTGCATTTTGACTTGGCTCTGGGTCTCTTGCAGAAACCAGTATAGCGCTCTCCCTGCAGGGGTGGACCTTGGTCTCCTGTGGGATCCAGGACAGTCTCTTCCACCAGGGGTTTTGAATTCTGACTGGCTCTGTCTCTTTTGCAGGACCAAGAGCAGACTCCCCCAGATGGGGTGGTCACCTGAAACCTGGCCCATAGTCTCCTTTTGGAGCCAGTGCAGATTCTCCCTGTGGCAGTGGCGCCTCAGCACTGAGATCTAGGTCTCAGGTGAAGCAGGTACAGTCTCTGCCACCAGGAGTTTTGAATTCTGACTGGGCTCTGGCTCTTTTGAAGGAAGCAGAGCAGGCTGAGCCAGAAGGGGTAGTGGATATTGACTTGGCTCTTGTTCTCCTGCAGGAGCCAGTGCAGGGTTTCCCTCCAGGAGCAGTAAATCAACATTAATATCTGGGATTACTACCAGAGCGGTTCAGGTTCTCCCTTCAGCAGTGTTGAACTTGGACCTGGCTCTCTGTTTTCTGGTGGAGCCAGAGCAGATTCTCCCGTCATGGGTGGTGAAATGAGCCCTGGCGTTGGTGCCCTGCAGGAGCCAAAGCAGCCTCTCCCTGCAGGGCCAGGAGATGAATGTTGAGAGCTGGGTTTCCTGCCAGAACAGGTACAGGTTCTCCCTGACCTGGTGGTGTCTTGTCATGTGGTTCTGGGTCTCCTGCTGGAGCTGTGAGAGAAGAAAAGATTCCCTGCCTTCCTGCCTCTCCATGGGCTAGTCCAAGGACCAAAACCTTCCCAGAACCTTGAGACAAATCCCAGCCCAGGAACTTCTCTGCCTGCGGTCCACTAGGTGGGTGATGTGGGGTCAGTCTTTGCTCCTGGCCCAAGACCATCCTCTATGAACCCCCCCCCCAACTCCTGACTCATACTCACAGGGCCTCATCCCCATCTTCTCACCTTCAGGCTGTGCCTCAGTGGGTGCCAGGCCATCCAGTGGACTCAGGCAAAGGTTGACTCGATTCTCCATGCCAGAGTTGGACATGCCAGAGTTGGATGTGCTGAGCTCCCCATGAGCCCAGGAGAGGATACCAGGGAGCAGACTAGGTGGTGACAGTGAGTGGCAGAGGGTCCAGCCCTGAGGTGTCAGAGTTCTGTGGGGTCATTATCTTCTCGCTGCTTCTTCTGCTTCCTTGACCTTCTGTTCCCAGATCAGGTGAGGCCTTGTCTGCCCAGATACTCACCTGGGAAGAATGAGATCCCCCTGGAGGGCTGGGGATAAAGCTTGGGTACAGGGCTCTGCCCTGACTCTCCATACTAGCCCCCTTCTCCCCAGCCAGCTTTGCCCTGGCATGTGGACATGACCCACCCAGCAAGCATCTAACCCCTCATCAGCCTGCTCTTGCTTGAGGCAGACATACCCCTCACAACCCTACACCTCCACACATCCAGGGAGGGGATACAGGGCTACCAAGTGAGATCAGAGAGGTCCCTGGGCTGGGCTGAAGCTCCCTGTGTGACCATCTTCTATGTGTTTGACAAATATTTTCTCTGCTGCGCTCTTTCCTGAGGCCACGGCCCCGGGAGAACAGGACACAGCAGAACAGATCCATTTCTCCTCTGTCCTTTCCTGGACAAGTGGGTGTCTAGTTACCCAGGTTCCAAATTCTGTTGGGCTCTATCGCCAGGGAAGTGAGGTCACTTCCTGGGGTCCGCTTAGCTGGGCTTCCTCCTTACACAAAGCTCCCCAAGGCATCTGTGGTCTACTGAAGGGTCAGCATTCACCTCCTCTGACCCATGGCATGTCCATGTACAGTGACACCAACACGGCCCACCCCAGAGTTCTGGAGAGGTCTGGGTGCAGCCAGGGCCCCAGCTCTGAGGACACAGCTGCATTTAGACCCTGCTCCTCTTCCTCACCAGTGATGTGACCCTGGACAAGCCAAGTGCTTTGCAGAGTCTCCCTAATGTGCTCCATCTGCACAGAGGGGTCAGCTGGCATCTACCTCCTAGGGAGGTCATCAGGTCTGTGGCTTCAAGTCTTCCATGGCAGCATTTGATTCCTTTTGAGGTTATTTTTATAGATGACATGAAAAAGCCTTGCAATTTGATTCTTATACATGTAGCTGTCCAATTTTCCCATCACTATTGATGGAAGAGGCTATATTTTGCCTATGGTATATTCTTAGGTCTTTGGTCATAGGTGAATTGATTATATAAGCATGGGTTTTTTCCTGGGCTCTCCATTCTATTCCATGGATCTAGGTGTATTTCTTTTGTGCCAATACCATCTTGTTTGATGATTCTAGGGTTGTAGTTAGTTTGAAATCCAGAGCATCATACTTTCAGGTTTGTGCTTCTTTATCAGGTTTGTTTGGGTTTCCATACACATTTGAGAATTCTTTGTTCTAGTCCTCCAAATAACCCCTTTGTTAATTTGATAGGAATGGCATTGAATCTCTAGGTTTCCCTGGGATGTAGAATCATTTTCACAATCCAAAATGTTCAAATCCATGAGCTGGGCATATCTTTCCATTTGTTTGTGTTGTCTTCAATTCCTTTCATCAAGGTTTTTTGAGTAGAGGTTTTGGTCCTGGGTCAGAATATATTCCTAGGTACTGTATTTTTATATACGAAACTGTCAATGAGGTTGTTGTCTTGATTTCTCAAACTTTTAACTTCTTAAATTCTTCTGCTAAGAGTTTGAGTATATAGATATGCAAGCATTTCTCTAGATTATGTTTCTGTCCTGCAAGTTAACTAAATTTTCTAATGAGTTCTATTTGCCATGAGCTGTGGTGTAGGTCTCAGGTGCATCTTGGATCTGGCATTGCTGTGGCTGTGGTGTAGGCCGGCAGCTGTAGCTCTGATTTGACTCCTAGCCTGGGAACCTCCATATGCCGTGGGTGTGGCCCTAAAAAGACAGTAAAATAAAATAAAATAAACAAAATTTTTAAAAATGATAAAGTGAATTTATTTGCAGAATGGAAACTGACTCACAGAGTTTGAAAATCTTGTGGTTATCACAAGAGACAGGTTGTGGAAGGAGGGAGGGGCTGGAAGTTTGGGATGGAAATGTTCTAAAATTAGGATGTGATAATGGTTGTACAACTATAAATATAATAAAATTCACTGAATTTTTAAAAAGACACAAAAGAAAACCAAATTGGAAAGCAAGAAGTACAGTGATCACTGTCTACAGAAGACATAAACCCATATATGTAAAATCCTAAAGATGCCACCAGAAAACGAGAACACATCAAGGGATTCAGTAAATTTACAAGAAAAAATACTAATATATACCTGCTACATTTCTACACACTGACAATAAAATCTCAAAAAGAGAAATTAAGAGAACAATTCCATATGCAGTCACATTAAAAAGAAGGAAATTCTTAGGAGTAAACATACCTAAGTATGTAAAAGACATGTACCCAGAAAACTATCAGACTTTGATGAAAGAAACTAAAGACCCAAAAAGGTGGTTTGTTCTCTTTTCCTTTACTTTTGTTGTAGACCATCTCAAATATGTGACAAATTGTACCTGACCATTTATGAGTGAGGCATATTTCTAAACATTGTAAGCTGAATGTCTTATGAGGCTAGTGACTGGTGGGCTTTAGTGTAGCAAGCCTGGTTTCAGATGTATGGAGCTGGGCAGAATAGGGGCTGGGTGGGGTGAGTTTTCAATATACAGACCTTTCACTTACTCCTTCCATTTTTGAGTGAGTCTGGCATCAGTCCACCCAGTGCAGAGATTTTGATGATCATCACTAAAGAAACGTGTGGCTGTTCTTAGGGTTTCTTAATGACTTATTAAAATTCTAATCTAAATTTGTCTGCATCACTGCCCTTTATTTATAATCCTGTGACTTCCAGTACATGTCAAGTATCAGAGAGAAAGCTGCTGATTCTGTGGCCACATATCAGGGAGCTAAGAATTACAGCTCAATTATTATTTATATTCTAAGCTACTTAAATTTTAGTCATGATATACAATGAAGAAAAAAAAAATCACTGAAATGAACATTTTGCTACAACACCTCAAACACTGATCAGTATAAACTGTCAACAGCAATTATTTCTAACTGATGAAATTGAAAATCTCATGTCATAGCAAAGACGAATTTGTGTAGAAATCTTTTTCAGGGGTTCCCGTTGTGGCACAGTGGAAATGAATCCAACTAGGAACCATGAGGTTGCAGGTTTGATCCCTGGCCTCACTCAGTGGGTTAAGGATTTGGCGTTGCTGTGAGCTATGATATAGGTCACAGAAGCAGCTTGGATTCTGAGTTGCTGTGGCTGTAGTGTAGGCTGGCAGCTGTAGCTCCAATTAGACCCCTAGCCTGTGAACCTCCATATGCCTCCGGTGTGGCCCTAAAAAAAAAAAAAATCCTTTTTGGTGACACAATATCAGGTGTTGTCAAGTACAACTAGCCTAGCACCTCTCAGCCATTGAAATGAAAGTTTCAAATGATGGTCACTGACAGGGTTTTACCTCATTTAGTTTCCTGAAACGGAGGCCCCAAGTGGAAAAATAATTTGATCACACTCTCCAATTAAAATTTATGGACATTTTGGGCTCAAATCAGCAAGACCGCAACAGCAAGTGTTGACAGTTGACAGACGTGGAACAAGATGTGAGGGCATAGAGACCTCTCCCACGGCTGGAGGGCATGTGAAATAGTACAGCCGCCACTTTGGAAAACTGTTTGACAGTCGTTATCAGGTTAAACACTTGATATTCAACTCAGAAATTCCACTTCCAGATCAGCTGATCACTGGAGCATAGTCTGACCCATTGGCAGGCAGAAGACTAACCCTATCTACAATCTACTCGTGCTAAGCCCGCCCACTGGCCCTGCCCCGCCCTCCCTTATCCAATCACGCTGAAGTGATCCCCACACAGCACCCTTATAAGAGGCAGCCCACCGGGCAGATCACAGCAGTAGCTTGTTTTCCTGGAGGTTCCTGTGGAGGCTTATCTGAAGACTGCCAGCCCTCTGATCTGTGGACACCCAACTCCAACTCCAGACCGAGTCTTCCAACTTCCAGAACCAGCTGCAGAGTCACAGCAGGGAGACCAGATTCCTCAGGGAGCAGTGAAGACCTTCCAAACGATTTCGCTCAATGGCCTCCAACCAAGGTGTCGATCTGCAAGAGGCCAGCCACCACAATGCATTAGGTGGACACCCCATGGGAACAGCTGACCCTGCACTGCCAGGCCAAACTTCGAAACCATTTGCTTATGTGAAACCCTTGAGCTGCCAGACCCCTACTTTCGTGCAATCTGCGCTCCTTGCACAGAGAGGTAGAAGCCGCCGCAGGGAAAGCAGCCAGAGATCAGAAAGAGGCTGGAGCAGGGGGGCAGGCCTCCACAGGAACCCGGGCGTCCGCAGGAACTCCGGCCTCCACAGAAACCCAGGCCTCCACAGAAACCCGGGCCTCCATGGTGATTCCAGCCTGCACAGGGACCCCAGTCTCCATGAGAGACACTTGCTGGGGCTGGATATGCATGTGGAGCTGGACAACAGAGAGGACTCCGGCCACCCCGAGGAATCAGAAACCAGGCAGATGCTGACACTCCCTTTCACAAGAGAAGCAGCGGCGGCAGCAACAGCGGCGGCGGCCCCCGGCCCCCACAGGGACCCACTCCCGATGAGATACCAGAGGCAGACCAGCACCTATGGGTACTGGGACTTCAGGGGGTCCCAGCCTTCAGCCATCTGTCCCTACATAGGGTTCATACCCACAGGCTCAGCCTTAATAGCTATGCAAATGTCCCAAGGCACCTACCTATATGTGTTCCCAGGGCCCTCCGCCCCCCGCCAGCCCCCATCTCTCTGACCTGGGCATTTGCTAAATGCTCCTGTACTCTGGAGACTCTCCAAACTCGAGCCCCATTCCTAATCCCCGTACTCCGGATCCAGCCTGCCAGCTCCCTCAGGATCCTGCCCAGATCTGCTTCCCACAGAGTGGATGGGATGTGGTCAGATTAGTCAGTGCTCGTCACATCAGACCTTAGTGCCAGCTTCCCCTGAGAGCCGCTGGTGTGCCCTGTGCAGTGAAAGCACAGATAAGGATTTTCAGCCAGAAGAAAGAAGTGGAAGAAAGAGGAAGAAGTGGGATGCGAGAAGGACCAAAAATCTAGAAATGAGTAACTGTGTTCAGTCTGAACAATATGATCCTTGAAGGAAGATGAATAAGCTGGAATTGAAGTTCCAAGAGGCACTGATGGAACTTTGGGGGGGGGGGGGGTTGGAGTTCAAAGGAACTAAAATCACTGAGACTCTGTCTAGTCCTGGGGGTCCTACAGATGATGAATCTGAGAGCACAGGTACATTGGCATTTTATGCATGTGTCCTGTCCCCACTGGTGACCTCTGAACAGCTGAAATAGAATGAGTATTTCCATTATCAGTTGATTGAGGAACAAGTGGATCAAGGGAAATTTGATAAATCAAACAAAAGGCAGAGGGGTACTAAGAACAAGGAGAAAGCAGGACACACTTAAAATACTAAGGAGTCATAGGTGGGCAACTGCTTCCTCACCTCCTGGCTTCAATGGGAATATTTAAACATTTCATTTCACCATTAAATGGGTGTTGCCTATAGTTTTCTCAAACAGGCTTGATCAAGGTAAAGTCACTCCCATCTCATTTTGCTAAGAGGTTTATTATGGATTGGATTTTGTATTTTATTTTATTTTTTTATGACATACAGAACATCTTTATCTACAAAGGACAGAATGATCCGAACTATACACTGGCCAAGCTATCAGTGAACCACATCAGAGATGGGGCCAAGGATTGGTGAACAAAGTGTTTACATTTTGAAACCTTGGTCTGAGGTTTAAAAAATTCCTAGTTGCTGTTAATAAGAAAGCAAGTAAAGTAATAAATTCATTGAGTTGAAAAAAAATTCATTGAGTTAAAAAAAAATCAAGTAAAAAAATTACAGATGCATCCACACTGATATTTGATTTTGCCATGATGAGTATGGGGATAAGACAGTTAGATCTATTTTCAAAAGAAATTACTTAGTAACAAGAAATCTGACATACTGCATTCTTCCATTTGCCACAAGAACATACTGACATTGAGGACTAGTTGAAAGAAATGCTTAACTCTAAAAATGATGGTGGCAGCAAAAGCTAAAGAATAACCTCCCCCTTTCTCATGCAATTAACACTGCTACTCTTCGTAATACATATGCATATGGAAAAATTTGTCAGGAACTTTTCCAGGGCCAGGAGATGAAAATTAGAGACTATCCTAATGAGCTAGTTGTAAATTCAATTAACTTCTTTAGGACAGATCCATTAAAATCTGGCCACTGTTTGGTTAAACATCTGCCAGTTGCAGAAATCCTTAGTCCCTAGACATAGCTTCTGCTCAATGTCATAAAGTTAGGCTCAGTCTCATCTGTGACTCTTCTCCTCAGGGCTGAGGTGCATGTCTGTCATCAAAGTCTGGAATGTCATAAGAGTAACCCCGGTGGCCTTTGGATGCATAGTAGGTGATGCGCAGGTGGTAGAATCCTGGCAGGAACCCGGATGCCAATGATCAGGACAGGAACAGACCGGTCTGCACCCCCTTTGCTGATATAGCCTGCCAGCAGGAGGGAGCCTATGATAATGAGAAAGGCGCTAATCAAAAACAGCACTGTAGCAAGCGCAATGGCCTTATATGGGATCTTAGGAGGGCTTTTCTTAAACTGAAGGTCAATGTAGCCATCGTCTGTACTGGAGAACCTTGAGTATTTCACTTTACTACTGAGGATTCCAGTAGTCAGGTTGGTACGAGACGGCATCATAACATGTTGACACAGCTATACGCGGAGCCCCGCGCCAACAGCTCGCTCACGGTTGGCAGAAAGCGCGCCCGAAGCCTCATGGCACACTTCCCCCAACTGCCGCCCCGCCCCCGACCAGCGGGGCGCCGGAAATGGCCTGGATTTTGTATTTTATTAAGTCGACTTTGACCAGCCTCATTTTGATTCATTTGTAAGAGACAATGTCCCTGGAAAATGAAGAGATTTTTTTTTCCCATGGAAGTTTTTTTTTCTTGTGTAGCCAATGATCCCTTTAAATAAACCCTACTCTCTGCTTCGAAAAATAAATAAATAAAAAATAAAATTTATGGACATTTTGGAGTTCCCGTCATGGCTCAGCAGTTAGCGAACCCCGCTAGCATCCATGAGGACGTGGCTTTGCTGTGGCTGTGGTGTAGGCCGGCGAATACAGCTCCGATTCGACCCCTAGCTGGGAACTTCCATATGTCATGGCTGCAGCCCTAAAAAAGACAAAAAGACCCCCCCCCCAAAAAAAAGACCAAACAAACCCACAAAAACTTATGGGCATTTGACAATATAGATTATTTTTGAAGTTGGGCATCTCTGTAGCAATTACATTAAATCTTTTTTGTTGTTGTTGTTGTTTGTTTGCTTTTGTCTTTTTACCTTTTCTAGGGCCGCTCCCTCAGCATATGGAGGTTCCCAGGCTAGGAGTGGAATCGGAGCTGTAGCCACCAGGGTACGCCAGAGCCACAGAAACGCGGGATCTGAGCCATGTCTGCAACCTACACCACAGCTCACCGCAACGCGGGATCCTTAACCCACTGAGCGAGGCCAGGGATTGAACCCGAAACCTCATGATTCCTAGTCAGATTCGTTAACCACTGAGCCACAACAGGAACTCCTCTTTTGGGTTTTGAAGAAGGATTGCCCACGTTGAATTTCCAGGCTGGGAGGATTGTGCGATCCTGGGATTCCTTACACCATGATCATCTCAGGGCATGGCAAAGGAAGGTGTTCTTCCTATGAATTAGCCATCTCACGGCTTTCCCTATACGTGTATACAAGTATAGCGTGTATGCCTGAAATTCCTCACAGGGATATTCACCATATTTATGGAGTCTTCATGTTTGTATTCATTGTACAATATGCAACATCTACAGTATTTAAGGGACCTTTTGGCAAGTGTGAAAAACAGCACTTTTTCTGGGCAAAGTGTTGTGACAAGACTGAGACTGCAGGTGGCAGCAAAAACTCAGACATGGAAAAAAGCCAGCCCACTAAAGCTGTAGGATTGTCTCACAGTGGATCCTCTATTTATTTACAATGACTTTGAAAAAGACCTGAAAGCTTTAAGCAGCCATTTTAGTGGATTTAATAACCATCTTGAATATCTGGCAATTTGAAGCCATCCTATCTGTTCTTCAGCATGAATGAAGATATCTGAGATTACTAGTACAGTCTTCAAAGAATTACACATTCAAGTTGTTTTAAAAAAAGAATGTCCTTTTCATCAATAGGGCCTTATTAGTCTAGGTTTGACATTTAATGAGAGATAGCTTCCACATTATGGCCCTGACAGCCATCATTCATGTTTTTTAAACCGGAACAAATTTTCCGCTTTTGACTGGGTCTCTAAGGACACAACGTAGACAGGAGACAGGAAGGCATCACTTGTAGACACATTTGGCTCTCCTACAGCTGATACCAACATTGCTGCTTTCGCATTTCATCTGATATTATTGGTTTGCATATGCCTGATTTATTTTTGCTCATCCCATAGTTTTAAAAATTTCTGTGAAATTTAAAAAATATTTTTCTTGTAGAGAGTATACAGCTTGTTATATCTTAACCCAATCTTGGAGTCCTTATTATTTATTACTAGTGTTCAAACTGTTCACATTTCTTCTGATATGTTTGATTTCCTATGTTCCTTCTTACTTTATATTTACTGTTTATTATATTTATTATTATTCATGCTTTTCCTTTTTATAAATTTCTTCTATATTAATCAGGATGTTAATTTTTAAAATTCATCTTTATCTTTCTTCTTGAGCAATTCACAGTTTACTATATATCTCATATCTTAACTCATTTTTAAAGTTACAAGTCTCTATCCATGTGCTGAAATCATACAAAAAAAAAAATCAATGAGTCAATGACAAAAATGAAAGAGGAAATTAAAAAATACCTTGAGATAAATGACAACAAAAATTCAACCATACAAAATCTATGGGATGCAGCAAAAGCAGTTCATAGTAATAAAGGCCTCTCCCCCCAAGAAAAATCTCAAATAAATAAAATTACCTACCACCTAAAATAATTAGAAAAGAGGAGTTCCCGTCGTGGCGCAGTGGTTAACGAATCCAACTAG
Source organism: Phacochoerus africanus (assembly GCF_016906955.1). Classification (NCBI taxonomy): domain Eukaryota; kingdom Metazoa; phylum Chordata; class Mammalia; order Artiodactyla; family Suidae; genus Phacochoerus; species Phacochoerus africanus. The sequence continues at coordinate 125,437,341 of NC_062546.1, forward strand.
GAACCATGAGGTGGCGGGTTCGGTCCCTGCCCTTGCTCAGTGGGTTAACGATCCGGCGTTGGCGTGAGCTGTGGTGTAGGCTGCAGACGCGGCTCAGATCCCGCATTGCTGTGGCTCTGGCGTAGGCCGGCGGCTACAGCTCCGATTCGACCCCTAGCCTGGGAACCTCCATATGCCGCGGGAGCGGCCCAAAGAAATACCAAAAAGACAAAAAAGAAAAAAAAAAGAAAAGAAAAATAAGCTAAATCTAAAGTTAGCAGGAGGAAGGAATACAGATCAGAGAGGAAATACATAAGAGATTACAAAGCAATAGAAAAAAATAAGTAAAACCAAGAGTTGGTTCTTTGGAAGGGTAAGCAAAATTGACAGACCTCTGCCCAGCCTCACCAAGAAGAAAAGAGAACCTAAATAAACAAAATAAGAAATGAAAAAGGAGTTCCCGTGGTGGCTCAGTGGTTAACGAATCCAACTAGGAACCATGAGGTTGCAGGTTCATCCCTGGTCTTGCTCAGTGGGTTAAGGATCCAGCGTTGCCGTGAGCTGGGGTGTAGGTTGCAGACGCAGCTCGGATCCCGCATTGCTGTGGCTCTGGCATAGGCTGGCAGCTACAGCTCCAATTAGACCCCTAGCCTGGAAACCGAGAGAGCTGCCGAGAGAGAGGCCCAAAAATGGCAAAAAGACCAAAAAAAAAAAAAAAAAAGAAGAAAGAAAGAAAGAAAGAAAGAAATTAAAAAGGAGGATTAACAACCAACACCATAGAAATACAGAAAACCATAAAAGAAATTTATGAACAATTATATGCCAACAAATTTGACAACACAGAAGATATGGACAAGTTTCTAGAAACATACAGGCTACCAAATCTAAATCAAGAAATGGGTAACTTGAACAGACCAATCACTAGAAGTTCAATAGAATCTGTAATTTAAAAATCTCCTGACAAACAAGTCAATGACCAGATGGCTTCATAGGCAAATTCTAAACATATAGAGAAAAACTTATACCAATCATTCTCAAACTCTTCCAAAAATTGACAAGGAGGGAATACTCCCCAAGACATTCTATGAAGCCACCATTACCCTGATACCAAAACCAGAGAAACCAACAAAAAAGATTATAGGACAATATCTTTAATGAATATAGATGCAAATTTTTTCAACAAAATATAAGCAAACCAAATCTAACAACACATTGAAAGATCATACATCACAACCAAGTCAGATTCATCTCAAGTTCATAAAGATGGCTCAATATACACATCACATAATGTGATATACCACATCAATGAAAGAAAAGACAAAAACTACATGATCATCTCAATAGATGCCAGAAAAAGCATTTGATAAAATTCAACATCAATTCATGATAAAAACTCTTACCAAAGTGGGTATAGAGGGAACATATCTCAACATAATAAAGACTGTTTATCACAAACCTACAGCCAATATAAGACTCAATGGTGAAAACCTGAAAGCCTTCCTGCTAAAATATAGAACAAGATGGGGATGCCCACTCTCACCAGTTCTATTCAACATAGTACTGGAAGTTCTAGCCACAGCAATCAGACAAGAAAAAGAAATAAAAGGATACAAATTGGAAGAGAAGAGGTATAACTGTCATTATATGCAGAAGACATGGTACTATTTATAGAAAACCCTAAAGACTCCAGGTAAAAATTACTAGAACTGATAAATGAATTCAGCAGGGTAGCAGAATAGAAGATTAACATACAGAAACTGGTTTCATTTCTTTACACTAACAATGAAATACGAGAAAGGGAATGTAAAAACACAATACCTTTTAAAATTACACCAAATTAAAATACTTATGAATAAACCTGACCAAAGTGGTGAAAGATTTATATGCTGAGAACTATAAGACATTTAAAAAAGAAGCTGAAGGAGTTCCCGTTGTGGTGCAGTGGAAAAGAATCTGACTAGGAATCATGAGACTGCAGGTTCAATCCCTGGCCTCACTCAGTGGGTTAAGGATCTGGCATTGCTGTGAGCTGTGGTGTAGGTCACAGATATGGCTCGGATCTGGTGTTGCTGTGGCCATGGTGTAGGCAGCAGCTGTAGCTCCAATTCAACCCCTAGTCTGGGAACCTCCATATGCTTCAAGTGCAGTGCTAAAAAGAAAAAAAGAAACAAAGAAACTGAAGATACTTCAAAGAAAGATATCCATGCTTTTGGAATGGGAGAATAAATACAGTTAAAATGACCATTCTACCCAAAGCTATCTACAGATTTAATGTGATCCCTATCAAATTACCCATGACATTTTCCACAGAACTCTAGAACAAATAATCCTAAAATTTATATGAAACTGTAAAAGACTCAGAATTCCCAAGCAATCCTGAGGTAAATAACAAAGCAGGAGTCATAACCCTCCCAGACTTCAGACAATACTACAAAACTACAATAATCAAAAATAGCATGGCACAAAAACAGACATGGATCAATGGAACAGAGTAGAAAGCCCAGAAATAAACCCACATACTGATGGTCAATTAATCTCCCACAAAGGAGGCAAGAATATACAATGGGAAAAAGTCTCTTCAGCAAGTGGTGTTGGCAAACTTGGACAGCTTCCTGTAAATCAATGCTCACATTCTCACATCATAAACAGAAATAAACTCAAGATGGCTTTTTGATGGTTTTTGTTTTTTTGCTTTTTTAGGGCCGCACCCGAGGCATATGGAAGTTCCCAGGCTAGGGGTCAAATCCAAGCTACAGCTGCCAGCCTACGCCACAGCCACAGGAACGCAGGATCCAAGCCGCATCTGAGACCTACACCACAGCTCACGGCAAAGCCGAATCCTTAACCCAATGAGCGAGGTCAAGGATTGAACCCATATCCTCATGGATCCTAGTCAGGTTCATTAACTGCTGAGCCGTGAAGGGAACTCCTCAACTTTTTTAAAAACAATTTTACAATTAGAAAAATAAAAGATAGTATAAAGAACATCCTTGATGCTGTTTATTCAGATTTACCTATTACTACATTTTACTCCAATTCAGTCTACCGTATACTTTCTCTCTGTGTACACACCACATGCACTCACAATTATTCTGAGGGTAAGTTACAAATATAACTCATCTACAGCTTTATCTCTAAACACTTTAGGGTACAGTTCCTAAAGAGAGTGCTGTTCTCTTACACACCCATATATGGTTATCAATTTCATAAATTTGTTGGATATAGAGTTTCCATCTAATGGACTGTTATGTTAATGCTTATGTTTTGTCAGCCAACTTAAGAAAGTCTTCTGTCGGGTTCTGACCCCTCTCCAGGGCAGTCCAGGGTTAAGATTTGCATTGAGTTACATCTCTTTAGCCTCTTTTAGCCTAGAGCTTTCTACAGCCTTTCTCAGTATTTTATGACATTACAATTTTTAAAGAGTATGGTCCCTTTGACATTTAAAAACTAGCAGATTGTTCATTTTGTGTTTTTCTTTCTTTTTTAAAAATTAAGATTCTGGAGTTCCCGTCGTGGCGCAGTGGTTAACGAATCCGACTAGGAACCATGAGGTTGCAGGTTCGGTCCCTGCCCTTGCTCAGTGGGTTAATGATCCGGCGTTGGCATGAGCTGTGGTGTAGGTTGCAGATGTGGCTCAGATCCCGCGTTGCTGTGGCTCTGGCGTAGGCCGGTGGCTACAGCTCCGATTGGACCCCTAGCCTGGGAATCTCCATGTGCCGCGGGAGCAAAAAAAAGAAATAGCAAAAAAAAAAAAAAAAATTAAGATTCTGAAGCCAGTGGTGCTGTTTATTTATTTATTTATTATTTATCTTTTTAGGGCTGCACTCAAGGCACATCAAAGTTCTCCGGCTAGGGGTGCAATCAGAGCCACAACTGCCAGTCTACACCACAACCACAGCCACAGCCGCAGCCGTACCACCTCCAAGACAGGTCTGTGATCTACACCACAGCTCGTGGTAGCGCTGGATCCTTAATCCACTGAGCGAGGCCAGGGATTGAACCCACAACCTCATGGATAATAGTTGGATTTGTTGCCTCTGAGCCACAACAGGAACTCCCATTTTGTGTTTTTCTGATCGTTCCATCATGATGAGATTCAATTTATGCTCCCAGCTCATCCTCACCAAGTGAGATCATGTCTTCCGTGGGCTATGTCAGCTGCCCTCCATGGGGGATGTTAACTTCGATCACCTACCCAGGCTGTTGTCTCATTCTCAACTCTGTAATTATGGTTTTGTTTTTCTGTCTTGCAACTAATACGCAGTCTGGAGTGATACATACGCTTTATTACCATGCAACTTTCCTTCCCATCAAAATTCTCTCCTAGGTTTATCATCGATGATTCTTTCCTGTTCCAATCATTACCCATGATGTTTGCAAAATAATGATTTTCCAACTCTCTCACTCTCGGAATATTTGCCAGTCAGATCTTGGCACTTTCCTGTAAACAAGAGCCCTCCCTTCTCATCATGTACCTACCTATCTACCTATCTAATCTACTGCATGGACCCATCCCTATATTTTCAATGGTTTTATACTTCAATACTGTTCTTAATCCCTGGTACTCAAATTAGCCCAGATTTGGCAGCAGGGGTCCTATGTCCCTCTTTCATAGTGAGAACTTGGCTCCCAAGAGTATCAGCACATTTAGACATTTGCTCATTTTTAAAATACATCTAAAACAATTTCAGAATTACTTTGTCCACACTGCTGAAATAAGCAAACTACTAAAAAAAAAATTTCAGATTTTCTTACAATTCTTCCCCCACCTCAATGGCCCTTGCTCGTCCCCCAAATGAGGCTATATGGCCAAATACTGTGTTCATACAGTACTTGGATTGGCCCTTTCTTTTTTTCTCCCTTCTTCTTTTCCTCCTTCCCTCCCTTCAGTCTGGTATAACATTTATTTAAAGTACAATTAGGTTTTTTTCAGTTAGCTTTCACGTTCCAGAGGATTTTTGTTATTGCTAGTGTTGTGTTTTTTTTTTTTTTTTTCACTTCTCCTTATTCTTCTGGAAGATACTGTGTAGAGATGATATCAAATTCTTCCTTAAATGTTGGGTAGAATTCACTGGGGCCTGGAATACACAGGCCTAGCATTTTCCCCTCTGGAATGTTTTTAACTACAAAGTCCATGTCTTTGATAAAGGATGATTTCAATAATTTCCCTTTGAGTTTTATAGCGTCTTTTTATGTATTTGTCAATTTCATCTAAGACATCTTTTTAATGTCTGGGAGCGGAGAAAGCAATCTATAGGGTTCCCCTTCCTCTTTCATTCCCGATGTTGTTAATTTGGTCTTCTCCTTTACTGCTGGTGCGTCTGGCTAGACCTTTCTGTCATTTTTTTGTTTGAGGTTTCCAAAGAACCAGGTTTTAGTTTCATGGTTTTTTCTCTATTATTTTTTCTATTTTCCATTTAACTCACTTATATCTTATATTATATACATATAGTATATGCACTGTTTGTGGGGTTTTTGCATTATGCAGTATCAAATTATACAGTTTATAAGAATACATTTGCTTGTCACAAATGTTTGTATTTAATTTTCCCCTGTCATTAGATCTTAGATTTGAATTAGTTTTCCCCCTTTTTTTCAGCATTGTGTGCTTCCCTTAGTAATGGAATAATGGAGATACAATTCTGAATTTTTGAAAATCTAAAAATATTCTTTCTTTGCTCTCACATTTTAATATTATGCTTCTGGACAAGATCCACAGATGAGAATTCTCTCTCTCTCTATTTTTTTATTTTTTTGTCTTTTTGTCATTTTAGGGCTGCACCCGCGGCATATGGATGTTCCCAAACTAGGAGTCCAATCAGAGCTGTAGCCTCTGGCCTATGCCACAGTCACAGCAACACCAGATCCAAGCTGCATCTTCGACCAACACCACAGCTCATGGCAATGCCAGATCCTTAATGCACTGAGCAAGGCCAGGGATGGAACCTGGTTGGATTTGTTTCCACTGCATGAGGACAGGAACTCTGAGAGTTCTCTTTTAATCAAAAATCTGCAAATAGGAAGTTTGGTCATAGCTGATATTCTCTTTCTAAGCAAGTACCTATTTTCTCTGAATGGTGTATTTTCTCCAACCTTCGTCTTCAGAAATTTTAAGTGATCTGTGGCCATGTATGTCTGTTCTAATTAATTTTACCTGGGTATTGGTGAGCTCTTTCTAATAGAAATAAGTCTTCAGCTCAGAAGTGTTTTCTTATATATTTATGTGAATATTAATTTTTATTCATTCAGTGCTTTTTTTCCCTCTGACACTCTTATTCTCATAATAAAATCCCAGGCTAGGTCCATTCCTATCTCTTCCTTTATATCTTCTATTCCTTTGTATTTTGTTCAAAGTTCTCAGCTATTTCCTTCATTTCTTTTCCCCAAATCCAAGTTCACTTCTCAGCTAGGACTACTGTATGTCTCATATCCCTCCCCAGAATTTCCAAATCTGTAAATCAGTTTTTGAATTTCTGAAATTCTTCTTTTGGCTCCAATGACATCAAATTTATAGAATTCTGGAGTTTAAAAAGATCCAAGGAGTTCTGGTCACAGCTCAGTGGTTAGCAAATCTGACTAGGAACCATGAAGTTGTGGGTTCGATCCATCCCTGGCCTTGCTCAGTGGGTTAAGGATCCAGTGCTGCTGTGAGCCATGGTGTAGGTTGCAGAGGCGGCTTGGATCTGGCATTGCTGTGGCTGTAGTGTAGGCTGGTGGCTATAGATCTGATTAGACCCCTAGCCTGGGAACCTCCATATGCCGCAGGTGCGGCCCTGGACAATACAAAAAGACAAAAACAAAAAGATCTGAAAGAGGACCACTTTCCACTATCTGGTTTTATAAATGAACAAATAGGCTAAGAAGCTTAATAAATATCATAGAATAAGCATCAGGGCAAGAAAAGGATGTCTAGAACATTGCTTGCTTTCTTCATTTCACTGACCACATCTTACTGGACAGGGATTTTTGTTGTTGTTTTGTAAACAAAAAAGTACTAATTTTCAATACAACCAGAACCAAATTGTAACAACAAAATCCACCATAACCAACAACAACAAAGAATAAATAAAGAAAAGAGAAGGGGAAGGGAGGGAGGAAGGAAAAACATCTGGTAAATGAAGTATGAAGCCACACTTTCAAAATCAAATAGCTAATAAACTAATAAAATCAGATAGCTGTATCTCTCTTTTAGTCACAGTCTTCCAATATTCAGTAAAAAAGAAGCAGAAAAAGAAAACTGCCGAGCAAACCAAGCCCTATCTTTAACTAAGTGAAAGGGAATATAAGAGTACTTGTGGCCACATCAGAGAGTAGCCTGCTGCAGAGACATGAATGGCTCCCCAACACTTTGATCACAGAGCTTCAAGTGCAAACGTGCTGAGAAGGGCATGTGGGAGGCACTGAGGGCAAAGCTAGGGGCCGGGCCAGTGGGCATAAGGAGCAGGAGCAGAGGTGAGAGAGAAAGCAGGTATCACAGGTGGGATTACAGAGCCTGGTGAACACCTGATGGAACAAGCAAGGCGAAGGTTATTACAGTACAAAGAAAGTCACTACCTTGTCTTTCTTATTCGAAACTTAATACGTGAACAGAACACGCTGGCAGACACTGACCCCAAACCTATGGCCGTGGCTCTGAAGTCTTTCTCTGTCTGTACTATTTGTGGTCCTGGCTGGTGATGAGTCCACGCTGACCTTTGCCACTACTCTTTTAAAGATGAACAATAATGCAATAAGTGAAACACCAATAAGGCACATGCTATTTTTTCTTGCTCTTTGACCTAGAGATCTTTTACTCTGAATGTCAGGTTGAGTCCCTGGGATACACTCTTTGGAAACACAGCAAGGGGAGTTGAAATGACTTATTTTTATCTGTTTAATGACTTTAGAAATAGAGAAACATTTTACATTGAAGTCATAAATGACAAACTTGGACAAGAAGTAAAATCAAATAGATCTGTGGAATGGAGACTCCCTAAGAAACATGGTTGGAAGCAGGTTGTCCCTTAGATGGGACAAGTGGAGCGGTTTTCCAAATGTCTTATGTCAGACCAGAGTATATTAGCAATCTGTTAATCAGATAGCCCAGATGGACACCAGCAAGGGAGACTCAAAAAAGGTGATTCTCTGGTATTTATACTCAAACAGATGGGTTCTTCAAAAGTAATTCAGTTTGCCACACTGCCAAATCAGCAGCTACTAAAATTAATACAGATTGGACTTGTTCCATAAATGGTCCTCTGTAGCAGGCTTCTTTTTTCTTTCAAATTGCTGCTTAAATTTCACCTGTTCCCTGAAATCTTTTAAAGCTAATATCTCCTGGAACATGATCATCCAACATTTCTTCCTTCTTCACAACATGACAATGGGAGGAAAAAGTATGTATACGTGTATGTGTAACTTGGTCCCCATGCTATACAGCAGAAAAAATAAAAATAAAAATAAAACCAAAAACCAAAAACCAAAAACCATTTCTTCCTTCTAGCTGTTTGATATACACATGGGCACCCAGATAACTCTCTGCTATCCAGCCTGACAAAAGATAAGGTGAATCAACTCACTGATGGAGATTCACTATGCTTACAACATACATAAATCAACAAATTTCACAGTTAGTTAGAAAATAAAATGCATATAACACCAAATAAATCATCTTAGTATCAATTTTAAAGCATTAAGCTTTATTGCAATTTACCCCGTCCTTATTAATTGCATATTTTTGAACTTGTGCCAACACTCAGACACAATGGTCACAGAATTTATCAGATCACTGTTCATACACACATGCACACACACACATAGTGCTAACTATATTCATGTTTTTAATGAGTCAGTTTGGGTGGTTATTCCATTCACCATGCTATGTTTCTTTAGAAGGATTTATGTTTATGAGCAAGTGGGATGGATTTATCTCAGGAATCCAAGTTTGGTTATACTGTAAACTCCTGACATTTAACTTTTTTTAATCGCATTATAAGTGCCTGACCTTAAAAGCTTTTCATTGCCAAGCATCTAGTTGGATGGCTGCTATCTCAAATAAACATACTACCCCAGACAAAAAATTACACAAAGAGCCAGGCTGCTCCACTCATGCAGTTCCCCTTTGCAGAAAGCTCTAGTCCAAAAAAGAAAATTGTAGGCCAATACCTTTGATGAATATAGTTGGAGATATTCTCAACAAAATTGTAGCCAACAAATCCAACAACACGTAAAAAAGATCATACACCATGACCAAGTGGGAGTCATCCCAAATTCACAAGGATGGTTTGACATATGCAAATCAATTGACATCATACACCACACATTAACAAAAGTCAAAAACCATGTGATCATCTCAATAGCTGCAAAAAAAGCATTTGACAAAATCTAACATCCATTCATGATAGAAACTGACCAAAGTGGGCGTAGAAAGAACATGTCTCAACATAGCAAAAGCCATCTAGGACAAACCCACAGCCAGTATAATACTCAATGGAGAAAAGCTTAAAGATTTCCTGCCAAAATTTGGAACAAGACAAGAATTCCCACTCTCACCACTATTACTCAGTGTAGTATTGGGAGTTCTAGCCACAGCAATCAGACCAAAAGAAAAGAAAAGAAATAAAAAGAATCCAAATTGGAAGGGAAGAGGTAAAACTGTCACTATATACGGGTGACATGATACTACATATAGAAAACCCTAAGGACTCCACACAAAAACTACTAGAACTGATAATAAATTCAGCAAAATAGCAGGATACAAGATCAACTTTCAGAAATTGGTTGCATTTCTGTACACTAAAAATGAGATATTAGAAAAGGAATATAAAAATTCAATACCTTACAAAATTGCACTCCAGGGAAAAAGGATCAAGATGGCAGAGGGTTAAGACATGGCACTAACCTTCTCTCACAAGCACATAAAAAAAAACCCATTTATATGTAGAATGATTTGCACGGAACATCTACTGAATGCTGGCAGCAGACCATAAACCTCTAAAAAGGGCAAGAAACCCTCCGTATAACTGTGTAGGACAAAGGGGGAAAAAAAGAGAGAGAGAAAGAAAGGGAATCAGGATGGGACTAGAACTCCTGAGAGGGAGCTGTTAAAGAGGAAAGGAACCCTCATCCTGGGAAGCCACTTAACTGACAGGGAGATCAGCTGAGACGAGGAACCTCAAAGTCATAGAGAAAAGAACAGCAGATGGACAGAGGAGGGCAAAGCAGAGAGAGAGCTGCACAGATCAACTGCACCACTGCCCTGGACAACACAGACTGAGATGCTTGGGTAGGGGCTGGGCGCTGAGACTCAGGCTCTGGAGGTCAGTTTTGGGGAGAAGACTAGGGTTGGCTGTGTAGAGACAGCCTGAGGGGCTAGGGAGTGTTGTGTCACAGGCTGGGGAGTGGAGCACCACAGCCAAGGGAACCTGGGAGAAGGTCTGGGAAGAAGGTCTGGCACAGAAGTAAGGTGCCATTGTTGGGGAGGGCGAGAAGAGGAGGGGAAGACTGCAATAGGAATATCTTTCCCTGTACACATGCATACTCTCAGAAGGCAGGGTGCCTCTCCCACAGGCTATGGGTGACAAGGCACCACTTACCTGAGCTACAGGCAATGGGGCGACTTGTGCAGGCTATAGATGGTTGGGCATCTCTTGTGCGGCCTAAGGGCCATGGGGGGCTAAGCATGACATGGTGCCTCTTGCATAGTCTACAGGTGGCAGGGGCAAACCACAGCAGTCATCTCAGACACTAGGGGTCTGTGAATAGGCACCATCTATGGCCCCAGTCACCTCAGAGGTTGGCAAAGAAGAGGAAACTACAACCAAGCACTCCCTGTTGTTGCTTTCACTCCCCTGGGAACACACCTGCCCTGCTGCTGCCACTGCCAAACATTCCAGGTGCCACCTACACCTGCCTGATCACTGTCACTTCCCAGGGCCCTGCAACTAGGAGCAGCCTGCTCCACCTTCCCATGAGTCCTAGCCACTGTCAAGGGACCAGCAACCAGGCACTAGCTACTAAGCCCTGCCCACTGCCTCCATCTGCCTGGAAGCACAAACAACACCCTAAGAACAAAAAGTAAGCTCTCACAAAATACTCGGGGCACTCACATATAAACAGCCCTCTAAGACTACAGTAGTTGTTTTCCCTAAACTCACAGAATAAGAAAAATATAAGCAAAATGAAGAAACTCAGGAATCATTCCCAGTTAAAACAGGAGAATTCACCTGAAGGAGCAAGCAAGCAACAGACCTCTGTATTCTAACAGACACTGAGGGAGTTCCTGTCGTGGCGCAGTGGTTAATAAATCCGACTAGGAACCATTAGATTGCAGGTTCAATCCCTGGCATGGTTCTGGGTTGGATCCCTGGCCTTGGTCAGTGGGTTAAGGGTCCGGCATTGTCGTGAGCTGTGGTGTAGGTTGCAGATGAGGCTTGGATCCTGCATTGCTGTGGCTCTGGCGTAGGCCAGCAGCTACAGCTCCGATTAGTCCCCTAGCCTGGGAACCTTCATATGCCACAGGAGCGGCCCTAGAGGAAGCAAAAAGACCAAAAAAAACCAAAAAAAAAAAAAAACCAGACACTGAGTTCAAAAAGGAGACAGTGAAAATACTGAGGGAATTAATAGCAAATATGAAGGAATTAAGGGTGGATATGAACAGTAATGCATATTACTTCAGAGAGGAACTTGAAAATATAAGAAGGAGCCAAGAAAAATTAGAAAATTCATTTGCAGAGACACAGCTGAATAAAGGTACCGAAGAGCAGAATGAATAATGCATAGGAATGAACCAGTGACTTGGAAGATAGAATAATGGAAATCACCCAATCAGGACCCCAGACAGAAAGCCAAATGAACAACATGGAAGCAATATAAGGATCTATGGGATAGTGTAAAGCAGGCCAATCTATGCATAGTAGGGATTTCAGAAGGAGAAGAAAAAGAAAAGGGGATTGAAAATATATTTGAAGAAATTATGGCTGAAAACTTTCCAAACCTAAAGGAAACAGATATCAAGATACAGGATGCACAGGGAGCCCAAACAAACTGAACCCAAACAGGACCACATTAAGACATATTATAATAACAATGGCAAAAGTTAAAGAGAGGATTCTAAAGGCAGCAAGAGAAACACAAAGTGTTAATTATAAGGGAGCCCTCATAAGGCTATCTGCTGATTTCTCTACAGAAATACTACAGGCCAGAAGGGAGTGGCAAGATACAGTCAAAGTTCTAAAAGAAAAAAACTGCATCCTAGAATACTCTACCCAGAAAGAATATCATTTAAAACAGAAGGAGAAATAAAGAATTTCTCCAACAAACAAAAACTAGAAGGGTAGAGCAATACTAAACCCATTCTAAAATAAATACTGAAAGGGATCCTCTAAATAAAAAAGAATTAAGAAGCAACAGGATGGAGGAATTCACCATTGGAGAGCAATCGCTTAAATAAGTCAGTAAACAGATCTAAAAGGAAAACAAACAAACCTATTTTTTTTTTGTCTTTTTGTTGTTGTTGTTGTTGCTATTTCTTGGGCCGCTCCCGCAGCATATGGAGGTTCCCAGGCTAGGGGTCAAATCAGAGCTGTAGCCGCCGGCCTACGCCAGAGCCACAGCAACTCGGGATCCGAGCTGCGTCTGCAACCTACATCACAGCTCACGGCAAAGCTGGATCGTTAACCCACTGAGCAAGGGCAGGGACCGAACCCGCAACCTCATGGTTCCTAGTCGGATTCGTTAACCACTGCGCCACGACGGGAACTCCAAACAAACCTATTGTTAAAGCAACAATGAACACAAGGAACACCAAAAGGACAAACATGAATATTTTAAAAAAGGACTTCAAAATTATAAAATGTGGGGAAGGAAAGTAAGAAAATCTAGACTCTCTTTTTTTCTAGAATATGTTTGAGCCTATATGACTATCAGGCTAAAGCAAGCAGATATAGGAAAGGGTTAACATACTTGAAAAACAGGGCAAAAACAAATCAAAGTCAAATATTACATCCACAAAAACTAAAAAGAGGACACAAGCATAAAATAAAAGGAAATCATTCAACAAAAAAAAAGAAAGGAACAAAGGAGAAACATATAATCAACTGGAAAACAAGGTTTAAAATGTCAATAAGTATATGTTTATCAATGTATTTATCACCTTAAATGTCAATGGACTGGGGGTTCCCATCTTGGCACAGCAGAAATGAATCCGACTAGGAACCATGAGGTTGTGGGTTCGATCCCTGGCCTTGCTCAGTGGGTTAAGGATCCAGGTTGCCATGAGCTGTGGTGTAGGTCGCAGAAGCAGCTCGGATCTGGCATTGCTGTGGCTCTGGTGTAGGCGGGTGCCAACAGCTCTGATTAGACCCCTCGGCTGGGAACCTCCATGTGTCGCGGGTGCAGCCCTAAAAAGACAAAAAGACAAAAATAAAATAAAATAAAATAAAAAATAAAAAAAGAGTACCTATTAATAAAAGTTAAGATGATGTTTAAAAAAAAAATGTGGAGTTCCCATTGTGACGCAGTGGTTAATGAATCCAACTAGGAACCATGAGGTTGCCGGTTTGATCCCTGGCCTTGCTCAGTGGGTTAAGGATCCGGCGTTGCCATGACCTGTGGTGTAGGTCGCAGATGTAGCTTGGATCCTGTGTTGCTGTGGCTCTGGTGTAGGCCAGCGGCTACAGCTCGGATTTGACCCCTAGCCTGGGAACCTCCATATGCCGTGGGAGCGGCTCAAGAAAAGGCAAAAAGACCAAAAAAAAAAATTAATTAATTAATTAAAAAAAATGTCAGTGGACTGAATGCTCCAATCAAAAGACACAGAATGGCAGATTGGATAAAAAAGCAAGAGCCTACAATATGCTATCTACAAAGAGACTCACCATAGGGCAAAGGATACATGTAAATTGAAAGTGAGGGGATGGGAAAAGATATTTCATGCCATTGTCAAGACAGGAAAGCTGGAGTTGCAATACTCATATCAGACAAAATAGACTTAAAAATGAAGGCCACATAAAGACAAAGATGGACAGTATTTAATGATAAAAGTATCCATTCAAGAAAAGGATATTACAGTCATCAATATATATGCCCCTAATATAGGAGCACCCATATACATACAACAAATAATAACAGACAGAAAAGGAGAAATTGATGGGAATACAACAATAGCAGGAGATTTTAACACCCCACTCACATCAATGGACAGATTCTCTAGATAGAAAATCAGTAAAGCAACAGAGATCCTAAATGACTTGAGAGAACAGACTTAATTTACATTTTCAGGATATTTCATCAAAAAAATCAGAATATATATTTTTTTCAAGTGTACATGGAACATTCTCAAGGATTAAGCACATATTGGGGCAGAAAACTAACCTCAAAAAATTTAAGAGTATAGAAATTATTTTAAGCCTCTTCTCTGACCACAAGGGCATGAAACAAGAAATCAACCACAGGAAAAGAAATGAGAAAAAACTTAGAACATGGAGGCTAAACAACAGGCTACTAAAAAACCAGTGGGTCAATGAGGAAATCAAAAGGGAAATTAAAAAATACCCCAGACAAATGAAAACAAAAGAGCAACCATTGAAAATCCATGGGATACCACAAAAGCAGTTCTTAGAGGGAAGTTTATAGCAATACATAGCCTTCCTCAGAAAAGAAGAAAAGAAATCTCAAAGTGACACCTTAACCCACCATCTTAAAGAATTAGAGAAATAACAAACAAAACCTAAAATCAGCAGAAGGAAGGAAATCGTAAAGATCAGAGAGGAAATCAATAAAATAGAGATTCAAAAAACAGTAAAAAAAAAATCAGTAAAACCAAGAGCTGGTTTTTGGAAGAGTAAACAAAATGGACAAACCTCTGGCCAGACTCACCAAGAGGAGAAGGGAAAGAACTCAAATAAAATAAAAAAATGAAAAAGGACAAATCTCAATGGATACTCCAGAAACACACACAAAAATAAGAGAACAATTACATACCAACAAATTTGACAACCTAAAATAAACGGACAGCTTTCTAGAGACTTACAGCCTGCCAAAACTGAATGAAGAAGAAATAGATCAACTGATATACTTAGATCTAAAGGAAATTTATTATGGGAATCACCTCACCTGATTATGGGAGCCCAGATATTCTCTTTTTTTTTGTCTTTTTAGGGCCACACTTGTGGCAAGTGGAAGTTCCCAGGTTTAGGAGTCAAATCTTCAAATCTCAGCTGTAGCCACTGGCCACAGCCACAGCCACAGCCACAGCCACAGCAATGGCAGATCTGAGCTGTGTCTGCGACCTACACCACAGCTCACAGCAATGCCAGATCCTTAACTCACTGAATGAGGCCAGGGATCAAACCTGCATCCTCATGAATACTAGTCAGATTCGTTTCCACTGAGCCGCGATGGGAACACTGGGGGTAGGGGGATGGAGGTCGGGGGAGGACTCAGATATTCTAGGACATGCCAACCACAATTTAGAGAACCAGGAAAGACAGTGGTATGAAGGCAGCGGGTAGGGCTGCTGCTGGTCTAAGTCCTGAAGTCCAAGAAGGTGGACATGCCTTCGCAAGAGCAAGATCATTCACCCCACACCCTTCCTTTTGCTTTATGGGGGCCTTGGATGAACTAGATGATGCCTACCCACATGCATGAGGGCAGATCTTCTTTATTCAGTCTATTGATTCCAGTGCTACTCTCTTTCAGAAACACTCTCATGCACACACCCAGAAATAATGTTTTACCAGCTATTTGGGCATCTCTTAGCCCAGTCAAGGTGACACATAAAAGTAACTATCGGAGTTCCCTTCGTGGCGCAGTGGTTAACGAATCCGACTAGGAACCATGAGGTGGCGGGTTCGGTCCCTGCCCTTGCTCAGTGGGTTAGCGATCCGGTGTTGCCGTGAGCTGTGGTGTAGGTTGCAGACGCGGCTCGGATCCCGCGTTGCTGTGGCTCTGGCGTAGGCCAGCAGCTACAGCTCCGATTGGACCCCTAGCCTGGGAACCTCCACATGCCGCAAGAGCAGCCCAAGAAAATGGCAAAAAGACAAAAAAAAAAAAAGTCATTCATTCACACAACAATCATTGATTCTTTCCTTATCATATATCAAAAATGTGCTAGTTTTTGGAGCTCAAGGTTATTAAGACAAGGTTCTTGTCTTGGCTCTCAAGGGTACTGGGGAACAGAAAAGTAAAGAGACATTTACAGTAAAATACTGTGCAAAGATGTCAGAAGTAGTGATTAGCATGACCCCATGAAAACTCCCTAAGGAAGTCTTTCAATATTTTGAGTATATAGCTTAGCAGGTTAATTAAAAAATGTTAACAATTAAGCAATTAAGGTAATATCTAAAAATGTGTATTTTATTAATATTAATATATTTCATAAATATTGATTAAATCTGATGTTTTTATAGTTTTAATATACATCCTATACCCTTTTTACCCAAGTATTTTATACATTAAAAAATTTTTTTTGCTTTTCCATTTCAATTGCTTTGCTAGCATAGAGACAGGATACTAATTGTTATATTTATACAGGCATGTTAGCAAATTATCTTATTAATTTTAGTATAACGGTATTAAGTTTTGTGGATACAGCACCATTGACAAATATTTTCTTTTACATTTTATTATATTGCTTATTTTGTTTCCCAGTCTGGCTGCATTAGCTGGGATCTCCAAGACAACGTAAGAATAATTATGGAAGCAATGCTTTAGCATTTCATTGTTTATTATGATGTTTGCTGTTGATTTTATTTAGTTCTTATCATATTTGTAAAGGTCTCTCTATTCCTATTTTACTTCTACTTCAAAAAAATTAGGAATGGCTGTTGAATTTCATTGAAGGTTTTGAGCATATATTTACAAATCATATAGATAATGTATATTAATCCTTTAATATTTAAGGTAATTAAATTTAATAAACTTATTAATGTTGAATCGACTTTGCATTACCAGAATAAACCCTACTTGTTATTCAGTATTATGTTTTTTAAACTACTTTATAAAATTTACTTAATTTAGATTTTTGCCTCCATTTTCACGTAATATTTAATATTATTAAAATTATTCCAACTTTATAAGACAAGTTGGAGTTATTTCCTATTTTCCTCTGATCTGTAACAGTCTTAATAACTTCCATATTATTTGTCCTTTAAAGGTGAGCTGGAAACTCAGGTTAAAAAAAAAAATCACCATGAGCTGTGGTGTAGGTTTTTTGAAGCATAGTTGTATTAGTTTTGGGTGTATAGCAAAGTGATTCAGTTTATATATATACATAAAAAACTAGGAGTTCCCTTCATGGCGCAGTGGTTACGAATCCGACTAGGAACCATGAGGTTGTGGGTTCGATCCCTGCCCTTGCTCAGTGGGTTAACGATCCGGCGTTGCTGTGGGCTGTGGTGTAGGTTGCAGATGCAACTTGGATCCCGAGTTGCTGTGGCTCTGGTGTAGGCCAGCGGCTACAGCTTCGATTGGACCCCTAGCCTGGGAACCTCCATATGCCGGGAGCGGCCCAAGAAATGGTGAAAAGACAAAAAAAAAAAAAAATCACCTGAGCCTAATAATTAAAAAAAAAAAAAAAAAGCATCTCTTTAGGTACAGATTACAATAAGATTCCCACATTTTAAGTGAACAGGTAAATAAATTTAAACAAATCAATATACCTTTGAAACCAAAATTCTATGCAAGATGTAAAATACTTCTATCAACTCCAAAAGTTTCCTTGCATACTTTTCCAGTCAACCCCTCCAGCCTTGGGAGACCCCTGGTCTGAATTCTAAGACTAGAACATAGTTTTGCATGTTCCAGATCTTCCTATAAATGGAATCACACAATATGTACAGTTTTGTGTTTGTTTTTTTCATAAAACAGTGTTTTTGAGATTCATCCATGTTGTTGGACCTATCAATAGCTTGTTCTTTTTTATTGTTGAATAGTATTCTGTTGAAATGGCAATACCCCACAGTTTGATCTACTTATCTTTTTTTTTTTTTTTTTGTCTTTTTACCTTTTCTATGGCCGCTCCCACAGCATGTGGAGGTTCCCAGGCTAGGGGTCCAATCGGAGCTGTAGCCACCGGCCTACACCAGAGCCACAGCAATTCAGGATCCGAGCCGCGTCTGCGACCTACACCACAGCTCATGGCAACACTGGATCCTTAACCCACTGAATGAGCAAGGCCAGGGATCAAACCTGCATTCTCATAGATGCTAGTCAGATTCATTTCCACTGAGCCATGACAGGAACTCTGAAAACACCTTGACTTTGTAATATAAGATATGGAAAAGTTTCTCTCCCAGCACAGAGGAGTAAACTCCCAGCAGACTCTAACTTCAACCAAATAACAAATATAAAAATTATCTACCTGAGAGCTCTGCAGAATGAACACAAGGCAGAAAACTGGGGAGAGAAATTAAAATTTGGAAAACATGACCAGCATGAGATGAGTTTCCTGCTTTTTTATAGCTTGGCTTCAGTGGTAGACTGCAGATGAAGCATGGTGTTCACAGCTAGACTCTCAGAAAATCACCTGTCTCTCTGACCTGAGCAGCCAGGGGACAGAACCCGGGATTAACAAGGGCTTCTGGAAAGTGAGACAAAAATCCCAGAAAAGAGAGAGCCTAAGAAGGGGAACCCCAAATTCCTACGCATAAGCTCTACCCAAGGCTGACCTCTGAACAATACATACCTATGGCAGACGGCAAGCAGTGCCCCTAAAACGAAAGATCTGAATTAAGATTTGAACTTTCATCCACTGTAGGCAATTAGTGTCCTGCTAAAATGAAACCTCAATACTCTGAATACCAAAGAATCCAGAGTTCTGAATCTTAGAGCTTGACATTGACAATATCCAGGACACAATCCAAATTTTCTCGACATTCAAAGAATTAAAGAAATGTAAGAGGAAAGATAATCAATAGAGGATAATCTTGGATGACCCAGATGTTGGAAATATCAGACTTTGAAGCAGCTATTATAACTATGCTCAATGAAGTAAAGGAAAATATCATTGGAATGAAAGGATAAGAAATCTCAGAGAGAAACTATAAAAATAAATGAAATGTAAATTCTAGAACTGAAGAATTCAATATGTGAAATAAAAAATTCACTGGGTCAATTTAAAGCAGAACAGAGAACAGAGGAAAGAGGGAACCTGGAGGCATACCAATGGAAATTATTCAGTCTGAAGAACAGAGAGAAAAAAATTTAAAAATCAATAGAATGGGAATAATATCAAACAGTCTAACATGTATAATTCATAAATAAAGTTTGAAAAAATTAAAGTGAGAAATAGACAATTCCATAATTGGAGATTTTAACACAATTATAATTAGATATCTCAGAAATTGATAAAACAACTGGAAAAAATCAGCAAAGATAACTGATTATGAACACTGTTAGCCACCTTGACCTAATTGAGTGTTTATATTTGAAAAAAAGAAGTCTGAAATCAATGACCTAAGCTTTCATCTAAGAAGCTGGGGGGAGGGAGTTCCTGTTATGGCACAGTGAAAATGAACCCGACTAGGAACCATGGTTGCAGGTTCAATCCCTGGCCTTACTCAGTTGGTTAAGGATCCAGCGTTGCCATGAGCTGTGGTGTAGGTCGAAGACACGGCTTGGATCTGGCATTGCTGTGGCTGTGGTGTAGGCTGGCAGCTGTAGCTCTGTTTAGACCCCTAGCCTGGGAACCTCCATATGCCTCAGGTGTGGCCCTAAAAAGCTAAAAAAAAAAAAAAAAAAAAAAAAGCAGCAGCAGCAGCAGCTGGGAGGAACAAAAAAGCAAATTAAGTAGAAGGAAAGAAAAACTTAAAAGACAGTGTGAGAAAGAGAATTAAGAAGTTAATATCATTTATGAACTGAAATGCAAAACCATAGATTAGCAGTGAATCAAATCCAGCTAAAAAAGAGAATGCATCCTTGGAGATCTCTTGTGATGCAGCAGGTTAAGTGTCCAGCGTAGTATTAGGTTTAACTTCAGGAATACAAATTTAATTTTCCACTTTAATACTTTAAAGGAGAAAAATTATATGATTATCTTCATAAATGCATAAAATGTATTTGATAAAATGTCATTTATTTGTGATAAAACTCTCAGAAAACAATAGACATGAAATTTTTATTTGTGAAACAATGAAAGCTTACTCTTGACATCAGGCAAATGGCAAGTATAGCCACAATAACTATTTCTATTCAATAGTATACTGGGCATCCTGGGCAATACAGAAAGGCAAAAAGAACAGGAATAGAGATGAAAAGGAAGAAAAAAAATGTCCATTATTTTGCAGGTAATACAATTGTCCCAAAGAAATAAAACTCATAGGAATCTATAGATTAATTATTATTTTATTTTATTTATTTTTATTTTATTGGAGTATAGTTGATTTACAATGTTGTGTTAGTTTCAGGTGTACAGCAAAGTGATTCGATTATACTTATACATATCCATTTTTTTTTGGATTTTTTCCTTGCATAAGTTATTACAGAAAATATTGCTGTCCTACACCACAGTCACAGCAATGCCAGATCAGAGCCACATCTGCAACCTACACCATGGCCCATGGCAATGCCAGATCCTTAACCCACTGAGTGAGGCCAGGGATCAAACCCATGTCCTCATGGATGCTAGTCAGGTTTGTTAACCACCGAGCCACGACGGGAACTCCCTCCCTGAGTTTCTTTAAAATAGTTGGATTTGTTTCCACTGAGCCATGATGGGAACTTCCCAGGAGGTTTTTTTTAAATTACTGATTCAATTTGGTTATGATAACTGATCTGTTCATATTGTCTATTTATTCCTGATTTAGTCTTGAGAGATTGTATATTTTCAGAAATACATCCATTTCTTCCAGATTGTTCAATTTGTTGACATATTGTTTGTAGTATCCCCTTGAGTTTTAAATCTCTGTGATATCCAGTTGTAATTTTTTCTCTTTCATTAATTATTTTATTTCAGCTCTCTCTCTCAATGAGCATGGCTAAAGGCTTGCTAATTTTGTTTATCTTTAAAAAAAAAACTAGCTCTTGAGTTATTTTTCTAGGTTTTTTTTTTGGTCTCATTTTATTTGTTTTCTCTGATTTTTATTTTTCCTTTCTTCTGCTAACTTTGGGCTTTTTTTGTTCTTCTTTTTCTAATTCCATTAGATAATATGTTAGGTCACTTGAGATTTTTCTTTTTTTCTTTTTTTTTTTTTGTCTTTTTGCTATTTCTTGGGCCGATCCCGCGGCATATGGAGGTTCCCAGGCTAGGGGTCCAATCGGAGCTGTAGCCTCCGGCCTAGGCCAGAGCCACAGCAACGCGGGATCCGAGCCGCGTCTGCAACCTACACCACAGCTCACGGCAACGCCGGATCGTTAACCCACTGAGCAAGGGCAGGGACCGAACCCGCCACCTCATGGTTCCTAGTCGGATTCGTTAACCACTGAGCCACGACGGGAACTCCTTTTCTTGTTTCTTGATGTGGACCTTATCACCATAAACATCCCTCTTAGGGCTGCTCTTTCATTGTTCCATATATTTTGGAAAGTTGTGTTTTTATTTTCATTTATCCTCAAGGTACTTTCTAACTTCTTCTTTGATTTCTTCATTGACCCATTGTTTTTTTTTTTTTTTTGTCTTTTTGCTATTTCTTGGGCTGCTCTTGTGGCATATGGTGGTCCCCAGGCTAGGGGTCTAATTGGAGCTGTAGCTGCTGGCCTATGCCACAGCCACAGCAACGCGGGATCCGAGCCGTGTCTGCAACCTACACCACAGCTCATGGCAATGCCAGATCCTTAACCCACTGAGCAAGGCCAGGGATCGAACCCACAACCTCATGGTTCCTAGTCGGATTCGTTAACCACTGCGCCACAACAGGAACCCCCGACCCATTGGTTTTTAGTTGCATGTTGTTTAGTCTCCATATGTTTGTGCTTTCCTGATTTTTCTCCCTGTAATTGATTTCTCATTTCACATTATTGTGGTTGGAAAAAATGTTTGGTGTAATTTCTATCCTCTCAAATTTGTTGAGGCTTGTTTCATGGCCTAGCATATGATCTATCCTGGAGATTGTTCCATGTGCACTTGAAAAGAATGTATATTCTACTGTTTTTAGATGTAATGCCCTATAGATATTCAACTGGTCTATTGTGTCATTTAAGACCCTTGTGTTTTCTTTCTTTAACTGATTTTATGTCTGTATGATCTATCCATTGTTATAAGTGGGGTATTGTATTTCTCAACTATTATTGTATTACTGTCAATTTCTCTATTTATGTCTGTTAACATGTGGTTTGTATATTTAGGTTCTCCTATATTAGGTACATATATTAATGAGTATTAAACTCTTGTATTGATCCCTCTGTCATTACATAAGGTCCTTCTTTGCCTTTTATTATAAATTTTGTTTTAGAGTCTACTTTGTCTGATATGAGTGTTACTACCCCAGCTTTCTGATCATTTCCATTTGTATGCAATATCTTTTTCCATCCCTTTACTTCAGCGTGTGTGTCTTTAGTTCTGAAACGTGTTTCTTGTAAGCTGCATATAGATTTTTAAAAAAATCAAATCAGCCATTCTATACAGAAGTTCCCAGGCCAGGGATTGAACCCAAGCCACAGCTGTAACCAGAACAAAAGCAGTGACAACACCAGATCCTTAGCCCACTGATCCATGAGGGAACTCTCACCCTATGTCTTTTGTTGAAGCATTTAGTACATTGACATTTAAAGTGATGTTGATATGTATATATTTATTACCATTTTGTCACTTGTTTTCTGGTTGTTTTGTAATTCTTTTTTATTCATTTAGTTTCTTCCCTAGTGATTTGATGATTTTTTTTTAAGTGGTATGCTTGTTTCTCTCTAGTTTTTGTATATCTTTTGTAAGTTTTTTATTTGTGGTTACATGGGATTCATATATGTTGACCTGTAGCTATTCTACTTGTTTTAAATTGATGGTCATTTAAGTTCAACATGCTGTAAATGATTTATATTTTTTATCCTCCTCCCCTATTTTCTGTGTTTTTTGTTTGTTTGTTTGTTTTGTTATTTTTGGCTGCACCTGTGGCATGTAGAAGTTCTCAGGCCAGGGACTGAGTCCACATTGGATCCTCTGCAGTGACACCACCAGATCTTTAACAAGCTGCTCCACAAGAGAAATTCTCTGTGTTTTTGATGTCATATTTTATATCTTCATGTTTATCCCTCAATTATTGTAATTACAATTGATTTTATGGTTTTTATCTTGGAATCTTTGTACATTCTTCTTTAAGTGGTTGATCCACAGTTTTTACTATACATTTACCTGTACTAGTGGGATATTTCCTTTTCTATAAGTTCTTAATTCTTATTGTAGCCATTTACTTTCTACTTAAAGAGGGCCCTTTAACATTTCTCATAGATTTGGTTTAGTATTGATGAATTCTTTTAGTTTATGCTTTCCTGAAAAGTTCTTTATCTCTCTTCAATTCTGAATGATAGTCTTGCTGGATAGAATTTCCTATGTTGTAGTTTTATTCTTTAAGTAATTAAATATTTCATTTCACTCCCTTCTGACCTTAAAAGCCTCTGCAGAACAATTATCTGATAGCCTTATTGGGGGGAGGAGGATGTTTCCTTGTATTTGATTCTTGGTTTTCTCTTTAGAGAGAGAAAGATAAAGTTTCTTTAAAGAAATTTTGAAGAGAGAGAAAGATAAAGTTTATCTTTATCTTCAGCTTTTGCCATTTTAATTATCATACGTAGATGGTATATATCTCTTTGGATTCATCTTGTTTGAGACTCTGTGTTTTTGTACCTAGATATCTCTTTCCTTCTTCAGGTTTGGAAATTTTTCAGCCATATATTTATTAAATACATTTTTGATCCCTTTTTCTTTCTCTTCTCCTTCTGGAACTCTTATAATGTGAATGTTTTGTGCTTGATTGTTATAGAGGTTCCTTAAACTGTTCTCCTTTTTAAATTTGTTGGGTTCTTTTTTTGTAATAGATCTTAACATCTGGTATATTGGGTTCTTTCTTGATCTTTTATTTTTAAATTGGCCTAGTTTTTTTTTTTTTCCTTAGGGCTACATGCAGCATATAGAAGTTCCTGGGCTAGGATTTGAATTGGAGCTGAAGCTGCTGGCCTATTCCACAGACACAGCAATGCCAGATCCAAGCCTTGTCAGCAACCTACATCACAGCTTGTGGCAATGCTAGATCCTTAACCCACTGATCAAGGCTAGGAATTGAACCTGCATCCTCAGGGAAACTAGTCAGGTTCTTAACTGGATGAGCCAAATGGGAATGCCTAAATTTGTTTTTATTTTTACTCTTCTAATTAGGGTATTTCCATTATTCTATCTTCCAGATCACTTATGCGTTCTGTGTCAGCCAGTCTATAGTTAGTTCCTTCTAGTGTATTGCATTATATTCTTCAGCTCTATTTTTAATTTCTAGTTTCTTGTTAAAATTCTCACTGTGTTCACCTTTTGTTTTTGCTACTTCAGTTAGCATTCTTATTACTAATGTTTTGAACTCTTTATCTGGCAAATTATTAGTTTTTTTCCTCAGGAGTTTCCTTTTGTTCTTTCTTTTTTTTTGTCTTTCTTTCTTTTTTTTTTTTTGTCTTTTTGCTATTTCTTGGGCCGCTCCCACGGCATATGGAGGTTCCCAGGCTAGGGGTCTAATCGGACCTGTAGCCATTGGCCTACACCAGAGCAACAGCAACGTGGGATCCGAGCCGTGTCTGCAACCTACACCACAGCTCACGGCAACACCGGATCGTTAACCCACTGAGCAAGGGCAGGGACTGAACCCGCAACCTCATGGTTTCTAGTTGGATTCGTTAACCACTGCACCACGACAGGAACTCCCTTTTTGTTCTTTCAATGGAAACAAATCCCTCTGTCTTCTCATTTTGCTTAATTTTCTCTGTCTCTAGGACATTAGGTGAAACAGTTACCTATTCCAGTCTTGAAGGGGTGCCTTGTGTGGGAGTATCCCTATGCAATTAGCATGTGTCTGGGGACTTTGGGGGAAGAGGTGGATCTGAAATGACATGAGTCATGTCTTCCCTCTGATATGCTGGTAGTTATCACCTTGGTGGGAGATGGTACAGGAATGGAAAGGCTAGAGTCAAAGCCAGGTGTGAGCTGGGGCTTCTCCTATGCTTACTGGCTGTCACTGCCCTATCATGGCTGGGGCTAGGTCCCAAAGTGCTGAAGTAGAAACTCTGAGGTTCAAGTCCAACCTGATTTTGTTCCCTTTATCTATGCACTCTCCCCTCTCCCAGAAATGGTATCTTCACCCCAGAGGGAAACAGCACTGGAACAAAGAGGGCTAGAGTAGGCACTCAGCATGGGCTGGGGCATGCATTGCCAGTCCCAGAACATCATTCAGAGCTTGAGACCGCTCTGTATTTTTCACCTCTTCAAACACCAGTAATGACCACCCTTACTCTGTTTGGATGCCATGGGGTCCAAGCCAACTATGCCCCACAACTGTGTACTCTCCTTCACAACAGCAGCCTTTTCCATAGGTGTGGAGCTGTGCCAGGGCTAGAGGTGTCAGAGTGGATGTTGTAGTGGGCTGGAATGCTTGCTGTAGTAGTCAAGGGGAACTGGCACAAGTCCCAGGTCATTTCAGCCTGCTTCCTCTGCCTTTTCTTCTGGGAGAAAGCAAGCAAGCATGCACACACTCTTCACAAGTAGAGCCTGGGTTTCTTCTAGCCCTCCTGTTAAACCTACTGATTTTAAAACCAGCCAAAGGGACTCACCTTTCTGGTATTGGACCCTAGGGCTGAGGTGTCCAATATGTGGTTCAAACTGCTCATTCCCCAGGGAGGAGCTCTGAACCCATATAATTCTCCATCTCTTGTGTCCCCTGCTAGGTCTGCAGGTCCCAACCTGATGGTTTCTATTCCCTTCCTGTGTGGCTCTGTGTGAATCTTTCCTACAGTCTTGGTTGTGTAATAGTCTTTATGCCAGTCTCCAGTTTGTTTTCAGTGAGAATTGGTACACAAAGATGTATTTTTGATATGTTCATGGGGAGAGGTGAGAATTCTCCCACTCCATCACCTTAATCACATCCCCCTCTATAAGCATTATTAACACAATATCTAACACACAATAGCATTAACCAGGTACCCAAGGAAACATGACAAAATAATTGAGAATCATCAGAAACAGGTACTAGAATCTATTATATTTATCAGAAATAGACTTTAAAATGAATGTTTACCATGTTCAAGAAGGTAAAAGACAATATTGAGTTTTTGGTGCTATAGAACAGAAAATACTTGAATATATTATGAAATAGAATCCTACAAATGAAAAACGAATAGCTGGAATTAAAACTCAGATTAAACACATTAGAACAAAAGAAACTTTTGAGAACAAAGCACAGAGTTAAAAGGATGGAAATTGTAGGTGAAAGGATAAGAATCATAAAGATCAATTTGTGAAAAAACAAACAAGTAAACATTTAATCCCAGAAGTAGAGGAGAGAGACTAAATAGAAACATATTGGAAGGGGTTAAGAGCTGAGAATTATTAAAAAACTGATGAAAGATAAGGTTAAATTTTAAAATTCCTACAAACTCTAAACAGGACAAACCAAAAGAAAGGCACACCCAGGCTCATCGCAGAAAAATTTATGAAAAGGAAAGATAAAGAGAAAAAATAAAATAAAATCAGCCAGGATATGGAGCAAACAGCCAGAGGAAAAGACATTCCTTTCAAAGGAGGAATAACTAGACTAAGAGCCAACAGCTAATTTCTAAGCAGAAACAATGGAAGTCAGAAGACAATGGTATAATAACCTAAAGGCACTGAGGTAAAATAAGAACCAAACAAGAAATTTATAAGTCGTAAAACCATTCTTCAGTAATGAAGGGGAAATAACGACATTTTCAGACAAAAAAACCCTGAGACAATTAGTCACAAGCACATCTACACTAAAGGAGAAACTATAGAATTATTCTTTGGGTAGAAAAAAATTATCTCAATTGGAAATGTAGATAACAGTGAAAACAATGAGATTTAAACATTTGGATAATTCTAAATGAGTATTTACTGCATAAACAGTAATAGTAAAAACTTTTGGTCTTTATAATATGAATAAAAGTACACAACAATAATACATTAGAAGAGATAAAATGTTGTTAAAGTGTTCTAAGAATCTAGTATTTTCTAGGAATAGGGTCAAAGTAGCAATAAATATCAGATTTTGATAAATCACAAAGTTAATAATTATTATAACCTCTAAGAGTCTAATAAAATAATAAATAATTTCCCAGCTAATCAGGGGTCAAAGGTAGAGTGATTGGATTCATCTAGTCATTGGAAATTTGACTAAGCAAGATAAAATTTAATGAAATATATAGTTCTGAAGACATGGCCCCAATTTAGGGAATCAAAATTTGAATAACGGGCATGTATTTAGAGTTCTATCTTTCACTTATGGTTATTTTACCTTTTACTATAATTTTTAAGGAGCCAATTAGAATTTTTTTAAAAAGCCAATTGTTTCCCAAAGGATTTGTTTTAAAATGTTAAATTTTATGTATTTAATTCTTAACCAAAAATAAAATGGATTTTAACTATGTGCAAAATAACTGAGTGTCAAGTAACCAGTTATACAGCCAGCTCATTTATACCGAATTAGGCATTTTCTCAAACAGTCTGCAATTTACGTTAATTAAGTAAAGATTATCTTATGTTATACATTTACATAATGACATAAACGTCTCATTCTCATTTCTGTAAATGTTACTAGTCTCTTAAATTTCACTATTAGCCTCTTAGAGTAATTCCATATAAGGTTGTCATTTTCATTATACTTTTTCTGGCACTGTCATTGAGAGAATATTCAACCTAAAAGTTAAATAAGTATAGGAGTTCCCGTTGTGGCGCAGTGGTTAACGAATCCGACTAGGAACCATGAGGTTGCGGGTTCGGTCCCTGCCCTTGCTCAGTGGGTTAACGATCCGGTGTTGCCGTGAGCTGTGGTGTAGGTTGCAGACGCGGCTCAGATCCCACGTTGCTGTGGCTCTGGCGTAGGCCGGTGGCTACAGCTCCGATTCGACCCCTAGCCTGGGAACCTCCATATGCCGCTGGTGCGGCCCAAGAAATAACAACAACAACAACAACAACAAAGACAAAAAAAAAAAAGTTAAATTAAGTATAAAAAAAAAGACTTATTTTGGAGCAAGGATTGGCAAACTATGGCAAATGGGCCAAAACTGACCTGCTGCCTATTTTTTATATATCCTACAGCTAAGAATCGTTTTTGAAAGTTCCCGTCGTGGCGCAGTGGTTAACGAATCTGACTAGGGACCATGAGGTTGCGGGTTCAATCCCTGGCCTTGCTCAGTGGGTTAACGATTTGGCATTGCTGTGAGCTGCAGTGTTGGTCGCAGACGCGGCTAGGATCCCACATTGCTGTGGCTCTGGTGTAGGCCATCGGCTACAGCTCTGATTCGACCCCTAGTCTGGGAACCTCCATATGCCATGAGAGCAGCCCAAGAAGATGGCAAAAAGACAAAAAAAAAAAAAAAAAAAAAAAGAACCGTTTTTGCATTTTTAAGTGGTTGGAGAAAAAAATCAAAGACCAATATTTCACGGTATATGAAAATTATATGAACTTCAAATATCAGTGTCCATCAATAAAGCTTTATTAGAACATAGCTGTACTTATCTGTTTACATATTATTTATGGCTGCTTTGAGTGTTTTCAACAGAGATTGTAAAGCCTGCAAAGCCTAAAATATTTACTATCTGACCCTTTTAGGAAGAAGTTTGCCAATCCCTGTTTTAGAACATGGGAAAATATGAAGGTCTTCAGAAGATTCTTGAGTTAGTATATCTAATTGAAGTGAGAACTTTATGTTTTGGCTTTGGGTATTTGTAATGTTGACTAAATAAACTTACCTACAGATTATAAAAAAAAAAATCCATATAGGATTCTCTTGGCTTCAACAAGCTGTGTAACATTCTGCATAAACTGCATAAAATGATATGAAAACACAGTGATATACTTATTTTTTAAATATAAATAAGCTCTTATGCTTTACTTTTTTGTATCTTTTTAGTATCTTATGCTTTTATGAAATCTTTTTTTTGTTTTGCTTTTTAGGGCCGCACCCACAGCATATGGAGGTTCCCAGTCTAGGGGTCTAATCAGAGCTACAGCTGCTGGCCTACACTACAGCCACAGCAACACCAGATTCTTAACCCAATGAGCAAGGCCAGGGATCGAACCCACAACCTCATGGTTTCTAGTTGGATTCATTTCCACTGCGCCACAACGGGAACTCCTATGAAATCTTTTTAATGAAATTCTTAATAGCAAAATAGTTATGAAATACGTCAGATTCTTTTTTTACTATAGTATAGGGATTAAACAGTAGCTTCGTTGAATGCGTTGGTTTTGAATCTCTGTCTAGACAATTACATTTCTATGCATAGTTTAAGGCCCCAATCACTGATCAGGACGATCTGGGGAAGAGGGGACATTTTATTGCTTATCTCCATTTTCCACATTCATCCAATAATTATCAACCAGCAAAGACTGAAATTTTAGTTCCATCTTGGCCACTGACCTGCTTTGTCAACTCAATGTACTTCTGTAGTCTTCTTAGTTTTCCTCTTAGTAACCTGTCCTTGTCTGTAATGTGTGTTAGAGTAATTTGATTTCTTGGTGGAAAATAACTTCTGCAAATTCAAAAAGTTTTTGTTATCCTTCATTTGAATACTCATGTCTAAAGTTTTCCATTAAAAAAAGAAATTTCCCTGAGCATATTAAGTGCCTCACCACAAATCTGGCTAAACACAGAGCATGTGCAGAACCCAGCAGCCTCCCTAAACACAGTGAGTCTTTGGTTTTGCCATCTTATTGTTCATTGTTTCCTGAACTTGTTGCCTCTAAGAGGCTGCTTTTCCAGTATTCCCCACTAACATTTGTTTCTGCTGTCATGGCATCTTTTCACCCAACATTTTCTTGTTTATCATGAGTCAGAATAGTATCTGTAATAGTGAACTTAGCTTATCCTACTAGAGACTTCAGGCTCAGCTAAAGCACTGAGGAGATTCTAGAGCAAGATCTAGATGTGAGTTGTTCTGTTATGCTCAAAGATGTAGGTGACTACCACCTGAGCAGTGAAGAGGTGTGGCTCTGTATAGGACCTGAGTTTGCAGGAATAGGAGGTAAACTAAATGTTAAAAATTGATGAATTCAGGGAGTTCCCTCTGTGGTGCAGTGGGTTAATGACCCGGCTTGTCTCCACAGAGGTGTCCGTTTATCCCTGTCCCTGCGCAATGGGTAAGGATCCTGCATTGCCACAGCTGCGGCGTAGATTGCAAATGTGGCTCAGACTCCATCCCTGGCCTGAGAACTTCCATATGCTGCAGGTGCAGCTGAAAAGGCAAGAAAAAAATGATGAATTCAAATAACATCACAAATTAGGAATATATGAAAGTCACTAAAATGTGAATTTTATAGCACTGTCAAAAGAATTTTTAATAGTAAACTGAATTTTTCAGAGTGAAAACAGAGGATTGGAAGATCAGATCAATAAAGTCATAGAAACAGCACTATCAGTGATACAAATAAAGAAAAAAATCAACGTAGGCATTAGGTCTAGGAAAAGCTCAGATTTTATGAGTTTTTATGACATGAGAAAAAAAATCCTGAAAACAGGACTTTAACTTTGATCTAGATATTTAAGGTTCAAAGGTGCCAGGATAAGAAATATTATATGTACAATTATAGGATCAGGCCTGTAAAAGTATTCTAATGAGAATAGAGAGGGAAAGGGAGCTTAAGGAAACAGAAAATGGAATCAACTCATATAAAAAGAAATAAAGATATCAAAAGACTAAAGCACAGAATATTAAGAGAATAAAACACACATAAGTATATGACAGGAAATATGCATTCATCTTAGTGATTTTGCAGTGTTATTGCTGCTGTGGTTTGCAAGATGTTTTGAACAGGGATCAAATCATAGAATTTCACCTTCTATAATGTCTGTCTAAAGAAGAAGGAGTTTGCAAAGTAAGCATGCGTCCTGCAGCATACTACCAAAGATATCATGATTTTTCCAAGTTAGAGTGCTCACAAGATTAAGCCATAGCCTGGAGACGCTTCTGTCAGACGGAAACAAGAGTGATGCTTCCCTGCTGGGATTACTATCCTAATTATCAGAGAGCCATTGTTTCTCTCTGCTCCTGGGCATCAAATATGCTGACACCCCCACCACCACCAACTTCAAATAACCTCCCACCAGTACTGAGAATATTCTCTGGCTCGTGCTAGCCTTCTCTAAAACCAAAGGCACTTGGCTGAATGCCAGTTCTTAGTATTGCGGTCTTTGGCACATTTCCATCAGCACCGAAATTTAACACACACTCACACAACCTTAACACAATTTACAAGTTCAGTTCTCTTTAGCAACCAAAAAGAAAAAAGAGAGAAAGAAAGAACATTTTAGTATTCCTTTTAATGACAACTTTATCTCTTGTCACTAAACTATCTTATAAGAAAAACCTCCTTATATTGGCTTTTTAAGAATGAAAATTCTTTAAGGATAAGTTATCAGAAAAGGACTCATCTTCAGGCAAATTGCATTATTACAAAATAGGAGAGTATAAGCACTACTCTTGGCCAAATTTCCTCAGAAATAGAACTTTATCCTAAAATTCTATCAAATTTCAAATAATTATAATAAATGTAAATGAATGTACATGTATTTCTCTTCCTTGGCTCTGAACAGGACCTACCTCCATTTTCCCCTTTCAAGCAATATTAAACTCCTTGACAAAAAAGAGTTACAATTCTAGATATTTAACCATTGAGAATAGAAATGCTTCCATCACTGCGATATTTGATTAATTTATTTACCACCCACTTTGTTTTTTCTCTTCTAGTACAGCTGTGTTCCCCTCCACACCCAAATATGGCCTGAGTCCTGATCCACAGAGTAAACTAACTTCATTACAATCGTTGTCTGGCCAACTCTTTCCTCCTCCACATGGCTCCACCCTTCTCAGGGATCTTGGGTCACAGCCGAAGCCATGAAGAATGAATAGCAAAGAGAACTAGAAGTCTGGAGCCTCAGATTCTAGGCTAATCAGACTAACTGGCTGTGTTATCTAGTTAAAGTGAGTCGCATCTGTGGGCCTTATAAAGTAACCAGGTTAGACCATCATCTAATATTTCTCCTTCTAAATTCTATAATTTTAAAGCTACTTTCTGTTTCCACTGTTTCTAGAAGGCGGGGGGAGAATCTAAAAGTCTGAAAGACGGTTTTCTGAAAACAGACCATCTAGCATTCATTGTTCAGTGACTGCTTACTGAACACGTACCGTGGTCCAGGCTCTCTGCTGACTAGGCACTGAGTGTTAATTAATTACATTTTTGTTCATTCACAAACTGTTTTTATAGAGGTGAACTTCACATAGCATGAAATAACCATTTTAGAGTGAACAGTTCAGCGTTTAGTATATTCGAGATGTCGTACACCGCCACTACCTCTCCTCCAGAAAGAAACCTCAGACCTATTAAGCTATCTGTCCAAATTGTCTCCTCTCTTTCACTTGTTAACCATGCATCTACTTTCTGTGTCTATGGATTTACCTCTTGTGGTATTTCACATAAATTGAATCACATAATATGCAACCATTTTCATCTCACTTCTTTCACTTGTAATACTTTTGCTGTTTATCCGCATGTAGCATGTATCAGTATTTCACTCATTTGGGGGGCTGAATAATATTTCACTGTATGTATATAGCATGATTTGTTTATTCATTCACCTATTGATGGGCATTTGGGCTGTTACCGTCTTTTTGCTGTTGTGAGGGGTGCTGCTATTTGCTGCACGTGTATATCCATCAAAGTTTTTATTTATTTATTTTGTTTTCAGGGCATATGGAGGTTCACAGGCTAGGGGTCAAATCGGAGCTACAGCTACTGGCCTATGCCACAGCCACAGCAACGCCAGATCCGAGCCGAGTCTATGACCTACACCACAGCTCATGGCAAAGCCAGATCTTTAACCCACTTAGCAAGGCCAGGGATCGAACCCGCAACCTCGTCGTTCCTGGTCAGATTCATTTCCGCTGTGCCATGACGGGAACGCCTCCTAATATCTAGTAAACATGACTCAAATACACAGTTTATGGTCAAGACTCTTATAATACTTTTGGAAGCAATTAACTATCTTCCTGAACTGGATTCAGTCAAAGCCACTACACTGTCATCTAATCTCTGACTTCTCTATTTCTTTGTTCCTGGTTTTACTACTCAATAAGTTGAGAAAATATATAAAGCATCTCTTAGTCCTTGCAGTGTTCCTATAAATGTATGAAACTAAATGCAACAAATATATCTTTATAATCAATGCCACATACAGTCATATAAACAAGAAACCATTAACATTGAAAAAGGACCATGTTTTACAAAATGTTTCCAACTGATCAGTTACTTACTGGGAGAGGGAATAGGAAAGGAAGTGTCAGGCAATATTCAGATCAATTAAGGCAGCAAAGATATACTGTATGTATTTTTCTTCTTTATATCACAAGTTGTGGGAATCATTTCTTTTCTTCACTACATGATAATAATTTAATAAGGACTGGCTTTATTTTTTACTTTCATTTTTTATTTTCTGCCCAGAGGCCAAACTGCAAAAATCGTTTGAACTGCTGGTATAATTTTTAGACATAGCTTAATAAATACTTCATGCCAATTCCTGGTCCTTGATATCCAAGACATCTGTGGTTTTATATCCCAGTTTCTCTCCTTACTAGTCTAAGTGATCCATGCATTGTTTCCACTGATTTATTGGCTCAATGTCAATTTGTAAGAACTACAGTGGTTGGCAAGAACCTTAACACACACACACACAGTGCTCTCTCTCTTTTTGTTATAATTTTTTTATGACCACACCCACAGCATATAAAATTCCCAGGCCAGGAATCAATTTGGAGCCATAGCTGCAACCTATACCACAACTGCAGCAACACTGGATTCCTAACTGGGCAGTGGGAACTCCCAGTGCTTTCTTTCTTATTTTCTCATCAACCTAGATTTTGGCTTCATATGGTTCACAAATTTTGAACTATTTATTTATTTATTTATTTATTTATTTATTTTGTCTTTTTGCGTTTTCTCGAGCCGCTCCCACAGCATATGGAGGTTCCCAGGCTAGGGATCTAATCGGAGCTGTGGCCGCCAGAGCCACAGCAATGCGGGATCCGAGCCTTGTCTGCGACCCACACCACAGCTCACGGCAACGCCGGATCCTTAACCCACTGAGCAAGGCCAGGGATCGAACCTGCAACCTCATGGTTCCTAGTTGGATTTGTTAACCACTGTGCCAAAATGGGAACTCCTGAACTATTTATTTTTAATATCTCACCATAAGCTCTGACTTGGACTAAGTGTAAGCTTAAAAATATAAAGAAATTTTGCAAGCAAAGAGATATTATTGCCTTGGTGAGAAACTAAAATCTTTCTATTTTTCAAAAATAGGAATTACTATTTCTAGTATGGTACATTAACTGCTCTGGACAGTGCTAATTCTTTAGGTCCAATAATAAATGCATGTTTTCTTTGTATACATATAATGCTGCCGCTGCCATTCATCCACTTAGTGGGGAAAAACAGTCAAATGAGTTCTTTGAACTGAGTTTTGGTAAGACTTTAGATTGGATTGACAGAAACTGAATGATCATCTAGGTATTAAATAGAATCTGATTGGAGATATTACTTAAGTTTACAGTAAATTATTGTCATACAGCTTTATGGAATATTTGTGCTCGAGAGATACCATGCATTAAATGTAATTTTTAAATGTTGAATCACCTTAACTATATTAGCAGATTCAATAAATGAAGAAATATCATCTTGACGTCTCGCTTTTTTTTTTTTGCTTTTTAGGGCCGCACTTCGACATATGGAGATTCCCAGGCTAGGGGTCCAATCGGAGCTACAGCTGCCGGCCTGCACCACAGCCACGGCAACGCAGGATCCAAGCCGTGGCTGCAACCTCCACCACAGCTCATGGCAATGCCAGATCCTTAGCCCACTGAGCAAGGCCAGGGATTGGACCAGAAACCTCATGGTTCCTAGTTGGATTTGTTTCCACTGTGCCACAACGGAACTCCTTCATGTCTCTTATAAAGCAAAGAATCAAGAAAAGTAAATTATTTCTTAATTTTAGATCCATCTCACAAAGTTAGATTTTCATACTGGGTTTGTTCCAAAAGCAAGGTTCTAGTATCTTAATAAAACTTCCCATTTACACAGTTTTTTATTTTCCAAACGTTTTCTCTTATTACTGCACAGTTGTACTAGTAATAAGCTCATCTTATACTTTCATTTACACATATGAGTTAGATACCCTTGGGTCTTGCTGCTCTAAGCGTGGTCTGAGAACTAGCATCATCATCAGAGTTCATTAGAAATGCAGAATCACAGGCCCCACACTGTACCTACTGAATTAGAATCTGATTAAGAGATATGGTTTGCCCTGGGTTTTTTTTAATAGAAAGTCTGGGGGAGAGTTCCCATCGTGGCGCAGTGGTTAACACATCGACTAGGAACCATGAGGTTGTGGGTTCGATCCCTAGCCTTGCCCAGTGGGTTAATGATCTGGCGTTGCCTTGAGCTGTGGTGCAGGCCAGTGGCTACAGCTCTGATTGGACCCCTAGCCTGGGAATCTCCATATGCCGCGGAGTAGCCCTAGAAAAGGCAAAAAGACAACAACAACAACAAAAAAATAGTAAATCTGGGGCTAGAACTAATATTTTACTGATGTGGCAGCTCAGAAATCTGTGTCTGACTATCCTGAGTTATAATGAACAAGTAACATGACTGTGAGAGAATGCCGTTCTAGAAAAAAACAATCTGGCATTTCTATTGTATCCATGATACTATTTTGTGATTCTATTGTGTCATCAATTACATCAAACCATAAAACATGCAGGATCCAGGAAACAAGGTGTGGGTGCAGACAGATTTGATGGGTCTCAAGAGGACCATCTGTTTTCTCTGTCAGATTTTCACCATCAATTTTATTAGCAAAGAGAATGCTATAACTAACTTTGCCTTCTTTTACATACAAATAAAAATAACAGGAGTTAACACTAAACTGAGGTTAAAA
Organism: Phacochoerus africanus; assembly: GCF_016906955.1. Taxonomy (NCBI): domain Eukaryota; kingdom Metazoa; phylum Chordata; class Mammalia; order Artiodactyla; family Suidae; genus Phacochoerus; species Phacochoerus africanus. The sequence continues at coordinate 125,473,425 of NC_062546.1, forward strand.
AGGAATAAAATGCACACTAAGTTTTACAAACAGCTCTCATCATACACATTAGCATTTCCCATGAACAGACTAAGGCTTTTTACAAAGACAAAGCTTTCTGTCCTGTTTCTCAATGCCATGAATAAAATATTAATGAGACCCAACTTTCCGAACAAAAATCATCTTCCCCTCTGGCTTACCAAGTGATTTTATGATAAAATCTTATCTTGAGAAAAATTTTTTAAATTACAAATATAAGAGTGGTGGTGTATTAATATGATAATAAATGGTAATTGGGTTTGCTGGGATTTGTCCGATTGTGATAAGAGAGCCCTCCAGAAATAATTCCCAATTCTATGGGTTTGTAAAACTACTTCAGATAGAAGGATGGCAGAGAGGAAAGGTGAAAAGCCAGGGTGTATCTGGGAACGATAATAAACAAGAAAGACATTAAAATTCTGTAGTGCTTTATACTTGCTGGGTCTTTCTTTCTTTTCTTTTCTTTTTCTTTCTTTTTTTTTCTTTTTTTTTTTTTTGCTTTTTGGGGTGCAAATATCGCATGTAGAAATTCCCAGGCTAGGGGTTGAATCCAAGCTGTAGCTGTCAGTCTACACCACAGCCACAGCATTGCAGGATCTGAGCTGCCTCTGGGACCTACACCACAGCTCACAGCAATGCCAGATCCTTAAGCCACTGACACTAGTCGGGTTAACCACTGAGCCATGGAAGGAACTCCCACTGGGTGTTTTCTTAAAAAAAAAAAAAAAGAAAGAAAGAAAGAAAGAAAAAAAACCCATGAAAAATGGTAATGAGATCCCTGGGTTCATAGTGAATATAGGGGAAACAAATAGAGTCAGGAAAAGCCGGAGAGGGCAGATGCTTGAGCTTGGTCAAGGGAGATGCTGCAAACTTGGAACAAACTTGGGAGTCTGCCTAGTAAATCTTCTTGGGATGCCTGCCCAGCTCTCAAGCAACTGTGACCCCAAGTTTACTTTCAGAGACACAAAGGCCAGCCTGGAGGTGCAGTCCTATAAGACTTTCATCTACCTGCTCAAGATGACTCTCTCTTAATTGACTTAGGACCATGAAATTCCCTAAGAGAATATGTTGGTTTTTTTTTTAAAGAGGAATGAATATTTTAAAGTCATTTTAGATCTCTTTTAACTGTTTCCTCCTAGTTTACCCTACAGAAGGGCTTCCTTACAAAGAGGAACTTTAAGTACAGGAATGGATTATAAGGGAGGTTGTGAAATCATCATATCAGACATTTAAAAATCAAATAGGGAGTTCCCGTCGTGGCACAGTGGTTAACGAATCCGACTAGGAACCATGAGGTTGCGGGTTCCGTCCCTGCCCCTGCTCAGTGGGTTAACGATCCGGCGTTGCCGTGAGCTGTGGTGTAGGTTGTAGACGCGGCTCGGATTCCGCGTTGCTGTGGCTCTGGTGTAGGCCAGTGGCTACGGCTCCGATTGGACCCCTAGCCTGGGAACCTCCATATGCCGTGGGAGCCGCCCAAGAAACAGCAAAAAGACAAAAAAATAAAATAAAAATCAAATAGCATCTAAGGCCTTTGGGATGATTAACTAGATACTGTCTAAAGGCAGGATGATGCATGAGAAACTTCTTTATTATCTCAGTTCGGCAGCTCGCAGACATGTGCAAGTCTTGTGTTTAAAATTTGGCGTTAGTGGGATTTCCCTGGTGGCCTAGTGGTTAAGGATTCAGAGTTGTCACTGCTGTGGCTCGGGTTGGATTCCTGGCCCTGGAACTTTCACAAGCCATGGACATAGCCAAAATAAATAAATTAAATAAGGCATTAATGTTGAGTGTCTAAACATTTCAAAATTTCACAAGACTATCTGAGATTTTGTGCTTAAAATAGTAGTTTGGTTTGCAAGACAGTATAAGGATACCTAACAAAATAATAATATTTGCATATTTAAGATGATTCTTAGGTGTTATGCACTACCAGAAATTGGTATTTTCTTTCTTTTTTTTAAAAAAATTATTATAGTTGATTTACAATGTTCTGTCAATTTCTGTTGTAGAGCAAAGTGACCCACCCAAACATATATATACATTCTTTTTCTTATATATTTTTAATTTTATAATGATTTTTATTTTTTCCATTATAGCTGGTTTACAGTGTTCTGTCAATTTTCTACTGTACAGCTAGGTGACCCAGTCACACATACATGTATACATTCTTTTCTCTCACATTATCATGCTCCATCATAAGTGACTAGATATAGTTGCCAGTGTCTTTTCCTTATATTAACTTCTATCATGTTCTTTCACAAGTGATTGGATATAGTTCCCTGTGTTGTACAGCCAGATCTCATTGCTTAACCATTCTAAATATAATAGTTCGCATCTACTAACCCCAAACTCCCAGTCCATCCCACTCTCTCCCCCTCCCCCTTGGCAACCAAAAGTCTGTTCTCTATGTCTGTGATTCCTATTTGGTAGATAGGTTCATTTGTACCATATTTTAGATTCCACCCATATGTGATATCATATGGTATCTGTCTTCCTCTTTCTGACTTACTTCACTTACTATGAAAAGCTCTGGTTGCATCCGTGTTGCTGTAAATGGCATTATTTCATTGTTTTTATGGTTGAGTAGTATTCCAGTGTATATGTACGGTATTTTCTTAATCCATTCATCTGTTGATGGACATTTAGGTAGTTCCCATGTCTTGACAATTGTGAATAGTGCTTCAATGAACATAGGGGGTGCATGCATTTTTTTGAATGAAAGTTTTGTCTGGATATATGCCCAGGGCTGGAAATACTGGACCATATAGTAGTTCTATATTTAGTTTTTCTGAGGAACCTCCATACTGTCCATACTGTTTTCTATAGTGGCTGTTCCAATATACATTCCCACCAACAGTGTAGGAGGGTTCCCTAGAAATCAATATTTTCTTTTGTGTATTTTTAAAAATTCAATTACTCTTTCATGTGCTTCTATGGTGCTTCCTATATTGGGATTATAAATTATATTTATAGGAGTTCCTGTTGTGGCTCAGCAGTAATAAACCCGACTAGTATCCATGAGGACGCAATTTGATCCCTGGCCTCACTCAGTTGTGTTGCCATGGGCTGTGGTATAGGTCGCAGATGCAGCTTGGATCCTATGTTGCTGTGGTTGTGGTGTAGGCTGGCAGCTATAGCTAGCCTGACCCCTAGCCAGGGAACTTCCAACTTTAGGTATAGTCCTAAAAAGACAAAAAAAAATTATATTTATAGTCAAAGTATAAGCAGCATATGATAAATAAAGATGAAGTTTAAGTGAATTATACAGAAATGAGAAAAAAAAAACTTCTCTGTCATTAAGTTCCTTCTTTCCTTTTTGTTTCACATTGTTAGATGCTTTAACTATGGAGGGTGACTCAAGTTAATAAATTACTCTTAAATTACAAAGTATGCAGTTATCAGACTTTGGTCAAGGCTGTTTAACATATTTTATAAATTATCCATTTACAATACTAAATGCAACTTATGGAAAATATTTTTAATGTATTTGGAATGCCTGTCTAGCATTTTAAGAATGTTCTGTAATTCATTCATCCTGATTTTTGTTATACAAAATAAAATGTTAAACCAGGAGTTCCCGTCGTGGCGCAGTGGTTAACGAATCCGACTAGGAATCATGAGGTTGCAGGTTCGGTCCCTGGCCTTGCTCAGTGGGTTGATGATCCGGCGTTGCCGTGAGCTGTGGTGTAGGTTGCAGACGTGGCTCGGATCCAGTGTTGCTGTGGCTCTGGCGTAGGCCGGTGGCTGCAGCTCTGATTGGACCCCTAGCCTGGGAACTTCCATATGCTGCGGGAGCGGCCCAAGAAATAGCAAAAAGGCAAAAAAAAAAAAAAAGTTAAACCACAATATACCATTAGTGATTTATTCCTTTTCATTAAAATTAAGGTGCTTAAATGTTAAAAAAATTTCTCAAAATATCTTACATGTTATATCTCCCTAAACTTTGTAACATGCATTTGATATATTAGCAAAATGGTAGAAAATTTAGTGACTAAAAAATTAAAATAGGAGTTCCCATCGTGGCTTAGTGGTTAACGAATCCGACTAGGAACTATGGGGTTGCGGGTTTGATCCCTGGCCTTGCTCAGTGGGTTAGGGATCTGGCGTTGCCATGAGCTGTGGTGTAGGTTGCAGATTCGGCTCGGATCCCATGTTGCTGTGGCTCTGGCCTAGGCCAGCAGCTACAGCTCAGATTCGACCTCTAGCCTGGGAACCTCCATATGCCATGGGAGCGGCCCAAGAAATGGCAAAAAAAAGACCAAAAAAAAAATTAAAATAGATGAGATGATTCCATTTTTACATAAATAAGTAACTATTGAGAATTCTGTTTGGGAATAATATATAAGCTAATCAATTTATATTTCCATATACAACTATGTAGATATAGGTATATAAAGATTTTTTTAAAAAACCGTCTTAGTTTGCATATGATATTTGTATACTACAGCCCCCAACAGAGAAGAAGAAGCATTATTTTATAATACTGTAGTATGCATTTAATGAAAAAAATTCATGTGTAGAAATGAACTTGTGCAGTTAAAACCCATGTTTTGAGGGTTTGTTTCAAGGGTCAACTATATATGCACAATCTAAATAGATATATAATGTACAATTGTGTCTGTATCCATCCCCCCAAACACTCAGACACACCATACATATGCCAAAGAAAAGGAAAATTAATATGACCATGAATCTTGAACTATACTTTATCATTGCTTCTTTTAAAGTAGCGTCTATTCATTAAGCTTAAAAATAAACAACAAAACTGTTTTATCCAAGGAAGTGATTATTGAGCACAGATCTCTGATAAGTTTGTACAAAATGTGAGAATTCACGTTAGATATAGAAGCATTTATTAGGGACAGTTACCCTTTGGGTATGTCTAGCATTTGATAAAATCATGAAATAATTGCTTTGTATTTCAGAAGAGGCTCCAATTAGTGAATGAGTCAGTTGACTTTCTTGGCCTACATGACATTATCCATTTGCCTGACATATTTCTTGAAGCAATTATTTTACAAATTCAGGTTTTACATTGGTTTAGGGTTTTTTTTCTTTTTTATTTTTTTCTTTTTAGTGCCGCAGCTGAGGCATATGGAGGTTCCCAGGTTAGGGGTCAAATTGGAGCTACAGCTGCCAGCCTACACCACAGCCACAGCAATGCTGGATCCGAGCCATGTCTGCAAACTACACTACAGCTCACAGCGATGCCAGATCCTTAACCCACTGAGCAGGGCCAAGGATCGAACCCACAACCTCATGGTTCCTAGATGGATTCATTTCCGGTGCGCCACAATGGGAACTCCTTATGTTGGTTTAGGTTTTTATAAAATATCTTTTTAACCATAAAATCAAAGGGAGGTTTTAGCACATGACGATTTAAAAAAAAAAAATGAGATACATAAAAAAAAATCTATAATTCCACCATTTGTTTCACTTCCTCCCTCTCCTCCTGCTCCCACTGTTCATTAGTACTCCAAGAAGAGCCTACTGTTTACACTTTGATGCTACAAATTCTTTTCAATTTTCCCTTTCATACACTATATCAATCAATCTGTCTACACAGGTTTTACAAAAATAGATCAGGCTAGCCGTACTTATCAGAACAAGGGCCTAAATCTGAAAAGACTTGGAATGAAAGGCTTGGGCAAATATACCCTAAACCAAGGACCACTAAAGACTATTTTATAGAGTTGGACCTAGATGTTTGTAACTGACCCTCATAGGCCCTCACTATCCCAATAAGGTGGTAATCTTTTTTTTGTCCCCCTAGGTGTTTTGGGTTTTTGTTTTTTTTTAATTTGTTTTGTTTTGGTTTTTTGTTGGTTTTTTTGGGGGGGCGGGGATTTTTAGGGCTGTACCCGAGGCATATGGAGGTTCCCAGGCTAGGGGGCAAATCAGAGCTATAGCCACTGGCCTACACCATAGCCACAACAACTCAGGATCTGAGCTGCAGCTGTGACCTACACCACAGCTCACGGCAACGCCGGATCCTTAACCCACTGAGTGAGGCCAGGGGTTGAATCTGCGTCCTCATGGATACTAGTCAGATTCATTTCCACTGAGCCACAGTGGGAACTCCAAGGTGGTATTCTTGCAAAGAAACAGGACATTGTCTTTTAAGAAGGGCCCTGGGAGACCAGGGGAAGGGCTTAGCTCCATAGCCCATAAATTCAAGGCCCTGAGGCTATGGTTGCCCATTTACGGCAATGAGGAATTATGAGCAGGGATGCAAGATTCTGGACACCAAAATCCTGGGTGCGGCAGTAGTCACAGAGTCTCTAGAGCCCTAACCCAGTCATGGACTTAATACTAAGTCCTGTCAGACTGAGGGCAGGGGAAGGAGTGAGAGGGCAGGATATTTGAATTAGCCTAAGGACTGAGACAAAGCTGAAAGAAATTATGAATTGAGTTACAAAAGCTGGGGAAGAGGACAGATGAAGGTGAGGTGGGGTCTAGCAGTGGCAAAGCCCAGGGATTCTGCATGGTCTGTCTATCGAAGCTGAATTACTTAGATGTTCACCTCCACCTTCATTATGTACCATATCAATTAATTTTACAATTAGTTTCAGAAGGTTTGGGGATTAAGTTGTTTCCTGTGCTAACATATGGATGGGAAGAAATGATTTCTTTAGGAACATTATGTCCTAAAATGCTGAAATGTGAAGAAGCACTGACGCTTAGTCCATGCGTTTCCCCTTTGGGAAGGATTTCCCTCTACATTTTCTAGTGCAGTGTCCAGGCTGGTTTTCAATGCTTCATTTGCTATGGATTTCTTTTTCTTAGCAGTATGTACCTCACTCTTAAGTGTCTCACTGCCAGGAAGTCAAATAGGTTCCCTCCATTTTCCCATTTTGTTTCACCTCCTTATTTGTAACTTGTGATAGTAAATAATTCCTTTCCCAGTATGGCACTTCGAAATAAGCACCACTGTGTTTTCACAAAGCTCTTTAAGACTTTCTATTGCATTCCAATCCAACATTTTACCTACAGGGTCTCCTGGTTTCAAGTACAACCATCGATTTGAGTCAGCACAATGCACTTGAGTGCTCATTGCCTGTTCCACCTAGATGAATATTTGTAAGTGTAGCACCTTTAAAATAGGATAGAAATCCCTTTGGGTATCTCTGGGGTTATTGGTGCTAGAAATAAGGAAGAGAAAAAAATCTGTATTTCATGAGATTGTTCCAGTGAATTTTGAACCTTTAAAAAATTCTAGCTACAAAAACAACAAATCTTAACCACGATAAATCACCAATGGTTTCATTGTCCTGCTTTTATTCATAAAGACAAATATAATTTTCCTAGCCTATCTTCTATTTAAATGAAGCCAGTATAATATTTAGGGTATTTTGGTAGCAACTAGGATATTTCACCTGTAACAGCTAATTTTTCAAGAAAGAATTAAGAGATGGTATCTTCCTATGGGAAAAAAGAATCACGTTCCTGAAAAAGATAACTCACTGTCAAGCCACAAATGCTAGCCGACTGCTGAACAGAAGCTTGCCGCTGTCCAGGCAATTTAGTTGGCAACCCTAACACTACCTGCTGTGTGTGTGTGTGTGTGTGTGTGTGTGTGTGTGTGTGTGTGTGTGTGTCCAGATGGCCAAAATGCCAAGCAAATCCTTGAATCGCAGGTGGTGCTGAGATGCTAATTCTGCATGGGAGATTGTGGGTGGGCACCCACCCGCCGCAGCAGGTAGGCTCTCCTGGCAAGCCACAGAATATTGCCATCCATATGTGGGTGGTGATTGATGATGCTGACACAGGGGAGTCCCAGCCATGGAACCAGGCAGCTGAGTGAAAGGGCATTTTCTTTCCCTGAATACCTGATCTGAGATGTTTCTCAAGGTATTGTTTGAGGACCACCTGAATTGGGATCATGTGAGTACCTAATAAAACTCTTCAGTGGATCCCATCCCTGGCTTATTCAAAATAAACATCTAGAGACAGAATTCAGGAGTCTAAACTTTAAAAAAAAAAATGCATTTAAAATAAGCTCTCTGGATGATTTTTTATGAGCACTAAATTTGAGAACCATTGATTCAATATTAGTGAGAAGATACTTAACATATGCAAAAACATTGCTTTATGGACTTAAAGAGAGCACAAAGGCCCATCTGTCCACTGGCACAGCTACATGCTGGCAGTAACCAAATGGCTAACCATGCAGCTTTCTCTGACCCCTGGGGGTCTTTCCCAAACAGTGAGTTCCCTCAATATTCACATATGTACAATGCAACTTATGGCAACCATGCAATTGTGATTTTCCAGGACAATTCCGATTTCATACTATTTCATCCTTTTCAGTAAAGCAGAGTCTATCTAAAGGAATTAAAATCTTTTAGAATTCTATAGCAAAAAAAGTATTTTGATATAAAATCACCTATTTAAAAAAAAAAACCCTCATTTTCTTTTTCCACATCAATCAAACAGCACCAAGAACACTCTATATGCATTCTCCTCTAGATTGGGGCGATGCACAGAGAGAGGAATTAGTGAAATTGCCAGCTTTAAGCTTTTAAGAAGTCTTAACAATTTCATAAGAGAGGCAATAGTCTGAAATTAAAGCACTTTTGAGTTGCATGAAGCAGAATCCAGATAGAAGTATTGTCTTTGTGGATTGTTTTTAACTCTAAAAACTTGATTTTGAAGATCGCGAGCCAGGTTTGAGAGAGAATATTCTATGTGAAAAAGCAGAGTGGTGAAAATGGAGCCATGACGTCAAGATTAATCTCTTCACAGATAGAACACGAAGTACATTTCTTACCTGCTGGAGTGAGAAATAAGCTGAGTGAACACAACTAAATTTGCCATGGATTATCCTTGAGAAAGGGCCTAAGGCCCTGGGCCACACTCTGAAGGGTGTAGTAGGGGTGGTTTGCTGCAGAGAGAAACTCTGAATAAACTGGGCAAGAATTGGGTCTTGGAGCAGAAGGACTGCTATTACATGTCTTCTTGGGATATTGCTTGGGAGTTTGCAAAGCTCACAGCAAAGCCCTCTGTGCCACGTGAATGGTAGAATGACTGTCTATGTGGAGGGGTCTGAGGGTGGTCAGCTGACTTGGAGAAGCTTAGTATTGGATGGAGGATACAGAATGACTTGCTGGACCCAAAAGCCAGGCAAAAAGGGTTACCAGAACCCTCAGCCGCTGAAGACAATGAACAGAGTATGAAATGAACAACTCCTGGAAGGTCCACAAAGGCAAGCACATCCCCTTTCTCCGTGCCGGGATGTTACATATGTGATATGGAAATGGGGTGAAAAAAAATCTCAAGTTTACCTGAGGGTTTTCACACAAAAGACATGAAGTTTTAAACTGGAAGTCACTGTGTCATGAGGTCAGTGAAACATCAATCTCCATACACCTTCATGAGACTTCATATGAACAAATTCGCAAGTTAATAAAAGAATATTTTTTATACAATATGTTCTAACCAATGGTCATCGTATTGATACTAGCCTGTTCTACCTTTTATTTTCCTAGAACTGTTCTCCAGATATTTTAGGCTATGTAACTTTCAGCTCTCCAGTGGACTTAAGAATAACATGTCCCTTATTCTCTCTCATACCTTCTGCATCTCTGAAATGGGAAGGGACAGAATGAATGAAGGAATGGTACTCAGATTTGTATGGAGTCCCAATTTCAATAAATTAGGTGTTGAGGAGGCAAGCTAATCAATAACCAAGAGGAAAAATATGCCTGGGATTTTTTTTTCCCTTAAAAACTTAGGAGGCCCTTAAACATGAGTATTTATACAATGTATTAGGGTACCTGAACTGAAACAAATCTCATTAAAACAACAAGCTGTTAAAAGTGTCTCTTGTCTCCGTTTTTCTTACTCTGGGTGCCAGAATCTTGAAAATGACAGTCAGCTCAAGAATACAAATCGACATTTTGATCTGGAGGATTCTTTACATCAGAAATAAAAAGATTAGCATTAGTAGAAAGTGGTTGAATACCCACCAGGGGAAAAATTATATACATTTTGCAATAGAGTATGTTTTCTTTTTTGTTGTTCATGTCAGTTCGTTGACATATTGGTGCTATACTTTGAGGCAGAGACTACTGTATAATAACCAAATGACCTGGGCCCTTAGCTAGACTACTAACTGTCTTGCAGGTAGGTTTGGCCGTGTGTCTGATTTCTAGCTAATAGAATGTGATTGGAAGTGATGTAGGCCCTTCGGAGCCTATTCCTAGAAGACTCCCTCATGTGATAACATTCAGTAAACTTTCCTTGTCTGGCTTAATCTAATGAATACGGTGGCCTTGAGGGTCACGTGTTGAAAATGGCAGAATGACAAAGTGGAACAAGTCTGGGTCTCTGAATCACCACTTGCTTGGAGAAGAGTTGCCCACCAACAAGAAGAACCCATTTTGAACATTGAGTGAGTAAGACATAAACTATCACATTAATTCACTGAAATTTCAGGGATTTCTTATTTCAATTACATTAACTAATGTACTTTATTTACAATTTCATATAACAGTTCACAAATATTATACAGAAAGTCTATGATATAAACTTGCATTTTCTTCCTCAATAAGAAATTTGTGGAGTTCCCATCGTGGCATGGTGGAAACGAATCTGACTAGGAACCATGAGGTTGCGGGGTTCGATCCCTGGCCTCACTCAGTGAGTTAAGGATCTGGCGTTGCTGTGAGCTGGGGTGTAGGTCGAAGATGTGGCTTGGATGTGGTGTTGCTATGGCTCTGGCATAGGCCAGTGGCTACAGCTCCAATTGAACCCCTAGCCTGGGAACCTCCATATGCCATGGGAGCGGCCCAAGAAATGGCAAAAAAAAGACCAAAAAAAAAAATTAAAATAGATGAGATGATTCCATTTTTACATAAATAAGTAACTATTGAGAATTCTCAGGTGTGGCCTGAGAAAAACAAAAAGACAAAAACAAAAACAAAAATAAATAAAAGAAAAAGAAAGAAAGAAATTGGTGAAAGCACTTAGATAAATAGGCTCTGATGTTATTCAAGAAAAATATACAAAACAACTGAAATCATTAGAGTGTAATATAATTGCTACTTTATATTAAGAACCTACTATATTCTAGGCATGATAATAAGCATGTTTGCAGTTATCCTCTCTTTTAATACTCATTTATGGTTTTACATTTCAGTACTAAGGTTATAAACTCAGGGAGACGAAGTCAGTATACCAAGATCATACTGCTGGTAAGTGACAGTCACACGATTCACACCCAGACTTGTGATTCCAAACCTCAAGCTCTTGACTCAATGGTATGCCTTGCATCTTCCTTTTGCTTATTTTCTATTCTGGCGTGGTCTGTGATAACTTTTTTTTTTAATTAAAATATGATTGATTTACATTTTTGTGCCAATTTCTGCTGCACAGCATAGTGGCCCAGTCATACATATATATACATTCTTTTTCTCAAACTATCTTCCATCATGTTCTATCCCAAGATATTGTACATAGTTCCCTGTGCTGTACACTAGGACCCCATTGCTCACCCATTCTAAATGTAATAAGTTTGTATCTATCAAACCCAAACTCCCTCCCCCCGCCTTGATAACCACAATCTGTTCTCTACTCTGAGTCTTTCTACCTGTTTTTTTTTTCTCGTTTGTTTGGTTTTTTTTTAAGCTTTTTAGGGCTGCACCTGCAGCATACAAAAATTCCCAGGCTGGAGGTTGAATTGGAGCTGCAGCTGCCAGCCACAGCCACAGCCACAGCAATATGAGGTCTGAGCCATGTCTTCTACCTACACTACACCTCATTGCAACGCTGGATCCTTAACTCACTGAACAAGGCCAGAGGTTGAACCTACATCCTCATGGATACTGGTCGGGTTGTTTACTGCTGAGTCGCAACAGGAACTCCTGGGTATTCTTTTTTAATGTAATTTTTATTTTATATTAGAGGATACTTTATTTATAATGTTGTGTTATTTTCAGGTGTACAGTAAAGTGATTCAGTTATACATATACATATATCCATTCTTTTTTGTTTTTTTCATATAGGTTATTATGGAATATTTTTTAATTTAATTTTTCTTTAAAGTATAGTTGATTTACAATGTTATGCCAATTTCTGCTCTATAGTAAAGTGACTCGGTTAAACACATATATACATTATTTTTTGTATTCTTTTCCATGGTCTATCCCAGGCCATGAACTACTGGATATAGTTCCCTGTGCTGTACAGTAGGACCTTGTTTTTTACCCATTCTAAATGTAATAGATTGCATCTACTAACCCTAAACTCCCAGTCCACCCCTCTCCCTCCCTCCTCCCCCTTGGCAACCACAAGTCTGTTCTTTTAGTCTGTGAGTCTGTTTTTCTTTTTTAGACAGATTCATTTGTGCTGTATTTTAGATTCTGTATATACGTGATATCATATGGTATTTGTCTTTCTCTTTCTGATTTATTTCACTTAGTATGATAATCTCTAGTTGCATTCATGTTGCTGTGAGTGGCATTATTTCATTCTTTTTTATGACTGAGCAATATTCCATTGTATTCTTAATCCATTCATCTGTTGGTAGACAGTTAGACTGGTTCCATATCTTGGCTATTGTGAAGAGTGAGATTTTGCACAGCAAAGGAAATCATTAAAAAATGAAAAGACAATCTATGGAATGGGAGAAAGTATTTGTAACAATCTAGCCAACAAGGAGTTAATCTTCAAAATATAGAAACAACTCCTATAACTCAACAACAAAAAAGTAAACAACCCAATCAATAATGGGCAGAAGACCTAAATAGACATTTCTCCAAAGAAGACATATAGATGGCTAGTAGACACATGAAAAGATGCTCAACATCACTGAATATTAGAGAAATGCAAATCAAAACTATAATGAGGTTCCACCTCAAACCAGTCAGAATGGCCATTATTAAAAACCTACAAATGACAAATGCTAGAGAGAATGTGGAGAAAAGGGAACCCTCCTACAGTTTTGGTGAGAATATAAGTTGGTGCAACCACTATGGAAAACATTATGAGGTTTCCTCAGAAAACTAAATATAGAATTACCATATGATCCAGAAATCCCACTCTGGGAAATATATCCAGTCAAAACTACAATTCAAAAAGATAAATGTGATAGGTTATTCTTTTCTTATGTCAGAGTCTTACTGCTTTTTTACAGTGATTTTTTTTTTAATTTTCCACCTACATTTGTGCCAAATTCTTTTTTTTCTTTTTATTTGTATTGGATTTTCCTGCAAATACCTTCCACAAGTCACATACTTTCCCAGGAATTTCTCCAGTTGCTGGTCCATAATGAGAGTCCTTTGTTTTCTGATGGGAAGTGTGGGTTTTTTGGTTTGTTTGTTTTTGCTCCTTTTGGTGGGAAGAGTAAGTAACCTCATGATTGGTATCCAAACTGAAAGTGGATCCCTTCATTGGGTAAAACATAGATGCCACTTTGTTACAATCATATCTGGCTATAGCAGCTCAGGAATATGACTGAAAACAATTTCATACTTTGTGTTGTAAAGGCTGTTCCAATTATCTGCTGCTATAAATGACCACCCAAACAGTCAAAGGTTTTTGTTTTGTTTTGTTTTATGGTGCAATCAATTGTTTTTAAACTTACTCTTATCTCTCCTAATTCTGTGGATTCACTGGACTTAGTGGGGTCATTCTAATTTGGGGTCTCTGTAGAGTTGAAGTTAGGTGTTGTCTGGGGCTGGAGTTTTCTGAGAACTCAACTGGATCCAAGGGAGTTTATTTCTTCATATCTGGTGCCTGGACTGAGACGGCTGGAATAGCTCAGGGCTTCCTGGGACTATCAATCCACATGGCCCCTCCATGTGGCTAGCTGGAGTTTTATGAAAATTTGAAAGTCTTAGGGAAATCTGAGGTCTTACATGATAACAATCTTCCCCTAGAGTGAACATTCCAAGAGACCAGGGTGGAAGTCGCAGGGTTCTTCTGACCTAGCCTTGAAAGCCTTACGGCATCACTTTCCCTGCATTCTGCTGATTCTGTGATAACCAATAGAATCAAGAGAAGGAAGTACACACAGGCATGAGTACTGGGAGGCATGGTTCATTGAAAGACCCCTGATTTACATGGGATGGTCTTTCCATCAGCACCTATATTGGGGGTTTTTGATTGGGGTCCTGAAAGGGTAGTTCAGTTCCCTCAAAATCTTACAGATCCTTCCATCACTGTATTTTGGTCAAGTTCCTCCAGGTCAAAGGAATTCGGGTGGTGTCATTCAGAGACACACTCAGAATTATTTCTATTCCTCGCCGCGAGTCAGCGGCTTTCTGTTTCCTGGGATTTCTCTATTGGTTCCATATTCCCTTCACTGTGTAACCCAACAGCCCTTTGATCAGAGGTGCTATGTGATGGGATTACTGGGGGTGAGGGAGACAGCAAATGCACAACTTTCATGATCTCAACTCACCATTCTGCAATGTTGGGCTTTTTAGGGGTCAAAACTAAGGCTAAGTTCAAACTATGTAAGAGTGAAGGCACAGAGAGGAGCAGATGAAAATTAAAATGTCAGATTTATAGCTAGAAGTCAGTTTTATTACTGATTTGCGCTCTGCTTTAAATCTGTAGCCAAAGGGATTGCTAACGATCCCACACCCACCTTTCCCATAGGTTAAACTTTCCCCCTGCCGAAACCTGCCGCTAAGTTATCATATCACAGAGAAAAAACCCAGAATGCCAAAGTCATATGGCCAGGCTGGCGCCTCAAAAAACCCCAGGGCAGCCAAAAGTTACCCATAAGGCTAGTCATTTCTCTCAGAAGGTAAAGTGAGGAGGTGGAGAGAGGCTGAAAAGTCTTTTCTTCCACTCATCTCTTTACAGGAAACATGAGAACGGGGTGGGGAGGGTGAGGGTGGGGGGAGGAGGGGTGCTTTTCCTTACTGTGTACTTGGCTACCGCCCCTCCCCCAGGGATGCTGAGAAGGAAGCGCAGAGCACTCGGAAATTCCCAGCATTCACACCTCTCTCTGTAAGGAGGGCTGTTGGTGGCCTGCAGCAGCACGCCAGACTTCCTGAATTAGACATGTATATAAGCACCCCACCTACCTCTGAACTGTTTTTATACTGCTTCAAAAATACCATTGTAATGACCAAACTAAACCACATCTACAGAAGTGAGGTAGGAAGATAAGGATACATACAACTTGGAATTTAGGTTTATGATCCAGATCCTGATTATACTCTTCAATTACGACCTGGTAATTCCAGTTTTTTCCTGGGGTGGCTTATTTGAAGAACTATTTGTCATTGTCTGGTACAAATGAAGCAGGAATAAATACCACATGTTTTATATGTAGGTATATATATATATATATACACACACACACATATGCACACACGTGTGTGTGCAAATATGGGTGTAAATTGCCAGTTCATGGGAGAATATACATGTAAATGTGAGGTCTGTGCTTTTCCAACATAAATATTTCATTGTTTCTTTCTTTCTTTCTTTCTTTTTTTTTTGTCTTTTCGTCATTTCTTGAGCCGTTCCCTTGGCATATGGAGGTTCCCAGGTTAGGGGTCCAATTGGAGCTGTAGCCACCAGCCTACACCAGAGCCACAGCAACACAGGATCCAAGCCACATCTGCAACCCACACCACAGCTCACGGCAATGCCAGATCCTTAACCCACTGAGCAAGGCCAGGGATTGAACCCGCAACCCCATGGTTCCTAGTTGGATTCGTTAACCACTGAGCAACGACAGAAACTCCAATATTTCATTGTTTCTTATTAGGAGTTTTGAAACTGGAGGTTTGGACCCTTGTGTGTTGCCATTGATCTCCCTCTCATTGTTTAATTTGTGCATTAAACATGTATGTGTGCTTTGTTATTTGATAATTGTCACATTTACATAATATATGTGCTAAATAGACAAAGAGCTTATTTTCCTTTTAAATTAAAATTTCAAAAATATGAATCCATCTTTAGAAGCAAGAGCACTGATCAAAGGATGCAGTGATACTAACATCAGGTGATGAAAGACTGCTGTGACTCTGATGAGAAGTGGATTCTGGTGGTGGGCATGGGGAACCATGTGATGAGCTTTACAGGTTACAACTCCACCACAACGCTGCCTGACAAGCAGCCAGCCTCTACTCTGGGTCTCCAGTAGTTACCCAATATCCCAGGAATGTTGTGCACATCAGTTTCTAAGAAAATTTTTTAAGATAATGTAAGTAGATAAGGAGCAAAATGTTATGTTTAATAAATACTTACATAGCACTTATCAAGCATAGTTCTAGGTTCTTGACAGACATTAGCTCATCCAGTCCTCAGAGCAAACCTTTCAAGTGAGAAACTCCTATTAGCCGTGTGCTCCCTCTTGCCTGAGCACATGAACTCAATAGTGTTCCTTTTTTTTTTTTGGCTTTTTAAGCCGAACCTACAGCATATGGAAGTTCCCAGCCTAGGAGTCGAATCTGAGCTGCAGCCACAGCAACTTGGGATCCAAGCCGCATCTGCGACCTACACCACAGCTCATGGCAATGTGGGATCCTCAACCCCCTGAGCAAGGCCAGGGGTAAAAGCTGCATCCTCATGGATACTAGTTGGGCTCATTATCACTGAGCCACAGCAGGAACTTGCGCCCAGTAGTGCTCTAATCCTAGCCATCCTACTGTTCACCTAATAAGCAAATTACTTCATCTTGCTGGGGTTTAAATTCACCTTCTTTAAAAAATGATTGATCTGGAGTTCCCGTCGTGGCGCAGCGGTTAATGAATCCGACTAGGAACCATGAGGTTGCAGGTTCGGTCCCTGCCCTTGCTCAGTGGGTTAACGATCCGGCGTTGCCGTGAGCTGTGGTGTAGGTCGCAGATGTGGCTCGGATCCCGCGTTGCTGTGGCTCTGGCGTAGGCCAGTGGCTACAGCTCCGATTGGACCCCTAGCCTGGGAACCTCCATGTGCCGTGGGAGCGGCCCAAGAAATGGCAAAAAAAAGACCAAAAAAAAAAAAAAAGATTCATCTATAACTATTCTTTATGAAACATACCTTAGTGGTAGGGTAAGAACAAATGGAATGAACTATGATCTTCTCAAATGATTACCCTGATTCAATAGACTTCTAAATGTCCGCAAGTCTTTTGAGTATTTTAAGGCAAGTTTATTGGAGTCCACTATGACCGAACAGTTAAGTATTGAGTGTTGGATTTCCCTCTTTGCTCAGTGGTTAATAAGTCTGACTAGGATCCATGAGGTTGCAGGTTCGATCCCGGCCTCGCTCAGTGGGTAAAGAATCCGCATTGCCGTGAGCTGTAGTGTAGGTCACAGATGAGGCTCAGATCCCACATTGCTGTGGCTGTGGTATAAGCTGGCAGCTGTAGCTCCAATTCAACCCCTAGCCTGGGAACTTCCATACGTCATGAGTGTGGCCCTAAAAAGCAAAAAAAAAAAAAAAGGGATTGAGTATCGTCACTGCTGTGGCTCAAGCTCAAACCCAATCCCTGGCCCAGGAACTTCTGAAGCTGGATGCAGCAAAACAAACAAACAAACAAACAAACAAAAAACAAAGGTAACCTTATCAATTGTAGAGTATTTGTCAACAAATGTCTGGCTTTGTTGTGCTATTCTAATTGTAGCAAATAAGATTTGAGGCAAATTGATCGATGTCACAGGAAAGGGCTTAAATGGAGAAAGTTTCCAAACTTGAAGCTTTAACTCCCCCAGGTTGTTATTTCACTTTGTGAGTTGCTTTCCCTGTGTTCTATCAGATTCCTTCTTCATAGTCTAGCTCCTGAAATGAATCCATCTACTCAGTTGTGTTCCCGTGTCCAGACCTTACACTCTGGCCACCATTATAAACACTAATTGGTAGGCTCTGCGGAGAGGCTGAGGGCTGAATGAGCACCAGGAACAAAAGTAGGTCCTCTCCTTAGAACTGTATGAATGAAAAGGGTGGGAAAGGTCAGCTTGCTGCTGCCTGCCCTGAATCCGCTGTGCAAGAAAGGACTTCGTCTGGCATACCTCCCAGCCAACACAATTTAAAAGAAATCCCATGAGGCAAAATTGTCTCGTTTCATTTTATCAGATCATATAGACCCTGTTATAAAGAAAAACACAAAAAAGAAACCAATCTCTTCCATACCCTCTGGGCCGAAATGAGATTATGTTTAGGCAATGACTTTACGTACTATGAACTTTGCCTGTGGAGCCCTGGTCCTGAGACTTTGCTCTGCTTGGAGCTTCCATTACTGTTGAAGTAGCCAGCGACTTACTCCAGGATCCTAGGGGGGGTCTTGTGGTCATGATTGTAGGGTATTCTGTACCCATAGTGCCAAAGGACAGGAAGGGCAACAGCAGGAGGACTCTCCAGATTCAAATAATCAGAGGAGGGACTCTTGGCAGCTGCAATGGGAAAAACATCACACACAACTTTTCTTTTATTGTGGCAGTGAAATTGTTAGATGGATAGATTTTTATTGGAGCACAGAGATGGGAGAAATTTCTCTAGAGATATCTGCTTGCATTTTTGGGTAATAGGAATGCATGATGTGAATTTAGGCAGAAGTAGAAAAGTAAATGCCTAATGGATTCCAAGACTATGCCTTTAGTTGATCATGACTACCTTCAAAACTTGGAAAATCTGGAGCTCCCACTGTGGCACAATGGGATGGGCAGTGTCTTGGGGGCGCTGATCCCCCGCCCAGCCCAGTGGGTTAAGGATCTGGCGTTGCCTCAGCTGTGGCTTAGTTTGCAGCTGTGGCTCAGATTTGATCCCTGGCCCAGGAGTTCTATGTCCCTCGGGGCGGCCCAAACAAACAAACAAATCTGGATACTCTTATTTCTGAAGAATTTTAGGTGAAAACCACAAATGGTTTTTCCCTCTGCCTAGAATAGATACATGTGTAAGAAGTTGGATAGGAGTTCCCATTGTGGCTCAGTGGTTAACAAACCCCATTAGGATCCATGAGTATGCAGGTTCAATCCCTGGCCTCACTCAGTGGGTTAAAGATCCAGCATTGCCATGAGCTCTGGTGTAGGCTGTGGACTCAGCTTGGATCTTGCCTTGCTGTGGTTGTGATGTGGGCTGGCAGCTGCAGCTCTGATTTGACCCCTAGCCTGGGAACTTACATATGCTGCAGGTGCAAACCTAAAAAGCAAAAAAAGAAAAAAGAAAGAAGTTGAATAATATGCAGCTCATGGACAATGGTTTAAGACAGTCCAAATGCTTTCATAAAATGACCTGATCAAATGAGAAATTGAGTACAAGGTCATTCAACTCAATTATGATGTTCAAGTGCACAGAAAACACTTTAAAGACACACCTCATATCGATGAGTAAAAACTATCCAGTATGTGAGTGTTTTATTTATTTATTTATTTATTTATTTATTTATTTATTTATTTATTTATGCCTGTTTGTCCTTTTAGGGCTGTGTCCGAAGCATATGGAGGTTCCCAGGCTGTGGCCCAACAGGAGCTGTAGCCACTGGCCTATGCCACAGCCATAGCAACTCAGGATCCGAGCCACATCTGCGACCCACACCACAGCTCACGGCAATGCTGGATCTTTAACCCACCGAGCGAGGCCAGGGATTGAACCCAAGTCTTCATGGATGCCAGTTGGATTTGTTGACCTCTGAGACCCAACGGGAACTCCTGTTGTTTTTTTTCAATCAAGCTCATCAAAGACTTGCCACAGACAAACGTACTTTGAAGGCCGTTTAGGTGTTGAAGCAAACTTGAATAACTTCATAAACCCAGTGAACATTTATGACCACTTTTTGATAATAAAAATAGAACTCTTCAGGGTTATTGATATAGACTCAGAATTGCCAATTTTTTTTTTTAACCTAGACTCCCATTTTCTAAACCTAGATTCTCCTTTTTCTTTGTATTTGATTTGACTGGTCTTTCTTAATGCTTGGATGAGTTTATCAGTCCCTTCCCCTTACAGATTTCCTCCATCCTTACAACCATGGAGAAACTCAAGAAAGAGTTGTGCCTTGGTTTTTAGCTTTAATGCCCTTATGTGTTGACTCACTTCTATAGTGAAACATACAAGGACTCAGGCAAACTAAGATCTGTGTGAATATTACAACTTTAGGATTCTTTTTCTTTCCTCTTTTTTGGACACTCTGTGGCATATGGAGTTCCTAGGCCAGGGATCAGATCCAAATTTTGGTTGCAACCTATGCTGCAGCTGCAACAAAGCCAGGCTAGTGATCAAACCTGTATCCCAGCACTGCAGAAGTGTCACAGATACCAGTGTGTCACCGCAGAGATTCCTGGGATTCTTCTAAAATGTGTTTTATTTTTGTACCATGTTATACAGAAATCATTACGGTAGATATTTTAATTGACCTGTATGAATGTATGTAAATTGTGACATATTTACAATACAAGGAATACACTTTTTTACTTTAGCTGGTCCTTTAGTTTATGGGTAAAATTTTTACATAAAAACAGCACAATGCCATTTTCTGGAAATGTTTGCAGCTAAGCAGCTAGACCAATGCATTTTTCCTTCAAAACTACCTTTTTATATAAGAGTTTCATAGCATATCATAGACATTTCCAGGACCTTTGTTCAGCAAACTGACATTAGAACCCTAATAAATTAATTTAATGAAAAAGGAGACGTGCTTCTAAAGCATATATGTGGTGAGACTAATGTCCTGAGGAATTGTTGATTGTAGCAGATGTGCTTCACCTGTCAAAATGATAAAATCTAGAAAGCTTTTACTTCTCCTGAAGATCACAACAATTTGGCTTTCAGACATATCATGGAGAGCCATATTCACCAAAGGCCCAAAAATGAATGTTAACCCCATAAGTACTGGTACCTCATTTAAAATTTTTCTTTTATTTTTTAATTAAAGTATGGTTGGTTTACAATGTTGTGCTGATTTCTGCTGTACAGAAAAGTAACCCAGTCATACATATATATACATTCCCTTTCTTATATTATCTTCCATCATGGTCTATCCCAAGAGACTGGATATGGTTTCCTATGCTATAGAGTAGGACCTCATTGCTTATCCATTCTAAGTGTAATCTACTAATTCCCAATTCCAGTCTATCCCACTGCCTCTCCCCTCCCCCTTGGAAACCACAAGTCTATTCTCTATGTCTGTGAGTCCTATTAATATATAAATTCATTTGTACTGTATTTTAGATCCCACATATAAGTGATATCATATGGTATTTGTCTTTCTCTTTCTGACCTACTTCACGTATGAGAATCCCCAATTGCATCCATGTTGCTGCAAATGGCATTATTTCATTCTTTTTTATGGCTGAGTAGTGTTCCATTGTGTGTATATACCACATCTTAATCTATTCTTCAGCTGATGGACATTTAGGCTGTTTCTGTTTTATAAATAAGTTATTTTGTATCATTTTATTTGATTCCATATATAAGAGATATCATACGATGGTTGTATTTCTATGTCTGACTTACTTCACTTAGTATGGTATTCTCTAAGTCCATCCATGTTCTTCAAATGACATTCTTTTTTATGGTTGAGTAATATTTCATTGTATGTAAATACCACATCTTCTTTATCCAGTCATCTATTGATGGACATTTAGGTTGCTTCCATGTCTTGGCTATTGTAAATAGTGCTGCAATGAACAATGGTATTATTAACTGTAGTCACCAAGCTGTACATTTCCTCCCCAGGACTAATAGCTAGAAGTTTGTACCTTTTGACTCCTTTTACTCATTTCACCTACTCCCCATATTCTACCTTGATAATTTTAACTTTAATTACTTGGTTCATGTTTCTTCACTGTAAAGTTATTTATGTGTACCTAATTACTAACTTATGAGGAGATACTTTGAGATTATGTAAGCAAAAGGTTTATTATAGTTTGGTCTTCCAATATTAGCATTCATTGATGATTCTTTCCTGAAACAATTATTACTGCAGTGTTTGTGAAGTGGTGATTTTCTATTTTCAACATTCCTTCTATTAGTTAGAAATCTGCTATTATTTCAGGAGAAATTCTCTCTTCTTCCTCATTTGTTTATTTATATTAGTATGCACTCAAATTCTTATTTTATTTAATGGGCTGCCATTAATTGCACACACAAATGTACACACATGCACACACTTGTATTTCATCTGTATATATTTATGAAAGTTGAAAACCATGAATTTACAACAATATCTCCAATTCTAATCCAAACACCATAGGGGTCATTAGTTTTCACCTTTTTGCTAACTCCTTTCACTGACAGTGAGATCTAGCCCCAATTACTTGTAATATATTCCTTCTTTGATCAATTCTTCTGAATGTAGCCAATCCCCCATACGTTGTAGCCACCCATCTGTGCATGGATGCCAACCTCACTACACTTGGGCTATAACACATTTTCAGTGTTGCTCTGTGAACATGATGCCTTCCTCATCCTGCCTAGACTCTGACACTCTGTGCCTGGCTATCCCTCCACATGGAGGGGAGTAAATACCTAAACATAACCAAGGTTCAGTTAATGGGCAAGACTAGGAAAGTGGATTTTGGATAGGCAGCCAGCACTGTCTGCTAAAGCACCCATTTCTACTTGATGTTAGTAACACAGTTTTCCTTTGGGGAACCATGTACCTTCTCAAACCAACCTTGTGATCTGAGTTGGGCAGGACCCACTCTTAGCTCCAATGAGAGCAGGTTAACCACATAGCAAGCCCTTGACCAATGTGGTCAGTTCAAGGATGGGCACATGACCTAAGTCAGGCCAAAGAGAATCTCTTTCTACTGATGTTGCAAATCCTTGGACTTCTGTCAGTCATCCTTCCATCACACATGAAAATGAAGCCAACACAGAGAAAAGTATATCTATTATTTGGAGAGAGAGAAAGATTCCATACATCATTGTTTAAGCACTTTGATCAAGCCATGTCTGAAACTAGATACTCCTAGGCTTCTCTGTTATATGAGCCAATAATTTCTACTTTTTGCTTAAGCCAATTTGAAATGGGTTTCTGTCACTTGCAACCAAAAGTGTTCTAACCAATACAGTTGTACCTTAGATGGCTATTATATTCTCCCGATCACTAGGGAAGGCTTAAATACCATAATTCTTAGCCTAATATAGTGGAATGAAGCAAAGACAGTAACTTTAGACTTTAAGTGAAAACTCAATGGAAGAATTGAAGGGTCAACAATTGTTTAAAAAACTTCTGTCGGCTCTAATATATTTTTGAATTTTATGCCAGACCTACTTAACTAGTCTGTTTCCTTTCCACATGTGAAAACTGGTGACAACAATACCAAAACTTTCAAATCACACAAAGATCAGGCAAGGAATTCTGAGCACACATTTTAAAGCAGCATCGGTTCTTCAAGAGATGCAGCAAAGTGTGTTCTTTATTTTCTTTTCCTGTACTGGACTTCGATTCATCCTCCAGCTGCAGCCAATGACAAGTACTGCTATTAGACTCTCCAACATATGGTATATATCACTTTAAAAAACAAACTCATACAAAGAGACTTAGAAGGCCACATCTGGGCATCTCAAGAGAGTGGTTCCAAAAGTCAGAAGCCTGACATGAACAAAATGGGTGTTGCTGTCCAAAGACAATGATTTGGCTTTCTATGTTTACTTTAGTCATCTGTCCAGCATTGGGACAGAGGTCAAGCTCCCAGCCAGGCACCACAGCATCTTGCTTGGGGTTTGCAGAGAGAACCCAGACAAGGAGGAGCTGAGTCGGCAGGACTCAACTAGCAGCTGTGACAGGAAGCAGCTTTTCCCACAGCTGTGCATTTTGCGTTGTCTCTGTAAACCTAAAAGTTGGAATTGGGGGTTTTCTTTCTTTAAGATAACAGATTCCTCTTTGTCTTTGTCTCACCAGTGATTCCCGGGCCCCATCTGTGTTGGCTCCGCCCTTGGTTTGAGGCAGTGATAGTGTGACCCAGCCATGTGGTAGAACCACATGGTCCCCACCAAACTGCCACCCTGTTCCCAGTGGAAAAGACTTCACAGCCATAATCCTATAATCTTTGCTTCAAACCATGACTCCATTTCACTTGAAGAGGTTGAAATGAATGGCTTTTGTTATTTGGAATCTGAACACATCTGGATGAACTTTTAGTTAAACCGTAAAAATGGCAACAATATTCCCATTTTGAGGACAAATGTGATTTCATCATATCAAACCCTTGGAAAGTTCTGCTAGTTCTTGTTTTTTCATCCTGCTGAAGGTGACAAAGATAGCTAAGCTACTTAGTACTCTGCCTCATGCTAATCAGATAAGAAATGTCGTATGGAGTCAGGATAGAGGTGGACTAGTTCTGGCCGCATAGCATTTTAAAGACCTGACGAACAGAAAGCAGATAAAGCTACAAAAGATTGCTGGCAATTTGTATATATATTCTTTGCCCTTGTAGGTATTACAAGGTACTGAATATAGTTCCGTGGACTACACAATAGGCCCTTGTTGATTATCTATCTTATATATAGTAATATGTATCTGTTAATCCCAAACTCCTAATATATCCCTCTCCCTTTTTTCCTCTTTGGTAACCATAAGTTTGTTTTCTGTCTGTGAGTCTATTTCTGTTTTGCAGATAAGTTCTTTTGTATCATATTTTTAAATTCTTCATATATGAGTGATATCAGATGATGTTTGTCTTTCTGAGTTACTTCACTTAATATGATAATTTCTAGGTCCATCCATGTTGCTGCAAATGGCATTATTTCATTCCTTTTATGGTTGAATAATATTTCCATCGTGGCAATTACTTTTAATTATCATAACTAGAATAACTCTAACAAAAAAATTTAGATCTTTTTGAAAAGACAGTCTGTCCAAACTTTCCTCCAAAGACGACAAACCCAGAGTCCAAACACAGGGAAACTCATGATTCCCTAGATAAAAGAGAAGTTTTACAACTTAATTTTTACTTGAATTATACACTTCTAGGGTAGTATGTCTAAGGAATAAATGGGGCTTTGTACCCCCAGTTAGATCTTTGGAAGATAGAAAACATCGTCACTTGATACCTTTAATCTTCCAGCCTGCCACAAGGATGATCTTTATGTTCCATGCTGTAAAGTGTCCTTCCTTTGCTTAAATTGTATTAAACTATTTCTTTATTGAAGTATAGTTGATTTACAATACTGTGTTAGTTTATGGTGTAGAGCAGAGGGATTCTGCTACATATATGTTTTTCAGATTTTTTCCATTATCGTTTTTTACAAGATACTGAATATAGTTCCCTCTTCCATACAGTAGGACTTTGTTGTTTATCTATTTTATGTATGATAGCTTGTATCTGTTAATCCCAAACTCCTAATTTATCCCTCTCCCCCTTACCCTTTGTTAACCATAGTTTTGTTTTCTATGTCTGTGTGAGTCTGTTTCTGTTTTGTAAATAAGTCCATTTGTGTTATTTTTTTTTTCCACTCTCAGGGCCTGTGGAAGTTCCAGGCCAGGAATTGAACCAACCCCACAGCAGTGACAATGCCAGATCCTTAACCCACTGAGTCACTAGGGAAGTCTTGTATCATATTTTAGATTCCACATATAAGTGATATCATATGTTATTTGTCTTTCTCCTTCTGACTTACTTCATTTAGTATGAGAATCTCTAGGTCTATCCATGTTGCTGCAAATGGCAATATTTCATTCTTTTTTATTGATGAGCAATATTCCATTGTGTGTGTGTGTGTGACATTTTCCTTATCCACTCATCTGTCCGTCTATTGATGGACACAGATTGCTTCCACGTCTTGGCTATTATAAATAGTTTCCTTTACTTAAACTTGATCAATGGCTCTAAGTTGCCTCCTGCAGAGTATATACATTCTCTTAAATCTGGTCCTGCTTATTTCTCCTGCTTCAACTCTCTCCCTATCCTCTACCTGATGCTCCAAAATACTGAATTATTCAGGACATCCCTTAACTCTCTCTGGTGAGCCTCTCTCTCACTTGAGCCTTTGCATTTGCAGCTTCCACCACCAGGAACCCACTCTGCTGGTTCATAGCTGGTTAAAAAATCACTGCCGGAATTTTAAAACTTAAGAATACCAATGCTTTGGACTTCCCGTGTGGCTTACAACAAGAATACCACTGCTTCTTAGACATCTTTCCTGGCTTCTCATCTGTTTCTAGGTAGGGAAACTCTTCTTATTTGCATCTGTGTTTACCGTCATCATAGCACTTATTAGTGTCTTTTTAAATTGTTTGCCTTGCCCTCTAGCCTAGGAAGGGCTTTTTCTTAATTCCTATATCCCCATAACCTACCATGGTTCTTGGTTTATTGTTGGTGCTCAAATGTTGAATGAATGATGTGGAACATGGAGAATTGTTCTTAGTTAAATAAAGTTTAATCATTTGTGTTTGGTTGTTTTTAATTGGCAATGGCAACCACCATCTCTAGGTCACCATGTAAATCTATTTTGTTGGACATTTTTGGTTACATTGTTAGAAGCTTTGAAATGCATATCGAATCTCTGCTTCAGTCAACTGTAGCTGCACTAAATTATTCAACACGGAACACTGTAAGGCAAGCACATAAATTCACCATATGGAGCCAATAAAAGGTGTTAAAAACAGGAGGAAAAGTTACTGATAAAATGTGACAAGGTTTTCAAACAGGGGCAATATTTTCCATTTAAATTGTAGAGACCTTATTCACACTCATTGCAAACAAAGGAATAAAGTCTATAGATTTGTTTTGGAATAGTTGGAAGATGGAAATAGTCCTTGTACTCCCTGTACCCGAGTCATTATCTTGCAACACTTATTATCAAAATGTATGCCCCACTAACTCTCCAACCTAAACTTTATATCCTAGTAAAGCTGATTTTCTAACTATTTTCTAAATCCACTGTCGTTAGTGCAGGCTTCATCCCTTGTCCATATAAGCCCTCAATTTGAAATAGTCTGGCTTCTATCCTTTGTCTAAATGACTTGAATTCTTTATTATCTTTTATTCTCCGGCTAAATCCTACTACATTCAGAGAAACCTCCCCCTAGCTATTCTGGCCCATAGGAATTGTACCTTTTCTTCTTTTCCACTGGACTCATGTCTGCAGGACTTGTGCAGCCTCTCTCATACCCTGATTCCAACAATCCTCACAGCCACTGGGATCTACAATCCATGGACACCATTTCACTGTCCCCACATCCCTCCTGTCTCCTCCCCACACCTGGAGTAAGTGACATCCATGAGCAATCATTATAATCTCTCCTTTGAATATATGTCAACTCTTATTTATGATACTTTCTGAGTAAAACTCCAATCCAGGTATAGTTCTAACTCTTTGTCCATGGGACAACTGCACTCACACAGCTGAGCATGGCTAGAAAATTGTCACCATGCTGACTGGTCTCACTTTGAATATATGAACACTAACCTTGAATGGGTTATTAATGCTGCCTGGCAATCTTTTTCTATTTCCTTATTCCTCTTACTTTCCCATCATCACAGACATTGATATTACATTCTCACAGGATTATACATTGGTTTGTCCTCTAGTTATTTGAGGAAACTTGTGTTTGCAAGGCTGTATATAACTTGAGGGCAGGAGCGCATCGTCTGAGGCCCCTTTTATATCCTTAAGAATTCTAAGCACAGGAGCGGTACCCTGTTAATGGACTAAGGTCTTTGAGTAGTTCCCCATCCAATCCTCAGCATGTGACAAGGAATTCTGAGAGGTGAGGAGATTCAGCTAAGTGTAGAAGGCCCAAAGCCATTTAATAGTGCCCCTTACAGAGAATATTGACAGAGAAGGTGACAGGAGAGAGAAAAGTGAGGGTCCTCTGTATTCACTGGAGGCAGCCAATCACGAGGCAAAAAAGCTAATTGTTAGGAGGACCGGCCATAGAGGCAAATGCCTGGGTTTGAATCCCAGTTCCATTACTAACCAGCCACGTGCCACAGGAATATTAGTAACTGATCTTTGCATCTATTTCCTTTTTGGCAAGTGACACCAAAAGTAGAACCTAACACATACAGTTTAGAAAGTTTCCATGAGATATGCATATCAAGCACTAGCACATACTGCTAAATGTCCAATAAACATCAGCTATTATTGTCAAGAATAGGGTGAGGCTGAACAGGTTTGCTTGAGCTTTTCTAGCTTAAACAGCAACATAAATCCTCTAATTCTGGTTACAGTATCTTTAGGATGTTATGTGACCTTAAATTTTTAATCCTGAGACCCTACGAGTTCCTGTTGTGGCACAGTGAAAATGAATCTGACTAGGAACCATGAAGCTGTGGATTCAATCCCTGGCCTTGCTCAGTGGGTTAAGGATCTGGCGTTGCTGTGGCTGTGGTGTAGGCCGGCAGCTACAGCTCCAATTTGACCCCTAGCCTGGGAACCTCCATAAGCGGTCCTAAAAAGCCAAAAAAAAAAAAAAAAAAGAGGGATGAGCAAAAGATGTGAGGTGAGGCTGATGAGCAGGGGACACACCCAGCAAGGTGTACATTTCCTTTTGCTGCTCTTCTCTGCTGTGGCCCTTAGAGTTGGCTTGAAGGGGAGTGAATAGTGTTCTGATTGATGAAGCCTCCAAAATGCTGAGGGAGTAAGCTGTGGCTCAGGGGTAACCAAGTTGAGAAATCTAAGTCTTTAAATCATTCATTCTTTCTTCTCTTCAGTCACTGACTTTCTGGCCTCTTTAGACGTTATATTCGTTTGGGCAGAGAGGGAAGGAAGGAGTGACATCAATAATTAAGAACGGACTTCAGGGAGAGGCAGTAACGAGACACATCGTCCCATAACAGTATTCTTACAAAAACATGTCTGGGCAGTAGCTTCTGACAGCAGTCACTTATTTCCGGAGGTTTTTTCCCCCCTCCTATTAACTCTGTCAGAATCTGATGTAAACTAGTCCATGCTAGATTTTATGAGATTTCTTAAAAAAAAAAAAAAGCCTTCCTCTACTCAATTAAAGCTTTCCTCAACTTTAATATTAGATGAGGGAAAACCCAATGACCTAATTAACATCATTATATTTTGCCAGGAATCTGAGATCTTCATCTGGTTTGAATTAATTTGGGCTGGTTAATAATTGTCATTTGACAATTATTTGTCAAAGTCAAGTCCAAGCAGTTACTAGTCTTATTTGATATAAAGTGCATGATGTGATAATCTGCTAACGTTTCGAGTTTTTTTATACGCCAGTCATTTGCTGAGCAAGGAATCTAATTGCATTGCCCTTGATCTAAGCGAACAGCAGCTTTCAACTTCAGTTGAGTTGGGAGTGGTTATGAATCAACTAATCAGAGTTGATTAAAGTGGAGAATCACCAAAAATAATATATAGAAGCCTTAAAACATTTTGTTTTCACTTATAACATAGAACTTATATTCAGCTGCCAACTTTTTGATGTTTAGCCAATTTTTTTTTTAATATAAGTCTGCTGAATGAAGTTGGGTGGGGGGTGGTTTTTCTTTTGTTTGCTTATTTGATTTCATAACCAACACCCATTTTCAATGGTCTATGATTTCCATGTTTAGTTTATTTTTTATTCTTATTTTATTTATTTATTTATTTATTTATTTATTTATTTTTTGTCTTTTTGTCGTTGTTGTTATTGTTGTTGCTATTTCTTGGGCCCCTCCCGCGGCATATGGAGGTTCCTAGGCTAGGGGTCCAATCGGAGCTGTAGCCACCGGCCTACGCCAGAGCCACAGCAATGCGGGATCCGAGCCACGTCTGCAACCTACACCACAGCTCATGGCAATGCCGGATCGTTAACCCACTGAGCAAGGGCAGGGACCGAACCCGCAACCTCATGGTTCCTAGTCGGATTCGTTAACCACTGCGCCACGACGGGAACTCCCATGTTTAGTTTTTTAAAAGAGCAGCAGGGACTTCAACACATTTGGAAAGCATCTTAGATGCAGACTCTTCCTAGAGTTTTAAGATTGTTCCCTTAATTTTTCATAGTCATTGAATTTAAAGGTATCCATAAGGATATTGGGTGTTTTTTGTTTTTAGGGCTGCACCCGAGAAACATATAGAAGTTCCCAGGCTAGGGTTTGTATCAGAGCCACGTCTGCGACCTACACCACAGCTCACAGCAATGCCCCATCCTTAACCCACTGTCTGGGGCCAGGGATTGAACTTGCATCCTCAAGGGTACAAGTTAGGTTCATTACTGCTGAGCCACAGTGGGAACTCTGAGGATATTGATTTTTGATTGTCATCATGACAGGGACAGCACGTGGCTGAGACTTCCCCTTACTGCTTCCAAGTAGACCAGGAGTTTGACTCTGCTTTCAATTTTAGTGTTGCCAAATTCAATAGTGTTCTGGCCCACAAACTAGTTGAGCAGGAAAGGATTTCCAAAAGCAGTCCAACAGTCATCACATGTCAAACATCCTGTGTTTATTTCCAAGGGACATCTGGATGTAAGACTCAGGATTGTTCTCCCCGAAAGTTCTTATTCAACCAACATATACAGAAGTATCTTCTGTCACAGTCACTTTCAGGAGCCCACGATAACTGCTTCTTAAGTGAATTCATGGAATTTTTTAAAAAACACAAAAATTTTAGACATCAGAAAAAAGATATGGATGGGTGGGTGCTGTTAATGACACTTGGTTGCAGGGTATGGTTAAGTAACCCAGTTCCCAAGTTAATTGCCTCAGGGACAATTCTAAATTGTCCCACAGTCATCTTGGCTCAGTGTTTTATAAATATAATCCTTATGCTTTCCATTATTTTCTAAAACATCGCTTCAGCACCTGGGCTGTTCATGAATCCAGAAAGTGACTTTTAAAAATACCTTCTGAGAAGCAGTGTTGGGCATTAGGTCTATAAGACAACTTTGAATTGTTTCCTAAACAATTACTGAAAAATTGTGGTTTTATTTTCTTTGGATCTTATGGGCTAGATGAGCTGCCCCAAAGCATTCTGCACTGACAGACATATTTATTCTGAGCTGTTTCCACAATAGCCACTAGTTACTTACTAAGCACTTGAAATGGAGCTAGAATGACTAAGGAACCAAATTTTAATTTTAATTTAATGATTTTATTTAAATTGTAAATAGCCACATATGATTAGCATCTACCATACTGGACAGGACAGCCCAGGATGTTAGTAATTACCCCTCTCAGGAAGTCCTGGCCATCCTACCAACAACACAGCTTAATACTGAGGAAATATTTTGTGCAGAGAATGCTGAGCTTTTGTGTTAACTATTTCACTGAAGTTTCTCAGGAATTTGGTGGGAATAATAAGAATTTCTGTGTAGTTAATTCAATTGGACTCCACAAGCATTTATTGGCCACTTCCGTTGTATCAGACTCCATGCTGGTAAAATGGTCTTTGTTTTGAGGAAGCCCACAGACTAGCTTGAGAGAAACAAATAAGCAGGTGATGTCAATTCAATGTGGAGAAGTAGCAGAGGGAACCAGAAGTGGGAGAGGGAACCCCAGACAAGGGCGGGGGCAGAGCGCCTCATCAAGGGCTTCCTGGTCAATCCTGAACTGAGTCTTGAAGGCTTGGTATGTAGGTTAGGCAAAAGGATAAGGGGTGAAGATGAAAGAAGGCTACTTAAGGCAAATGTTACAGCATGGGCAAAGCCTCAGGACTAAGAACAGCGCCCTTTGTTGCTTTAAGGAAAAGTGCAAGTCAAGGAATCACAGAGACAAGGCTGGAAAGGTAGGTGAGTGTCCTACCTCAAAGGGGCTGATTGATTCAGCAAATATTCATTGACGACCTAGTATGTATCAGACACTATTGGAAGCTAAGTTCTGGGAACATAGAGATGAACACATGACTTGTCCTCATATTCACTGAGGAATAGAGAAACACAAGTGGGCGACTCTGAAATTGTGACAGAACAAGAGAGAAAGAGCAAGATGCTCTGGGAACACATAAAACGGGTACATATTCAACGCTGATGTTGGGAAAACCTTCCTTAAACATTCCCATCCATTTATAAAGGGTCAAAATCAAAAGGCAGAGGTTGTAACTCTCATTTGAAAGAGAACTGGGATTTCCCATTGTGACTCAGCAGGTTACGAACCTGACCAGTATCCACGAGGATCCCTGGCCTCGCTCAGTGAGTTAAGGATCTGGCATTGCCGTGAGCTATGGTGTAGGGTGTGGGTGCAGCTTGGATCTGGTGTTGCTGTGGCTGTGGTGTAGGGGGCTGCTGCAGCTCTGATTTGACCCCTAGTCTGAGAACTTCCATATGCTGTAAGTGCAGCTTTAAAAAAAAAAGAAAGAAAAAAGAAAGAGAATTGGACAGCTGTTCTCAATGCTGAGGTTGTGCAGTACAGAATGGATGGGTACACCCCAAACAGCATATCACTTGTCACTCACAGATATGTAATGTATAAAAAGTGTACTGCTCATTAATTCTTCTGGGATTTAGGAGTTCCCATCGTGGCGCAGTGGTTAACGAATCCGACTAGGAACCATGAGGTTGCGGGTTCGGTCCCTGCCC
Source organism: Phacochoerus africanus (assembly GCF_016906955.1). NCBI lineage: Eukaryota > Metazoa > Chordata > Mammalia > Artiodactyla > Suidae > Phacochoerus > Phacochoerus africanus. The sequence continues at coordinate 125,505,793 of NC_062546.1, forward strand.
TTGCTCAGTGGGTTAACGATCCGGCGTTGCCGTAAGCTGTGGTGTAGGTTGCAGACGCGGCTCGGATCCCACGTTGCTGTGGCTCTGGCGTAGGCCAGCGGCTACAGCTCCGATTCAACCCCTAGCCTGGGAACCTCCATATGCCGTGGGAGCGGCCCAAGAAATAGCAACAACAACAACAACAACAAAAAGACAAAAGACAAAAAATAATAATAATAATTCTTCTGGGATTTTGAATGTTTCAGTTATCTGTGATAAGACTCTGGAAGGAGAATGGGGTCTGGCAACCCACAGATAATTGGTACTCTTGAAATAAGTTTCCTTTTAGGAATTCTCTCTATTTCCCTCAGCCCAAAGTGCTCTGACTTGTAATTATGTTTAAACCATTAGGTGCCCTTTGCATGTCGCTTCAACTAACATTCATGGAAGATTCTTTTTGAATGTGGGCTCCTTGAGGGCAGAAAGCATATGATTCATCTCTTCCTCTCACCCCCCCAAGCATGGACTCTAACATATAGAGAGGTTCAGATAATATTTGTTGAAAAATAATGAATGTCGGAGTTCCCGTCGTGGTGCAGTGGTTAACAAATCCAACTAGGAACCATGAGGTTGTGGGTTCGATCCCTGGTACTGCTCATTGGGTTAAGGATCCGGTGTTGCTGTGGGCTGTGGTGTAGGTCGCAGATATGGCTCGGATCCCTAGTTGCTGTGGCTCTGGCGTAGGCCGGTGGCTACAGCTCCTATTGGACCCCTAGACTGGGAACCTCCATGTGCCACAAATGTGGCCCTAGAAAAGATTAAAAAAAAGAGAGAGAGAAAGAGAGAGAAATAATGAATGAATTAGTGAAAGAAGGCCAGGCAGGAGATAGATGTTACAAATATGAATTTGGTATCATGGCTTTGGTTGACAAGCTCATGCATGGTCCACGTAAAGAATCAGACACACACTGTCTACCTAATATAAAGTTGCATTTCCCAGGGTGTGTTCCATGAAACTCCTTTGAAAGATGATCTAAGGAAAGTCCATGGTCAAATAAATATATGGAAAGTCATGTATAACATATCCCATCTCTTATAGATTTGCAATTTACTCTAGGATATTAAAAACTCCTGAGAAGTCTGGCAGTAAAGAAACCTATTTAGACTATCATTTGCCAAATTACTTTGATCTGTTCTTTTCACACAACTTCCACTAACATGCCACAGAGCTAAAGTTCTAAAGAGCACATTTTGGGCATTTCAGATAAAATGTGAAAAACACTTTTTGACCGTAGAGATATTATAAATGGATTATGATTATAATAAATAATGTTATAATTATAAACGCAATGTATATGTAACATCTAAAGTGCAAATCTGTGTTACCATAAAGAACCAAACCAACCCCCCCAAAAAAAAACAGAAAAAAAAAGTGATCTTCTCAATATGTACAGAATGAGTATTTGACAGGGACATCCACACTCAGGCACAGCAGAGTCAAACTGCTGAAAACTGAAGAGAAAACCAAAAAACTATATCTTGTGGTATCTGGTGGGGTATAGGACTACAAGAGAAATTTTGTATTCTTCTAACCGAGAAGGAAAAACATGAAAGCATAATGCCTTGGGAACCTTTACATTTTCTTCCCAAGCTTTTGCCACGTTTCTAGGTATGCGATAGACATTGATAGTGGTAACCATAACAAGGAGAACTGCTCATATTAGGCGAGCATTTGTTTAGAAGTAGAAGGCTGTCTAAATGAAACACATTCTCAAAGTTTCTTTAATAATCTGTGTTTACCAAGGAAAGGATCAAAGACTATGGAATAAAACTGAACCCATTGCATTACATGACCCACTGCACATGAAATAGCTTCTGAAACACACCTACTTCCTGCAGTATTAGTTGGCATCACGTTGCAAGCCACATGAGTTTCTAATAATGAAATACGAGCTGGAAAAGCAGGCTTTTAAAAATAAAGTAACACCATTATAGTATACATGCTGGAGGTCATAATTACCAGTTGCTTAACATATATTGTATAGGTGGGAACGGCTTTAAAAAGAGCATTATAAGTGCCGATTTAAAAAAAAATTCCCATTTCTCATATAACTGACAACTGGCAGATAATTTGCTTCCATGGGGGGAGATTCTTGTTCTGTAACATGTTCTGCCTTTATCATTGTGAAGAAGTCAAATGCTTTCCCCTTCTGGGGCCTTGGGCTGAGGTTCCTTCAGCTCTGAGAAGGTACTTAACCATGAATGGTTGTGTCCAAATTCTACCACTAATTCTGTGATTTTGCTGTGAGCAAAGGCGGGGCTTCATAGAAATGTCTTTTTTGGCCCTTGACGGTGTTTCCAGGTTTGACTTCATGTATCTGTGAAACATAGACTGTGTCCTTGACCTTCCATGCTTCATAACTTGTGGTGACCATTGTAATATCATGATTTTACATAGAGCATTTATCCATGTGATATTTACTGTCTCCATACCTTTAAAAGTAGACTTTTATAATTTGCCCAAAGTAACACACTAAGTCAGTGGCAGAGCCAAAATATGAGCTAGGATTTCTTCATTTTTCACTGTTTTGCTCTCATAGCAACTCTAAATTTTGAAGATATTGCAAATAGAAATAAAGGGGGGAGGATGATGCAGCTTAGTGGAATGATGTTTTTCTTTTTTTTTTTTTTGCTATTTCTTTTGGCCGCTTCTGCAGCATATGGAGGTTCCCAGGCTAGGGGTCCAATCGGAGCTGGAGCCGCTGGCCTACGCCAGAGCCACAGCAACGCGGGATCTGAGCCGCGTCTGCAACCTACACCACAGCTCATGGCAATGCCGGATTGTTAACCCACTGAGCAAGGGCAGGGACCGAACCGCAACCTCATGGTTCCTAGTCGGATTCGTTAACCACTGCGCCACAACGGGAACTCCATGAATGATGTTTTTCTAGTGACAAGGAAAAGTCCAGTGAGAGAGAAATACAAGGTCCTGCCCACTCCCCACCTTCATCTCATCCTTTCTCCCCAGTTGCTTTCTCTACTCCAGCCTCACTGGTCTTTTATCCACACCTGGAAACGATCAAGCTTTTTCCCACATCAGGACTTTCACACAAACTCTTTGCTGAACTTGGACCCCTCCTTTACTCCCTCGGCCTCCCTCACCTGATCTTTTAGGTTTTTGTTGACATGTCCCTGCTTCCCAATCTAAGTAAAAACCATGTCTTATGTATCTCAAGTTTCCTCCAAAGCCGAGGCTGAGACTTGTGTGTGAGTGAGGACGGAGGAATGAAAGAGACAAGAAAGATGAGTCAACGCAGGATGGGTGGTTGAGTTGAGCACTGCTATGGGCAACTAGTTTCTTGATCACCCAGGACCTTCTGGGAATCTTAAGAACTGCACCTCAGATCCTTTTGGTCATTTATCCATTGGCTCCTGCAGGGCATTTGGTTGAAAGAGGTTTGGCTGGCAGTCCAGTGCTATGAGGTTTAAAGGTCTCTAAACAACATTCAGTCTTCATACAGCGCAATCTTAAAAACAGGTGAGGTGGCTATTTTCACTGGGCTCTCCTAACCTTTCAGCCTCTGAGCCATAACTAAAGTGCTAGCAAATGTGTAGAATCAAGAAAACTTCATGGTTCCCACTGTAGCTCAGCTGTTTAAGAACCTGTTTAGTATCCATGAGGATGCAGACTCCATCCCTGGCCTTGCTCAGTGGGTTAAGGCTCTGACGTAGCCTCAAGCTGTGGTGTAGGTCACAGATGCATCTTAGATCTGGTGTTGCTGTGGTGTAGGCTGGCAGCTGCAGCTCCAACTTGACCCATTGCCTGGGAACCTCCATATGCCATGGGTTCAGCCCTAAGAAAGACAAAAAGAACAAAAAATAAAAATAAATAATAATGAAATAGCCATTTGTAGCAACATGGATGACCCTAGAGATCATCATACTAAATAAAGTCAGTCAAATACAAACACATATATGATATCACATACATGGAATCTAAAAAATGATACAAAAGAACTTGTTTACAAAACAGAAATAGACTCAGACATGGAAGACAAACTTATGATTTCCAAAGGGGAATAGAGGGGGAGGGGTAAATTGGGAATTTGGGATTAACAGATACATGCACGCGCGCGTGCGCGCACGCGCACACACACACACATACACATAATAGAAAATCAGCAAGGACCTACTGCATAGCACAGGAAACTACATTCAATATCTTGTAATAACCTATAATGGAAAAAAATCTGAAAAACATCATCATATATATATTCAGTTTTGGGGGGTTTTCTTTGGTCTTTTTTTTTTTGCCATTTCTTGGGCCGATCCTTAGGCATATGGAGGTTCCTTAGGCATATGGAGGCTAGGGGTCAAATCGGAGCTGCAGCCACCGGCCTACACCAGAGCCACAGCAACATGGGATCCGAGCCTCGTCTGCAACCTACACCACAGCTCACGGCAACGCCGGATCCATAACCCACTGAGCAAGGCTAGGGATCGAACCCGCAACCTCATGGTTCCTAGTCAGATTCGTTAACCACTGAGCCATGACGGGAACTCCTAGTTTTTTATGTATATATATAAACTGAATCACTTTGCTATACACCCAAAACTAATACAACTATGCTTCCAAAAAAAATTAGTCTATTTAAAAAAACTCAGGGAGGGAGTTACTGTCATGGCTCAGCGGTTGACAAACCTGACTAGCATCCATGAGGACGTGGGTTTGATTCCTGGCCTCACTCAGTGGGTTAAGGATCCAGCATTGCTGTAAGCTGTGGTGTGGGTCACAGAGACATCTCGGATCCTGCATTGCTGTGGCTGTGGTATAGGCTGGCAGCTGAAGCTTTGATTGGACCCCTAGCCTCAGAACTTCCATATGCTGCAGGTGCAGCCCTAAAAAGCAATAATTAAATAAATACCAGGAGTTCCCGTTGTGATGCAAGAGGATAGGCAGCATCTCTGTTACACCAGGATGCAGGTTCTATCCCCAGCCTGGCACAGTGGGTTAAAGGATGCTATGTTTTTTACAGCTATGGTGTGTGTCACAACCGTGGCTCAGATCTATCTGATCCCTTGACCAGAATCTCCATATGCCATGGGGTGACCAAAAAAGAAAAAAATAAAAAGAAACCAAAAAAAACAAACAAATTGCAAAAAACAAAAGGTGAATAGTAAAGCATTTCATGTCACAGGCCCAGAAAACTTACTACTAACTCTCCCACTGCAGAGTAGGAGTATGTGTTTTGTGTGTAAACAAGTTAAGTGTTTTGACCTCTAAAGAAGCAATCTTTTTTTTTTTTTGTCTTTTTTCCCTTTTTCTAGGGCCGATCCTGTGGCATATGGAGGTTTCCCAGGCTAGGGGTTGAATTGGAACTGGAGTAGCCGGCCTACTCCAGGGCCACAGCAACGCAGGATCCGGGCTGTTTCTGCAACCTACATCACAGCTCATGGCAACGCTGGATCCCTAACCCACTGAGCAAGGCCAGCTATTGAACCCGCAACCTCATGGCTCCCAGTCAGATTCATTAACCACTGTGCCACGATGGGAACTCCTAAAGAAGCAATCTTAATGACTCCTTCTTTACTGTACAATTGAAAAACATATCCCTCTGAGATTACATAAGGCAAGAAATTTATTAAGGGATTTTGGTCCGTATTAAACTGTTGTCCTATGTACTTTGTATATCCATTCCTGTCTTCGTGGAATGTGTCAGACATGTTAGACTGTGAACCTTTAGGTAAAGACCACACTGAGTAAGTTGCCCTTTTCTGTGCAAAGCAAAATATTCTGGTGTAAATGCTAATTGTAAAGTTGTAGTATTTTTGAGGAACAGTTGTGAACCAGGATCATGAACATATCAAGGCGGATAAACATAGGAAGTTTACTAGAAGCTGCAATAGTGGCAAATCAGAAGATTGTGAAATGTAATAATTTAACATATATTTTTGCGCTCTAGCATGGCTTTAGCCTTTTTTGTATACAGATCTGTGTGCTTAGTTTGATATCCTGCTGGTATCTTGAAAGTCTTAATGATTTTGTCTTTGAACTTGTGCTCTGTGAGTGAGGTCTGAGGGGACTGCAGAGCATGTGCATGAGCAGAGGAAATGCACAACACTCATATCCACTGTTTCTTCACATCCTATTTGCATATGGCGTTTCCAATGCCCCACAAGCACAAGCATTCTGGTAAACCCACAGAGAGACTCAATACAAGCAAGAGTAAATGTTATATCTGTGGCTAAGGAAGTGGCCCAAGAGGCAGAGCTTTCCGTTCAAACTAGAATTTGTTTCAAACGCCTGAAAGCCAAGGAGCCCTCTCACATCCTTTCTCACTGGTATTGCTTCCCTGTCTTAGCCAGACACTTACACTGAAATGATGACATTTTAGGGAAGGGAAGGCTAAAGCAACCCATAGATCCTTTCCCTTTCTGTTTTTCTCAACATACCAGTAGGCCAAAGTGGAGTGCTGGTAGAATGTGCCCATATCACAAAAGGAAATAACAATAGTTGAGTTTGTCTCGTGCAGCTTTTTTAGTGTTCTGGTAAGGATGAAATGCATGTGCATGTTTGCACTAGGAAATAAGAATTGTGAAATTTCAAGAGTTTCTGTTGTGGCTCAGCGGAAAGGAACCCCTACTAGTAACGATGAGGATGCGGGTTCAATCCCTGGCCTCGCTCAGTGGGTTAAGGATCTGGCATTCTGTGAGCTATGGCGTAGGTTGCAGACATGGCTCAGATCCAGCGTTGCTGTGGCTGTGGTGTAGACTGCAGCTACAGCTCTGATTCGACCCCTAGCCTGGGAACTTCATATGCCACAGGTACAGCCCTAAAAAAAAAAAAAAAAAAAAAAATTGTGAAATTTCAGTGATTCCATATAGGAGTTATTTATTTATTTACTTATTTATTTTTGGCCATGCCTGTGACATGCAGAAGTTCTTGGGACAGAGATCAAACCCATACCACTGCAGCAATCCACAGTAGTGACAACATGAGATCCTTAACCTGCTGAGCCAACAGGGACCTCACACATACGAGTTAATGCTCTTATGTTCAAAACTGGTGTTGAAAAGTATAAAGAGGAGTTGTAAAATTCATGCTAATAATTTTAAACTTTTTTTTTTACTTAGAACGTTTACTAGCAAATAAAAAATATATATATTACAAGTCAACAGAGAGACCAGAGAAGAAAGGAAAAACTTTTACATTTTAGTTTATTTGACACCACTGTTAAATTTTTATTTATTTATTTGTCTTTTTAGGACCACATCCACAGCACATGGAATTTCCCAGGCTAAGGGTCGAATTGGTGCTGCAGCTGCTGGCCTACACCACAGCCATAGAAATGCAGGATCCGGAGTTCCCGTCGTGGCGCAGTGGTTAACGAATCCGACTAGGAACCATGAGGTTGCGGGTTCGGTCCCTGCCCTTGCTCAGTGGGTTAACGATCCGGTGTTGCCATGAGCTGTGGTGTAGGTTGCAGATGCGGCTCGGATCCCGTGTTGCTGTGGCTCTGGCGTAGGCCGGTGGCTACAGCTCCGATTAGACCCCTAGCCTGGGAACCTCCATATGCCGCGGGAGCGGCCCAAGAAATAGCAGCAACAACAACAACAAAAAAAGACAAAAAGACAAAAAAAATGTTATAAGAAATGCAGGATCTGAGCATCTGCTCACGGCAACACCAGTTCCTTAACCCACTGAGCAAGGCCAGGGATTGAGCCCATGTCCTCATGGATACTAACTAGCTGGGTTCATTATCACTGAGCCACAGTGGGAAATCCAGGACACCACTTAAAACAAAACAAAACAACAACAACTTTTTGAACCAGGGTTTCCACAAACAAGTAGCCTTCATTGTTTGCAGAGAGTGGTTTATAAAAGCAGTCTCGACTAAATGTAGAAAGATAGACTAGTGTGGTTTCTAATGGTACTTTTCAGGCCAAATATTCTCCAATTCCTTGTACCTTAGATAAATCTCACAAATCCTTGAAGGTTCTGCTGGGCTAGCCCTACTGAGTGAATCGTCAGAGCATCTCTGCCCAACAAGGACATCCATCACCACCCTTCTGTGCAACTACTAGACACTCTACTTAGTTTTCCTTGAATATACGCAGGACAAAACTTCTTTCCTTATAAATGTGTCTCCCTTTTTAGGCCATGGGCTTCATAGAGGAGAGAGACTTAATTTACCTGATTCTATAACCTCTAGTATCTGGCTTAGAGTAGATATTCAATAAATGTGTTAATAAATCTTTCAAATTATTTTTATTTTTATTTTTTATTACATACGAGTTCTTTATTTCTAATCCCTGAATCACCAGTATAGATTATTATTTGACCAGTTCAAAGTGTGCTGTGTTGGAACAGTAACGATGCATAATATGATTATTACCAGTAGGATACAAGTATTAAAATTGAGGTTAAGCATTTATAGTATTTTACAGAAATTTGGCAGACTAATTGTATGTCTGATAAATCTAATAATTAAAAATGTGAACTTTCATTTTGTATTCCTCCTTTCTTGTTTTCATCCATTTTTTGCTGATAATTCATTTTTATTGCATTATACTGAAATTTAGGTTTGGGATCAATTCAGAAAAAAATCGATTCTCCACCATAGATAGTTTGAAAAGCACTGAATTCTAGAGATAATGATTTTCACAAATTTTTGAGATACTATGCAAAACTCCATCTTTGAAAAAGTTAAAGTGTAGCTTCTCTATTAAAGTGTAGAGGAGGGTAAAAAAGCTCCACTTTTCTCGTTGAGGCAGAAACAAGAGAACCTAGAGAATAGAAAATAATTAACACAAAGGACAAGAGTCATTAAAAAACATAGCATGAATAATGTTTAAAACCTGCTGTGGAGATCAATAACATTTGCATGATTATAGACAATCAAAAGTATAAATATGATTTACAATTAAAAATATTAAGGAAAGATAAAAAAGATCAGAGAAATAGTTAAAGAATAATTCCTGTTGTGGCTCAGTGGTAATAAATTCAGATAGTATCCATGAGGATGCAGTTCAAATTATTTTTAAAAATCATTCAAATTATCATCATCATCATTGCTTTTTTTTTTTTTTGTCTTTTTGCCATTTCTAGGGCCACTCCCATGGCATATGGAGGTTCCCAGGCTAGGGGTCCAATTGGAGCTGCAGCCACCGTCTTACACCACAGCTCACAGCAAAGCCGGATCCTTAACCCACTGAGTGAGGCCAGGGATTGAACCGGAAACCTCATGGTTGCTAGTCAGATTCATTAACCACTGTGCCACGATGGGAACTCCATCATCATTGCTTTTTAGGGTCACATCCAGGGCATATGGAAGTTCCCAGGCTAGGGGTCAAACTGGAGCCACAGCTGCCAGCCACAGCCACAGCCACAGCAACGTCAGATCTGAGCCACGTCTGTGACCTATACCACAGCTCACAACAACACCGGAACCTTAACCCACTGAGGAAGGCCAGGGATCAAACCTGCATCCTCGTGGATGTTAGTCAGATTTGTTTCCACTGAGTCACGACAGGAACTTCCTCAAATTATTTTTAATTACTTATGTATAGAATAGATTCAGGAATGTCTCTAAAGTAGGTGATTTTTCCCCTGAATTATCTGTCCATTTGAGTCAGAAGAGCTCTGGACAGGCACGATACCAAAGGAAGTGCTGGAGCTGGGATTTGGGTGGTGTGTCCAAAACCTGTGCTCTTCTCACTATACTGCACTGTTTGCAATGAGAGGAGAGCTGAGTAGAAAAGCAGGAGCTTGCAGGGTATGGTTCCACCCACCTGCTACAGCTTTAGATGTGGCTCAGGGGCCCAGAAGTGAAAGAGATCCCAGGGACTTGCAGCCTCACCTGTTTTCAAGCCTGCACTATGTAAAAAACAGAGGGTCAGTTAGCAATTCTGAAACCTCCTGCAACATTGAATTGAGAACCAAACATATTTCAGCCAAATGCCTTATTTTGAAATAGATGCCCACTTAGCAAAGATTCATTACCTACCAGAAACTTAGGTGGATCATGCAGATGTAGTGACCTACTTGGTAGCTCTTGGCTCTCTCCCTCCTTTTCTTGTTCCTTCCACGTCACACCCTTGGCTTAGATGTGTTTTGGTGGATGCTGTGTTTGTGAAGCCATTGTGTATATTCCTTTAATGACAAAATATTTGGTTTTAACCATCATAAAAAGGAACATTTTTGGACTTAACAAATAATAACACATCCACTGCACCAAAGGTAACTTTTATTCTCTTTTATGCTCCTTTCAAGGTAACATCCTTGGATATACTAATAGGCTCAAGTCAAGCAAAGCCAAGAAAGTTCCACTGATGCAGCAGATAATTAACCCCCTGGCTAAATCCCACGGCCGAGACCAGTGTTGACTTGGGAAATCAGCCTATATTTTCAAGTGCTCATTAACTGTAAGCCTTTTAAAAATTTCTTGCTTAGTGCATTTTAGTTCATAAGCTCCAGGTATAGGTTTAAGGGCACAGCAAGAGAAATGGTGGCTATCGTTAATGGAAACTCTTGAATCATGTTAATACCCAAGGTCTGTGTGTGTTTGTGTAAGAACAAGGGGCGGGGTAGGGGGTGGGGGGGGTGGAGGTGGAGAAGGAGAGAGAGAGAGAGGAAGGGAGGGGGGAGGAAAGAGAGAGCAGCCAACCTTCCCTCATTCACAAATGGACCAGTTGCCCTCCCAGTAGCAGTGTGGCAAGGCGAAAACCCCAGACTTGCTCTCAGGAGACTTGGGCTCTAATTCTACCTCTGCCATAAGATATCCGTGACCTTGCTTCAGCTCCCCTGAACTCTGATGGAATGAAGAGTTTGAGTATAATGATGATTGAGTTTCTACCAGCCTATAATGTTCTAAGATCTAATCCTAGGATTATCAAAAAGACAGAATTTCTTTCTCTAGTTCATTTCATTCCAATAGGAGGTTCAGATGTGCTTAAGCGAGCTTCCTTCATCATTATTCCTCCTGCCTGGGCTTGCTCCTACACCCCAAACTGGATCTTCTAATTTCTTATACATGGAGACTGTATATAACCTCATTTCTTTATGAGCCAAGAAGCAAGTCGCTAAGGCCCCTCTTCTCCAGTTCATCCAAGCTTGGTGCAGTATGATGTACTTCTAGGAACCAGGATATTGTGCTCTAGTGCTAACCACCGACCACTTTTACTGTGCTCTGAGTTGCGGGTCCACTAGCATCCTCAGGGTCTGATAATAAGCCCCTGAGTTCCTTCTCCTGACCCCTCCTCTCTACCCTAGGCCATACCACTGGGTTTCAGGCCTCTTCCTATTGACTGTCCAATTTCTTATTATAAAAGTACTATGTGATTACCAAAAGAAATTAGAAAAATTAAAGAAGTAGAGAAAAAAACACAAACTATAATCCCACTACCCAGACAACCACGCTCAACTGTTTGGCGTTTATCTGTAGTAAATTGTTGGGACAGGGACTCCACATTTGTCTAGACCTTCCTGTAGCCACGCTCTTGGGTATGCCTCTCTGACCAATAACTCTGGGCTTGACCAATGGGACAGTAGCCAATGGGTCACAAGCAGAGACTAGAAAAATGCTTATGACTGTGCTTGGTTTCTCTTACTGTCCTTGGAACATACTGCCACCTTGTATACAGGACTATGCTAGCCTTCTGAATGACGAGATGCATGCCTAGATGCCCCTGTCATATCAAGACAACACTTAACAAATCCCCAGAAGCAGAGCTGCCCAGCTGATTCGCTCACAGGCATGTTGGTGAATCGAGTCAAGACCAGCAGAAGAACCACCAGCTAAGCCCAGGCCAGAGCTCAAACCCATGGAATCCCCAGCTAAATAAATAGTTGCTGTTTGCAACAAAACACTGTTTTATAGTCTGTAATGCAGCAAAAGCTAACTGATAAAATAAGCTTTAAGTCTTTATATATATATATTTAAGATTATACCAGACATGCTATTCCATAACAAGTTTTCTTCACATGACATTTACCCAGGTCTTTAATATTATTTTCTTCCTCCATGTAAGTTCACCAGAGTGAGGATTTATGTCTGTTTTGTTCAATGCTATATTTCCAGCAAATATTATAGCACTGTAAACATAGAACTCAGTAAACATTTTTTGAATGAGCGAGTGGAGGACATGATCTTTTCTTTTTTTAAGATAATTGAATAGTCATGTGAAGTCACCACCTTTGCCCCATTCTGAGTTCATGTTTCTCTAATAGGTTTGGCATCTCAGGGTCCCACCAGAACTGAAGTTCACAGGGGCTCTCCTACCACTTGGGAAATAGATCTCTAGTCCTAAGTCCCAACCAGGGGGTAGCCTTTGCTAAGCAGCCTTTACAATTCAGTTTAAATAGCATGTCCTGTGGGGACATACTCGTCCCTCATCAGGGTTTGCAGACTGTATTAACCATGTCACGGTACTTTACAGGTTTATTTCTTCTCCTTCTTTGTGAACTTATAAGAATAAGGGTTCAGCTTCCAGAGTGCCTGGGACACAATAGGCACTCAATCAATGGTTGTGGGATAAATGAACAAATTAACTCACAAATCCAACTAGGAACCATAAGGTAGTGTATTCGATCCCTGGCCTTGCTCAGTGGGTTAAGAATCCGGCATTGCCGTGAGCTGCGGTGTAGGTCGCAAATGTGGCTCAGATCTGGCATTGCTGTACTTCTGGTGTAGGCCGGAGGCTACAGCTCTGATTCGACCCCTAGCCTGGGAACCTCCATATGCTGTAGGTGAAAAAAATAATAATAATAATAATAACTCACACTGCAAAGGACTCCTCTGACAGCTGCACATATACAATCTTTCTCTTTTTTTTAAGAAATGCAGTCTTGTTACAAATAATGAATACAAATAATTACAGTACCATTGTGAAAAAGCATATTTATATCCCCCCCAAATCATAATTAAGAAATACCACCAAAGAAGATATTTCTTAAATAGCTTTTATTCCATTTGGATCTTTTTAAGGCATGAGGAAATGAAGAAACTAGGGAAGTGGAAAACCAAAGTGGGACACGGGAAGAGAGCATAATACTCTAATTTAGTTTGTCATGGTCCATTATCTGCTGTGGATAGGAGGGTGACAGTATCGGTTTACATATTGGTTTAAACATAATTAAAACTTAGAGGTTAAAGCCTGAACTTAGGCTAATATCAAGTAAAGAAGGGATATTAGGTCTGCCGTGAATTAGAGTTCTGTTTGGGATTCTTTGTTGAAGAGAAAACACTGTGCTATTGTGAAAACTGCCATTCTGTGAAAACACTACCTAAAAGAGGACTCTGCTCAGGGACATCAAGACATGCATTATTCATGCACACATACACACATGAAATTCCAACACATTACTCTGATTGCTGTAATAAACTTAAAAGTCTGTGGTTTAGACAAGCAGCCTGGCTTTGTTATAATAAGGCGTAAACATAAACTCTAATTAATTAATGTGTAACAGTTCTTTCCTTTTAAAGGATTTTAGAAGTTCTGACTTCAGCTGAACATAATTCACACACATGAACGTTTTAATATAATCACCTCTAAATCTATGCCAATGACATCACTGGCCATTCTTTAACTCTTAGAGGGCAGAGATAATATCTTTTTTAGCGCTCTTAGGCCATGGGAGTGCATTTGAACGTCAGCTCTGTCAGGCCTTTGGCTCCGGCCAGGGGTTTTAACTGTTCTAGAAGAGTTTGGGAAAGCTACCCCAGCCCGCGATCTAGATTCAGGCAAGTAGCTCTGATGATATCTGATTCATCTGTTTACACTTCCTCATAAGATTTCATTTAAACAAAGATTAAAAACAGGTTTTATGTCCCAGTGCTATTAAGGACAAAGTCTTCTATTGAATTTCCTGACCCACAACACTGGCCCATGGCTGTGGTCTCACAACCACAGGCTGCACCTGGAACCATTTTTGTCCATTTTGTAAACAAGAACCCTTTACTCTCAAGAGGGAAGCAGAGAAAGAGGCTGTCAGCAGGTGGCAGGGGGACAGGCTGGAGCCCCTCAGCTGGCCTTTCAGGACCAAGCAAGACTGGAAATCATGGAGGAGCACCTGCATAGTAAACACTGCTAGCTCCATAACACACATCTAGTAAACAAAACAGGGACTACAACAACATTGTGAGGAATCATCTTTATATCCAGAAAATTCATCTTCATTGGGAAATACCTTGCTAACAAAACTTCAGTTTAGTTCAGGGCATCTGTGTTCCCAGTCCCAGGCAAATGAAAATGATTCGTCTACGTCAATAATGACAATCCTGTTTCCTCCTCTCTCTGCCTTTTAAAAAAACGCTTTGTTTTTAAAGACAGTTTTATGTTCACAGCAGGGTATAGAACAGAAGGTACAGAGACTTGATGTATACCCCCCTGCCTCTCATGCCCACAGCCTCCCCAGCTACTGACATCCTGGACCATTTGTTACAACTGATAAACCTAACTGATACATCATCACCCCAAAACCTTAGGATTCATGCTTGGTGTGGTACATTCTATGAGTCTTGACAAATACATGACATGTATTCAGCAGTGTATTATCACACAGAGTAGTTTCACTGCTCTAAAAATCCTCTGTGCTCTGCCTATTTATCTCTCTGCCCGCTAACCCCATTCCGATCCCTGGCACCCACTGATCTTTTTACTGTCTCCACAGTTTTGTCTTTTCCAGGATGCCATATTCTTAGAAGCATATGGTATGTAACCTTTTCTGATAGGCTTATTTCATCTAGTAATATGTATTTAAATTTCCTCCATGTCTTTTCATCGATTGATAGCTCATTTCTTTTGATTGGTGAATAATATTCTATTGCCTGGATGTATGCATTCACTTATCAAAGGACATCTTGGTTGCAGCTGAATTTTGGCAATTATGAATAAAGCTGCTATAAACATATAAACCCTGGAGTTCCCGTCGTGGCTCAGCAGAAATGAATCCGACTAGTATCCATGAGGACACAGGTTCGATCCCTGGCCTTGCTCAGTGGGTTAAGGATCCAGCATTGCCATGAGCTGTGGTGCAGGTCCCAGACTCAGCTCAGAGCTGCCATTGCCGTGGTTGTGGTGTAGGCCAGCAGCTACAGTTCTGATTTGACCCCTAGCCTGGAAGCCTCCATATGCTGTGGGTGCAGCCCTAAAAAAAGACTGGGTATATATATATATACCCAGTCTGCTGAGTGTGTGTAGGGGGATGTGTTTGGGAAAGATTTCACTTTCTTAGGTTTTTGTGTGGATATAATTTTTCAGTTCATTTGGGTAAATACCAAAGAGTGTGATTGCTGGACTGCATGGTAAGAGTATGTTTTGTAAGACATTCCCAAACTGTCTTCCAAAGTGGCTGGACCGTTTTGCATTCCCACCAGAAGTGAATGAGAGTTCCTCTTGCTCCACATCCTTGCCAGCATTTGCTGTTGTCAGTGTTTTGGGTTTTGGCCATTCTAATAGGTATATAGTAGTGTCTTGTTGTTTTAATCTGTAATTCTCTAATGATGTGATACCGAACATCTTTTTATAAGCTCTCTGGCCAAGTATAACTTCTTTGGCGAGGTGTCTGTTAGGATCTTTTCCCCATTTTTTAATCAGGTAGTTATTTTCTTATTGTTGAGTTTTAAGGGTTCTTTGTAAATTTTGGATTATAATCCTTTATCAGATGTGTCTTTTGCAAGTATTTTCTCCCAATCTGTGGACTGTCCTGTCATTCTCTTGACAGTGTCTTTTACAGAGCAGAAGTTTTTTTGTTTGTTTGTTTGTTGGTTTGTCTTTTCTAGGGCCATTCCCATGGCATATGGAGGTTCCCAGGCTAAGGGGTCCAATCAGAGCTGTAGCCATTGGCCTATGCCAGAGCCACAGCAATGCCAGATTCGAGCTATGTCTGCGACCCACACCACAGCTCACAGCAATGCCGGATCCTTAACCCTTATACTAAGCAAGGCCAGGGATCGAACCCACAACCTCATGGTTCCTAGTCGGATTAGTTAACCACTGTGCCAGGACGGGAACTCCCGGAGCAGAAGTTTCTGATTCATTTAAGTCCAGCTTATCAATTATTTCTTTCACAGATTATGCCTTTGGTGTTGTAGCTAAAAAGCCATCACCATACTCAAGATCATCTAGGTTTTTCCCTATGTTATCTTCTAGGGACTTTATACTTTTGCATTTTACATTTAAGTCTATAACTTACTTAGTGTTAATTTTTGTGAAGAGTTTAGTCTGTATCTAAAATCATCTCTTTTTTTTGCATGAAGATGTCCAGTTATTCCAGCACCATTTCTTGAAAAGATTATTTTTGTTTCATTGTGTTGCCTTTGCGTTATTGTCAAAAATCAGTTGAACATATTTCTGTGGATCTATTTCTGGGCTCTCGTTTGTTTTATTAGTCTAGTTGTCTACTCCTTCACCATTACCTCACTGTCTTGATCATTGTAGGTTTATAGTAAATCTTGAAGTTGGGTACTGTCAGTGTTCCAGCTTTGTTCTTCTCTATTATCATGGTGGCTACTCTGGACCTTTTGCCTCTCCATGTAAAATTTAGAATCAGTTTGTTGGTATCCACAACAACTTTCTGGGATTTTGACTGAGATTGCATCGGATCCATAGATCAAGTTGGGAAGAACTGACATCTTGACAATACCAAGTCTTCCTATTCATGAACATGGACTATCTCTCCATTTATTTAGTTCTTTGAGTTTATCCATCAGAGTTTTGTAATTTTCCTTATATAGATCTTGTACATATTTTGATAGATTTTACCTCAATATTTCATTATTTATACTAAATGTTTCATTGAGGATGCTCATGTAAATGCTATTTATTTTTAAATTTCAAATTCCACTTGTTCACTGTTAGTATATAGGAAAGCAATTGACTTGTATATTAGCCTATGATCCCCAAATCATACTATAATCCCTTATTAGTTCTAGGAGTTTTGGTTGATTTTTTTTCCGATTTTCTTCCCAAATAATCATGTCATCTTCAGACAGTTTTATTTCTTCCTTTCTAAACTGTATGCATTTTCTTTCTTTATTCCTTCCTTCCTTTCTTTCTCTTTTTTTCTTTTTTTTGTCCTATTTCATTAGCTAGGACTCTTAGCATGAGGTTGAAAAGGAGTAACGAGAGGGGACATCCTTACCTTTTTCCTGATCTTATCAGGAAAGCGTCTAGTTTTTCACTATTGACATTAGCTGTAGAATTTTTTGTTGTTGCTGTTTTTGTTTGTTTGTAGGTGATGGTCTTTATCCACTTGAAGAAGTTTTCCTCTATTCCTAATTTTTGGTAAGTTTTTATCATGAATGAGTGTTGGGTTTTGTCAAATGCTTTTTATATATCTATTGATATGATCACATCGTGATTGTTCTTTAGCCAGCTAATTTTTTAGATTACCTTAATTGATTTTCAAGTACTTTTCTGCTTTTTAACAGCTGTTGGGGGGTGGGGGTGGAGTTGGGGGCTTGTGACCTTGTTCTGCATGGCCTTAGGTGAAGTCTTCTGAGTGCGTGTAGGGGAAAGTGTTCTAAGAGAGATTTCACTTTCATGGTAAATAAGGAGGAATATAACACCACTCTTCTCTCTTTTATTTGGTTTTGAATGCAGATGTGAAAGCTGGATATACCACTGCTACTTTGCCATCATAAGGGAGGGAAAGGCCAGTAGACTTACAAAGACATTATCTTTGAAATCATTACAGCATCTTGTTATATGAGAAAAATATACTACTTTATGTTTAGTCACTACAGTTGGTGTTATGTTATATGCAGTCAAGCCTACTTTCAATTAATCTCATGTCATATCCATAATAAGACACATAGAAGTCATCAAAGAAGATGACATTATTGCTTTGATTCTGCAAATGCTGCTTTGGTACCTAAGCTTAGGAAAGACTGGCTCGAAGGGGAAGCTGACGGAGGACTGAGTGACAGGGAATCGACAGAGCATCTCATTGCTAGGGAACTCCTGGGTGATACCACTTCAGAGTAGGTAGATGAACATATGGCCAACGGCAAGACCCATGTCTCAGGAAGAGGGCAAAAAGCTATTCAAGAAATGGCAAAGTAGGAGTTCCTGTCGTGGCTCAGCGGTAACGAACCCAAGTAGTATCCATGAGGACGAGAGTTCAATCCCTGGCCTCGCTCAGTGGGTTAAGAATCTGGCGTTGCCATGAGCTGTGGTGTAGGTCACAGATGCGGCTCCCTAGTTGCTATGGCTGTGGTATAGGCCAGTGGCTACAGCTCCAACTTGACCCCTAACCTGGGAACCTCCACATGCCATGGGTGCGGCCCTAAGAAGACAAAAAAAAAAAAAAAGAAGTGGCAAAGTAAAGTGAGGAAGCAACATGGTAGTAGAAAGTAGATGAGCCGAGGAAAGAAATGGGAAATTGAGTCCTGGCTCTGCACCTTTTTCTGCTATATGACTTAGTCTAATTATATAATCATTATTAGCCTCAAGTATCTCTTCTATAATATGAGAAGGAATTGTCTTCCTCACAAGATCATTGTAAAGATTAAAAGCTGTAGCATATTTAGAGATTAGTTACATCACCTTTGCTCCGTTATTCATTTCATATGTTCAGAACCAAAGTAAGGTTAGCAAGGAGATCAAGGCAACCTCTACTAGAAAGGCGTAGAATGGAAGCTGGGGTGTTAATGAGTTATGCTGATAGAAGCTCTATGAATTAGAGGTCTCTTAAAGTCAGCCATCCAAAGCATCTACCTAGAGTCACTCAGCCTTAAACAGGCTGCAGCTAGGGAGCAAAAGAAAAAAGGCTTCCAAACCTAATTGAATACAGGTCAAAATATTAATATTCCCAGGGAGCAACAGAAAATCACAGGTTTCTTGTACTGCTTGTGATAATCTGAATGTTTAAGTACAGTAAATATTTGTTGAATTAATGATATGTTAGAATATTAGTGGTCTCTATAACAATGTTTACCTAGCTTATAAAATCATTTCAGTATTTTTTTCCAGTTTTTCCTGGAGGAAACTACCCAGGAGGAGGTCTAAACTGAATTAAAGAACACCTTGAGAGTTTGGGAATAAATTTGATATGATATTTCATCACAACCAAAGTAAATTAAAACTACATTATTTTAGGAAGAAGGAAAATCCGAAGGAGATTTAGGCAGTTTAACTTGTGAAGGAATGAGGATTAAACTAATTGAAATTGGTATTATGGGCACATTTAGCGAAAATTGCAAATATTTCCTTAGAGTAGGGAAGATTTCCCATGACTGGATTTCCTTCTAAAGTTAGATTTATTCATTCCTTAATCCAATAAGCAATTAGTGGGAATCTTCCATGTGCTAAGCAGAGAACTAGTAGTGCCTGGAGTATTAACAAAAAGCATATGATTGTACTTGGGATCCATTGCTCCTCCTATGCAATGGGTCTCAAGCTCTGTATGCATAAGAACCTGGGTAGCCTGTTAAAGTGCATACTTCTTGGCCTACCATAGAAATTCTGATTCATGATGATGGGACTAAAAATCCTTATTTCCATCAATCATTCCAGATGACTCAAGTGCAGATGGGTTGAGAATCACACTGTGAAGCACATTATTCTCCAGCTAGGACCTATAAGCTAATTGGAGGAAAAAAATATATATATATATGTATATGTATATATATGTATATATTAGGAGTTCAAGGATACAATATGACAGATCAGGATGAAGTGTGTCAAGGCAGAGGCAGGAAATCAGAATATGCTGGTTTAGGAGGCAGATGGACCTGACATTGTCTAGAAAGCTGTGATCATGGGTAATTAGAGCTAGACAAATAAAGAGTCCTGATTAGAACATATAATTATCCCACAAGTCAGTGCAAAGTGATAATTGAGACTAAGCAGAAGGTCACAAGAACCAAGGGCAGTTAAGAATTACAGACTTTAATAGTTCACGTTGGGAGTTCCCATCATGGTGCACTGGAAACGAATCCAGCTAGGAACCATGAGGTTGCAGATTCAGTCCCTGGCCTTGATCAGTGGGTTAAGGATCTGGCATTTCCATGAGCTGTGGTGTAGCATCACAGATGCAGCTTGGATCTGGCGTTGCTATGGCTCTGGTGTAGGCTGGCAGCTGTAGCTCTGATTATAGCCCTAGTCTGAGAACTTCCATATGCTGCGGGTGTGGCCCTAAAAAGACCAAAAAAAAAAGAAAAAAAAATTACAGATTTAAAAAAAAAAAAAGACTAGAAATAAAGAGATAATTTGGGTGGTAATTCAGTTTTATCCAAAAGTTCCTTACAGGCTTCCCATTGGGAAAGAAAACAGCTCCAGGGTGAGGCTTGCAAGCAGAAGCAGGTCAGTGGTGCCCAGAGGAAAGTGAAGGGCTGAAATGGAACCAGGGGGCATGCCCACATTCAGAGAGCAAGAAGGAAAGTCTCCTGGGAAAGTGAAATACGTATGGTTCTCCAGCCTGAGTTTAAACCCCATTAGCGACAGAATAGCCATTTCACTGACTTAGCTACTGACCAGTAACCAAGGCAAGCTGATGGACAAAGGAGACAGCAAAAAGTGAGAAATAACCACTTCTTTTAAATGCACTTGACCAATCACCCTCAAGGCACTGGAACACCACACTCTTGATGACCAATCTTCTTGAAGGCATAGTTCAACATTATGCATCAGTATCCTCATCTGTAAGACAGGAATAAGAATGAAACCTAACTCATCTAGTGGTAGTAAGTATTTAAGATATTAGATGTAAACCACTTAGCTTCCTGCTTTGTCCACGGTTAGCATTCAGGGAAATGATTTATTATTATTATCGTCATTAACCCTTTTCTGGGTTTCCCTTGGGGCCTGAGCAATAATAGGCCACTTTTTGCCATGCTTGGAGCTTTGGGGGCACTTTTGTTAAAATTTTAGTCAGCTGCCTAATTCAGGAATATTTTTCTAATGAGCAGTGCCAGAGATCTCATCATCATGTCCTTTGAATGTGGGACCTACTCCTGGCACTTATCGTTTCTTAACCCCATGCCTGGGGGTGCTTAGTGCCTGGTGTTTATGGATATAAACGACATCTCTCCCTGTGTTGGGTCCAGTATTCAGTGATTTATATGAATTATCAAATTGTTCCTCACCAAAACTACTTGAAGTAAAAACTACTACTGCCCTTATTCTACAGATAAGGAAACAGAGAATTTTTAAAATTGTGTCCACTTACCAACTGCCTTGTTATTGCATGAGCATGATTTCCAGGAAAATTTTTCTTTCCATCTTGCATCTCTGCAACTCATTTTTCTTTTTCTTTTCTTTCTTCCTTTTTTTTTTTTTTGCCTTTCTAGGGCCATACTTATGGCATATGGAAGTTCCCAGGCTAGAGATCGAATAGGGGCTGTAGCTGCTGACCCACACCACAGCCACAGCAGCGCAGGATCCGAGCCTTGACTGCGACCTACACACTCATGGCAACGCTGGATCCTTAACCCACTGAGCAGGGCCTCATGGATACTTGTTGGGTTTGTTACTGCTGAGCCACGACGGGAACTCCTCTGAAACTCATTTTTCATCTGCTTCTTTTCTCTCTGCTTATCAGTCACGATTGTCACCAGGCACCTTTTTTGGGGGGGCGGGGGCGGTGCTTGGCTGCACCCACAGCATGTGGAATTTCTCAGGCCAGGGATCGAACCATTGTCATAGTAGTGGCAACACTGAATCCTTAACCACTGAACCACCAGGGAACTCCTGTCACCACACACATCTAAACTTCAGCCACTTGGAGAAAATGTAACCTGATACTTTAGTCCAAGTCAAAAAGCAGAGGGGAGGGGGAAGGATTATTGCCAAGCCTGGGGGAGTTAGACTCTACCCTATAACAGGTCAACTATGTCCAACAGGCCTAAAGAACTATGGCAGCTTCTTTGTTAACAGCCAGATGGAGTGGAAGGAAGAACAGTTCCTAGAAGAAGGGGGTGCTCTTCCAAGATAAAGCA
Organism: Phacochoerus africanus; assembly: GCF_016906955.1. NCBI lineage: Eukaryota > Metazoa > Chordata > Mammalia > Artiodactyla > Suidae > Phacochoerus > Phacochoerus africanus. The sequence goes on from NC_062546.1 coordinate 125,527,713, forward strand.
GTGTTGAAGGAGCAAAAAAAAAAAAAGATGTCTACCGCCTCTGTCTGGGCTATGCATTCTCCACAACCTCATTGCATTTTTAATATTTTGAACTCAAATTTTTAATCATTGTCAGTTCAATACAGATTTAAGAAATACATATTTATTGCTTTGGGGGCTTGCTTCTTTTCATAGATTTCAATTCAGTATTTGGGGTTGTTTCTTTAAGAATTTAAACCAACACATCCCATTCCCTAAAATTGACAAAACAAAGCAACCACGCAATGAGAATTGGATGTGAGACAGGCCTGTCTGGCCCCTGTTGTAAGCACTTTTCTAGAACAGTTGGACAAGGTTAGCAGGGTTCAGTTCTCTTGAGGGCGTTGAGCTCTGCAGGTGTTCGTAACTAGTGATTACAGAGCAGGCAAAGGGCTTGATCCTTTGAGGGAGATCTTTTAGTTCTCCTAATTAGCTGCCCAGCCCTCTCCCCTTTCCTTCCATCAGCGGACTTGTCTTTGATCTTAACTGTGTATGGAAAATGATTGCAACTAACATAATAAAATGCCATAAACATTTGTTTTTTAAATTAATTTGGTAAAGTCAAATGGTATAAGTAGCATTCAGTAGCTCTGGACAATTTTATGTCTTCTATGCATCATGTAATGTTTGGCATGTACTCAGTCTATTTTTGCATATAAATATGAGTTAGGGGGCAGGAGGAAATCTGCATAACCAAAATTCCACCTCAAAATCGGATGCCTGACATCTACCCATGCATCAGTCATGCAATGGAATATACCATAGAACAAAGGATGTTTTCTTTCCCTCCAAAACCTGAAAAAAAATTCAAATATGATGAACTTTTTATTTTTTAAAAGTAAAAAAAAATTAGCAATGAGATCCTGCTGTGTAGCCCTGGGAACTATGTCTAGTCACTTGTGATGGAGCATGATAATGTGGGAAAATAGAATATGTACATGTATGTGTAACTGGGTCACCATCCTGTACAGTAGAAAAAAAATTGTATTGAAATAATTTTAAAAATAAAATAAAATTTTAAAAAAGTAAAAAATTGTGTAAATGTATTTTAAAAGGAACAATCCTTCTGATTGAATAACACTATTTCAATTTTTAGAGTAGTGTATATAATTATTCAATTGCTTTAAAATAACTTGGCATTGTTCCTTCAGTAGAGGCATTATTGCTTAATTGCAGCTGAGTCATTACCCCAGTCCCAAGCAATTAATCAGTGTTTCCTAAACTTGCCTAAAATAGGAATCACTTGGGGCTTTTGCTAAACATACAGATTCCTGGGCCCACCCCAGACCAATTGAATTAGAATTTCTAGGGAAGGCATGTGAGAATCCGTATGGTCAGAAAGCAACCCATGTGGATCTCATTATCAGAGAGGTTTGGAAAATACCTTTGTATTCCTTTGACAGTGGCATTATCTTTTTGAATTACTGTTATACACAGTGACCAGAAGAGTTTTATCGTTGGAAGAACTAGAACATTAGAAGTGCTCATAGATTATAAACCAGCACATGTTCTACTTTATAGATACTGCTTTATAAATTCCTATGATCTGAAACCAGGACCATGGAGTTACATATTTAACCTTTACTCATTCAGGTACTGCAGACATTTTTATTTCCTCAATAATATGCCCAAGATTAAATTCATTACCACCTTGAAAAAAGAACACAAGGAGGAGTTCCTGTCATGATTAGTATCCTTGAGGATGCAGGTTCCCATCCCTGGCCTCGCTCAGTGGGTTAAGGATCTGGCGTTGCTGTGAGCTGCGGTGTAGGTTGCAGACGCAGCTCAGATCTGGCATTGCTGTGGCTGTGGCGTAGGCCAGCTGCTGTGGCTCAGATTCGACCCCTAGCCTGGGGACTTCCATGTGCTGTGGGTGCGGCCCCAAAAAGACAAAACAAACACACAAAAAACAAGGAGGAAAATATCTCTTACTGAACATCTCATCATACGTTGGGCATAATCTTAATAGTTGGTTTATGTAAGTTATTTACCTTAACCTTAACGATTACCTGGTGGGGTAAGTATTCATTTCCATTTATAAATGCAGAAACTGAAGCTTGAAGAGGTTAATGAATTCTTCCACTGTCACTCAGTAAGCAAGAGAGACAGGGGTCAAATCTACCAAGCCCGTATTCTTACCACATACTAACCTTTAGAGTTTAAATTCCAAGTTGCGAAGAATTAAAATTCACCAGGCAGAATAATCATGGGTTTGTGAACATTTCTTCTCTGAAGGCCAAAAGGGGGGCTTCTTTTTTGTTGTTGTTGTTTTGTTTGTGTGTGTGTGTGCTTGTGCTGAGCCAAAGAGGGAGGAAAGGACAGATTTCAGAGAGTCTGATCGCCTCTTCCAGGATGAGAAGCCTCTTCTTGTAATCCGAAAGATATCTAGTTCTCCCCCTAAATATTAACTCTCTGAAGAACAAATGAGAAAATTAATAAAATTGTAAATCTAGATATGTAATATGTGTGATATATAACTGTGGAACTGGATTCTGCTCCCATTCATTCTCTTTTCTTACTCCCCCATGCTGTTTATTCTGGTTAAAGTGGTTGCAGCCAGCAACAAAAATGCACCCTTTAGGCTTTCTTGTTTTTTTTTTTAAAAAAAACATTTTTTAAAGGGTTTGTTTTCTTAGACTTGGAAGCTGTTGAAAGGTGCCAGATGGATGGCCTTGGAGGCCATGAGGGGTGTTTATCTGCAGAGGAGGGCAGGTGTGGATGAGGCATCCTGAGCTTCCCACACAGCCCCGGTTCGGAGCCCTCACCCTCCTGGACCACAGTTAATATTAAGGTGGGAAGTTAAGAGGACTCCCTGAAACAAAAACAGACACTACAAGTCAGCAGCACATTCCTTTGTTGTTGCCTTATGGTTGATATTACAAGCTAAGATCCTCCCATCCAGTTAGTTTTAAAGTAGGCTGTTAAGGAAGTTTTTGGAGGAGGCAATACAGTAGAGGAATGCAGGATGAAGAGAGAAAGTAGGTGACAGAGGTGGGAGGATGGTGAGAAATACTCTGAACTTGACTTTTCATTCAAGGCTATCTGCATTTTGTGAAGATTTCTCCCCCCCCCCCACCTTTTCTCTCTCTTTCCCTTTTTCCCTCCTTCCTTCCTTCCTCCCATTACAAGTGACTTCAAGAGGATAACTAATTAGTCTTTACCCAACTCAGCTACCTTTAAGTTGACCAATTGCAAAGCATTGGGGGTGGGGGAGTATCCATTCACAAAGCCTCAGTGTTTCACCTGTTTTTCCTTCTTTACTGTTAACTTACATTTTTTTGTTTGCTTTTTTTTTTTTTTTTTTTTTTTTTTTTTTTTTTAGGGCCACACCTGTGGCATATGGCAGTTCCCAGGCTCGAGGTCGAATCAGAGCTGTAGCTGCTGGCCTATGCCACAGCCACAGCAACACAGGGCCTGAGCCGTGTCTGCAAACTACACTGCAGCTCACAGCAATGCCGTATCCTTAACCTACTGAGTAAGGCCAGGGATGGGAACCTGCATCCTAAAGGATACTAGTCAGATTCGTTTCCGATGCACCACAATGGGAACTTCTGACTTACAGTTTTTTAAGGTGTTTTGATTTCTGTAGAAACATACTTGCTTAGCATATCAGCTCTTTTGAAAGAATTTTCAGGATTTTTTTCATATATTTATATATGCATATATTCACAAATGTGTATTAAACTTATATAAATGAAATTGTCTGTTTTACTATTTCTATATTATTCAAAAATGATCCAAATTGGGAGCTTCCTGAGTTCCCTGGTGGCCCAGTTGGTTAACGATCTGGCTTTGTCACTCCTGTGCTCAGGTTTGATCCCTGGCCTGGGAATTTTCATTTGTTTTGGGTACAGCCAAAAAACAAAAACCGAAATACAGAAACAACAGATGTGGAGTTTCTTGGTGGTCTAATGGTTAGGATTCAGTGCTTTCACCCCTGTGGCCTGGGTTATATCCCTGGTCTGAGAACTGAGATCCCACATCAAGCCACTATGTGTGGCAGCTAAAAAGAAAAAGATCCAGATGGATTTTTGCCAAATTGAAGGTATGTTTATGTGACAAGGTATACTTGTGGGGCTTACAGAAGGTGGTATCTCAGAGACATAGGCAAAATAAGAGCTGGGATTTTTAAATTTACAAATAGTTTATAATTCTCTGGAACAGGGTTGGAGAAGCTAGCATCTACTAAAATTTTTTAAAGTTACAAAATGGCATTATTTAATTAAGATACTGTTAAAAATCCTGATGTCTGTTAAACAAAAAAGAAGCAGGTAGTAGGTTTCTATCAAAATGGTGAACAGAATATATGTTTATCTTTTTTTCTTCCCAAAAAATCTCTTGAAATGATGGAGCAGAATTAGAAGGAAACAGGCATACCTGACAAAGAACTAGAACTTATCAAAATATCATCCATGAAATTTAAATATCAGTGAATACAGAAACAATAGATTAGACAAGACTATCTGTATTGGAATGCTGAAGAAAACCTTCCAGAGCTGGAATGCTGCAGACAAAGATATGCCAAATATGAAAGAATAGTTCAGAAACTATAGATAGACAATATTTTAAAAGATGACATCTGAGAACTTTTTAGAACTGAAAACAAAAAACAACAAAAACCCCAAACCCCATGAGGTTTCAAACTGAGGAAGCAAACAAAACCCTGAGCAGGATAAACAGGTTCATTAGCATATAGACTCCAGGTAGTAAAAATGCAGAATATTAAAGACAAGAAAATGTTAAAAGAAACCAGAGAAAAAGATACAATATCTATTTTTTCAAGAAACTGACAATGACAGTGACAGATTTCTTATCACCAATGATAAAGGCTAAGAGTGAATGGTATCATATCTTCAAAACGGGGAGGGAGAAGAACTTTCATCCTAGCTTAATACAACCGAATAAACTACATTCAAAGGAAGGCAAAAAACAAAAAACAAAAACAGTGTCAGATACTTTTGCCATTCGCAAGCTCTCATTGAAAGAAACACTGAAGAATGTACTTCTGGAAAATGAAAAATTAATCCAGGAGAAAAGAGCAAATGAATTTGTAAGCACATTGGTAGAAAGAAATCAGGATTGTCTATGCTAGTAATACCACTACTACTAAACTAAGAGCTAATGTGAATAAATAAAGAGGAATTAATAGACAACATGAACATGGAAGGTAAGAGCGAAGAAATTTCTTGGAGGAAGAGGAGAGAGAAAATGACTTATTTTTGTAACAGCTTTATTAAGATATAATTAAACAATAATAAACTGTATATATTTATAATTTACAACTTGATATGTTTAACATACAAATGTACCCATGAAACCAGCACCATAATCAAGTTCATAAATATATCCACTACCCTCAAAAGTGTCCTCAGGACATGTGAAATTCTTTCTGGTCTCACCCTCTCCCCAAACAAACATTAGTCTGCTTTCCATTCCTATACATTAGTTGGCATTCTTTAGAATATTATATCAATGGAATCATACAATACACACAATGTTTTGGAATCTGGCTTTTTTCAGTCAGCATAATTATTTTGAGATTCAACCACTTTGCTGGTATCAATTGTTCACACTTTTACTGTCAGTATTGTATTCTGTGAATATACCCAGGTTTGCTTCTTCCTTCATCTGATGATGGGCCCTTGAATTGATTCCAGCTTTTGGTCATCACAAATAAAGCTGCTATGAATATTATGTAAAAGTTTCTGTTTGGACATACGCATTCTTATTTCTTGAGTGGAATGGCTGGACTGTATGGTTAGGCGTATATTTGAATTTTTAAGAAACACCAAGTTGTTTTCCAAAGTGGTTATACCATTTTATAATCCCATCAGCTATGTATGAGAGTTCTAGATATTCTAAATCCTTGCCAACATTTGGTGTGGTCTTTTTTTTTTTTTGTCTTTTTGCCATTTCTTGGGCCGCTCCTGCAGCATGTGGAGGTTCCCAGGCTAGGGGTCCAATTGGAGCTGTAGCCACCAGCGGACGCCAGAGCCACAGCAACGCAGGATCCGAGCCGCGTCTGCAACCTACACCACAACTCACGTCAATGACGGATCCTCAACCCACTGAGCAAGGCCAGGGATCGAACCCACAACCTCATGGTTCCTAGTCGGATTCGTTAACCACTGAGCCACAGCGGGAACTCCACAAAGAAACAATTTTTAAAAATGCTTTCTAGGGCCCCACCCGCAGCACATGGAGGTTCCCAGGCTAGGGGTCTAATCGGAGCTGTAGCTGCCAGCCTACGCCAGAGCCGCAGCAACGCGGGATCCGAGCCCTGGCTGTGACCTACACCACACCTCATGGCAATGCTGCCGGATTGTTAACCCACTGAGCAAGGGCAGGGGTGAACCCGCAACCTCATGGTTCCTAGTTGGATTCGTTAACCACTGCGCCATGACGGGAACTCCTGGGTGTGGTCTTTTTAAATTTTTGCCATTCTGATAGTTCTGTAGCAGAATCTCACTGTGGTTTTATTTGCATTTCCCTTATGAGGCATGATGTTGACAAATTTTTTGGGGGGGGCCACACCTGCAGCATATGGAAGTTTCAGGGCCAGGGATTAAACCTGTGCCACAGCAGCAATCCGAGCCTCAGCAGTAACAATGCCAGATCCGTAACCGGCTGAGCCGTGAGGGAATTCCAAACATCTTTTTATATGTTTACTAGCATGGATGTATTTCATTGAGTGAGTGTCTGTTCAAGGCTTTTGTCCATTGTTTTCTTTTTACTGAATTTTGAGAATACTCTATGTATTCTGGGTACAGCTCTTTCATCAGATATGTAATTGACTTATATTTTCTTTTAGTTTGTGGCTTGTCTTTTGACTCTGTTAACTGTATCTTTCAAAAAGCAGATGTTTTGATATTTGATAAAGTACAATTTATCAATTCTTGCTAGTAAATCTAAGAAATCTTTGCCTTTACCCAAGGTCTTTTAAAAGGCTTTTTGCTAATAATCTCCAATAGAAGTTACATAGTTTTGGGTTTTGCACTTAAGTCTCTGATCCATTTTGAGTTGTTTCGTACTTGGTGTGGGGTATATATTGAACTTCTTTTTCTACATGTAGATACTGAGAATTCCTCCACAATCACGATTTCAACCATTTGTTGCAAAGACTATTCTTCACCAAATTGCCATTGCAGTTTTTTCCAAAAATCTGATGTCCTTATATGTGTGTGGGGGGGTGTCCTTTTTCTGAACTCTCCATTCTATTTCATCTGCCTATTTGATACCAGTATCATACTCTCTTGATTACTATAGCTTTATAACAAGTCTTGTAATCAGATAGAACGAGTCCTCCCATTTTTTTTCAAAGGAATAATGGAATATTATTCAGCAATAAAAAGAAATGAGCCAGACCCAGAGACTGTACAACACCAAGAGTGAACTCGAAGGTAAACTATGGACTTTAGGTGATTGTGATATATCAGTGTAGGTTTGTCCTTGGTAAAAAATATACCACTCTGGTGAGTGATGTGCATTATGTAAGAGGCTATATATGCTTGGAGCATGGAAATCTCTGCACCTTCCTCTCAATTTTATTGTAAGCCTAAAACTGCTTTAAAATTAGCAAAGTCTTTTTTTTTTTAAAGAAATGTTAAAAAAGTAAAAGTTCCTATAACTTTTTAAATTAAAGCTATACAATTATCATCTAACCAAAATCTGTTTTTTGAAATGAATCCCAAAATCACACACACACACACACAAATGAACTATCAAGTCATAAAAAGACATGGAGGAATCGGAAAGATATATTTCTAAACAAAAGAAGCCTATCTGAAAAGGCTATATACTGTATGATTCCAGCTATATAACATTCCAAAAAAGGCAAAACCTATGGAGACAGTAAAAATACTAGTAGTTGCCAGGGGTCAGGGGAGAGGGAGGGATGACTATATGGAGCATAGGAGGTTTGGGGGGGGCAGTGAAATTATTATTCTGTATGACACTAATGACGAATAGAAGTAATTATATATATTAACCAAAACCCACAGAATGTACAACACAAAGAAGGAAACCTAATGTAAATTATGGGCTTTAGTTAAAAATAGTGTATCAATATTGGCTCATCAATTGCAGCAAATGTGTCATAATGCAAGAAGTTAATATCAGAGGAAGTGGGTGGGGTAGGGAGAGCCCATGGGAACTCTTTGTACTTTCTGCTCAATTTTCCTATAAATCTAAAACTGCACTAAAAAACAAAGTCTATTAATTCTTTAAAAATTAATATTTCATTATGCATTTATTTAATCAGATGTGATTATCTAAATTCACATATTAAAATGTAAACTTTAAAGCCAAAGCCATGCATTTAAGTAATTTTAATAAAGATTTATATTCCAAAGGAAAAAAACAAAACAAACAAACAGAAAAACAAAGTTGTTCTGGCTATTCTAAATCCTTAATATTTCCATGTGAATTTTAGAAGTGGCTTGTTAATTTCTACAAAATAAATCTACGGCATTTTGTTTTTGTTTTTGTTTTGAATGCATGAAACCTATAGATCCATTTGGGGAGAATTTCATCTTAAAAACATTGAGTCCTCTGATCAATGTACACAGTATATTGGAGAGTTTTCAGTGTATAGAACTTTCACATCTTTTGCCGGATTTATCCCTGGTAAAAGGAAAAATATTACATTACTATATTTTATATTTTTGATGTTATTTTAAATGGCATCTTTAGTTTTAAAAAATTTTAAGTTGTATACATGGAGAAATTCTCTGTCCTGAGAAAATGGGAATCATGTGGGTACTGTTTTTTAATTTTTTTGTTTTTTGCCACCCTGCAGCATATGGAGTTCCCAGGGATCAGATTTGAGGTGCAGTTGAGATCTATGCCACAGCTGTGGCAATGCTGGATCCTTAACCCACTGTACTGGACTGGGGATCAAACCTGTGTCCCAGTGCTGCAGAGACTCCACCGATCCTGTGGTGCCACAGTGGGAACTCCTAATTTAAATTTTTGAAAGTTTATTGGTACTACATAGTAATACGATTTTGTGTATCAATCTTGTATTCCTGAAATCTTGCTAAACTCATATATTAGATCTAGTAACCAGTTTATGGATTCCATAAGAGCGTCTATATAGAAGATAATGTCAGTTGTGAATTAAAACAGTTGACTTTATCTTTTCCAAATTGGATTTTTTTTTTTTTTTTTTTTTTTGCTTTTTAGGGCCACACTCTCAGCATATGGAGATTCCCAGGCTAGGGGTCAAATTGGAGCTACAGCTGTTGGCCTATGCCACAGCCACAGCCACACAGGATCCAAGCCATGTCTGCAACCTACACCACAGCTCACAGCAACACCAGATCCTTAACCCACTGATAGAGGTCAGGGATCGAACCTGCATCCTCATGGATGCTGATCAGATTTGTTAACTGCTGAGCCACAAAGGGAACTCCAAACTGAATGTATTTTTTTTTCCTACCTCATTGCACTGCCTAGACTCTTTCATATAATGTTGAATTAAAATGGTGAAAACAGATATTCTTGCTTTACTCCTGATTTTAGGGAGAAAGCATCTTATCTTTAACCATTTTATCTGCATGTTATTGGCAGTACATTTTTTTGTAGATGTCTTTTATCAAGCTGAGTAAGTTTTTTGCTATTTCTAGTCAGTTGAGGGTTTTTATCAGGAAGGGCTGTTGGATTTTGTCAAGTGATTATTTGCCATCTCTTGAAATGATCATGTGTTTTCTTTTTCAGTCTGCTATGGTGAATTACACTGAAATTTCGTGTTGAAACAACCTTGCATTCCTGGAACAAACCCCACTTCCTCTTGACCTATTATCCTTGTTCTATATTGTTGAATTACATTTGCTAAATTTCGTTAAGAATTTTTGCATCTATGTTCATGAGAGATTTTGTTTTCCTTGTAATACCTTGTAATGGCTGGTTTTGGTGTCAGGGTAATGTTTGCCTTCAGAAAAAGTCAGGAAATATTCATTCATTTTCAGTTTTCTGGAATAGTTTGGATATTGTATTCTTTCTACCTTAGGTAGAAATTCCCAGTGAAGCTCTCTGGGCCTATAATTTTCTTTGTGGGAAGATTTAAATGCAGATTTAATTTCCTTAATAAGCATATGACTATTCAGGTCAACTATTTCATCTTGAATCAGCTTTGGTAGTTTGTATCTTTCAAGGGATAAATGTGTCAATTTCATCTACACTATAGAACTTGTTGACATAAACTTCAAAACATACCCTAATTATTCTTTTTAATATGTGTAAAATATACAGTGATGTTCACTGTCATTTATGATACTGGTTATTTGTGTCTTTTCACTTTTCCTGGTGAGTCTCACTAAAGTTTTATTGATTTTATTGATTTCAAGAACTAGCTTTTGGTTTCCTACTATTTTCCTGTTTTCTGTTTCATTGATTTCGGCTCTCTTTGTTATTCCTTTCTTCTGCTTAGTTTGGTTTTCACTTGCTTTTTCTGATTTCTTTTTTTATAATTAAAAAATATTTTTTCTTCTTTTTACTGCCACACCTGTGGCATATATATGTTCCCAGGCTAGGGGTCAAATCAGAGGTGCATGCCTATACCACAGCCACATCTTTGCTGCAGTTTGCAGCAATGCCAGACCCTTAACCCACCAAGAAAGGCCAGGGATCGAACCTACATCCTCATGGGTACTATGTTTGGTTCTTAACCTGCTGAACTACAACAGAAATTCCTTTCTCTGATTTCTTAAGATGTAAACTGAAGACATTGATTTATTCTTTTCCAGTGTAGGCACTTAGTGTTTTAAATTTTTTTCTAAGTACTGTTTTAGTTGCATCTACAAATTTTTAATACATGGCGTTTTCAGTTTCACTCAGTTCAAAATGTGCTATAATTAATTCTTTAATGAAAAAAATAGATCCAGGTGTTCCCATTCTGGCACAGCGGAAACAAATCCAACTAGGAGCCATGAGGTTGTGGGTTCAATCCATCCCTGGCCTCGATCAGTGGGTTAAGGATCCAGTGTTGCCATGAGCTGTGGTGTAGGTCTCAGACACGGCTCGGATCTGGTGTTGCTGTGGCTGTGGCACAGGCCTGCGGCTACAGCTCCAATTTGACCCCCTAGCCTGGGAACCTCCATATGCCATGGGTGTGGCCCTAAAAAGGCCAAAAAAAAAAAATTGATCCATGGTTTTTTTAGAAGTGCATATATAGTTTCCAAATATTTGAGTATTTACCCAATATCTTTATGTCCTTGATTCCTAATGTAAGTTCATTGTGGTAAGCATATATACTTTGTAATATTGGAATGTTTTAAAATTTGTTGAGAATATGGTTAATCTTTTTTTTTAAATATGTAAATGTCTATTTTGTTTCAATATTGATGATTGCCATGAGTATGGTTAATTTTGATAAATGTTTCTTGTATACTTGAAAAGTTATGTCTTCTGCTGCTGTTGGGTGAGGTGATCTGTAAATATCAATCAGATCAAGTTGATAGTATTTTTGAAGTTTTCTGCATCTTTACTGATTTTCTGCCTACTTGTTCTAACAAATATTAAAAGTGTCGAGCTCTCAACTATAACTGTAGATTTGTGTGCTTTTCCTTGAAGTTCATATATTTTGAAGCACTGTTCAGGGCATGTTCTTTTGATGAATTTACTCATTTATTATCATAAAATGGCCAGCCTTGGGTTTTTACCTCACATGCACTTACTAATCAGTACTCAACTAAATACTGGAATGGGAACCTCCACAGACCTATGCTGTACTCTCTTCTTGAAGCTCTCTTCTCTGGGATTGTGTCCTGAGAACACTAGCCTCCCTGGGATCACTGTAGTCCCAGCTCTGTCTTTTCAAGGCAGGGACTCCATCAAGCTCAGTCTGGATTCTCTCTCTTTGCACCATGGCCTGGAAACTTTCTCTAGACTATAAACTGGGGTAATTTCTCCTCATTTATTGATTCATTTCATTTATTTCCCATCTCTTAGGGTCACTGTTCTTCATTGTCTGATGGTCAATGTCTTGAGGGCCATTGTTTAATATTATTTTGTCCATTTTATTTAAAGATTTTATTTCATTTTATTTATTTATTTTTGTCTTTTGTCTTTATAGGGCCATACCCACAGCATATGGAGGTTCCCAGGCTAGGAGTCCTTTCGGAGCTGTAGCCGCCAGCCTACGTCACAGCCACAGCAACCCCAGATCCAAACCTCATCTGCAACCTACACCACAGCTCACAGAAATGCCAGATCCTTAACCCACTGAGCTAGGCCAGGGATGGATTGAACCGACAACCTCATGGTTCTTAGTTGGATTTGTTTCTGCTGCACCACAATGGGAACTCCTGTCCATTTTTTTAAAAATTAGTTTCAAATGGGAGGGTAAATCTGGTCCCTATTATTCCAATCTTGACCAGAGGTGTACGTTTCATTATACTTCTACCTCTAAAAGATTATTTCAGACATTTATTATTTATTTTTTTTAAAGACAGTGAGGGGTAATGGTTTGGGAATCAAGATATGTAAGTTTCTTTTTTTTTTTTGTCTTTTTGCTATTTCTTGGGCCGCTCCCGTGGCATATGGAGATTCCCAGGCTAGGGGTCTAATCGGAGCCGCAGCCACCAGCCTACACCAGAGCCACAGCAACGCGTGATCCGAGCTGCGTCTGCAACCTGCACCACAGCTCACAGCAACGCCGGATCGTCAACCCACTGAGCAAGGGCAGGGACTGAACCCGCAACCTCATGGCTCCTAGTCGGATTCTTTAACCACTGTGCCACGACGGGAACTCCAAGATATGTAAGTTTCAATTCTATGACTTGTATAAACTAGGAAAAAAAATCACTTTTTAAAGCCTTAAATTTCTCATTGTTGTAGTGACAGGATAAAATAAGATAAAGCAAGTAAAAGTACTTTGTAAAATATGAAGCCATATGCAAATGTAAAGTAATATTTCAAGATGCAAAATCTGTAGGGGGTGGTTAGAAGATGTTCCTGTCTACTCATTGTTTCCCATGTCTGTTCTTTTCCTTTTTTGCTATTGGGATCTTGATTCTATCCAGGCGAGGACATATGTCTAGCCCCAGGTTTTATCTCACTCCCCAGTTCTCCCTGTAGCTGGAATGGCCATGTCATTCAGTCCTGGAGAAGGAGAAAAAATGGGCAGTCAGGTAGTGGTAATTCCTGGAAAACCTTTGATTTCCTGATAAAAGAAACAGACTTAACTGACATTGCCTCCTCCTCTCTTTTTGCTCTCAATACAAACTTGATACATGACACTCTAGCAATGATTTATAAGTACTATGTGGGAAGGACCAAGCTATTGCACAGATACTGCTCTCAGCCTAATAGAGCTGCTGAACCAACACTAGCATTCACCTTTCTCCAGATTTCTTGTTCTGTGAGAAAAACAATATTTAAGCCACTTTCACCCCAGTACTCTTTTATTTGGTGGCATAAATATTAGGTCTTAACTGATTTAGGAGGAGAAGGGAGAATTGAGGTATATTTTTGTAAGTTAACTGTCTGGTGTTTATATGAAGCAGAAATTGGATAAACCATGTTTAAATTTTGTTTAAAATCAATAGCAGTCTTGGGCCCATAGTAAGTTATCAGTACATATTAAAAAAAAATATATGGATGGGTATGTGACTCTTGCACTACTTTTGTGAATGTAAATTGACATGAAGCAATCCTTCTAAAATTTCAGCTATTACAACTTCACAATTTTGATTCAGGGCTATTGATGATTTTTGTTCATCACATGGCACTTATTTCTGTATAAGTATCCCCACAAGGAGTCTCTCTCTTTTTTTTTTTTTGTCGTTGTTGTTGTTGCTATTTCTTGGGCCGCACCCGCGGCATATGGAGGTTCCCAGGTCAGGGGTCGAATCGGAGCTGTAGCCACCGGCCTACGCCAGAGCCATAGCAGGAGGAGTCTCTTAAGGTAATACCAGTGCCTTTTAAAGAAGCTGAGTGAACTTAGCTACAGAGCACTTTCTTACATTTAAAACCTGAGGAGATGCCAACAAAATACAGCTGATCTTGTATTTGCTGAGTATTTGCTGTGAATGAAGGAAGAGCTTCTTTGAAAACAATTACACCGTTAAGGGGGAATTCCTGATCAAGCCATCTCTAACATAGCTTGCAAATGCCTGGCACAGGGAAGATAAAGTTCTTAACGTTTCATTTTCTGTGGAAGATGAATGGATAGTTTTAATAGATACCTATCTATCTATCTATGTTTTGGCCAATATTTTGCAACGTTTCATTTTCTGTGGAAGATGAATGGATAGTTTTAATAGATACCTATCTATCTATCTATGTTTTGGCCAATATTTTGCAACATTGCAAGTCATAGCAAATCATATGTATTAATGATCAGAACATGGAATACATATTTAAAAACAATAAACTGATTTTAATTTTGTGGAGAGGGAGCAACAGAGCTACAATGAAAGGAATAGACATGTCTTCTTCCTCTCTCTCCACGCAAATATTTTACTGAGATTTTGGTAGAAATTCCTAGAGAAACTAACATAATGAATGTTTTATTTTTGCACTAATAATAGTCATAAATATAACCAAATATTAGAGATTGCAAACCTTGAAATGGCAGAGAAGTTCATTTCATTCATGGATTTGCACACATTGTCCTTGGCTGCTCTCAAAGTGTGAGATTATGAGAGAGACTTGATGTGATAAGACTTAAGGGGAGAAAAAGGTCCTGGTCACTGCAGAAATATGGCCAGAGGGAGCCATTAAATGTAATTTTAAAAAAGGATTTCTCAACTGAAGAAAAGAATTTTAGCTTTTCCATCCAGATGGGCAACCCTCTGGGTGGGCTGATTTTGTGAGTCAATCAGACCCAAAGTGTATGTCTAGAGATTACAAAGAAAATAAATACATTTGTGGGTCAGAAATGTCTCATTTGGTCTGAACTAACTGCTTTTCTTTCTCACTCATTTGCACTAGTTGGAGTGTGTGTGTGTGTGTGTGTCCCTGTTCTTCTTTTCTTGATTGGTATTACATTTACTATTACTTTGGATGCAGTGTAATTTTAGAAATACAGATTGAATTTATTCAGATTTTAAAATTGAATTTATTTATACTCACTCCCTTCTTTAAAACACTATAGGTGGTTTACTCAAGAGACCATACACAAACAAGATGTATTTGTGTGTGTATTTACTCCATAGGCTTTTATTAAAAATCACTTGTCAGGAGTTCCCATCGTGGCTCAGAGGTTAACGAATCCGACTAGGAACCATGAAGTTGAGGGTTCGATCCCTGGCCTTACTCAGTGGGTTAAGGATCTGATGTTCCCATGAGCTGTGGTGTAGGTCACAGACATGGCTCGGATATAGCATTGCTGCAGCTGTGGCATAGGCCAGCGGCTACAGCTCCGATTAGACCCCTAGCCTGGGAACCTCTATATACTATGGGAGCAGCGCTAGAAAAGGGAAAAAAAAATTACTTGTCAATTCAACAAATAGTCATTGAACATCTACTGTGCTCAAGGCATCTTGGTATTTATAAAGTGGAATAAAATGTGGCCCTTGGTGCTTGAGTCTTCGTGTGTAACCTCATCCAGAAGCAGTGGCTTTTTAACAAAAGAGTAGCAATTCTGGTTTCATATCAGAACCACCTGGGGAGCTTGTTAAACATACACCTGCCCAGGCCCCAGCTCTCAGCTTAGAGGAATTCTGACAAAAGTCAAGGCCCATCGTGTGTGCAGTTTTAACAAGCTCCCCATAAGAATCTGATACACAAACTAGGATTAAGAAACACTGCTTTGGAGTTCCCGTCGTGGCGCAGTGGTTAACGAATCCAACTAGGAATCATGAGGTTGCGGGTTTGGTCCCTGGCCTTGCGCAGTGGGTTAAGGATCCAGGTTGCCTGTGAGCTGTGGTGTAGGTTGCAGACGCGGCTCAGATCCCACGTTGCTATGGCTCTGGTGTAGGCCGGTGACTACAGCTCTGATTCGACCCCTAGCCTGGGAACCTTCATATGCCGTGGGAAGTGGCCCTAGAAAAGACAAAAAGACACACACACACACAAAAGAAACACTGCTTTAAGCTAAGAAAGGACTAATTGCTGGAGTTCAGCCACAAGTCAACCAGGTGGATGGCCCTTGAAATCCACAAAGTGAGCAGCTGGCTCAAGTCGGTTATAAGGCTGTTTCTCTCTATTCCCACTGCTTCAGAAGGGATCCTTAGAATCTGAAAAGCACCCCAGAGGCTAGACTATCTTCTATGTAAAACACCTGGAACAAGAATGTTCTAAAGGAATAGCTACAACCAAAGACCATCTCCAAAGCCTCCCCAAACACTTTATTCTTATTTCTATCTCACACAACGTATGGTTATTTGTGTAAATTTTCTCTTTCCACCAGATAGGAAAGTATTCCAGAGCAAGAGCAAATTCTCTTTTGTTCTCTAGTTAAGGAACACAGTAACCCACACATAATAGCTATTTGGTAAGTGTTTGTTTTGAATTGAATTGAATCCTTCTCATCCAAATCGTGGGGTCTGGCTATATATACCTATATCCGTTGTGGATAGTTATAAATATCCATCAAGGCATATATTTATTAATATTTCAAACGCACAAAAGAATATCTAATATACATACGGAAGAAAACACCCACGGGCCCACATTCCAGTTTATGATGTAGGACCTTGCCAATACCTTTGAGATCTCCTGTTGAACTAGATCCTCTTGAAGAGCTCTTGAAATTTAAATCGGAATGCGTGCATTCAATTACTGACTGGCCCAGTCATTCATTTGCCAAATGGACCTACTAAGTGTCAGAATCAATGTAGACAAGACATCTGACAACGGTCATTTCTTCTATTGAAGTGAGCGGGTGTCAAAAGTGACAAACTCTTTCCAGAGGTGTACAGATTGCCTTTGCTGCAGGCGGTCCTAACCCCTCCTGGGCCCCTAGAGCGGGCGTAGTTTCTGAGTGCGGACACTTGGGGCAGAAACTACGCGTCCCGGCAGTCCGCGGGGCGAGTGGGCGGAGCCGGGCCGGGGGCGGGGGCCGGGCTAGAGGGGGCATTGTGTCGGGAGCGCGGAGCTGCATTTGTCTGCTCGAGGTGCTGGCTGAGAGAGCGTAGTGTTCGCCAGCATAGAGCTAGAAGTGTCAGCGGCGGCCCCGGCCCGGGCCCCGGCTGGAGACGGACTCGGAGCAACCACGCGCCCACTGGCAGGGGGCGGCGTGCCCGCGGTGCAACATGCAGATAGGCGCCCGGCGCCCTGACGACCCCTCCCGAGAAAAGGAGGCCGGGGCGGCGCTGGGGCGGCGGGGAGCATGAGGGAGGCTGGGGGGCGGCTCGGCTCGGAACGCTGCTAGGGAGCGGCGCGCGCCGCACACTCGCCGGGGCGCAGCGGAGGGCGGGGAGCCGGGCAGGTCGCGCCAGCGGGCGGGAGCCGGCTGCCCGGAGCTGTTCTGATTTCCGACGCTGACGCAAGGGGCCCGGAGTAGCCCCCGGCCCCGGCGTGCAGCCAACATGGGCAATGCTGGGAGCATGGATTCGCAGCAGACCGATTTCAGGGCGCACAACGTACCTTTGAAGCTGCCGATGCCCGAACCAGGTGAACTGGAGGAGCGATTTGCCATCGTGCTGGTGAGTGCGCAGCGGTGGTTGGGAGCAGGGCACCCGGGCCCCCGGCTGGGCGGTGCAGGTGACCCCCGCCCCTTTCCTTTCTCTCCTCGCCGGGAGTGAGCCCCTGTCCCGAGGGGTAGGTGCCCCCCTCCCCCATTGTGGCCTCCCCTGCCTCCTCTCTGCCCTCCTTCGAGCCCCTCCGCGCTCAGACTTCTTGGGGTCCCAGGATGGGGCCGGGGACTCGGGGTTGGCTGCCTAGCCGGCCCCGAAGCCATTGTCTGGCGGGAGAGGCACCTCGCAGCGTGTGTGTCCGGGAGGTGCGGTGTGGGCGTGAAGGGAAGGTGGCGCGGGCCGGGGAGGAGGGGGCGGCGAGCTGCTAAGGCTTTTTGTCTAAGAAGAAGAAGAAGAAGAAAAAAAAAAATCCGGCAGACCCCGAGTCCCCGTAGATGTTCCGGCGGGCGCCCAGAGCCGGCCCTGCGGGCTCCGGGACAGATGCGCATGTGGCTGGCCTCGGGCGCCGCGCGGTGAGCGAAAGCGAACTTGGGAGGCGGACGTAGCTGCTTGGCCGAGGGGCGCTCCCCCCAAAAGGGAAGGAGAAGACCCGCGGCAGTGCGGCGCCCCAGTCCCTAAGCGAGAAGGGGGACGTCTGAAACCCATTCGAGAGGGAAGCTTCGCCTCAGCGCGTTCCTTTTAGTCTTAAATCTTAAAACCACAAAAATGTGTAGTTTTGCGGGGACGTGTTGCGAGCTGTCTTGACTCCGGGGACGACCCCTCCCCCCCCCCCCAGCACACCCAGCCAAATCTCTGGCTCCCTCCTGAAATCAGCTGCTCCTAGCTTCCCAGCTTCTAAATCTAAGACACTGACGACTCCCTTCTCTTTCCTGCTGGGTCTAAGTTTCTTGGGCCCCTCCCAGCTAGGGCTTGTCAGCGCTGCGAGCCCAGGAGGGTGTGGCGGCCTCCCCCTCGCCTGAGTCGGAATCTGTACTACAGTTGGTACCAAGATTTCAAATTGTAGTGTCCCAGTCTCTCTTACGGGGCGTTGAGGGGCAGGGGGGAAACGGGCAAGATCGGACACGTTCCTAATACTTTCACTTGTATATTTCCCTTTTCCTAGCTAGTTATCTCTACATTCTGCAATGTTAGGCAGCAAGAGAAATTTGTGTTTAAGGCAGTGGAATTTTGAGTCGGCCTGCGGGGTTTTGGCATGTAACCTCACAACTTTGAGAAACGACCGGAGTCTGAACTCTGGGACGTTAAAATTGCCTTTCTTTAGGCCTTTAAAAGGGACTGCTTTGATATGGGGAGTAGTGTTTTGGATGTTAAGTTGGCTCTGTGCTTTTTGGAAGAAGAGGCCACGAGCTTTTTCACGCCACCTGGAAACTCTGGTGTGGAGATAAATGAGGCTGCCTGCCTTGCTTTGCATCTTCTGTGATCTCCCCCAGCTGCTCCCACTGTTGTGCAGAGTGAGACACTCTGAAATGAAACAGCATAGGCTTAATTACTTCTCAAGGCAGCCTGGATGCATACTTGACCTGTCTTTCAAAATCCTCTTCCTACCAGACGGCAGGGTTCTTACCTCCTAGCTCTGGGTTTTCTGTTTGTCAGCCCACGATGTGTGTGTTTGTGTGTATGTGTGTACTCTTGAAGTGTGAGGACCAGTGATAACAGGAAAACCAGATAATAACAATAATGCAATTAAGTTCTCAACTTGGATAGCCTGGTTTGCATGAGCTATCAGTTACCCTGCTGATTAATAACACCTGGTATGAATTAATCTTTAGACAAATAATGTCCCATCATTAACACGGTGGATTTGCGTTACTTTTAAGTCTAGGAGTATTTATATATATATAATATACATATTATATATTTAGTATGTAGAAATTCATGATTCTACATCACAAGTTGTGTGGGGGCAATGATTGGTTGTGTGGCTTCTTTTACTGTGTGTCACACACAATTACTGGACATGGTTCCTTTCTTAATTGTTTACAATATTGTAAGCCTTTCAAAATAAAAAAACACCAGGCTGACCTTTTTGGGATTGAGACAAAGCTTTAGGAAAAGTCTCAGCTTGAGGGCCCTCTTGTTAGGAATCCACTGGGACCATTGATGTAATGTTTAATGTAACTCTCCGTAGTTGACTCCAGCTGCTCTTTGGAAGCCTACAAGAGTTAAAAGGAATCATCTTTATGGGCTGATAAAAGTAGAGTTATGGTGACTTCTCTTGTTGGGTTTTTTTTTTTTTTTTTTTTGAAGTTGTACATGTGATGCTCTCAACTGTGCTTTTCTTCATGAGTTGCTTAAGAAATCAGCTCAAACCACTTAATTCTGGAGATCAAGCTTAAAGGACAGATAATATATATAGGTGGTAACATTTAAAGTGTATACCTGGAGGAATTCTCTGTCCTGAGACAAAGGGAATCGTGGGGGTATTATTGATACTAGTTTTATTTTCCTATATGGTAAAGATCATATATGTGTTTTGGGAGGAAAATAGGGTAGTAATACTGTACACAAAAGTATACAAGCACTTCCTTGCATCTATGGCAATAATTACAGCCATTTCAGGTATGGAAAACAATTCCTCTCACCCCCAAACTCTGCAGTATTTAAAGTGTTAAAGTAAATAAAAGTTTAAATGACAGAAATCCATCTATCTCTGGAAAATCTTTTTTTTTTTTTTTTGCTTTTGAGGGGCCACACCCAAGGCATATGGAGATTTCCAGGCTAAGGGTCTAATCAGAGCTACAGCTGCTGGCCTATGCTAGAGCCACAGCAACTCAGGATCCGAGCCACATCTGTAACCTATACCACAGCTCATGGCATGGCTGGATCCTTAATCCGCTGAGCGAGGCCAGGGATTGAACCCGCAACCTCATGGTTCCTAGTCGGATTCGTTTCTGCTGTGCCACGACAGGAACTCCTTATTTCTGGAAAATCTCAGAGGAACCAAACCTACTCAATGACTACACCTCCTGCCCCATATTGGTCTATATGAGTTAAATGGTTTATTTCTTAAAAAAAATGAATGGGCATGAGTAGAAAGATTAGAGAGTAAAAGATTAATTAAGTGGAAGGATAGACTTTAAAAAGTATTTTTTTAAAGAGGAAAAAATGAGTTTTTTGAATAGAGATTTGAGTTACTGAACTTTATAGTTAATGACTAGTAAAGGTTGGATCCAAGTCTGAGAAGCTTAATCTTCCTAAGGAGTCTCCTCCCTCTCAGAGCTTGTCTTCAGCATTATTATAATAGTTACAAAACTTATATTTAAGGGAAAAGATTACTGACTGCTTGTATACACTTGACTATTTGCATCCTTGGACGTACCTATCAGTTATAAGGTGCCTTTGTGTGATGTTTCTGTTACACTCTTCGATGGAAGTGTTTCATAAATTATAAATTCAATTCATCTACTTCAGTCTTTGTTCCCTTAAGGTGTATATATTTTATGAGTAATATTGGTTTCTATTTTTTGGGTCCCACACATATGTAATTATCTAAGTGGATCTCCATTGTATTTTAGACATCATCTAATTATTCAGAATATATGCATGTGCACAAAAATATTCCCATGTCCTTATTTACAAAGATGATGCTATGAAGGTGACTTTGGGTGTGGTGAACAACTGGTAGTCTTTGTCCAAGAATGCCTCTTGAGACATTTAAGCATTAGATGCTCCATGTATTGTTCACTAGTTTTTGGCTTGCAGTCACCATTTACAACTTAAAATGTAAGCCCCTCAATTCCTTTGTAGAGGAGTTGTCCTAGGGATCCTTTTTGAGTCTCAAGAGGAGAGATAATTGTAAACCCTTCATCCTGGCTGACTTATCTGTGTGGTAGCAGATGTCGGGTTGCTCTTCGAATTCAAAGATTCAAAAAGATGAGGCAGTGATGATTTAGGGCAGTATTGTCTTACGTTTAATACTGGGAACTACTTGGTGATTAATTTGAGTCAGTTTCCTTTTCAGTTCTTCTCTTGCCCTGAGATTGAATGTAGTTTCCCACTCATTCAATCAGGAAAAACTGTACTCAGGAAAAAGTGGGAACATTTTCTGAACACCTACTATGAGTATGCCTGATGCTTACCTGTTCTTATTTAATCCTCACAATAACTCCAGCTATCAGCAGCATTATAGATGAGGAAATAAACATTACCTAAGTGGCTGGAAGCCATGCAGTTATTGAGTAACCAGTTGAGGATTTTTAACTCAGGTTTGGATTTCTCCTTCCCACTCCCCCTCTCCCCCATTATATTGTGCTTTTTTAGGCCTAGAACTGGAAGAAAGAAAAAAAAAAAGGCCTGGAACTAGAAATAAAGCTGTTAGATTTTTTTCCCCTAAATCTGGAAAGTGCAAGTTTCAAACTATAAAATTGGCAGAAATGTCTTAGCGACCCAAGTGTGATGTACGTGATGTTTTTCTTTAGATGTCATCCATTTTGGCATCTTTACGGACTGTTCTATTTTCAGTCATGGAGTTAAATATTGATTTGGTCCAGAAGTATACTCTTCAGTTTTTCCTTTCCAGGCAGACTTCAACTACCTTGTTTGGGAAGTTTAGGTTTTCCAAATCAGGGGGGGAGAGACAACCTGTCAGTGCAATGCATACATTCCAGGTGTAATTACTTGTGAACGGGCAGCGAAGGTCAAGTTCTAACATTGAAGCTTATTTCCCCTCTGCAAGGTGTTGTTACCTTTCAACCACTTCCAAGGAGAGCCTTTGCCATGAAGTCTGCTAAGCAGATGGATGGGTGGGAGTGTAGTTAGGTCAGATGAGTGCTGATTTGTTTTCTCACTTCCTCTCTCCTGTTGAGAGGGAAGGAGGGAGATGGAGAAGGGGGATGGATGGAGTGTTGTCATTTTGAGCCATTACAGTCTCATCTAGGCAACAACCCCCTCTTACTCTCCAGAGTGGGAATATTTGCTCGTTATCAGGGGTGCATTTCCCCTCTAATAGTACCAGTAAAAATCATGAAGATATATTTGAGTATATAGAAGGTGATCAGAGGCTCTTCTCTGAATTGTGAATGCTTGGCGCCAGGGAGAGACTGGCAGCAAGGTAAACTGATGAAATGTGAGGGAGAGAAGGTGTGCATGCATGCAAACCCCTATGTGATAAGTATTATTTTCACTTAGCAAACAACTTCGGCCAAGGAGGTGGGAGACTTAGTTTCTAGAATCATCTCTGCTGCACCAGCTTGGGCAAGTTAAACTTTTCTTTCTAGTCCTTGGTTCTCCTCCTCTCTCTGCATGGGAATACAATTTTTTTTTTGTCTTTTTGCTATTTCTTGGGCTGCTCCCGCGGCATATGGAGGTTCCCAGGCTAGGGGTCGAATCGGAGCTGTAGCCACCGGCCTACGCCAGACCCACAGCAACGCGGGATCCGAGCCGCGTCTGCGACCTACACCACAGCTCACGGCAATGCCGGATCGTCAACCCACTGAGCAAGGGCAGGGACCGAACCTGCAACCTCATGGTTCCTAGTCGGATTCGTTAACCACTGCGCCACGATGGGAACTCCCGGGAATACAATTTGACAGAACTGGTAGGATAGTCATAAGATTTTTGAAGTCATAACACTTGGAAGTATTACCATTTCTGCAACGTGATCTTTTGTGATCCATTAGCTGACTTTTTGCTTTGAAGATCTTTTGTGTAGAAAAGAGTTGTAGCTGTATTCTATGTGGTCTAGAGAGTAGAATTTCCAGGGCCAGTGACTGAACATCATATAAGCATAAGGAAGAGTATTCTGACATTTAGAGTTGTCCAAAAATATAGAGTGGGCTTTTCATTAGAGTTGTTCAGACAGATGCTGTTATGAAAAATGCTAATAATTTTTTCCAGGTCTTTCCAACCCTAGGCTCTAGCACATCCATTGTTGGCTTGCATGGTGCCCCCTCCCCCTTTTTTGTCTTTTTAGGGCTGCACCCATGGCAAATGGAGATTCCCAGGCTAGGGGTCATATGGGAGCTGTAGCTGCCAGTCTACGCCACAGTGTGTCTGCGACCTATACCACAGCTCGTGGCAATGCTAGATCCGTAACCCACTGAACAAGGCCAGGGAGCGAACCTGTGTCCTCATGGATACTAGTCAGATTTATTTCCACTGAGCCATGATGGGAACTCCTGCATGGTGCCCTTCTTGAGGCAAGTCAGCCTCCTGCAGGTTTTAGAGTTACAGCACCCGAAAGTGAGGAAGCGTCTTCTTGAGGTTTCTCCTGGGCTCAAAGAACAAAAAGGTAGGATAAGGCTCATACTTACTCTGGAAACTCATTTGACTTTACAAAAACTGTTACCTGTTGGTCTTCATGAACTGTGCTCTTCTTTTCATACTTAGGGCTTGGGGAACAAGGACAAGGTGAAGTGGGCTCCTTGGCTCTTGTATCTGAGCAAGCAATAGATCTAAAAGTGGCTAATTAAGGAGGCACTGATTCCAGATGACTATCTCTCTGTCATAAGAGATCTCTGGTACCTGGACTCCTTGAGGCAAGGCAGCGAATCCCTATTAAAAAACAGCTTAGGAGGGAGGGTTTCTAGCTTTGGAGCTGCTTGGCAGACCTCTCCTAGAGCAGCTCTAACACTCTACAGTGGGAGGTGTCTCCCACCTTCCTCCATCAGAGAAATAGATCCTTGGACTTTGGGGTCTTGGTTTCTGTAGAGAGGCTCATGCACCTTCTTGGTTCTCACCTGCTTGAACACTGTAGGCAGAGCTAACTCATTTCTTGTGATTTCTTTAAGATGATAGCTGTTTAGACTGCCCAGTGATCTTCCTTCTCCTCGCCAGTCACCCCATCCTCTTCTCCACACTCCACCCCCTCCACCTTCAGCATAACACCAAGGACTGTGCCATTTCCAGTGGATGTGATACAATTTGGAAGTGATGTCTAGGGAAGAGCTGGTAGGTTAGAGGGCTGCCTCATGCACTCTTACTCAACTGAGGCCCAAAATGTGGACTACGGTGGCTCAGAATCCCCAATGTGGGAAAACCAAATCCCTTCTTGGAGGTCTGGTGGTATTTGATGTAGACAGGTGGAAGTGAACTTTTCACACTCTTAAAAAAAAGCAACAAAGGAAACATGACCAGTGACAGTGGAGCTTATGGGTTGGCACTTTATCACAAACTTTTTATAGTTTTTAGGACACACCAAAACAGTTGCCTTGATCCTATCTTCAGCATCCTTGTGTGGCCTGGAACTGACCTCAGTGACTCTTATTTCATAAGTAATCTTAGTCCACTTTCTTCTTTGCTGAAGAAGCTTTGTTGCATTGATAAACTGCTGTGTCCATTGCTACAGAGGCTTAAAACTTTGAGGTGTTAAATCTTGCTCTCTCCAGGGGTAATCTCCTTTGACTGACCTCTGTGTGGTGGATGGTACACCTGGCCTGGTTTATCCTAAAACCTTGTTGGCTTTGGGAAAGGTGTCAAAGGTGTCAAGTCGTTCACACTTTGGCCCTGAGCCTGGTGCTGGTCACTCTCACCTATCTCAGGTCCTGCCCTTGAGTTAAGGATTTGCTCAGGAATCTGTCTTCTCTTCCTTGTTTTTCTTTCTCCCATGGGAGTTTGGCTGAGCACTTTATTTAAAGGTAGGCGAAGTGAGATTGACAAGCTAAAGTGATGCTTCTCAAACTTGGTTGCGTATCAACATCACCTGGACCCTCAAGAAAGACAGATGCCTGGGGCCTGCTCCAGGTTCTAAATTTGGAGTGTGACCTGGGCATCAGGATTTTTTTTTTTGTCTTTTTGCCATTTCTTGGGCAGCATATGGAGGTTCCCAGGCTAGGGGTCGAATTGAAGCTGTAGCCACCAGCCTACACCAGAGCCACAGCAATTCGGGATCCAAGCCGCATCTGCGGCCTACACCACAGCTCACGGCAATGCCGGATCCTTAGCCCACTGAGCAAGGCCAGGGACCGAACCTGCAACCTTATGGTTCCTAGTCAGATTCGTTAACCACTGAGCCACGGCAGGAACTCCGGCATCAGGATTTTTAAAACCTCCTTAGGAAATGCGAATTCGCAGTCGTGGTTGAGAGCCACATGGTAGAACAGTGGTTTTCCCTTTTCCTACCTGCCCCAGAGACCAAGCATAAGACCATACGAAAATTTAGAGAAATTAGGCAACATTGAGAAGGGTTTTTTTTTTGTTTTTTTTTTCTTTAAAAACTCTTAAAGATACTGATTCAAACAAAAGCACCAAGATGAGAAATAGAGATGGGTCCAAGCCTGCTGAATGTTAGACTTACTTAACTATGCATATAAGAAATGACCATAAAATAATCATAATGAGAATTTGCGGAGAAAGTTCAGTGTAGTATAGCTAAATAGTGAACAGTGACCCTGAGGTGTACTACTGGAGTACAACAATCAATAAATCAATTGTACTTTTGCTTAGGCTCTATTCTCAAGCCTAATTGTTTGTTGGTTCAGTGCAGGCCTTTTGCTTTGATCTCTGGTTTTACCGCTTACAAAGACTTGATGAGCTTGGCTTCCCGGAGTGAAATTCAAATACACTCGTGAAATGTAAACAACATTCACTTAATAAGAATCCTGTAATCAAGGCAAATTGGCATGCTTATATGAGCAATTAGCTTTGAGAATAGAAAGATAAATAGGATGCGAGGTCAAGAATGAGCTGATTGTTCTCAATGCTAGACTCTAGTTATTTCTTTAATAGTTATAACATAAGTAAATAGACATTCCCCTTATTCATAATCTTTAGCATTTGTGGTTTGGGGTTTTAGGGACAGCGCATGTGGTTTTCTGAACTGAGAGGATAGAATCAATTACTGTCTCATTTTCCTCTAGATATAAAAATCTTTCCAGGAAATGTAGGTAGGTTTTGAGCAGATGAAACTTTCTAGTAATTGGACAAAAGAAGGCATAGATTTAGATGGGAATATCAAGGAATAATGGTGTTTTACTTTGGTGCAGAAGATTAAGAATGTGATTGTTGTACAGTGGCAGAAAGATTGAATATAATCTCATCTGCCTTTGGTGAATAATGTTCTCTGTGTGTGTGTGTGTGTGTGTGTGTAGAAGCACATGGGATAACTAATAGTAGTAGGAGAGGTTGGATAAAACAACACTGGACCTGCACCATGGCAACGTTGCTCAGAGAATTCGGTACCACCAAATGTCTCATTTGTGCAAAGGCGATGAATCCTATGAATAGCTTTATGGGTCACTTTCAGTTTGGACCCTTTCAGTTCCCAGTATGGTCAGCTTTGTGGTTCTTCCAGGGATGCTTTTCCTCTTGAGTGACAGTCTTGACTAATTGGGATTCTTTATCCCTAAGGACTTCTGCTTGATGAACCTAGAAAGGCCATTCAGTCCAGGTGTCTTGGCATCAGGATGCTATAAACTTAGAACTGGGGATTCCCCAGGCCTTATCACAACATCATGCTTCTGTTATCAACTAATCAGGCCGTCTAGGTGTGAATCTGGAGAGACCATTGAGAACTGTGTGGCCTCCTGGGTTTGTGGAGCCATTCACTGGAAAAGTTTTGAGTGTCAGGGCAGGCTTTTTGGAAAGCATTTATTTGGTTTGGAAATCTCCAGGTAATCTGTGAATTTACCAGGTCTCAGTCTTCGTCTAATGGGGTAATTCTTTAACATTAGATGTCTACATTTTACCAATAATGATCAGAAATTCCATTAACTTTTCGATTGATAATGGGAAGTTTGAACAATTCCCCTTCTGTTGTTGTTCTCTGGGATGATGTCTTCTAACCATTCTTTTTTTTTTTTTTGTCTTTTTGCCATTTCCTGGGTCACTCCCGTGGCATATGGAGGTTCCCAGGCTAGGGGTCTAATCAGAGCTGTTGATGCCAGCCTACGCCAGAGCCACAGCAATGTGGGATCTGAGCCGCATCTGCGACCTACACCACAGCTCACTGCAATGCCGGATCCTTAACCCACTGAGCAAGGCCAGGGATCAAACCCTCAACCTCATGGTTCCTAGTTGGATTTGTTAACCACTGCGCCACGACGGGAACTCCCTTCTAACCATTCTTAAGAAAATCTTTTTATTGGAGAATAATATACAAATACAGATGGGTCCATGTCATGAGTGCACAGCCTGGTGGATTTTCACAGACCGAACATGCCATTGTAACCAGCCCTGAGATCAGGAATCGGATTCTTCAGCATCCCTGTTTTTCTTCAAACGTGGTGTGTCTTCCCCCTTTGCCTCCCCAGCCACAGTTGCTCACCAGAACTTACTTTCTGAGTGGCCAGATTTACGTGGAAGAGAATAGGTCACAGGATTGTGCCTTGTGGTGTGATTCTAGATGACTCTTAATCGTGAGGTTTCTACCACTTCCCTTGAGAAAATTTCCTCCGTCCAAGTAGGCCTCACCATTAGGAAATACTGACATGACAGTAGCATATTGCTGCTTTTAGTTATATCATTATTGATAACCTTAGTGGCTTTTTTTTTTTTTTTTTTTGGTAGTACTGAGAACATATTTTGATTTGTGTTCCTAGAGTAAAGCATGAATAGAGGAGGGATTTCCATGGGGATGGTGAGCATTTGCCCTTTTGGGTCTAATACTTGGAATTAGACACTTGCAAATAGAGGTTCTGTGGATTCACTTTTAAGCCTAGGTTTTGGCTTGTAGCTTTTGTCATCTCGATGATTCTTTTGACATAGTAAAAGGTAGAAGATGGTGAATTTCATCTTCAGTGCAGTTTTCCCATCAAAGTCCTGTGATCTTGTTCCAGATGTTGATCCAGTTTGAGAGGCTCTTTGGCCATGTTCGTTAACGGTTTACTTTCCATCTTAACCCCTGTAGCTTCCGTATTCCCCTACTCTCCACCCGCTTTCTCATTGGAGCCCTCCACTGTCTGGTCGGACCCATCATCTCGTCCGTTTCCTTACAAGACCCTGACATGGAGTTTGCTTTGTCTCTGTCCACAGAACAGGCCTGTACTTTCCTTCCAGTATGTCTCTTCTTACACGATTCTCCTGCACATTTTGTACTTCCTTTGCTCTCTACTTAATGAAATTATAGGAGTTCCTGTCGTGGCTCAGTGGTATCGAACCAACTAGTATCCATGAGGATGTGGGTTTGGTCCCTGGCCCCGCTCAGTGGGTTAACATGAGCTGTGATGTAGGCTGGCAGCTGCAGCTCTGATTCAGTCCCTAGCCTGGGAACTTCTATATGCTGCAGATTCAGCCCTAAAATGCACGCGCGCATGTACGCGCATGCACACACACACACGAAGAAAAAAAAATTATATCCAGTCTTAAAGTCTCTTCAGAAATCCTACTTCTTTCTTCCCTGTGTCTATGCAAACCCACACCAGCTTGGGGGAGGTGGGAAAAACAACTTTTCTTTCTTTGATCTCTTTATAGTATGAATTATTTCTCTTATGAGGCCCCAGATTAAATATCACCTTATGTGAAGTGTGATAGTAAAATCAGGGGATGCTTTTATGTGTAGCTTTGTAGTCAATCATGACACTCTCGGTCGTCTGTTTATGTTCCTGTTTGATTTGCTGGTTTGCGCTGTGGGCTTCTGGAAGGCAAGAATCCCATCTTACAGGTCCTGCCAGCTTCTCCTTAATCCAGCACAGTGCTTTGGTCCAGGGAAAGGTCTTAGCAGATAATTCCTGACTGGATCAGAGAATGATGCTTGCTGAAACAGGCCAGGGGAATTGAGTAGCTGCTCAGGGAACCTATGAAATTGACTGGGGCTGAATGTTAATTGTACACAACTTGCCTTTGTGTTGAAATGACACTTTGTTGCAGATTCTCACTCATCTTGGTGTTGCCAACCATCACTTGACTGTAGTAGGTGCCCAGGAACACTAAGAATTCAGAGATAAGGTGACATCATCCTTGCATGACTCCCTATGGAAAACTGGTGAATTAGGAGAGGAGGAGGCAGGCCATGGAAACGGCCAAAGGAAATTAGTGGGCTTTTACTGTCACTAAGCCAGATTGGTGTGTCCTGATGTGCTGTCATCAAGTGACTGGTCACACAGTAGCTAGGGCTTTTCTAAAGAAGTCCTTCACAGCATTCCCTGGTGTTCTCTTTGTAATTGAGAACTAGGCAGGTTTCAGTGGGCAGCATTCCTTCTTTTGGCATTTTAATGCTTTGCTGTTTGCAAAGTACTTGCAGATGATGTTTTGTGATTCTAAGAGTTCTTAATAAGGCAAATTGGGCCTGAGGGTATGTGGCTTGACGTTCCGTAGGAGGGTGGTGAGGTTGGTGAGCCGAGCCTAGATCCTAGGTCACTGAAATTCCAGGGGCATTCCAGTGCAAAATAAGATGCAGTTTGTATGTTCTGTGCTTGCTGAGCATTATCTTTGGTGCTCTTGGCAACGCTTGGAGAGAGAGATTATCTTTTACAAAAGAGGTAATGGGGCTCAGCGTGATAAGGTGGCTGCTCCCAAAGGATGGAGGCAGAATTTGAATCTGGGCCTATCTGATGAGAGAACTTGGTTGTTTCTACCGTACCACACTGTGTATTTTCAGTTAGTTATAAGATGTCATCAAATGTTGGCTTGTTTTTTGTTCTTCACATATCCCCTAGACTAAATTAATTAATTCACACAATAGCTATGCCTGGTGTGTATGAGTCTTGCATCAGTATAGTTATAGATACACTGAGCTTTGAGGGTTCAGAAGGAAAGTATCATGTCTGTATTTTGAGTGTTCAGAAATAGCTTCCTTGGCATAGAAAGTAGAGCGATGCCAGCTTGGTCCCAACTGCTGCTAGACTACACTTTTTTTGGGGGGGGGGAGGCTTTTTAGGGCCGCACCTGTGGCATATGGAAATTCCCAGGCTAGGAGTCAAATTAGAGCTGCAGCTGCCTGCCACAGCCAAGCAGGGATTTGAGCCATGTCTACCACCTACACTGCAGCTTACAGCAATGCCAGATCCTTGACCCACTGAGTGAGGCCAGGGAGAGAACCCACGTCCTCATGGATACTAGTTGGGTTCTTAACCTGCTGAGCCACAACGGGAGCTCCTACAATGTGCAGTTTTGGTCATTTGTCACTGCTTAAGAAGGGCTTAACCTTTTATCACACAGTCCAGAATTGTTTATTGAGCAGTTATGTGCTGGGCAGTATGATGGGTACTGGAGAATGTGGTGTTGCATGATGTCCCCCAATCATCAGTCAGACATGAAAGGGGTACACAGATGCCTAAATGGACCTGGGTTTCCCATGCTGCAAAGTGCAGTGAGGAGAATAAAGTAGGACAGTGTGGAGGTGCCTTCTGGTTTCAGATCTGCGTGATGGGAGCAGACAGCCTGTATGTGAAGATCAGGTGAGAGCCCTCAAGCAGGAGTAACCTGGGCTTGATTTGTTCCTTCCCTGCTGGGCTAGGGTGAGGTTCCTCTGGCCCTGAAGTAGCTGGAGGAAACAGCAAGGGGAATGTCCTCCTCCCTGTCAGCTTCAGACCTCATCTCTGGGGAAGCCTCTGGGTAGAGGTGCAGGAGTCTGCTTCCTTGTCACAGTAGAACTGTTTCTTGTAACTGGCTCTATTAAATTCAGACGGTTGTTAAATTTCTAACACATGGTCATTACAATCTTGTCACTGTTCTAAACCCTTGAGACATGAGTATGGAGTATTTGATTATTACGAGCAGTACTCTTTTAAGGAAAGGCCCTCTGAAAGCATTCTCATACTGAGAATGGCCCATTTTAGCTTCTTGAAGCCAGGGGTTGAAAAGAAACTTTTCTGTGTAACTTGTCACTAGCTTGTTGCTCAGATCCTTTCCCTTCTTTTTCTTTCTTAATTTTTTTTTTTTAATTTTAAGGGGCATGTGAGAATTTTATATAAAGATTTGAATTGAAAGTTAAACATAAGATAAAAATTGGTATAGACAAAATTATCCTTCCTAAAGTCCCTTAAGTTGCCCATAAAGGTACAGTATATGAAAATGTGGATAAATAACCTTAGAAAGTAATTCTTTTTTTAATATAATGATTTTAATTTTTTTTATTATAGCTAGTTTACAGTGTTCTGTCAGTTTTCTACTGTACAGCATGGTGACCCAGTTACACATAAAAGTATACATTCTTTTTTTTTTACATTATCATGCTCCATCATAAGTGACTATATATAGTTCCCAGTGCTACACAGCAGGATCTCATTGCTAATTCATTCCAAAGGCAGTAGTCTGCATCTATTAACTCCAAGTTCCCAATCCATCCCACTCCCTCCCCCTTCCCTTCAGGAGAAGTATTCCATTGTGTATATATACCACATCTTCCTAATCCAATTCTCTGTTGATGGGCATTTGGGTTGTTTCCATTTGTTGGCTATTGTGAATAGTGGTGCAATGAACATGCAGGTGCATGTGTCTTTTTCAAGGAAAGTTTTGTCTGGATATATGCCCAAGAGTGGGATTGCTGGGTCATATGGTAGTTCTATGTATAGATTTCTAAGGTACCTCCATACTGTTTTTTCATAGTGGTTGTACCAGCTTACATTCCCACCAACAGTGCAGGAGTGTTCCCTTTTCTTCACACCCCTTCCAGCATTTGTGATTTGTGGACTTATTAATGATGGCCATCTGACTGGTGTGCGGTGGTATCTCATGGTAGTTTTGATTTGCATTTCTCTAATAATCAGGGATGCTGAGCATTTTTTTCATGTGCTTGTTGGCAATCTGTAAGAAAGTAATTATTATGCATGTGAAAGTTCGAGAACCTTTGGGCTTGACTAAAGGAGAAGCCGTGGAAGAGAAGTCTATGTACAGATGTCCAGGCATCCTGTTCATTCTGCCTTAAGCTCTCAAACCTCCAGCAATGACTGAAAAATGGGTGGGAACACTAACTTGTGCATAAATTTACTCAGTATTATATCAAGTCTTTAAATACATATCAGTGGATTTTGTGTCTGGTGAGGATTTTAAGGCGGTCCTTTAGTTAAATGTGGGTTGGATACATGGACAGCAGTTGTAGCAGTCTAGGTCACTATACTAGGTCATTGCTTATTTCTGTGATTATTTCCATAAACATGAAAGGTGACTCAGGAAAGCTGAGAAGTAGGGATCATCCTGTTTTCATCTGGGAGAAACTCAGGATTCCAGTGGTGAAGGAACTTGCCTGAGGATGCACATTTCTAGGAGATGCTGGATCTGAAAATCAAATTTTGCTGATTCTAAAGCTATGCTCTTAACATACTCTTTTGACTCGATTACAAAAATAGAATACAAATATGATACGTGTAAACTTAGTGGTTCAGAGTAAATTGAAAGCCCTGTGAGGATAAGTGCAGTAACTTTTCAGGCCGTATTAATTTTGTTGGTATATACCTAGAACCACTGTAACTATATGTCTTTCAAAAAAAAAATTGAGGATAAAATATCTGGGTGAATAAGCCACTGTCCGCTGTTGAAATAGTAAAGGGCAAGTAAGCTTGTGATCAAATTGGCTTTTTTTTCTGTTAACAGTTGTCCTCTGAAGCCTTTCTGAAGGCTCTTTCAGACAACTGTCGCTGAACCTTTGTTTTTTTTTAAAATGTCCGTAGTAAAATGGCTGTGTTGTTACAGCTTGAAGGCTGTGGAATAAGCCTTTTGATCAGCCCTTGGTGATAACGCATAACTTGGACCTCCTTGTGAGGGAACAACTGTTATTATCTTGTATTAGTAGGCTTTATGTTGGAGGCTGCTTATTTTTAATAAACAGAGCCCAGGCAGTCCCACTGATCAACAAATATGGTATTTTGGTGTTTGCTCCAGGCCAGTCACTGTTAAGATGCTGGGACATAAAGGTGATCAAGCATCATCACTACCTTTGAGGAGTTAACTGCCTCTTGGAAGAGAGAGGCGAGAAAATGAAAATAGTAGCATTTTAAAAGGCATTTCTCTTCAGTTTTGTCCCCCAAATAAACCATAATTCTTAAAAAAACAAACAGAAAATCAAACCAAAAATATAAAAGGCATTTCTCATATCTGTATGTGCTCCGTATATAATGAGCTATAGAAGGGTACATTAAGGTCAAAGGTTTACATTTTAGTAAGCTGATAAACCTTGACAAGTTTGTTAATTTGGCTAGAAGTTGTAATTCATAAGGTAGGACAAAATAACTTTGGCTCTGAGCATAAATTCTTAAAGATTCAGGTGTGTATGAGAGCAGGCACCTGTACCAACCCCTTGGGGGAATCTGGTAAAAAGGGCTGATGCCCAGGGACAACCTTTCAGGTGGCAGAGGATTCTACTCTGAAGAGTCACAGACCCGGGAGGCTTCCTCCTTTAGGCCTCACACCTTAGAAACTGAGCAAATGGCTGCCACGCTCACTTTGCTAGAACGTTGGCAGCCTTCTCTACAGAACTAATCATGGGAAGTGATGGTGTCCGACCATCAGGACCCAGAATTAGGCATTTAATGGAGATGTTTGCAAAGGCTTACTTTAGGAGTTCCCATTGTAGCTCAGCCGTTAACGACCCCGACTATATCCACGAGGACTTGGGTTCCATCCCTGGCCTTGCTTAGTGGGTAAAGGATCCAGTGTTTCTGTGGGCTGTGGTATAGGTCACAGACGAGGCTCAGTTCCTGTGTTGCTGTGGCTGTGTTGTGTAGGCCGGCGGCTACAACTCTGATTTGACCCCTGGCCTGGGAAAGTCCATATGCCATGGGTTCACCTCTAAAAAGACGAAAAGAAAGCCTGTTTCTGCTGTTTCTGGAGTGCCTGCTTTGTATAGTGGGTTAAGGATCTGGCATTGTCTCTGTGGAGGTGCTGGTTTGATTCCTGGCCCAGCACAGTGAGTTAAGGATCTGGCATTACTGTGGTGTAGGCTGCATCTGTGGCTAAGATTTGATCCCTGGCCTGGAAACTTCCATGTGCTGCAGGTGTGGCTGGGGAAAAAAAAAAAAAAAAAGCTTGTTTCTGAGCACAGGTTTTGGGATGAAAACCGAGTTGGAATCAGGATTTTGCTGCTCACTGGTAGGATGATCTTTTAAACCTCGCCTGAGCTCTGGAACTGCTTCTTTGGATTGTTGTGAATATTAAGTGATAATGTTTGGTCCAGTCACATTGTGGTACTCAGGGAAGCAAAAGGGGTGGTTCTGATTATTTTGCTGCCTTTTAATCTGCCTTTATTAAAGCCCTACTCTTTGTCTCAGGGCTAGGCTGGCTGTGGGCTGTCATGGGCCACAGTGTATCTCGTGGGCTGGTGGAACCATTACCAGCCACAGATCTGAAGAGCATCTAGACTTGAACTGCTGGTGGCTTGTATTTGCTCTTCTGCCTTGAGATTGCTCCTGCTGACCTTCCTTCATAAATGAATGTTTCCAAAGATCTGGTCCATTGTATGCAGCCTCTACTTGGATGTTTTTATCCTGATTCCTGTTATGTTTTGTTCTGTCCAGAAAGAAAAGCTTATCATTTCAGGGCATTGGCCTATTCTATTTCAGCGCCAATGGAAGTGTTAGCATTTTCATAATTGGAGCAGACAACCACCATGCAGTATACAACAGTGTGGTCACTAGGCAACTAGTTCACATGAGAAAATATATTCAAGGTTGTGACCATCTAGGCCTCGAAGAAGCTGTGGTTAAAGTTTTGTTTGGTCAGCTCCAATCTGGGATGGATAGAGTCATGTGGATTTTATTCTGAATTCCAATAGTGGCAAAGAAGGGATTTCTGTAACTTGTATTTTTGTTGGAGATAAGAGCATTGTCCAATAAAAACATCATCCTTGTTTCAAATCAAGAATGCGGTGCTACCTGACTTGATCTAGGAAACAAAGGACTAGGAAAAAGTAATTACAGGTGCCTTCCTCCAGTAACCCCTTGCCATACACACACACACACACACACACACAATTTTTTTTTTCTCCAAAAGGTTCTTTATTATCTGTTTGGGTTATGTCCTACACAGTAGGTTTTACTGAATCAGACAGAGTTTGGGAAACTGAGACTAGTCCCAAATCAGATCAATACATTACCACCATCCTGAAATGAGAGCCTAGAATTTGCTGAAGATGCTTTTACACACTTTTCTTTGTTCTTCACTTTCTAGTGAGGAACACTGCCCTTTGTCTCTCAGCTGATAAATGTCACTTGTGCCCTAAAATTTAGAGTAGCATTCTACTTTTTAAAGTTACTGAGATAAAAGACTATTTGGTAGAACTGTCAGGCCAGTATGATGACATTCTCTGTGTTCCCAGACCCTTGAGGGTTCTTAAGTCTCTTGGGCTGAAGTTCTGTGCGTATTTTCCTCAGTGCCCTATTTCCATATCAAATAGCTTTAATTTTCGGATTTGGGTAATGAAGGTAGGAACCCAATCTGTCAGGCTTCTTAATGCCATTTATTATAGCCCTTAGCTTAGATGGCATGAAAGGAAGTAATAAGCCAACTCTAAGAAAGTCCAGATGAAAAGGATTATAACATGGTACAAAAATATTAGCTTGCCTGGTCCAGCCATGTGACTCATTCCTTTTGGAGAATCCATTTTGACAGCTTTTTTAAATCACACATCAATCACCATGTTGGTATTTTTGGCGAGGTGCTAGACTTTACCCCAGTGTTCATGGTGATAACGGCCAAAAGTGAACAAAGAGGAGAATTAGAAGTGAAACATGATAGCATCACAAACACTTTTTTTTTTTTCTCTTGAGCAGAAACCAATTTGGGAGCTAGATGATGTCTTTTCCATCACTCCCAAGAAAACCACTGCTTTATCCCAATGAAAATAAGGCCCTGATGGGTCATCCCATCTTTGGCTATTGAAATTATGCTTCTTAGGCTAGTTTCCATTCAAGAGTTTTCCTTCCCAAACCCTCTCCCCTCTGCTAGGAATCATTCTTTTAGGGCTTAAGGTTTTTTCTCCTGATGTTCTGGTTACTAAGCTTGCTTTGGGATTGTTCCACCCTGGACTGCGTGTTGTCCTTCTGGGAAGCAACTCCTGTGCACTTCAAAGGAGCATCGAGATAGACAGGGTGTATCCAGAAATAAAACTTTGACCCTTTGTCTCTCTCCTTTTCATCTCTCTCTCTCGCAGGCATCCTTTCCTTCTGTGCAAACAGAGACTTGTAATTGTTGTAGTCGATTCATGCTGTTAAATGGTTTGCATCATTGCTCCAAAAATGCTGCAGTTTTACACAGAAATCTCCCTCCATGCAGTTTAATGCTGTTTATGAAGTACATGTATATTTTGCAGCATGTGTATTTCACTACATTAATAGGTCTAATGGACATGTTCTTAATAGTCCCAACATTATGGAATAGTGGGGTAAAATATCACCTACCTCAAGAAATATATATGTCCAAGAGTCACTGTCCTCATCCGCCTTCCCTGTTCAGAGGAAAATTACTCAGAATTGGCATGTGTCCTTCCTATACACAGTGGGCAAAAATAAATTCCAGTTGTCAGAGATTATAGAAATGGTGTCATAACCTATGTGTCCTGTTGAATCTTTTACCTTTGGTTGGGGAAGTATCCACGTTGATGCGTGTAACTCTAGGTTATTTAACTTTTTTTGCTTATTAGGGCCACACCGGTGGCATATGGAGGTTTCCAGGCTAGGGGTTGAATCAGAGCTGTAGCCGCCAGCTACGCCAGAGAGCCACAGCAACACAGGATCCAAGCTTTGTCTGTGACCTACACCATAGCTCTCGGTAATGCTGTATCCTTACCCACTGAGCGAGGCGAGGGATCGAACCCGCAACCTCATCGTTCTCAGTCGGATTCTTTTCCTCTGAGCCATGATGGGAACTCCTATTTAACTTTTGATTCCTGTTCATTGACTGAACGTACCAAAAATTAGAGTTGGTCCTCGTTATTCGTGGATTCTAGATTTGCAGATTTGCGTGTTCAGTGTCATTTACTTGTAATCTTCACATCAATAATTGTGGCACTCCTGTGGTCATTCACGGATTTCAGGGTGTGAAAAATCTGAATCACTTGATGAGCAGTTGCCCAGATGAGGTTGAACACGTGATGCTCTGCTTCTTGTTTCCGCTCTCTGCCTGCAAGTGTTCTTCTGTGTTCTGGTTGGTGCCTTGTTTTTCACATGTTCGCGTTTTTGTTGGGGAATCTCATTGTGTCACATGGCCTCCAGGTGGAGTGCTGAAGTGCTCTCTGGTGCGCCCCAGCACAAGGGGACTGTGGTGTGCTTGTGGAGGAAGTATGCATGTTGGATAGCTTTGTTCAGCTGTTGGGTTGAGGTTAATGGTCATCAGTCAGCAATATCTATTAAGGTAAGTTTAAACAGAATCGCACTTAACAAGTCTTCTGTATTGATGTGACCAGAGGCTCATAGAAACCTCACCAGTGGTGAGGTAGGATGTACCTGGGACCATCTTATCCAGTCCATCTGCGATTTTGGGGGGAGGAATTACTTAATATCCAGCTGTTTTTTTTTTTTTTTTTTTAAATCACCATTTACAAAGCTATTGAGTAGGTTTGGAAGAAGGGGAAAATTGGCGAAATCTATCTGACCTGGTTTATTTGCTCAAGTGAGGATTTCGCTCCTTCTAGAAGAGTTGCATTCATGATCTTTACCACTTTCTGAGGGCTGGCTGTGGGCCCAGCATGCTGGGAGTGCTCCAGGTGTATTTCTCAGAATAATCCCATGGTGTTTAGTAATTTTTTTTTTTTGGTCTTTTTGCTATTTCTTGGGCCGCTCCCGCAGCATATGGAGGTTCCCAGGCTAGGGGTCCAATCGGAGCTGTAGCCGCTGGCCTACGCCAGAGCCACAGCAACGCGGGATCCGAGTTGCGTCTGCGACCTACACCACAGCTCACGGCAACGGCGGATCGTCAACCCACTGAGCAAGGGCAGGGGCGGAATCCGCAACCTCATGGTTCCTAGTCGGATTCGTTAACCACTGCGCCACGACGGGAACTCCCAAGATGTTTTGTTTTGTTTTGTTTTTTGTCCTTTTGTCCTTTTGCCTTTTCTAGGGCCACTCCTGCAGCATATGGAGGTTCCCAGGCTAGGGGTCGAATTGTAGCTGCAGCCGCCGGCCTACGCCAGAGCCACAGCAACATAGGATCCGAGCTGCATCTGCAACCTACACCACAGCTCACGGCAATGCTGGATCCCCAATTAGTAATTTTTAATAAATGGTTTTG
Organism: Phacochoerus africanus; assembly: GCF_016906955.1. NCBI lineage: Eukaryota > Metazoa > Chordata > Mammalia > Artiodactyla > Suidae > Phacochoerus > Phacochoerus africanus. The sequence goes on from NC_062546.1 coordinate 125,566,346, forward strand.
TGTGTGATCTGAAGTAGGCACTCTGGGTCCACAGCATACCTTGAGCTATTCTGTTCTGTACTCTCCTTGGTGAAGATGGAGGGTGGAGTGGGCAAGGGTGGAGGGGCCTGGAGTAGAGATCAGGAAGGTGATGTCCCTCAGTAACAAGGGGCAGCCTGGAACCCCAGAGGACTGCTTATGGAAAAGGAAATGCCACTATTTGTTAATTTCTCATTAGCAGAAAGGAGAAACTGCAACTAAAGCACAGTAAGCCACCGATACAATCATTGTTCTTCAGAGGGCTCTCATTTCCTCCTAGGAAGGTGGGTGAACTGTAGGAGATTCAGTTCACCATAAAGAGAGTGAGAGCAGTTGAGGCCATTGCATAGAGTCAGTGCCTTTTTTTTTCTGCTTTTGAGGACTGCACATGCGGCATATGGAATTTCCTAGGCTAGAGGTCAAATGGGAGCTGTAGTTGCTGGCCTATGCCACAGCCACAGCAATGTCAGATCCTAACAGTGTATAGCTCATGGCAATGCCAGATCCTTAACCCACTGAGCAAGACCAGGGATTGAACCCTGTATCCTCATGGATACTAGTCAGGTTTGTAATTGCTGAGCCACAACAGGAACTCCTAAATCAATGACTTTTTTCTTATTGGTAAATAATCTAGGAGTTCCTGTTGTGGCTCAGCAGGTTAAGAAACCAACAGGTATCTATGAGGATATGGGTTCGATCCCAGGCCTTGCTCAGTGGGTTAAGGGTCTGGCTTTGCCATGAGCTGTGGCATAGATTGCAGATGTTGCCCAGATCTAGCATTGCAGTGGCTGTGGTGTAGGCTGGCAGCTGCAGCTCTGATTCTACCCCTAACCTGGGAACTTCCATGGTGCAGGTGTGGCCCTGAAAAGAAAAGGAAAAAAAAAATCTGCACTTTATCTACTGAAGGTAAATTGTCATGGTTGACTCTGAATTAAGATTATTCTTTGAAATTCTTGTCTTTCTAACTCTTGAGAGGGACTAAAGCTACAACATACTCTACATTCATGGCCTAATAATATACATTCTGTATATCCAAATAAAAAGCAATTTTTATAAAATAATACTTACCTTTACTAAGTGGATTGTACTCCATTTTTTATGCCATTCTGTTCTTTTAAAACCTGGTTTTCTTATTTTAGATGGAAGAAGATCCACTATATGATAATTAAATTCCAGAAATTGTTTGTAGTACCATGTTGAAGCAACCAGGTCAGATACCATTTCAACTTCTTAGCTCATTAAAGCCCACACCAAAGAAATTGTTTGCTCTTCAGATTTGATCTTCAGATGATTCCTTAAGTCTTTGATGAGTTGCCAATGTCTATTCCTTGTGGTTATGCTGAGATTGGAAACATTTGCTTTGTAAAAATTTGGACTGCATAATAAACAGTGGAGAAGAATCAAGACTCCAGAGGGTATTGAGAATAGAGCTTAGTTGCAGCAGGTATGTTAATATCTTTGGATCCATAGCCTCATTTTTTTTCTCCCTAGAAAAGCATTTATCTGCAAAATACTATACTTACAAAGTAAAAAACATTTTTTTATTCTTTGATAACTTCTGATTTGTGTCTCCCGAGTTTTGCATATGAATCTGGATAATGATAACAGTTTTGCACATTTTTGTTTGAAATTTAGCTTGATATCTTCAACTTAGTTTTAATTCAATGAAATGCTACCGTTACAATAAAAATCAGAAACCCAAATCACAGGGCGGCCTTTTGGGGGTGTCTGCGCTAAATTGTTAGTGGGTGATTTCTGGGGCCTTTTTTTTTTTTTTTTTTGCTTTGTTTCAAGAATACTTTTGAACTTTCCAATGACTTGATAGATAATTGTTCTCATTTATTATGTCTTTGTTTCCAGTCACATCTGCTCCCCTTGACTTCAGTAGTAAAATATTACCACAGTGGGAGGTGGTTTGATATTTTGTTGCTGAGTGCCTAAATTTGCCGTCTATAGACTTCACAAGGTAGCATTACTCTCAAAAAATCATTCCTTTTCTTGGGTTTATGTTTCTGATTTACGCTTTATCTGTGAGGGCCAGAGAGGAAAACCCAGGGATTTTAATCCCAACTGTGCCAGCCACATTCCTAAGATATCCTGTATTTTAACTTCATCATCCGCAAATGAGAATAAAGACTGCTCTTCCCATCTTAGAATATTGATGTGGGATAAATCCTGTAGAGAGCTTTGGTAGAAGGAAATTCTTTCATAGGTAATGATGTGGAAAGAGGAATTACACTCAATCTCAAAGTCCTGTTACTGTAATGTTATCAAATAGAATGTAATAGTTTACATTCAGTGTGAATGCTAAACACATTTAAAAGCAATTTTTTTCTACTGGTGCAAATAATATATTCTCATGTGGAAGATTAGGAAACGCAGTTTGGAAACAGATATTAACATTTCTATTTCCATTGCCCAGAGATAAGCGCCATTGACTATTTTGGTGTGTATTTTTCCAGTGTGGGTTTGTTTTGTGTGCATCCATGTCATGAACATCTTTTCTTTAATTAGAATTTCTAAGTGCTTGTAAACTGTTACAGTGATGGGCCTTTCCCAGTTTATTTAACTAGTTGCTTGTTGTTGGAATCTCTGGATAGTCTGTCTCAGGATGGTCTGTCTGTCTCTCTTTAAAGTTTCACCAAGATGACTCTCCATGTAGCTGAGTCTCTGCACACATTCTAGGTCATTTTCTTAGGATGATGTTGAATACAGTTTAAAGAGGGGGTTCAGAATGTTAAAAATAAAATGAGAATTAGAGAACGAGCGTTGACTTTTAACTTTGCCATTAATTGTTGCTGTAACCCTTAAATCACTTTCTTTCCTGGACTTCATGTTCTTTTTGAGTACCAGGTAAAATGAGCTAACTCCTGAAGGGGATTTCATTCTGACTACAGTCAATTGGGATATTTTATAGCCAGTAAACTAGGACTTAAATGGACTTCAGTGTCTCTTCTTCTAATGAATTCTGTGTTGAGTGGTTTACTTTTTGTGTGTGTGTGTGATGTAGGAAGTCCTGAGCAGCCTGTGGTGCTTTAAGAGTCATAGTTAAAATTATCAATAATCATTGATTAGAATTAATCATGTCTGAGGCTGAACCTATTCTGACTTCAGGAAACCCCTTCATTGACAAAATTTCACTTACTAAGTTAGTGACTTTAGCATTGTTTTCTCTAATAGAGTCTCATCTCATGGATGGATATATAAAATGATATCTGTTCAGTGGATACTGTTGGGCCATAAAGAGGATCAAAGTCTTGATCATGCTACAAGATGGGTGAATCTATAGAAAATACTATGCTGAAATCTAAGAAGCTAGGCACAAAAGACCATATATCAGAATTCCATTTGTAGGAAATGCCCCTAACAGGCAAATCTTTAGAGACAAAGGATTACTGGTTGCTTAGGGCTGGGGGGGGGGGGGGGGGGGGGTGGGGGGGGTGGGCCCTGGTTACAGGGGACAGGGTTTCTTGTGATGGTGATAAACCCATTCTAAAACTGATTGTGGTGATGGTTGCACAGCTCTTGAATATACTAAAAACTGTTGAATTTTATACTTTTAAAGGGATGAATGGTGTGGTATGTGACTTATCTCAATAAAGCTGTTAGCAAAACCAAAAAAGATGGATCCTAAAAACCTTTTGTTTCATGTTTCTAGATGTTTGAATTATAGCTCAATGGAAGTTGCTATTAAGGTTCTTATGTGTTTTTTCCTTTCCCAAGAATCTGTTTGAATCTCATTGTGGGAGGATGACTGAATTATAAGGCTCTGCTCTTCCCACTTGGAGTTTCTTCAGAGGACCTTTCCTAAGACACTCACTAATCTCAGAACAGTTTCTAAACTGTCACCCTTGTTTCTCAGGGTTTCTGAAGTGCTTTGTACGGTATTCATACTGGATGCTTTTGAAAAGTCATCAGTTTGATAGTGTCATTGATGGGCTGAGTCTCACATTTGGTAACTGATACCTGATAGGCAGTATTGTTCATTAATTTTGCCATAGCAAACCCCAAATAGCTTGGAGTTATTTCTTGATTTTTGTTCTTAATGCTATTTCACTGGAATTCATAGCTTTGGGTTTTCTTGGTTATTGGCCTCTTAATGAGTAGCTCATAAGGTAGTTGTCTGAGGTGCCTCAGATGCTGCTCTGCTGCTTGGGCACTTCTTCCTCTTTGGCGTATTCATCACGGAGAAGTGAGTTGAGCCAGAGAGGGTAGAAGTCGGGGGTGAAAATGGGCTTCCTTGGAAATCTAGACGATGTTTGGTCATGTTCAGTGAAAACGTCACATCCTTGCAGAGTTTCTACCAGATCCATAAACATTAAGGTTAACATTCAGCCAACTAACTTTGTTTTTCCTTACAGAGGCTTACAGGATATGTGTATAGTTATTAAACAGAAGATTTACCTAAGGGATGAATGAAAGAAAATGACAGTTTTGTCCTAAGCCTCTCTTGGTCTGTCATTGCCTGCTGTCATAATACCAAGTAGAGAGCCAGGCTTCCACATTCAAACATGAGTAAACAAAAAACATTATCTTGAGGCAATCTAAGGCAGCAAGAGCAAATTTGGCAGCATTTCTGAAGCAATTCCACAATGACTATTTCTAATAAATCTATTTAGATATGTTTTGGGTACTTTTCTTGGCAAAATGGTAAGTTGTGCAACTAGAGGAGACTAACTCAGATCTTGGAATAAGCCTGTGACTTCGATGTTACCTAAATGAGTTTCTTCATCAACATTTCTGTTTAGTATCTGAAATAAATCCAGCTTTATTCAAGAGAGTTTTAGCTGGACTGTTTTCTGTGCTGTTACTGAGAGTTCAGGATGATGAGTGACATTGGGTTAACAGTGGATTCTTGGGAGATTGAGAGGCCTTTCCCTCCGATCTAGAACATCCCTTCTGCGAACCCTGAATATTTGGTTCAAGCTGTAAATTGAGATCTAAAATGAAGATAGAAAATAAAGTTGAAGACTTTTCAATCCCCGAATAGTATAGCATACCTACTGCGTGCCCAGCACATAACATGTGATTTATTCATTCAGTCAGGACGCATTGGGTGGCCATGGTGTGCTGGGCACTATATTGACGTCTACAGAGATTTAAAAGGCAATGTACTTACATATTTTTATTACAGTGTTTAGAATATATATTAAATGGCAGTCCAGAGGTGGTATATGCTGTTTGTGGGCAGAGGTGAAAGGAATTAACAAAGAAATAAAGAGTGAACTCCTGAGTTGGAGAGTGGAAGATGAGTGCGATGACTTGGAGTTAGAGGCGGGGAGCAGTTTTAGAGGAAGGCGCTCTAGGGAAAGGCATGGAAATGTAGTGGGGCTCTTTTTTTTTTGTCTTTTTGCTATTTCTTTGGGCCGCTCCCGCGGCATATGGAGGTTCCCAGGCTAGGGGTCCAATCGGAGCTGTAGCCACTGGCCTACGCCAGAGCCACAGCAACACGGGATCCGAGCCGCGTCTGCAACCTACACCACAGCTCACGGCAACGCCTGATCCTTAACCCACTGAGCAAGGGGAGGGACCGAACCCGCAACCTCATAGTTCCTAGTCGGATTCGTTAACCACTGCGCCACGATGGGAACTCCTTTTTTTTTTTCCTCTTTATAGCTGCACCTGTGGCATTTGGCCAGGGGTTGAATCAGACCTGCAGCTGTAGCCTATGCCACAGCCATGGCAACACTGGATCTGAGCTGCAGCCTGTGCCACAGCCATGGCGACACTGACCTATGCCATGGCTTGCAGGAATGCCAGATCCTTAACCCACTGAGTGAGGCCAGGGATCAAACTTGGATCCTCACAGACAACATGGGTCCTTAACCTGTTGAGCCGGAATGTGAACTCCAGTGTGGTGGGCTTTGAGGGACTGCATGTAGTTGATATGGCTAGAACATAGGGTGCCAGTAGAAATGACAAGAGGGGAGTTCCCTGGTGGCCTGGTGGTTAAGGATTCTGTGTTGTCACTGCTATGGTGCAGATTCCATCCCTGACTTGGGAATTTCTGCATGCTGTGGGCATGGCCAAAAAAAAAAAAAAGTGACAAGAGAAGTTGTGCTACAAGTTACGTTTTAGGAATGTTATCTGTGAGCAATCTTAAGATGACTTCGAGTGGATGAAGTCAGAGTGAGAAGAGTCAATCCCAGCTCTGCTGCAATAACTGGGCGTGAGCAGCAATGGAGATAGACAAGGCAGGAGTCTCTAAAAGCTGGTGCCAAGGAAGAAAGGGGCTTGGAATCAAATTGGCTCTTACTTGGATCAGGGACTCCTTTGACATTCTCATGAAAGCTATGGATCCTTAGCCCAAGAGACACCTGTAGATATATCTACATGTCAGAATTAACAAGCAGTTCCAGAAACCCATGCACAGAGTGTTGGCGGTGTGTGGATTCCAGGTTCCGAACCCTTAGTCATTAGATGGTGGAGAGACGAGAATAGCCCCATGTTTCCTCGAGCCTGGGAATTAGAAAGATAATTTGTGCAGCCAATAGTCTGGACCAATTGGGTAGATATTTTGTATCATAGAAGGCAAGGATGTATTGTGATTTCTCTGTTAGGATAAGAATAGTGCATTTGCCTCTCTTAAAGTTGGTTGAACATGTACTCTGTGCTAGAGACTGCCTCATGCTGGATTAAGCAGAACACATACTTGACTAGATGCAGAGTGTAGACATACAGACAAATATTACTCCTAGTAGAGCTGTAGCTTCAAGTATAGTTGCTCTGGTTTAAAATACTCTGGTTTTAATTTGCTCATTTAGTATAGGAGGCCGTACGCTTATTGTGTATTATCTGTTTTGACTTTAGGCATTTAGTAGGCATGTACATTCCTAATCTTTAAAAATGTGGCTTATTGGAGTTCCCGTTGTGGCGCAGTGGTTAACGAATCCGACTAGGAACCATGAGGTTGCGGGTTTGGTCCCTGCCCTTGCTCAGTGGGTTAAGGATCCGGCGTTGCCATGAGCTGTGGTGTAGGTTGCAGACGCGGCTCGGATCCCGCGTTGCTGTGGCTCTGGCGTAGGCCAGCGGCTACAGCTCCGATTCAACCCCTACCCTGGGAACCTCCATATGCCGAGGGAGCAGCCCAAGAAATAGCAAAAAGACAAAAAAAAAAAATGTGGCTTATTGCTGAAGAATACTCAGAATGAGGCTGGAAAAAAACATGCATTATCACCTCTAAGCAGGTCCCATTTCTACATATTTAATATCTTTTCACTCAGATACACCATATTTTAGTTGACAGAGTTCTTAAGCAATAATTTCCACATCTGAGGAGTCACTGGAGAATTTCTTGGATTCCTGAGAGCACCGGGTGGAAGGACATTGCGAAGTCAGAGTCTGTCTTCCAGGTGTGTGAGGTCATCTCTTGCTTCCTCTCGACCAGGTTAAAACCACACCTCAGGGCTCCAGGAAGCTGACTGCGTACCTGGTTCAAAGAGATTTTGTGTCCTGGTCATTTAACAGCCACTTTTCCGTGTTCTTTATGATTTCCATCTTGCAGCTCATTGATGAGGAATGCTTACAGGATCTGTTCCTTTGGTCTGACTTCCTGATTCATCCCAATGCCTGTAGCTCAGGCAGTCCTGCAGTGACCCTGCTATACCAGATTGACAGCTGACACCACTCTCATCTAGCTCCTCACTTCTCAGAGTGGTGCCAGGATTAGGAGCGTCATTATCACCTGGCAGCTTGTTAGAAATCAGTGTGGATTCTCAGTTCTGCTCCTAAATTACTGATGCACTCTATATTTTAACAAGATCCCACAAGTGATTCAAGTGCATGGTAAAAGTTCGAGGCTTCCCGGACTAGTTTACCTACTGTACAGAAATCCGGGCTCTTAGAGCCCTTTTGCTGAAGTTCAAGGCTTTTTCCATTTATCTTCTGTTCAGAAGTGATGGGGACCATCTAGTCACTATCATATATAAAGTTTTTGTGGCGTTAAAGATGATTTAAGTGCCTTTTAACCTTTTTAAGTTTTAATAACTGACGTTTGTATAATCGCTTTCCTCATAGAGAAGATTATCTTCTAGCCTTTCATCCTGTAATACTTCTGGTCTCTGTTTCCTAGATGATTAAAAAAATTTCTTTTTATCCTGAAACGGGCAAAATACTCTTATCAGAGTCTGGGTTACTACTAAGTCAGCAAAATAGCTCCAGATCTATGATTTTATATTCCTGATCTAGGGACATTTAGCTGTATTTTTGGTTTCATTTTGAAAGGTTAGTTTTTAAAGCTGTAACAAATAGCAACTAATTCTTCTTTGAGTGAACCTTAAAACCCTCAAAGTACTGACTTTTTTTTTAAGGATGGAACAAGTTGACATGGGGTGTTTGAAGTAACTCTGGGTTGGTTCTTCAGGCTTATTTTTTATTTTAAAAGAAGGAAAGGAAAGAAGAAATTATTAAAATGCATAAAGGGAGGCGAGAAGTGAGGGAATGAAGGAAACTAGATGAATAATCCGAAGTGGAAAAATTACTGAAAATCAGTCACATGGGAAGTGAGAAGTATGCATTTTTTGGTTTGGGGATTCAAAGGCGAATTCTTTGAAGAATTAACACTTTTCTCCTAACTTTTGAATATCAGAGCTTTATCTAACTCTTGTTTATATAAAAAGTTCAATTTTGGTGAAGAAAGAAAGTCATAAAATTATGTCTGCTCTGGTATGTCTGCTCTGGTCCTTTTTTCTCTTTTGCTTCAGAGATATATCTTAATCTTTCTGTTTTGTGTTTTTTTTTTTTTTTTCCTTTTTGCCATTTCCAGGGCCGCTCCCACGGCATATGGAGGTTCCCAGGCTAGGGGTCCAATCGGAGCTGTAGCCTCCGGCCTAGGCCAGAGCCACAGCAACGCGGGATCCGAGCCGCGTCTGCAACCTACACCACAGCTTACGGCAACGCCGGATCATTAACCCACTGAGCAAGGGCAGGGACCAAACCCGCAACCTCATGGTTCCTAGTCGGATTCGTTAACCACTGCGCCACGACGGGAACTCCTGTTTTGTGTTTTTAGTCTGGGCATCTTTGAATTTAGTTGTAGTTCTAAATGAGATGTTCCTTAGTTTTCTGAAATAAAGTATCCATTTGAGAAAGGGGCACTATTTCAGGCAAGTATCTTAAGGTGATTTTTAAAATCTTTTTTTTTTTTTAAGGATTTTATTTGTGTAGTTTTAAAACATTACAACAGCTGGAAAAACCTTGGCATATTTAGGATTTGTATGGTTGTCTTGTCACAAAGGGAGGAAACAGTAGTGGTTAATTCATTAATTGCTTCCTATTACATTTCCATCGGGTTGTAGGTTCAACATTATTTGCTGGACATAATTTAATGAACCTGAAAGGTCTGTCTCACTCAAGTCCAGATGAGTACTTTAAAAAGCCGTGTGTCCCATTGACAGTGGAGATGTGGACAAGTACTTGCCATGCAGTTAAATCGTAGTCGCCTCACTTTAAGTCTGGCTTTGATTGTATAGTAATGTCTACTTACGTTCTCCTTTGATACTCCATTTTATTGAGTTTGTTTGAATCCCTGTTAATCCTCAAAATTTGTAGGTTTAGAAAGGCTGATAGGGGAAGGAGATAGAAGTTCGTTTGTGCACTCAGTGCCGATTGTCTAAACCCCTGAGACGTGTAATTTAGCTTCCATGACTGGACATGTGCATCGTTAACATGAAAGCATTTCTTTTTCTCTAGGCGGACACATACGTCAGAGTTACTGTGAAAGAATGCAAGGATGTGGGATCTTAAGGTTCTAAATGCTTCTGTGTCATTTGAAAACAGCCATTGCCGCCTTTTTTTTTTTTCCTTTTTAAGATTTGGTTGGGGAGAAGCTCATTTTCTAGGGACGCTATAAAAGTCAATAGTGCTTCATGAAGATAAGGCATAGTAACAAATGCTGGGCTGTTGTTGGCTATTTATATACATCTCCTCTCCTCTCTTTGATTTTGTATTTTTGTTCATGTCGTCTTTTGTCACTGAGTAAGGAGTAGAGGATGAAACCTGAGCGAAGGGAGGGTGGGTGGAGAGGCATTAGAACTATAGGGATTAGAGTTGATTTCGTCAAAAGTTTGGGTGACTAAAGATGATTTGTGAACACAGTAGTTATGGCCTCATTCCTTCAGATAATAGGAGCTTTTATTAGCATTAGGGTGGACTCTATTGATTGAGTGAGGTGGATTTTCAGAATTAACTTCTAGCATCTACGGATACTGGAAAGAGGGTGACTAGTAAATGTCAGGACCTGTGTTGGTCACTTAGGAATGTTGTGTGTTTCGCAGAGAATTGACCAAGAAGGGATACAGGTCACTTTGAACTATTGGAAAGGACGAAATTAAAAATAATTTAAAAACAGAAGATGCTGAACTTTTACTTCCTGAGAGTTGAGTTAATCGGGAAAAGTATATTAGGAATCTTGCTGTATGGCAAATTGTTTCAAAGCCTAGAGGCTTAAAGTAATAGCACACATTTATTATCTCTGTTTCTGTGGGTCAGGAATTTGGGTGGTTCTGCCTTCAGGGCCTCCCAAGAGGTGGTAATCCTATGAAGGGGCCGCTGGCCTGTTGAAGGCTTAGTTGGGGGTGGGGGATTTGCTTCAAGGGTGTCTCATTGATGTGGTTGGTGAGTTGCTGCTGGCTGTTGTCTAGAGGCCTAGTGCTTCTTCCTGGAAGCACGTCCCTTGACTGCTCGCTCTTCCCTGCAGCATGGCAGTTGGGTTTCCCCTGAACAAGTGAGCAGTCTGAGAGATAGTAAGATGGAAACCACAGTGTTTATTCCCTAGGCTTGGAAGTTCTACACTGTCATTTTTGTGCTATCCCATTGGTAACACAAGCCAGCCCTGTCATCTTGGGTGGTAACTATGCCAAGAAGCTGGGGTCGTTGGAGGCCATCTTGTTGGTTGGCTACCATAGAAGGACACTTGCTTTTTGTCATCTTAGGTGCCTTTTCCTTCTAATGATAATGCAACACTAATTTACAGCTTTTCTAAGATCACACAGGGAGTGGCGTATATGGGAGATGAGTTCTCAGTTCAGTAAGGAGAAATCATACACGTTTTTCCTGTATCTAACGGTTTTCCTGGATCTAATGAGAGTATTTCAGTAATATAAAAGCATGTACTTATGAGCAAGCATTACTAGCCTGTTACATTTTTGAGCCCTGAGATGACTCTATAGGGATGAACTCTAGTTAGAGGCCCACCAATTGAGGCTCTAATTTAGTATTTGAGGCACATTTATGATTTATAATGTCTTCATTACATGGGAGCTTCTTGTAGACACTGGTTAGTTGCCTGGCCTCAGGGAGCTTAAGCGTCCATTGTGAATCGATAGTTGGAGCTTTTGGCTTATTTTTAGATTTTCATTTTGGCATAGAGTCCTATGGGAGAAAGTTTATTATCACATCTGACAAAGACCCATGTTGGCCATAAGTCTCATCTCACTGGTTTATTTTTTGGGTGCCTTCTACGTGCTAGTGGAGTTTTCATTGAATTCTGCTCATTCACTTGACAAAGATCTTGAATGCACCCATTGTCCTCTAACCTTGGCAAGGTCTTTATGGCTGACCTTGCACTTTTGAGAACTTCTCTGCAATTTCCTCCGGGCAGCCTGAGCTCTGGCCATTTAATACCAATTAGAGGCAAGGGCTCTTCCTCTCAATGGATTGTGATTAATTACAGTCCATATTCCAGTCATCTGAGACGGAGCTGCTTCCTCTAGTTTCATTGAAGACTTATTTAGCTCCTTTTTTTTGGGCGTTGGTTGTTGGCAGATAAAATCTAAGGAAGAGGCAAATGCTCATTTGAGACTGGGAAGAGTATTTTGACCTCAGGGAGAGGTGTCTGGGAATCAGAAGACAGGAGCTCTGTTCTTAAGTTACTGTGAGTGTCTTTGGGCTGGGTTGGGCATATACAGGAACGTGGTCAGATAGCCTTGAACCCAAGTCAGGGGTCAGGGTTCTAGTTCCAGCCTTGACCCTAACCGATTGTGTGACTTGGAGAGAATCATTTCATCTCTTTCTGCACAAGTTTCCTGATCCATAAAATAAAGAATTTAAACTAAGTTATCTTTTATCACCCCTCTGCCTTGAAAATTCTGTTAAAAATTGGCTATTCTCCATACGGGTGATATGAAATGTTAGAGGACTAATCAAGTTTAATTCTTCAACTGGAGGTTTTGAGAATCAGACTTTTACAAGTTCTTTGGGCAGTTAATGGTGATGGGAGATGTCTGGTCCCTCATGACAGGTATGATTAGTAGAAGATTTTCTCCATGAGCAGTTTGAGAGAGTTTGTGTGCCAGAATGTGGATGGAAGGGTGGAATTGGGCTTGGTGTTTCGGAGGCCCTTAAGCTCAGTGGGATTGTAAGGGAAATTCTTAGATGGAGATGATGATTTTTAACTCTTAGAACTCTGGGGTAGGGGAGACCAACCTAATTTATAAAGTGTGATTCATCCGTATGTATATTTTTGCACTAAAAATCTGGGCACATGATTGGTTGAGGCTTTTCTGGGTTTGAGAGGTAGGCTAGGAGATGTTCTTTGCATTCAAAATAACAGGATTTCTTGTACATTGTGATTGGTTAATGTGGACAGTGGGAATGTATATTTGAAACAGTGGTTAATCTATATGATTCTGGACATAAAGAGGCTTTGCCTCTGGGAACTTTTCCCCTTTGGAGTGAAGTTCAGTGTAGAAAACAGCTCAATTGTTTATGTACTACTCATTAAATCAATGTTCTTGAATGAAGAGACATAGTAACTGGTTTAGCATTTAAATTCTGAAGAGGGGGTGAAGGACTGACCACTTTGAAGGCTGGGACATTGTATTTTCCAAGTACTGAAAGGGAGATTATCCTGTTTGGCATATGAATGAGGATCTTGGTCATCAGGGCCAGGTAACACTTTTGCTACAAATATATGGACGAAAATCATTTATTGTGTTCTTTAGCAGTCAGACATTCTTGATCAGATAATACCTTGACAGTTCCAGAAAACTGAATGCTGATCCTGAGTCAGTTGTGACTATGTGAGTTTAGAAGACAATTTATATCAGTGGGTTATCTCAGCTAAAGTTTTTGGAAAAATAAAATAGATAACTGGAATAAGAATGAGGTAGATAACTGCAGAGTCTTTAATGGCCTTACACTTATTCAGGCTTGCTTTGGAATATTTGATAACTACAGACATGGACCAGAGAGAAGGAACTGTCAAAGTAGACTTTACAATTGATTTTCTCTGGGAACCCCATCACTGCCATTTGTTGAAACCCACTCTTCTTCTATTGAATATAGATTTAGATAAGGCTAGTTGGCTGCCACATCATCTTCCAACAGGCCTGTGATCCTATGTACTGATTATTTTCCTTTGCCCCCAGATTCATTCTGTGCACCCCTCCCCCACCTGGCTCACTTTTATAGACTATGTCATAGGGCCCTGTGCGCTCATGTCCAGTTGCATTTAGCCAGTGAAACTCAGAGCAAAGTGAGTTGTCAGCATTTATCCTGTTCCCACTCCCTGCTAAGCTATTCTGCCTTTAGGCCTTGAGGCGGTCACCACTCCTCACTGTTACTGTTGAGTTGGAACTATAGTTTTCTCTTGGTGAATGTGAGATGTACTACAGTTATATATAATATATAATTAAACTCTGTGTGTGTGTGTGTATATATATATGTATTTACATATGAATATGTGTATGTTGTTTCTCCAATAAGTTAAGTCCCTGGAGAATGGAGTTTTATTACTTTCTAGTGCCCAAGAATATTGCTCCCTATTTTTGTAACAGAACCTTCTCATGGAGGAAGAGCTTTGAAATCTTAGCTATTTGCAGTTAATGAAGAAGCAGTAAACTAGGTCTGGAACACTGACCGGGTGTTAGAGGCCTGACAGTTCAGGTCTGTCCACTATTCTCTGCTGACTAGCAGGTCTTCAGACTCTGAAGGAATGGCCAGGAGGCATTGGAGCAGGACTCTAGATAACCCTAAATGCCTGAAGATGGGGGCTTTTGAGGATTGTTATACAAGATAGAGTGCGTGCTTAGAACAGTACGTGGCACATGGCAGGTAGGCAAGGACTGTTTATGATCTGGTACAATCCATTCATCTTATTTCAGGTGAAAAAATGACAGCTGGGAATGTTGAGTTTAATTCAGACAAGGTCTCTCTGATACCATTTTTTTGGTATTCTACTCTGTGGGGCATCTAGACATGTACACCCAGGGCTTAGTTTCTTTATCCATCAGTTGGAGGTGATTTTAGCTCTTCTTTGACTTTTGTATCTTTAAGCTTTCAATGAAAGACAGTTTGCGAAGTCCTTTTTTTTTTGTGGTGTCTTAAACTGAATTTAGGGGACATTTCATAAAAATATCACTGTGAGGCTTTCTCATTTTAATTAACATTTTAAACACACCAGGACTTGGTTATGTCCCACCTCCTGTTTCTTTGTTATGATTGTCTTTGTAGGTTTTCTTTTAAAACTTTGAGATGTAATCCGCATACCATAAAATTCACTTTTAAAATTTACAATTCAGTGGTTTTTAGTGTATTTAGAGTTGTGCAGCCATCACCTGTGTTTTTGGTTAGAGCCTTTTTTTTTTTTTTTTGGCTTTTCAGGGTTACACTTGCGGCATATGGAGGTTCCCAGACTAGGGGTCTAATCAGAGCTACAGCTGCCGGCCACAGCAATGCCAGATCCGGAGCCATGTCTGTGGCCCATATCACAGCCCATGGCAACACCAGATCCTTAACCCACTGACCGAGGCCAGGGATTGAACCTGCAACCTCATCATTCCTAGACAGATTTGTTTCCGCTGTGCCACGACGGGAACTCCAGTTAGAGCATTTTTATTATTCCATTAAGAAACCTCTCTCCAGTTAGCCTCACTTCCTCCTTTCCCCTCCTCCTAGCCCCTAGCAACTACTCTTCCACTTTCTGTCTTTTACTTATTTTGGATATTTCATAAAAATGGAATCATATTTTGTGGTCTTTTGTGACTTGGCTTCTTCCACTTGGCATGATATTTTAAAGGTCATCCATGTTATGGTGTATTAACAGTACCTCATCCCATTTTAATGGCTGGATAATCCGTTGTTGAGTTACACCCAATTTTCTTTATCCATTATCAGTTGATGGACATTGAGTTGTTTCTGCTTTTGGGCTCTTATGAATGATGCTGCTGTGAACAATCAGGACATGTTTTGTGTGGACATGTATTTTCCTGGGAGCTTTTCTTGCTTTGTTTCTAGCTGAATTGTCCAGGGCTGGGATCCTTTTGAGCTGTGCACATTTCTCTGGTACTGTCGGAGGAGAGGGAAGCATTCCTCTGGGGTTAAAGATCTGCTCTTAGGAATTCTACAAGGGATCAGATAAAGCTTTAAGAAGGATCCTTGAGACAGGGTGTCTGAGGAATGGAGAGTTCAGGCACAGGTGCATTATGGCCTTGGGTGATCAGCCTGCCAGCTGCCGTATCTGCAGGGGAAGAGTGATGTTGCTCCTGAAAGGAGTGACCTCTCCAGACACTAGTGAGGATCAATGAGTAGATGTGGCTGTGCTAAGCTTTTTCTTTGATTACTCTCATCTCAGAGGCAGCCTTGTTACAGAGCTGAAAGTAGTAAAATCTATAAAAAAAAGCCTGGACAGGTGCAACTTGTCATTGCTTTCTTGGGAATGGGGGGTTATCGTGTGCTTGGTTGGTTGGGATACTAGTTCATGTCCAGCATTCTAGGTGGAGAGTATCAGATACTGGAAACTTTGTAGACATGTGAGCAACCATTTCGATGAAAGTCTGAGGATCAGAGGACCCACAGAGACCTTGAGAAGAGGCAGTGTTGGGGGTTATGGAAATAAATGCCCTTGGGAGTTGGATAGATCTGAGTTGGAATCCTGCTTGTACCCATCTCTTTAGAGTTACTAAGTAGGAGTGGTGATGACTACTTGTTAGAATTGTGGTGAGAGTGAAATAAGACTGCAAATGTAAAGAACTGTCACAGTGGCTGACACATAAGAGATTATTTGTAAATATTAATTTCCTTTTTTATCTGGTTCATTGTTGCACTTTTAGGCAAACTGTCATCTTGGAGAGAGATTGGGATTGGAGGGCCAACCTAGCTTGTACCTGTTAGAAATCATTTGACCTTGGACAAGATTTTACTTCCCTTTGCTAGATCTTGAAGGTCTATGTTAGTATTAAAACTCTTAGATAGGCATTTGGTATTGTTTTTAGACTTGTAGGAGTGAGTCTGTCCTTTTTAAAAAGAGTTATTGAAATTTAATGCGTTTCCTCTTTATTTTATGTAGCTGTTTTCTCCAATATGGCAGCCACCAGCAGTACATGTGGCCATTTAAATGTTAATTCATTAAACTTACATAAAACTGCAAGTTGTTTCTCACCTACAGTAGCCATGTTTCAAGTTCACATATGGCTGGTCACTACTGCATTGGACAGTGCAGACATAGAAAACTTCCATCATTCCAGGAGAAAGTTCTGTTACCCAGTCTGTTCTTATTCTGTAGAGTAAGTGGGAACTTCAGTAAAAGCTCATTCTTGGCATTTGTTTGTATAAATTCCGTGGCTAGAACTCTCTCATCCTCTTGCTTTGGATTACCAAAATGATCAACCCCTGCAGTAATGACCCATGATACCATCTTTATTCAGACATGTCTCTCAAGTCCCCTCCATTTCAAACTTAAAGATACAAGATACATTTAGCCCATATTTACCCTACAAACAATCTCACCAGCTCTCCAGACCTCCACCAAGTCAGAGAGATTGATATGCTTTTAGTGAAAGTTTATATTATATGCAAGCATCTTTTCAAGGAGGATTATTTGAAAAGAATGTGTTTGAGTTTGCGGTGAGTAGTATTTAACACTTTAATATCTTTTTCCATTTGTAGAAACATCTAAACTAACATATACATCATTATCAGAATTCCAGTGTTTTTCTTCATTCTTTAGTAACTATATATCCACATCTTAATGTGGACTTATAAATCTGTCTGGTCACATTTGGATGTAAGTATCTAGATTTTATTTTTTTGCTTTTTAGGGCTGCACTTGTAGCATATGGAAGTTCCTAGGCTAGGGGTCAAACTGGAGCTGCAGCTGCCAGCCTGTGCCACACCCACAGCAACGTGGGATCCGAGCCATGTTTGTGACCTACACCACAACTTGCAGCAACACCAGATCCTTAACACATTGAGCGAGGCCAGGGATCAAACCTGCATC
Organism: Phacochoerus africanus; assembly: GCF_016906955.1. Classification (NCBI taxonomy): domain Eukaryota; kingdom Metazoa; phylum Chordata; class Mammalia; order Artiodactyla; family Suidae; genus Phacochoerus; species Phacochoerus africanus. The sequence goes on from NC_062546.1 coordinate 125,583,579, forward strand.
CTCATGGATACTAGTCAGGTTCATTTCTGCTGAGCCACAATGGGAACTCCTAACTAGATATTTGTAACATGCATTTGATTTCATGTTTTATCTATTCTTCTGTTTTTCTTTTGTATTTTCTTTTCACCATTGGGTTAGCAATTAGAAGACCTCATGTTTGTTCTTTCCACCACCGCAAATCCCTTTCTTGGTTTCCTATTTATTAAGCATTGTCTGTGGAAATTGCTGAGGGTGCAAAATTGATCCAAATGTGGTGTCTCTTCTGTAGGGGCTCCCAGTTCTCTCATGTGTGAAGTGGGGCTGTAATGCATGGCCTGTCTGCCTTATTGCTTTGTCAGTGGATTGACTGAAAACTTAAGTGTGAGCTGCTGTAGACTGCTTATGGTTATACAACCATCAGGTATCATCAGCATCCTTTTAATTTTTTTATTAAACTTAAAAATTTGTTTTTCATTTTTGGCCATCCTGTGGCACATGGAGTTCCCAGGCCAAGGATTGGATCCGAACTGCAGTTGAGACCTAAGCTGCAACTGTGGCAACACCAGATCCTGAACCTACTGTGCTGGGGTGGAGATTGAACCCATATCCCAGTGCTCCCAGCAGGAACTCAGCATCCTTTTTAAAGGGGTAGCTGGAAGTGTGGAGAATCTTCATGGAATGTGTTTTCTGGAGAGATTTTTTTTAAGAGTAAGTAGAGGTGTGCCTTGGACCAGGTGAGGCAAGAGAACCTGTGGCAGGTGTTGTGAGGGATGACTAGGGAAGGATGGAATGGAACAACCACAAAACAAGCCTGGGCAGAGGGAATGGAGTGAAACCCATCTGTCTGTCCTGCTGTCTCTGTGTTTTCTTATGTTCTCATATAGGAGAAGTGGAAACAGATCAGCAGAGTGATGCTGAGCCCTGCTGAAGAGGAGGGGGATAAATTGAGAGGCTGATAATGATATTTTAAAGGTCTTTCCCATGTGTCCATGCACTAAACATGAACCATTTGAGTCAGAAGCCAGTCTCCTGCTTCAGGGCAGGTGCTGGGATGTGCCTGCTAGGACAGTCTCAGCACTGGATTGGTTTATTTGACAAACCATTATCAGTGCTACCTTCCATGTTACTGACCTCTGACTATCCAATAGTCTGTTTGCAATAACTTCATATAAAACTAAGAAGGTTTGTGGTGAGGCATATATAATTTTTAAGAGTGTCGACATGTCATTTTTTACTTAGCTTTCCTTCTAAAACCCCAATATTTTGACAGCCTACTAAAGATGTAGCAGTACTAGAAAGGAATGCTTGCATCAGGTTTAAGAAATGCTATTCTGTTTTCAGGACTGGAGTGGTGTTTGGGGTATATGTGTGCCATATTCCTAGTTTTGTGATAGTAAATGGAATGCTATGAAAACTTACCAGAAAGAGAAGTCTTGAATATTTGGGACAATTGTGATATTATTGTGCATTCTGGTTGATAATTTTTTTTTTTTTTGGTCTTTTTAGGACCATACCTGTGGCATAGGGAAGTTCCTGGGCTAGGGGTCAAATGGGAGCTGCAGCTGCTGGCCTATACCACAGCTACAGCAATGCCAGATCCACCCCGAAATGTATCTGCAACCTACCCTGTGGCTCACGGCAACACCGGACCCTTAAGCCACCGAGCTAGGCCAGGGATTGAACCCGTGTCCTCGGGGATACTAAGCAGGTTCATTGCCACTGAGTCACAACAGGAACTCCTGAGTTGATAATTTTTAGTTGACTCTCTTAAATAAGTAACAGGACCCACAAATGTGGGGAGTGATACAGAACAGATATAAAGGCATTTGTTTGAAGAACTTTGCCTTACCAGATCAAGTTGATTATTTCTCTAATGACAGAGACAAAGACTGGTAAAATCTGTAAGAAAAAAAAAATGAAGAGGTAGGTAAGAATTCAGTAGATTTGTGAAAATGTATGTAAATATGTAAACTTGAAATAGATGCAGCCATATCAAACGTAAGCCTGGATGTGGACAAAAGGGGAATTAAAAATATTTCTGCTGCTCTCCTTTGAACGTGGACCTAGTTAAGCAGCACTAGTCACTCCGATTTGCTATTTTTATAGCACTCGTCACCTTTTCATTATTGTGGCCATCTCCTCCTGGGCTTTGAGCAGCCAAGAATAAAGTTGGTTCATCTTTGTATCCCTAGCATCTAGCACGGTGCCTGGCACGTAAAAGGCATTCAGTAACTATGGACTGAGTGAATGAACCATTTGTACGTGCAAAATCCAGTCCCTGTGTTTGAGCCAAAGGAGCCCATTGTCAACTTTGGCAGCAGACTGCTGGGCAAGCTTTTTGCTGGTGCAGCCAGTTAGCAGCTGAGATCTTTTGTAAAAAGTGAAAACACCTTCACCAGAGTTATCTTTTTCTGATCTTTGTTAAGACAGCAGTGTTGTATCCACACTCTCCTATTTGTAGGTAGTAACTTCTCAGAAGTTTATGAGGTGTTTGTAGCCTTGAGAGGTTTCACAGTCCTGGCATGGAGAAGTCAGAGTGAGGTTGGAGGAATGGCTCATTCTTTCTTCCACAGCCTGGGCTCTTGTCACCTTTACATCTCTCCTCACGTGTTCTTTCCTCTTACCTGCAGTGCCCATCCTCTCTTGCCTTCTTCCCTTTGTCAGTCTCCTAATAGTCACTCTCCAGATTATTTCCATCCTAGGCTGAGTTCATACTTAACCTCTGTAAAAAGACTTTATTTTTTATTGGAGTATAGTTGCTACACAGCGTTGTGTTAGTTTCAGGTGTACAGCAGTGATTCAGTTACATACACACATACATTCTTTTTCAGATTCTTTTTCATTATAGGTTATTACAAGATAATGGGAAAAAAATGAAAAGGAGTTCCCGTGGTGGATTAGCGGTAATGAACCTGATTGGTATCCATGAGGATGTGGTTTTGGTCCCTGGCCTCACTTAGTGGGTTAAGGATCCGGTGTTGCCATGAGCTGTGGTGTAGGCTGGCAGCTGCAGCTCCAGTTCAACCCCCAGCCTGGGATCTTCCGTATGCCATGGGTGTGGCCTTAAAAAAAAAAAAAAACAAAAAAACCCCCACAAGGTAATGAATATAGTTCCTTATGCTCTAGAGTAAATCCTTGTTTATCTATTTTATATATGGTACTGTGTACCTGTTTTAATTTATCCCCCTCTTCCCTTTTGGTGACCATAGTTTGTTTTTTCTGTGAGTCTGTTTTGTAAATAAATTTATTTGTATCAGTTTTTAGATTCCACATATAAATGTTAAATCATATAATATTTGTCTTTTGCTGATTGACTTCACTTAGTCTGATGATGTTTAGGTCCATCCGTGTTGCTGCAAATGGCATTATTTCATTCTTTTTAATGGCTGAGTAATATTCCACCCCCACATTTTCTTTATTCATTCATTTGTTGATGGACATTTAGGTTGCTTCCATGTTTTGGCTGTTGTAAATAGTGCTGTTAATGAACATTGGGGTTATATGTTATCTCTCCAGATTAGTTTTTGTGTTCTCCAGATAGATACCCAGGAGTGGGATTGCTGGATCATATAGTAATTCTATTTTTAGTTATAAAAGGAACCTCCATACTGTTCTTCATAGTGGCTGCACCAATTTACATTCCTATCAACAGTGTAGAAGGGTTCCCTTTTCTCCATACCCCCCTAGCATTTATTATTTGTAGACTTTTTTTTTATGTCCCTAATATTTATTTAGACTCTATACCAGATGCTATTCTTTTTTTTTAATTATTTATAGGCTTTTTGATGATGGTCATTCTGACTGGTGTGAAGTGATGCCTCATTGTAGTTTTGATTTGCATTTCTATGATAATTAGTGATGTTGAGCATCTTTTCATGTGCCTGTTGGTCATCTGTATGTCTTAGGAGAAATGTCTGCTTAGGTCTTCGCCAAGTTTTTGATTTTCCTTTTTTTTTTTGATATTGAGCTGTATGAGCTGTTTTTTTTTTTTTTTGTCTTTTTGTCTTTTTGTTGTTGTTTTTTTTGCTATTTCTTGGGCTGCTCCCGCGGCATATGGAGGTTCCCAGGCTAGGGGTTGAATCGGAGCTATAGCCACCGGCCTACGCCAGAGCCACAGCAACGCGGGATCCGAGCCGCGTCTGCAACCTACACCACAGCTCACGGCAACGCCGGATTGTCGTTAACCCACTGAGCAAGGGCAGGGACCGAACCCACAACCTCATGGTTCCTAGTTGGATTCGTTAACCACTGTGCCACGACGGGAACTCCTGTATGAGCTGTTTTGTATATTTTTGAAACTAAGCCCTTGTCAGTTGCATTGTTTGCAAATATTTTTTTCCCAGAAAAGACTATCTTTTAAATTAGGGGAGAACTTTCTCTGCCCATGTATTCAGTACAGCTGGCTTGCAGATGAATGTTTAGGTTAGTTTACACCGGGTATATTGCACTATGGCTACTTTATAATGTCTGTGCAGACATAGCAACATAAAGGGCAGCATGGATGAGATGATACTGGCACCATCAGTTACTAATGGTGTGGTTTGTGGCACATAAACTGAGCCTCAGTTTTCTCACAAACAAAATGGGCATTGAGCCTAAGTGGGAGAAGGGATGTGGCATTTAGGGATGGCTTTTAGTAGATGCCTGTTAAGTAGAGATTGCTTCCCTCCCCTTTGTTTCAGATGGTGTCGGAGGAGCTTTGTTTCGATACCAAGACTTGGTGATCTTACCAAGTCTTGTCAGCACATATTGATAATTACATACCTGTTGTCAGTTTGGTAACACCGGACTTGTTTTCTGAATCCCTGTGGGATTTAAATACCTGAGACTGATATTACTGAAAACGATAGTTCACAGAAGATGGTGAAAAAGAAACTGCCATGAGAGCGGGAGGTCTTGCAGTCTCGGCCACGGTGTTTTCCCTAAGTCTCAAGTTGGTGTCCAGGGCTTCCTGAGAAGGAATTTTGTGATACATGAGTCCACATGCGTCCTCTGCCTTGTGCCTCTTGCCAGGTCTCCAGGGATGCTCACCGCGGGGGCAGCACCGAGCGGGGCTTCTTGTTTGAATATCGCTGTTCACAGCAGAGATCTTATTTGAAGTTTTTCTCTCCACAGAAAGAGCAGAATGGAAAATGGTTTAATATTCCTGCCCTTGGGGTTCCCACTCTGCGTGTGGTCTCGAGAGTCCTGGCCCTTATTCTGGATTCTGAAATAACCCTTGTTTTATATTTGAAAATGCATCTCAGGGTTTTGGGAAATTGAGAAATGTTTCTGTGAACTTCCCAACAGGGGGGCAGTTGCTGTGGCGTTTTTTTTAAGGAAGAAATTAAAGTGCTGTTTTAAATGGACCACTTCAAGAAATCACCTAACTCCTGATTAGTTAGCATGACAAATAGCAAAATAGATCCCTACATGGCTGTGTTAATGATTTTGTTCTATTCTTTGAAACAGTTAATAGAAGATAAATGTACTTGGAAATGGCATGCTTAATGGAAACCCAGGTACATGAATGGTTCCTGAAGAGTCAATCCCGTACCACCACCACCCCAGGGGTGGTGGTGGAGTATTGCGCTCCAGTTACCTGTGGAGGTTTTGGGCCAGCCAACTGCATTTACTGAGGCAGCCACACAGACTTAGTTGGGATGTGAGGGGAGGCTGCCATTAAGGAAGGTGTTCCCTATGTTCTGCTGCCTCTGGACATCCTGAAGGGATCAGCCTGGATTCTCCAGTAGGAGATGCTGGGAGGCTTCTGTAAATAAGGTGTGGGAGGGCTTTTTGGACCCTCTTCAGTGCTTTCAGGGTCCTAGCATGAGAAGCAGGGCTTAGCAGAGGCTAGAAGGGGGTCCACCCACCTATACAGAGCACCTGAAGCCAACACAGCCTGGCTAGGGAGTAGCTGGAGGCTTCAACTCCTGACTGCATTCTTTTTTTTTTTTCTTTTGTCTTTGTTGGGCTGCTCCTGAGGCATATGGAGGTTCCCAGGCTAGGGGTCTAATCAGAACTGTTGACGCCAGCCTACGCCAGAGCCATAGCAACGCGGGATCCGAGCCGCATCTGCAACCTTCACCATAGCTCACGGCAACACCGGATCCTTAACCCACTGAGCAAGGGCAGGGATTGAACCCGCAACCTCATGGTTCCTAGTCGGATTCATTAACCACTGACTGCATTCTTAAGGCGCTTCAAAATAGGAGTGTGGGAGTTCCATTCACGGCTCAGCGGAAATGAATCCGTCGAGGATCCCTGAGGATGTGGGTTTGATCCTGGCCTCACTCAGTTGGTCGGGGTTCCGGCATTGCTGTGAGCTGTGGTGTAGGTTGAAGATGTGCCTTGGATCATGTGTTGGCTGTGGTGTAGGCTGGCAGCTGTATCTCTGATTCGACTCCTAGCCTGGGAATACATATGCCGAGGGTGTCCCCAAAAAGCAAACAAAAACAAAATAGGAGTGTGGTGAGGGAGGACCCAGAGGGTCTTAATTTCTGGAAGGAGAGATGCTGACGTGAAGCTGGGGAAGGGGTGTGAAGCAAATGGGTCCTGGAACTCTAGAGGAAACTTTTTAGGTGTAAACTCCTGAAGGGTAATATTTCTTCCCTCCCTCTCCCTGCTTTCTTTCCTTGCCATAGTTTGGGAGCCACTAAATTTGAGTTTTGCGGCTTCCTTTTATGAAATGCATTTTATTTTCCCTTTGGAATTTGTTTCTTACAATGATCATTAATTGTTCTTCAGGCAGAGTGTTATAAGCTTACCAATATAAGCTCTAAATATAGCAAATACTTTATATAAGAGCTGCTCTTAATAACAGTATAATTATGATATATTGTCATTATTATATTTGCTGAATGGTTCTAACAGACTTGATGCTCTTTTTCTTCTTAAAATTACTGTGGCAGTTAACCTTGGAAACCCAAGAAGTTGATTAAAGACTTCTTAGCCATCCCCAAACTTAGAGAAAGTGACTTAGGACATTTACTTCATCTTTGAGGGTCTTGATTATTTGTGGTGAAGAAATGAGCAAAAGTCATCATGCAGTTTGATCATTAGCATCTGTTTTGTTGAGAGAATTTTGACATCATAAACCAGGAATTTGTAAAACCTGTGTGTGTGTGTTTTTCTGCATCAGGATAGCAACCATATGTTATACAGATCTCATCCATTACATTTCTAGAGTTGTACTGTCAGAGTGGTGTCTAGTAAAATCTCAATCTCAGCTGGGGTGCCTTTGGAATTGCCCTTTGATATGATAAAGAAATAGGAATATTAACTACCACTTACTGAACGCCTCCTTTGTATGTACTTAATTTTCACAGCAGCTGGGCAAAGTAGGCATTTTAATCTTTTACAGATGAGGGAACTGAGATTCTGAAGGGTGACAGATTTACTCCAAGTGTTGCGACAGATCAGTGCCCAGGTTGGGATCAAGGATTCCATGGCTCGTTTTCTCTTTACTACAGTGGTTTAGCATCCACATTTCACATGTTCTTTTTATCATGCCTTGCCCTCACTGTAGAGTCTGGATTATCAACTTTTTTGGAGTGCAGTAGAAGTTGAGAATATCAAGGCAGGGTTTGGGCATCGGTATTGCTGGCCAGGCCAAGGCATGATGATGGGTGGGAGGTATGGCCTGAGAGATGACTGACATTCAAGAGGGGACAACAGAGTCCTCTTAATGGTGGGCTGGTCCCCCAGTAGTGAAGCCGAGCTTCTTCTCAGGCTTAGCAGGTGGTTAGAGCATCTTTCAAGCTTCATCACGATGAAAGAAGGGTGCTTCTCTCCTTAGCTCAGTTGAGGCAGCCTTGCTGGTTCCTTAGGTTCTCTTTCTCCAGAGTGTCTCAGTTCCTTTTTTGTTTTTTAAGGGCCGCACCCATGACATATGGATGTTCCCAGGCTAGGGGTTGAATTGTCACTACAGCTGCCAGCCTACGCCACAGCAGTACGGGATCCAAGCTGCATCTGTGACCTACACCACAGCTCATGGCAACGCCAGATCCTTATCCCACTGAGCAAGGCCAGGGATCGAACCTGCATCCTAATGGACACCAGTCAGATTCGTTTCCACTGAGCCACTACGAGAACTCTGTGTCTCAGTTCTTAAGAAGCTTGTATCTGGATTTTGGGATAGACTTTTGGTGCAGGGGGCGTTTTATCTTTAGCTAAGGTTGGCCTTCCCTGGTCCAGAGCCTGCACCTTGTTCTAAAATCCTCTCTTAAATTTTCTGCTTTGTCCACCAAGAAAGAAAAGAAAAAGCTACACCCCAGATTTGTTTTATTTCTTCAGTGACACTCCCTTATCTCCTAGTCCTAGAATAATCAGCTGACCTAGTAGATGAATCCCTTTTAATAGGGCTGTTACAAGTGTGTTAGAGGAGGTATTTTTTTTTTTTAGCCGGAAACTCCAAAGGCCATGCTCTAACTCCTTGGTGACTCTAGCGATGAGGTGTGTTTTTTTTTTTTTTTTTTTTTTTTTTTGAGTTTTAGGGCCATACCCATGGCATATAGAAGTTCCCAGGCTAAGGGTTGAATTGGAGCTGCAGCTGCCAGCCTACATTACAGCCATAGTACACTGGATTGGAGCCATGCCTGCGACCTACATTGCAGCTCATGGCAGCGCTGGATCCTTAACCCACTGAACAAGGCCAGGGATCGAACCGGCGTCCTCATGGATACTGGTCAGATTTGTTACCGCTGAGCCACAGCAGAAACTCCTAGTGTTGAGAATTTTAATCCAGGAGCTCCAGGGGAGATATCCCTCCCCACAGAGCCTGGTGTTGCTCCTGTGTTCAGCTAATGCCTGTTTGCTGGAAGAGTTAACAGTGACCCTGAACAATGAAGCATCTGTTTTTGGTGCTAGAAGCAGAAGCATCTAAATTGGGAATGAAGTCATTTGCCCTTGCTGTTGGTTGGCAGGTACATGGTCTCTTCGAGAGGAAAGATGAAATCGAATCCCATCCAGAGAAGGTGGGAGGAAGGGAGGCTGGGAGTGGGAACATGAGCCTGGTGGGTTTGTGAAGGGCTTGCAGCTTTGAAGCTCAGGCTGAGGCCTTTTACCTCATAGTGTTCTCACAAATATGCTTCCAATAAAAACAAATTAAAAGGTGCAATATAGAATTCTTCCATTTAGGAGCACCTTGCTGGGATCTAGGGTAGCTGTTTAAACTGTGCTGTGATTAGAACCATACTCTGTGAATGTGTAAGATGTTGTCAGACCAGATGGTCATAGAAGGTTCACTGTCCCGGTGAGTTTGAATTAAGGAGGACCCCACTTCCCGACTGACCGACCCCCATGGTGGGGGCACCGTGCCTGGGAAAAGCTTGGTTAAGGCAAAATGGATCTGTCTGAGGGGCAGAGTTGCATTCAGTTGATTTGACCTCTGCAAAGGTTTACTGTAGCAGTTCGTCAGTATTCTGTGATTTTTACTATTAATTGGAGTCGTAGGTGTGTGCTTTATGGTTTGTTCATGATGTTTTTTATTTAAATGACTTAGAAGAGTTATTAAAATGATTGCTTTAAAGGCCTAAACTAAGCACTTATGCTGTGGGTTTGCTTCAGATGACCAGCTTAACACCATGCATCAGCAGGATGGCTGCAAAATTGTAAGGAAAGGCTGTCAGTAGGGTCTCACCTTTCTTGCCCCCTTCCTGGATATGCTGTCTTCTCACTAAGCCCAAGTGGCATTCTCTCAGCACTGCAAGTATCTGTCTGTCAGCATCTCAGAGGTGGAGGTCTCATACAGTCCTTATTTCTTTTGGAAGGGAAGGTGCTCAAGTGTTAGAAGAAATTAGAAATACGAGTATCAGGAAAGATTCCATAGTTAGTGACAGTAGAAGGCAGGACCATTTAGAGAAACAAGAAAATGAGCTGAGCTTGCTGAGGTTTATCACTAACACCATCGAGGGTGATTGCTTTGGAATTTATTCACCAGTGGCCTCTGTAAAAGAGAAGAAGTAATGCCTGGAGTCCCCTGCTAGTGTGCTCTGATCCTGCCATGTGCTTTCCTCCTTGATCTGTAGGTGGGAGCGGGGCGTGGGCTGCACTGGATGTAAGGCTCTTCAGAGGACCCTGAACGTGATCTGCTTAGAACCTACCTGAGCTCACCTGCGTGAAGCCTCCTTATTCTAAGATCTCCCCTATTGGCTCTCTTCACTTCTCCCTGAGAATGTTACATCTTAGGAGTGGATGAGCTATGTGATATTTAAATACCTCTTGGAGTTCCCATCGTGGCTCAGTGGTTAACGAATCCAACTAGGAACCTTGAGGTTGTGGGTTTGATCCCTGGCTGTGCTCAGTGGGTTAAGGATCCGGTGTTACCGTGAGCTGTGGTGTAGGTTGCAGACGGGACTCGGATCCCGCATTGCTGTGGCTGTGGCCGGTGGATACAGCTCCGATTCGACCCCTAGCCTGGGAACCTCCATATGCCATGGGAACAGCCCAAGAAATGGCAAAAAGACGAAAAAAAACAAAAACAAAAACAAAAAAACCTCTTAAGTTGGTGGGGTCTGTGCATGTGGTAAGTAGTTTGGCCATCCATTTGTTACCTCAGTCACCAAACTTCAGGCTTCAGCTCATCACTTTTTAATTATCAGTCTCCCTTTAATTTTTACTTTGATCTTCATACTCTTTACCTTAAAGATGCCTGTTCTTCCCTGTAGGACTTTGGTGCTCCTACTCTTTCCTCAGTTTGTTGTCTAATATAATAGTATTTCTTTGAGGCCTGGGGACTTCTTAGGGGTGTTTTCCATTGTCCTGGTTAAACTCGGAAGCAAATTACCATAAAACAATTGACTTTAGACATCCTCCCATACCCTATTTCTATAGCAAATATTCACCATGATCTAATTAAATACAGTAAGTAGTGATACAGAATGAAGTGGCTTCTGCTTTCAGAGTGTATTTAATTCCTCTCAACAGTAAGTAGAGATTCACTTTGTTGCTTCAGGAGGCTGGGGAGTCTCCTGGCCAGTGTTGGCCCTTCTGGCTTCCCGAATTGTCTTCCCTCTTCACCATTTGTCTAAAAAAACTTGAGAGATGGTGAGTTCAAGTAAAAAGGTCACAGGGGAAGAACTGTTCCTAGACATTCATGAAAAAGTGTGTCTCTTATGGTTGAGCCCTTCCTAGGAAGTAGGAGTAGGCTCTTTATTGTTTTGTGGGTGAACATACCATGTAAATGCCTTTCAAAGTCTGGGTTAAATACTAAAGTCCAAGCCTTTATCTGGAACATCTGTGCCATTGCCAGGCTCCCAGTGAAGTGGTAGCTGAGGAGACCATGTTGAAAAACAATGCTTTTGTGTTATCACCCTATTGGATGAGTTTCTACATGGATGCCTTTCTTCACGATGAGCACCAGCCCTTTGATAAATGTTTGTTAAATTTAATTGCCTGCCCATTTGTTGGGAGAGGTGTGATTAATTTAAGCCTAATATGTCTTCACTAAGAATTGTCATTCCGTCACAAACTAGAAAATTCTTCTTTTCCTTATTCTTACACATACATGAAGTATAAAACACAGTTATAAAATAAGTTTGATGGAGAAAGATTGTGGCTTACCAGGGGAAATGTGCATGCCCTGTTGATACTGCACTTGATAGCTGACGTTCAGTTCAGGTTAATGTTTGAGTTTGCATAGTTGTTTAGAAATATTTTTTAATGGAACCTGTCAAGTGGAGGTGTGATTAACAGGGCGTAACACGCCATGGGAAATGTGTTTCTCTTGGACATAGTGCACAGAATGTCATGTTGAGTGCATTGGAACACTCCTTGCTGGCCACTCCACTTCCCCATGGAATGAATGAGAACAGTGCTCTGAAAGCAGTCCTTTTCTGCACTTGGGGGCTTTGCCCTTTACAAACAGATTGCTTGGATTTGGCCGATTGGAAACTCAGCTGCTTTTCTTTTTCTTTTGTCCATTTTAGGGCCGCTCCCATAGCATGTGGAGGTTCCCAGTCTAGGGGTCTAATCGGAGCTGTAGCCACTGGCCTACACCAGAGCCACAGCAACGCAACCCGAGATCCGAGCTGCATCTGCAACCACAGCTCATGGCAACGCCAGATCCTTAACCCACTGAGTGAGGCCAGGGATTGAACTCACCTCATGGTTCCTAGTTGGATTTGTTTCCACTGTGCCACAATGGGAACTCCCAGCTGCTCCTCAACCCATGTTCTCCTGGGCTCTCCTGCTCTTTTGATAGGTGTGGAAAGCCCTGTCTCCTTCCAAGTTTGAGCTCCGTGTTCTAGATGGGCCATGGAGTGATTTCAGCAGTTGCCCAATGCAATTAAAATAATTTACTGCTAAACAAATTGTTGTGGTGGCTAAGAGACTACTTAATTTTAAAGTAATTTTTAAAAAGTGCTTTCATTGGGAGTTTCTGTTGTGGCTCAGTGGAAACAAGTCTGATTTGTACCTATCAGGGTGCAGGTTTGATCCCTGGCCTCACTCAGTGGGTTAAGGATCCGGCATTGCTGTGAGCTGTGGTGTAGGTCGCAGACGTGGCTCAGATCCCGAGTTGCTGTGGCTGTGATGTAGGCCAGCAGCTACAGCTCCAATTCGACCCCTAGCCTGGGAACTTCCATATGCCGTGGGTGTGGTTCCCCCCCAAAGAAAGTGCTTTCATTTATGTTTATTCCTCAGGTCCACCTGTTGAGCTAGGTAGGTACTTTTGGTCTCATTCTGGTAAATCTAGAGATCCATGATTTCCATGATAAGCTTTGTAAATATTACTATCTATAGAGCCAAGAGCAATGTTAGGATTCTAGAACCTTCACCATCACACCTTATTGAGGACACTCAAGGTCATGATCTCTGTGTTTTTAAACAAAGACATTCTCGACCTTCCCTTCAAAGTCATTCCTGATGTTTCCCGTCAAGAAGTCCTTCCTCGTATCTGCCTGGGATGTCTGTGACTTTGCACATTTTCTTTTTCTTACTCAATGAATTTATTACATTTATAGTTGTACAATGATCATCACAATCCAATTTTATAGGATTTCCATCCTGCAACCCCAGCACATCCCCCCACCCCCCAACCTTTCTTCTTTGGGAAGCATAAGTTTTTCAAAGTCTGTGAGTCAGGATCTGTTCTGCAAAGAAGTTCATACTGTGTCCTTTTTTCAGATTCCACATGTTAGTGATAGGATTTGATGTTGGTGTCTCATTGTCTGACTGACTTCACTTAGCATGATAATTTTGAGGTCCATCCATGTTGCTGCGAATGCCATCATTTCTTCGTTTTTAATACTACTTTGCTGGGTAGTATTCCATTGTGTATATGTACCACATCTTTTTTTTTTTTTTTTTTTTTTAAAGAGGCTTAAAACAGCATGCTTTTATTGTATCAATTTCTGTGGGTTAGGAATCCAGGTGCAGCTTTGATGAATCCTCTGGCTGAGAGTGTCAGCCTGAGCTGCAGTGTCATCTTAAGGCTCAGCTGGGGATGGATCTGTGTCATTGGCAGGATTCAGTTCCTCAGGAACTTTAGGACTGAGGGCCTCTGTTTCTGATGAGCTGTTGCCTGGGGACCCCCCTCAGTTCCTTGCCTTGTGGGCCTCTCAGAGGGCAACTCATAACCTGAGAACTGGTTTCATCAGAGCCAGCAAGGGAGGGGCCAGAGAAAGCACCTGGCAGGTAGAGGTCACAGTAACCTAATCTCAGAAGTGACATCCCATCACTGTTGCCCTAGTCTACTCATTAGAAGTGAGCACTAGATCCAGCCCACAGTCAAGGGGAGGAGATTACACCAGAATGTGAAGGCGGGAGATGGGGACCACTGGGCACTGTTTCAGAAGCAGCCTACCACACCTCCCCTCTCCACCATTCTCTTGGCCTCACTGGGTCCCCTGAGACCACAGTTCTCCTTCTTGGACTTTTACTCTTGTAAAAGATGTGCACCACATCTTCTTGATCCACTCCTCTGTTGATGGACATTTAGGTTGTTTCCATGTCTTGGCTATTGAAAATTGTGCTGCAATGAACATTGGAGTACATAAGTCTTTTTGAGGCATGGTTTTCTCTGGACTTTGAACATTTTCTTAAATTTTTTTTCTTTGTTTATTGAAAAGCTTCTGCTTATTTGACTAGTAGGTTAAGGATTAGGACACCTCTGCTTTATTATCTTTCCTTAGTTGAGGTTAGTGCTCCACAGAGGAGAAAAATGCTGGCGGACTAGGGATCAGTTTAAATGTCTCAAGATAAAGGAATGTTATCTTCACCTTCACTCTGCATGAATTTAAAAGGCTATTGATAATAATAGCTGAATAATTCAAGTGCCTAAGGTCACCATAGGGTTTTTTTTTTTTTTTCCTTTCACTTTTTTAGGGCTGCATGTGGGGCATATGGAACTTCCCAGGCTTGGGGTCTAATCAGAATTACAGCTGCCAGCCACAGACATGCCAGATCCGAGCCGAGTCTGCAACCTACGGCACAGCTCATGGCAACACTGGATCCTTAACCCATTGAGCAAGGCCGGGGTTTGAACCCACAACCCCATGGTTACTAATCGGGTTTTTAACCCACTGAGACACAAGGGGAACTCCCACAGTTTCTTTTTTTTTTAATTGCTGATTTTCTAATGGCATTGAAGGGTCTTCTTTAGTGATAGTTTGTGCCCAAATGTTCAAAATAAGGGAAGTTCATGTTACTTTTACAGAAGATGCGTGAACTATAGTGCAATTAGAACCAGTCAACCAGATATTGACAGTTGCACTTGTCACTTTGTGGATGTCTGTGGCTGTCTGCTTTGTATTTATAGAGCTCATGACTTTTTTTTTTTCTTTCTTTTTTTTTAGGGCTGCATCTGCGGCACATGAAAATTCCCAGGCTAGGTGGTCTAATCAGAGCTACAGCTGCTGGCCTATACCACAGCCACAGAAACATGGGATCCATGCCATGCCTGCAACCTACACCACAGCTCATGGCAATGCTGGATCCCTGACCCACTGAGCAGGGCCAGGGATCAAATCCTCATCTTCATGGATACTAGTTGAATTTGTTTCTGCTAAGCCACAATGGGAACCCCTATTTTTTTCATTTTTTAAATGTTTTATTGAAGTTTATTTGATTTACAATGTTGTGATAATTTCTGCTGTACAACAAAGTGATTCAGTTATACACACATCCATTCTTTTTCAGATTTCTTCTCCTCTATAGGTTATCACAGAATAGTGGGTAGACTTCCCTGTCTGTACAGCAGGTCCCTGTTGACCATCCATTCCATATACAACAGTGTGCATATGCCAGTCCCAAGCCCCCAACCCCCTTCCCCTTTCCCCTTTGGTAACCATAGTTTGTTTTTGAAGTCTGTGAATCTGTTTTGTAAACTAGATGATTTGTATCTGTTTTTTTAAAAGATTCCACATATAAGTGATATCATATGATATTTGTCTTTCTTCGTCATGACTATTTTTAAATGAAAATAATCACTTCAGTTATCACTAAAAACAATAATTGCCAGCAGCAATTAAATAAACACTAAAAAACCAAGTTAAGTATAAGTGTGAATGATTATAGCAGCTTTGGTTAGAGCCTAAGTGCTGTTTCCCAATTCATACTGAACTGGGAGGGTGATATAAATGGAACATGTTTTGTTTTGCTTTGTCTTTTTGTCTTTATAGGGCCGCATCCATGGCATATGGATCCCAGGCTAGGGGTCAAATCGGAGCTGTAGCTGCCAGCCTATACCACAGCTCACAGCAATGCCAGATCCTTAACCCACTGAGCAAGGCCTGGGATCGAACTCGCAACCTCATGGATCCTAGTAGGATTCGTTTCTGCTGTGCCAAGATGGGAATTCCTGGAACATGTTTTTTTGTTTTTTGTTTTGTCACAAAAGACATACATGGTTCGAGGGAGATACTTAACCTTAAGACTTTAGGAGTTCCCACTGTGGCACAGTGGGTTAAGAATCCAACTGCAGTGGCTTAGGTCGCTGTGGAGGCACGGGTTTAATCCTTGGCCTGGGTACTTCCATATATTGCGGGTGCGGCCATTTAAAAAAAAAAAAAAAGGACTCTTCAGTTGAAATTCTTTCATACCTCTTAGTAATTAGAACTAATTTATTTCCTCATTTGTGATGCCCAATTACAATGATTAAGGTAATTAATTGTTCAACTAAGGCATGAAAATTTGTGACTTGTAGGAGACAAAGGCATATATTGGCAACGTTTACACCCCGGTTTGTGAAAGGGTTGTTATTTCCCTTTCTTTGCTAAGCCGAGGCATGGATAAAAAAAGGGGGGACAACACTCTTGTGTTTTATTTCTTCAGTTACCATCTGTTCTTACAGCTCTAGCTAAAGCACAGATTCCCTAAATTTCCAGCCTGATTTACAGCACTATGTCTTGGTGAATCGGTAGAAGTTAGTGTCTAAGTTAGACTCACCTGTTTGGGCCTTTTGGACCACTTCACCTTGAGCACTCAAGGTGAATGTGACTTAGAGGATGCCAAATAAACACTCTGGAGACTGGTAGTGACCTTCTGGGAGATTCAGATAGATTGGTGGTTCACAACAAACACAGATAAAATATTGATAGAATAACTGAGAAGGTTATTCCTTTTTTTCTTTCCCCAGATCTATTCTGTGGCCGCCTCTTGGGTGGGCAGTGGTGCTGACTGTATCCTCTGGGATTTTGATTGGATCGGCCAGTGGGAGTGCTTGGGGAGGGAGGAGGGAGCTACCAGGGTCAAGACCCTGCACCCTCGCTGCTTCTCTGCTGTGGTTTCGGCTGTGTCCCACCAAGGAACCACTTTGCCAGGTGGGCACTCTTTAGTGCAGTAACACGCTTTCCTCCCCTTGGTCGTCAGGTCACTTTCTGCCTGGACATCCCTTGGTGATTCCCTTCATCGTCCCCCACATCTCTTCAAGTCAGTCCTTCAAGTCTCTTGGTGGAACTCTGAGTTATTACCTCTTTGCAGTAATCAAGCATACGCAGGACACCGTTGATTAAAAGGCAGATCACCATTTAAAGATCAGGAAATAAATAGTGTGTTAAATGTATGTCATTATAAGATATATCTTGACTTCAGATATAATAAAATTTGAAAAGACTCTTAAAATTGAGGGAAATTTACGAGGTTGTATGAGTACTGGTTTTTCATTGTGTTAATGATACTATAATAAGTATCTTTTTATGCAAACTTGCCCAAATTCCAGGTTGTGTCCTTTGATATATGACAAGTGAGTTAGGGACAATTTTTTGAGACTTGTTTCTTTTTGTCACATGGATTTCTAAAAGGCTGTAACTTTTAGAGTGCCACCAGCAGTATGTTAGCTCTTGTTTCACTGTAACCGTACCAGCATTGCATGTCGTTTCCAAAAATCTTCATTAATTTGAAAGTGATTATTTTCTGCTTTATTAACCAGTTAAATTAACTTAAAAAAAAAAAAAACAAAAAACTCCTTTGCCTACTTTTATCGGGTCTCATTGTTTTTCTTTTTTTTTTTTTTTTTTTTTTTGCGATTTCTTGGCCTGCTCCCACGGCATATGGAGGGTTCCCAGGCTAGGGGTCGAATCGGAGCTGTAGCCACTGGCCTACGCCAGAGCCACAGCAACGCGGGATCCGAGCCGCATCTGCAGCCTACACCACAGCTCATCTTAACACCAGATCCTTAACCCACTGAGCAAGGCCAGGAATTGAACCTGCAATCTCATGGTTCCTAGTTGGATTTGTTAACCTCTGAGCCACAATGGGAACTCCTCTCATTGTTTTTCTTATGCATAAACCCTTTATATAACAGATTAGGGGCCAGTTTTTTTCTGCCAAGAGCCAGATAGTAAATACTTGAGGTTTTTTGGGCCCTGCAGATTCAGTCCCAACTACCCAGCCCTGCTGTTTTAGGGCAAAAGCAGCCTCAGACAATAGGCAAAGGAGTGGTGTAGCTCTGTTCCAGTATGGACACTGAAATGTGAATTTCATGTAGTTTTTACATGTCCTGAAATAATCTCCCTCTTGTTTTTTTTCCCTCTTGTTTTTTTTCCCCACCATGTAAAAATGTGAAAACCATTCTTAGCTCTTGAGCTGTGTAAAAAACAGGCCATGGGCTGGATTTGGTCCGAAGGCTCGTTTGCCAACCCCTGTAATAGAGAACTCATTTAATTCTTTACCATTTTTCTCATTTCCCTTTTTAGAGCAGCATTTTAGACCTACAGAAGTTTAACTTTTTTACATAATCAAAAAAATTTAAGTTTCTGATCATTTTTGTTGCTATTTTGAATGTAAGAATGTCACTGCTAAAGATTGAATCCAAAATACGCATTATTTGTTTTAGCTTTGCAAACTTATATTTTAAAGAATTAATTTTTTTTTTTCATCTGGAATTTATTTTGGTGTGCAGTGGGATTCGGAGGTTGAACTTTATTTACTTCTTTCCAAGTAGCAAACCAATTGTGGATTGTTTTTGAACACTCAGTTTGTACTGGGTTCCCAGCTATGCTTGGGGTGGTTTTGACCTCAGCCTTGCCCATGGTAATGTCCACACTTTGCATTTATGTGATTGAAGTACACCACCAACTTGTGACGAAAGTTCCACTTAGTTCTTCTTGGCTTGTCTGTTCCCCATTTGAACAGGTATTTATAGGATAGTCCATTGGAACCCCTGTAGGAATCGTAGATACATGTGGAAATAGTTGTTGTCTAAAAAAAAAGTTTGTTTTACATAGATACAATTTTTTCTTTTTCTTTTTCTTTTTTCCTTTTTTTGTTGTACCTACGGCATACAGAATTTCCTGGGCTGGGGATTGAACCTGAGACCTAAGCTACTGCATTGACAATACCAGATCCTTAACCTGCTATGCCACAAGAGAACTTCCAGAGATAAATATTTTAAATGAAGAATGACAATTTATCTCTTGTACTATGAAAGAAACGTACAGCTAATAGTTTATATTACAAAATTTTATCTGCTTTTTTTTTTTTTTACCTTTGGAAAATACTTAAGTGTAAGAAAATAACTGATCACAGGATGTCCTGTAAAGTTTGGTAATTACCTTTTATTTCGTCAGTGTAGTTGTGGTGAAATGACTGAAAATACAATTTGAGGATAAGCAAAAATCTGTTGTACTGAAAATTGGAAAAGTAGAATTTCAGGAATGGCTTTCTTATTCTTGAGACTTAAAAACTTATCTGCTCTCAGTTCAGTTGATAACAAAGAATAGATAGAATGCTTTTATTTTCTGATAGCACCAAGCTATTACTGCTGGATGAAAATATTACTAGAGTGTCAGTGATGGGTTTGTCTTATTTTCCCACAAAGCTGTAATTTTTACACATTGGTTCAAATTCCTTTGTTGATTCTTTGGTTCACAGAAGAAAAAACCCTGCTGCAGAACTTCTCTTGATACCAGCAGTTGGTACCAGCAGTTTGAGTGTCCTTTCAGACTTAGGCATGTCTGTATGTTCAGACTGAGTTGCCATGGTGCTGGGTGACATGAAATGGCAAACCCCATGAAGGACTTAAAGAGATGAGTAGTGCTTGCGATACAGATGATGGAAACGTCAACTTGCCAATGAGTTCTAGGTGGGAGGTTGAATGAAATGCCCTAATTCAGAGAGGAAGAATTCCATTCCAAGGTGCCTTGAGTTTGAGTGAGATTCATTGCTTGACTGTGTCCCAGATGGGCTGCTAACCTCACTTGAGAAACTAGTGGTAGTTTCGTGTCTCCACAGTGGTCCACAATTGCCATCTGGACGGATCTCTTAAAAGTAAAATTCCATGTCATCTTTCACCTTGAAATTTGAAACCTGTGTTTGTATCCCGCTAGACTGCGGTGACAGACGTAGAATTTTTGTTCAACATCCCCCATTCTCTGCGAATTTGGAGAAAAAGAGGGATGAGTTAAAAATCAATAGGCTCACATGAAGTGAGAGGGCAGTGTGGAAATCTTGAATTCCTATTTGTGAGCCAATTTTATTTTTATAGGCCTCTAACGGAAGACAGCTTGTTCTTTGGGTAATTGGCCCAGGCTTTGTCCTCTTCTTGTAAATATGTTTCAACCAAAGACCCAACTGTGAGATGAATAGGAAAATAAATTTGAGAAGTAAAAGAAAATTTTTTTTTGTTCTTAACATGAAAACAACAGTCATGTGGAATCTTCCATTTTTTTTTCATTTGTTTTTGATTCTTATGAGCTGCTTTCAGAGTCAGAAAGTCATTGCTTAAGTCTGTTACTAGAGAAAGTAAATGGGATTCTGAAGTCTTTAATGTGGTTCTGTAAATGTAAACCTTGTTGTTCAATTAGGGCATTTCTGCAAAAGTGAACTCCTGCGCCTGCCTCTTTCCCGCCCTCTTTCCTTTTAGTGTCTTAGATCTAGACTAAGCATTTGAACCACCATCACTAAGTATTTCCACATTGGAAAACAAGAGGAACTTGGCTGGATACAGTTCTGGTTTTCATGGAAGGGAATTACTTTTCTCTTTTCTGCTTTTGAAGTCATATACTGTATACTTGCTATTTAGGCTGAACAGGCTTGAAAAGTCAAACAGGAATGAGTCTAGCTACTAAATTTAGAGAACTGATTCATAATTTCTTGATCTTATATAGTAGGCACTATTGTCATTGACCATTTCATTGTTTCAACACTTGCCAGTTAAGAATGAAGTCCAAGTCCCCCGTCTGACCGTCTGTGGCTCTGAAAATTCATGTCTATGTGTCCCATTCACTTCTGAAGAAACAAGGGTAACCAAGTGTCCATAGGTCTTGGCATAGATAGGTCCTGCTATGAGCAAATTTTGGTACTTCTGCAAGCATTTCAGCATTCAGACATTGTCTCATTTTCTTCTCCTAATTAACAAGTATGTTTTTATTTAAGATGAGCTTTAACTCTTGTTTCCTTGATATTTTCCAAGCCCTCTTCCAAATATAGTTAAAATGAGATTTAGAATAACTGGGAAATGACTTTTATTGTAGATGTCACATAAGGATAAATTTAAGATAAAAGAACATTTCCATTTGCCATTTGCTTATTCTCAAAGAGAAATACCTAAATTGCATCCTTTTTGCAGGTTCACTCCCTGGCCTAGCCCAGTGGGTTAAGGGTCTGGCATTGCCGTGAACTGTGGTGTAGGCCAGCAGCTACAGCTCTGATTGGACTCCTAGCCTGGGAACTTCCATATGTCACAGGTGTGGACCTAAAAAGCAAAAACAAAAAAAAAACAAAAAAACAACAAAAAAAACCCAATCCTTTAAAAAAATTTGTGGCCTCCTCTGTATACCACCCCATCCTTATTTCCGAAGCTCTCTGAATTCCTGTTTCCCTTAAGGAATCATAAGACCACGGAGGTGCAGTGTACTTGGCATGTTTAGTATTCTACAAATTTCCAGACTAAATATATTATTCTTTCTGTGGCTCATCCAGAGGACGTCGTCATCTTTTAAGTTTGCAATTAGCACTGTTCTAAAATTGGCTGATGGAAGACGATATACTAAGGTAATGTATGTTTTGGATTTAACATTACTTTACTTACGGATGTTAGATTGGACCTAATCCTGCTTCACCTGGGATATTCAGGAAGGAAAGTTGAAAAAAAACATACTTTTAATTCATAAATTACTAATGGAAGAACTTGGTAACTGGTGGTTTGGAGAATTTAAAAAAGAAATCATAAGAACAGATGACTCACCTGGGTAAGTTGCCTGGAAACCAGATGGGGAGAATGGAAGGGGAGATTTGGGGAAATTGTGTGAATAATTCAGCCTTTTGTTTTACTTTCAAGCCATTTAGATTAGGTTGGGTTTTTGGATGTCAGAATTACCTGCAGGAATTTTACGTGAACTTTGCAGAGTGAATGTCCAAAGGGAGAAGTTTAATTTTACAGTGTACTGTAAGTTAGACAACAAATAAACTGAGCCGTCCGTGCTGGGGTGGGTGAGAGAGCACTTCCAGGCTGTGAATCTCAGGTAACTTCCTGGCCAAGACTTGCAGCTTAGAGTTTTCCCTCCCTCTCTCTTCCCTCTCCTTTTCTCCCTTGCTTCCTTCTCTTAGTCCTTCCATTTGTCAAGGTAAGGTCTTTGCCGAAAAGTAGCCATAATATAGCCTCTCTAACTTCTCATTCCCTTGTAGTTTTTCCCTGAGAGCTGGCATTGGTAAAAAGCCTCAGCCTATTTGTCCTCTGGCCTGAGAACTTGCCAGGGAGGGTAGGGGGGAGAGGAAGCCTGGTATTTAATCACTGTTGTCTCCCAGGGCTACATAAATGTCTGGCCTGTGAATAGGGAAAATTCCACATTATAGAGGCGGTGGGCTGAGTGGAAAGAACTTGGCATTTATAGTCGAGACTAGTTATATGACTTGAGGCAAGACACTTAATTTATCTGATCCTTATCAGTAAAAGTGAAATAATAGCTAGTTCAAAGAGATGGGAGATATGTAAGTTACATAGGAAGTAAAGTGCTTTATATGTTGCATGGTACACATGGTAGGTCCTCAGGAAATAAATTTCTTTCCTTCTCGGCCTTCATAATTAGAATTTTGGATGACTAAATTCACATTCAAGCAATACTTTTTTTTTCTTTAGGGCCACACCCACAGCATAAGGAAGTTCCCAGGATAAGGGTCAAATCAGAACTACAGCTGCGAGCCTACGCCACAGCCATAGCAATGTGGGATCCAAGCTGCGTCTCCAACTTACACTACAGCTCATAGCAATGCCGGATCCCCGACCCACTTAGCAAGGCCAAGGATTGAACCTGCATCCTCACGGAAAATAGATTCATTTCCACTGAGCCATGACGGGAACTCTCTCAAGTGATATTTTTTGAGCAGTTAACAGTGTCAGACTTTTCTAAGCCTTGAGAAGGGTAGAACATGAATAGTGTCTCTGTGTACACAAGACACTGTTTTGAACCACATGCACATTTTATCAGTTTTAATCTTCTCTACATGTCTGCGAGATATGCATCATTATTTCCAGTTTCTAGATGAAGAAAGAGGGTAGGGAATTTATCTGAGGTTACGCAGGTAGTAGGTGGTGGAGTTGGTGGAGACAAAAAGAGAGAAACTTGGGAGTTCCCTGGTGGTCTAGTGGTCTAGCCACTGTTGTGGCTCGGGTTTAATATCTGTTCTGGGAACTGAGATCTCATATCAAGCTGCTGTATACCACGGCCAAAAAAAAAAAAGAAGAAGAAGAAACTGAGTGATGTAATATAAGGCTCAATATGGCACTTACTTTAAGAGAATGAACCATCAACAAAATGAAAGGGCAACCTATGGGAGAAAATATTTGCAAATCATGTATTTGGCAAGAAGTTAATAGGCAAAACACATGAAGAACCCTTATAACGAAATAGCAAAAAGCTAAAACAATCTGGTTTAAAAATGGGCAGAGGACCTGAATAGACATTTTTCCATAAAAGACCCACAGATGGCCAACAGGTATATGAAAAAATGCTCGACATCACTAATCATCAGGGAAATGCAAATCAAAACCACAATGAGATATCACCTCTTACCAGTCAGAATGGTTATTATCCAAAAGACAACAAATAGCAAGTGTTGGCAAGGCTGTGGAGAAAAGGGAACCCTCATGCACAATTGTAAACTTGTGCAACTACTGTGGAAAACAGTAAAGAGGTTCTTCAAAAGGTTAAAAATAGAACTGCCATGTGATCCAGCAATCTCGAATCTGGGTATCTGAAGAAGGCAACTTGAATTCAAAAAGATAACATGCATACCTATATGTTCATTGTAGTATTTACAACAGCCAAGATATGAAAGCTCCTTAAGCACCCATCAATGGATTAATGGATAAAGAAGATGTGGGGGTATATACAGTGGAATATCATTCAGCCATAAAAAGCAAATAGTGACATTTGGAACAATTTGGATGGACCTTAAAGGCATTATACTAAGAGAAATGTCAGAAAGACAAATACTGTGTGCTCTCAGTTACAGGTGGAATTTCAAAAACAAAAAATAAATCTGAGCTCATTAGGTACAGAGAACAGATTGGTGATTGAGAGAGATAGGGGCAAGATGAGGAAAGAGGGCCAAAAAGTACAAACTTCTAGTAATAAAAAGCCATGGAATGTAATTTACAGCATGGTGACTTTAATTAATACTGTATTGTATATTTGAAAGTTGCTAAGTGAATAGATCTTGGAAGTTCTCATCACAAGAAAAAAATCTGGAGAGTTCCCATTGTGGCTCAGTGGAAATGAACCCAACTAATACTTGGGTTTGATCCCTGGCTTCGCTTGTGGGTTAAGGATCCGGTGTTGCTATGGCTCTGGCGTATGCCAGCAGCTGTAGCTCTGGTTCGACCTCTAGCCTGGGAACTTCCATATGCCTTGGGCGCAGCCCTAAAAAGCAAAAAAAAGAAAGAAAAAGAAATTTTGTAACTTCATGGTGATGGATAACTAGACTTACTGTGGTGATTATTTTGAAATACAGTACCCTTGAGCAATGGGGCTTTGAATGGCATGAGTTCACTTATTTTTTTTTCAATAACTGGAACTAATAGCTAATACTAGAAATTACACAGTCCCTGGTTGGTTGAATCTGTGATGTGGATCTGTGAATATGGAGGGCCGATGATAAATTCTATATGGTTTTTGACTGTGCAGAGGGTGGGCACCCCTGCCCCCAGAAGTGGTTCAAGGGTCAACTATGTATACAAATATCAAATCACTATTTTGTAGTGATTTTACATCTGAAATTAATAAAATGTTTTATGTTAGATTCTGTCCCAGTTTTTTTTAAAAAGGTGACAATGACCAGATGATTTAGAAGAGCAAACAATTCTGTTTGGGTTGGGTGGGAAAACTAGGAAAGGCTTCAGGGAGAATGTCACACTGAGCTGGGCGTAGAAGGAACAAGTGCATGGTGGAGAGGTATAGATGGATCTGGAGAGAGAAGGAAGTGGTGCTCTCAGAGGCAGGAAAGCTGGGGGTGGTGCCCAGAGCAGCAGACAGCTTGCTTGGCTTTATGAGGAATTCTGGAAGTGGCCCCTGGACACTGGTGTGCAGATTCCAGACCTGAGGGGGTTTGGGGGGAAGGCTTCCCTGGCCTACGGCTGCGTTGTGACTGTGGTGGAGGCTGAATACTGACAGAAGCCAAATCAGAAGCCAGATGACTATGCCAAAGAAAAGGTGTGCATGTGGCAGAGAAGTGGAAAGTGACCCAGTAGGACATGAGTTGGAATGTTTGAAGTAGTGGTTGCAAGGGGAACCTGGAGAATTCCGTGAGCCAAGGATGGTCTCTACTGTATCTCTTTAATAAATGCTGGAGTTTTTGGACATGGGTGAGACTACCGTGTTCAATGTTCTTTTCATGGTCTTGACAATGAGTAGGAGACAGAAGGCTGCATGGGTAACCTGAGGTGTGGTGTTGGAAACATGGAATCCTTAGTGCTGGTTTAGACTAGAAGAATCTAATAGTCTGTGAAGGTTTTTCAGAAGGTTGGGGAGCAGGAAATAGTGACAAAGTGGGGATTAGGCTTGAGGAAGATGGAGTGTGGGGATGGATTGCATTGTTTTGACTTTTCAGGTTGGTGCTTTTGTATCTGGTGGTGGAATTCATAAGGCTTTGCAAATCATGTGGAGGCTGGGAAGGAGGAAGGAGTTTAAAAAAAAAACTTTCACGGAGTTCCCGCTATAGTGCAGTGGGTTAAGAATCTGACGGCAGCGGCATGAGTCACTGCCGAGGATCAGGTTCCATCTCCAGCTCGGCACAGTGGGTTAAAGGATCCGGCACTGCTATACCTGTAGCTTGAATTCAATCCCTGGCCCAAGACTTTCCATATGCTGAGGGTGCAGCCATTAAAAAAAAAAAAAGACCTGCATGTTTTTAATACTGGGTTTATTCATTTAATAGAGATTTGCATGAGTTCTTTGTGCCAGACCAAGTGTTAGGTAGTGGGTGTGCAGAGCTGAGCAAAACTGTGTGCCTGGATAGGTGGGGAGGAGGAATGGAGTAGGTGGCTCTGAGGTTTTAAACCTCTGTCATGGGGAAAGTGGTGAGGCATTTTCTGAAATGGCAGGTAGTTGCTCAGAGTTGGCTTGGAGGCCCTGGTGATAAAATTTTTGATGACTTGAGTTTGAGGTCGATCATGGCAAATAAACAGTTATAAAATTAGACATCATGGGGGAGTTCCCATTGTGGCACAGTGGTTAACGATTTGACTGGGAACCATGAGGTTGCGGGTTCCATCCCTGGCCTTGCTCAATGGGTTAAGGATCTGGTGTTGCTGTGAGCTGTGGTGTAGGTTGCAGATGCGGCTCAGATTCCCTGTAGCTGTGGCTCTGGAGAAGGCTGGCAGCTACAGCTCTGATTTGACCCCTACCCTGGGAACCTCCATATGTTGTGGGCACGGCCCTAGAAAAGACCCAAAAAAAAAAAAAAAAGACATTATGGGCTAAGGTTGGAGATGGTGATCAATGAGAGTAGATCAGAAAAGTCATGTAGAATTTCAAGGGAAGAGGACAGACAGAATTGTGAGCAAAGCTTACCTTTTAGGGGGCAGAAAGAAGATGCTATGAAGAGAGGATTGAGGAGGAATCAGCGTAGCTTACTTAGGTTTTTCTCCATAGATGTTTTCTAAAGCAGTTTTGGAGTTTGTTGTACAGATTTAGAACAAGGCATCTTAAGCACTAGTTTGGGCTAGATAATTGTTGCATGTTGGGGGAGGAGGGCGGGGGGCTGTATGTAGAATGTTGAACAGCATCCCTGACCTCTGCACAGATGCCAGTGGGTAGCACTGGGCAGCACCTTCCCCTTCCAGTTACACCAATCAAAAATGTCTGCAGACATTTCCACATGTGCGGGGAGGGGCCCGATCACCCATCATGGAGAACTATGGCTTGAGAGGTTTTTCTTTCCCAAACCAGAGCCAGGGAGGAATGATGGGGCAGACAAAGCCAGCAAAAGGTTTGAACCTTAGTATTCTGGGCTGCAAGTGTTTTGTGACTTGGTTCTCAAGAAAGTTGCCGATAGGAAAACATTGAAACTTACACTGTGAAGGGGTTTCCTGTACCAGAGGAGGTGTGGGCTTGCAAGCCGATTTCATTTCAGCTCTCAACAGGCCTGTGCCTGTGATGTGACTATATGTGTGGATATCCGTGTCGGATAGAGTAGGGGAACTTCAGCTCTGGAAGTTTGGGGAATTTATCAGTTTCAAAAAGCATATTATTTTACAGAAGTCCTTGTGCAGTTCTTCAGTGTTTTTAGGAAAAACCATCCATCTAACTGGGTCCTGTCAGAGAAAAAGATGTGTGTCTTAGTAATGGTACGTAAAAAAGTTCACATTGAACGCCTTGCCAAGTGAGTGGACACAAGCGGCGTGCGTGATTCCAGTGGTTTCTCTGTACCCAGCACACTCCCTTTCACCTGTAGATGAGTTAACTGGACTTGAATTGAGATTTTGGCTGTCCTTTATGCTTGAGGAGTTCTTCCTTTTTGATCTTGAAAGAGGAGGAAAAAGTGCTGGGAGGCAGAGAGCGATAGTGAAATCAGCGCACAATATCAAAGGCCAAGTTTATGAGGATGTCAGGAGTGTCCTTGCTTTCACATGGAGCCTGTATTTTCAGGTTGACTGTGGATTCAGGTGTGTTTGTGGGGCAGCAGAGGGGGGAGGGTCCTGATTTTCGGCTGGGGCTGTCTTCCTCCTCCCTGCAGTCCTGCAGGTGCCCCCCTCTTGCCTTTGAACCTCAGATTGTTTTCTGACAGGTGCTGGATGAAGAAGTGGTTACTGGGATCCTTTGGCCTGCTAAGCTATTCATGGGGCTGGAGAAACTGTCAGAAAGAGAAGTACATGGCTGGGGTGGGGGGCGGCGGCATGGGAACTGTTTCTAAGCAGTGTCAGTTATTGTGCTTAATCCTTTAAAAGCCTACAAATGCTAAGAGTTGTTCTCATGTATAAAAAGTGGTGCAAAAAAGCAAAGAGCTATGAACGGGTGTGCTCTCACTGGGGGGTGGGCCTCAGCAGGCCACGCAGACCCTTAATTCCAAGTGGGGATTGGTGGGGAGAAGGCTCTGGGGAACCTTTACCTTGACGAAGGACAGGAAGTGCCCGTTACACCTCTGGCCACCAAGTAAAATCTGGACTACTCTCTAAGTATGGTCCAGCTCTTAGCTGAAGCAGGATTAGACTCCAGCAGAGTTCTGCCTTTAAGACCTTGAGTGACATCTTTAGTCCTTGAGGATGGGAGAGTGAAGGGCCAAAAGGGGCCACGGTGGGCAGCTGCTGCCGAGATGAGCTGGCAGGGCCCCGTCCCTTCTTTCTTGCTCACCACTCTCTTATTCCCTCCTCTGTACCTTTGTGAAATAAAGTTCTTACTGTCAAACAGTTTCAGATTTATGGAAAAATTGAAGAGGTAGTACAGAGAGTTCCCATATACCCTGCACCCAGTTTCCATATTACTGACACTTGACTTTAGTGTGGTACATTTGTCATAATGAGCCAGAGTTGACACATGATTAGTAACTAAAGCCCCTACTTCATTACTTAGTTCTTACCTCATGTCCTTTTTCTGCTCCTGGATCCCATCAAGGACACCCTATGACACTCAGTCTTGTCTCCTTAAAGCTCCTTTTGGTTTCTTAGTCCATCCATGTTGCTAAAAATGATGGTATTTCGTTCTTTTTAATGGCTGAGTAATATTCCATTGTGTATATGTACCATGTCTTCTTGATCCACTCCTCTGTCGATGGACATTTAGGTTGTTTCCATGTCTTGGCTATTGTAAATAGTGCTGCAATGAACATTGGAGTATGTGTGTCTTTGCGAATTGTGGTTTTCTCTGGATAGATGCCCAGGAGTGGGATTGCTGGATCAAATGGTAGTTCTATTTTCAGTTTTCTGAGGAATCTCCATACTGCTTTCCACAGTGGTTGCACCAATTTACAATCCCACCAACAGTGTACTAGTGTTCCTTTTTCTCCACACCCTCTCCAGCACTTACTGTTTGTAGACTTTTGGGTGATGGTCATTCTGGCTGGTGTAAGGTGGTACCTCAGAGTGGTTTTGATGTGCATTTCTCTAATAATGAGTGATGTTGAACATCTTTTCATGTGTTTCTCGGCCATCATGGATGGAGCTATCATGCTAAGTGCAGTCAGCCATACAATGAGACACCAACATCAAATGCTTTCACTGACATGTGGAATCTGAAAAAAGGACAGACGGAACTTCTTTGCAGAACAGATGCTGACTCACAGACACTGAAAAACTCATGGTCGCCAGAGGAGACAGTTTGGGGGATGGGGGGATGTGCTTGGGCTGTGGGATGGAAATCTTGTGAAATCAGATTGTTATGATCATTATACAACTACAGATGTGATAAATTCATTTGAGTAATTTAAATAAATAAAAATTTAAAAAAAATAAAAAAATAAAATTTTTATTGAAGTATTAAAAAAAAAAAAAAAGCTCCTTTTGGTTTGACAGTTCTTGTCATCTGATGACCTTGACGATTTTGAGCAGTACTCATCAGGTATTTTGTAGAATGCCCCTTGGCTGGGATTTGCTTGATGTTTTTCTCTGATGGTTGGACAGGGTCGTGGGTTTTGGGGAGGAGGACCACAGAGGTCAAGGGTCATTTTTTTACCACATGTCAAGGGGAACATGACTCATCCTTGTTATGTTGGCCTTGCTCACCTGGCAGAGGTTGCGTTTGCCAAGTTTCTCCACTGTAAACTGTAATTCATACACCGCCACCCCCTTCTTCCTTTGCACGTTGCAAATTTGGGAAGGGAGCCACTTTGAGTAGTGCACACTTAAGGAGCAGGGGAGGGGGGTGGGCAACCCTGCCTTGAGAATGGAGAATTTCATAAATTATTTGGAGTTCTTGTGCTTGGGAGATGTGCGGCTCCCTTCCCCTCCCCCCTTTATTTAGTCAGTAGTTTATTTATCTCAGTATGGACTCATGGATATTTTATTCTTTGGATTATATATAGTCCAGCACTGTTTTGTCTGGATTGTTCCAGCTTTGACCATTGGAAGCTTTCTGATTGGCTCCTATGTCCCTTTAGCATACGTTCAGGTTCTGTTTTTTTGGAAGCTCTTCCTTCCCTTCTGGCACTGCAGGTTCCTTTTTGACTTTGGATGTGCTCTTGTGATGCTTTGTGTCCAGTGTGGAGTAGTGGCAGATCACTGGCCGAATGGCCTAGAAGTTCCAGTTTCTCTTCGGCTCAGTCGACCAGTTCTCCTCACTTTGTGACTCTGTTGTCTCTAAAATAAATGCACCACTAGTGTATAGCTCACAGAGTTGTACAAATCAAATGAATGTAAGAGGGTTTTACCACGTGGGTTATCACCCCCCCCCCCCCCCTTTGGACATTGAAGCATGTCTTCTGATTCTTTCTCTGCATTTCCTCGGCTGCAGTGCGTGTTTGTTGACTGAACCAGTGCTTGTTCAAGGAATGCAACTCCTGTACTGTGTTTTGTCAGTTGTTTGACCAATTTAATGTCAAAGCTTTTCCTTTCCTACATAAACATTTTGTCTTTGGAGTTAATTATCCTTTATCCCCTCACCCTGCATAGCGTAGCATTGGGTCACAGGTACTCACATCTGCTGAGAAGACAATACTGGAGAAAGTGGATACCAAACTGATTTTAAATAGGAAAAAAAAAAAGGACTATAAATAAACTTTGTGGGTAGTGTCATTTCCTCTTTTTTTCTTAAAATGATCTCTGTTGCTTATATCACTAGCTTGCTTGTGATGAGCGAATGACTGAGTAAATGCCTGGTGGGAACTGAGTGAATGCCTGGTGAGAACTGCATAGAATTCTTTTTTTGTGTGTGTGTGTCTTTTTAGGGCTGTACCCATGGCATATGGAGGTTCCCAGGCTAGGGGTCGAATTGGAGCTGTGGCCACCGACACGACACCACAGCTCACAGCAACACCGGATCCCCAGCCCACTAAATGAAGCCAGGGATGGAA
This sequence comes from Phacochoerus africanus, assembly GCF_016906955.1. Classification (NCBI taxonomy): domain Eukaryota; kingdom Metazoa; phylum Chordata; class Mammalia; order Artiodactyla; family Suidae; genus Phacochoerus; species Phacochoerus africanus. The sequence continues at coordinate 125,614,416 of NC_062546.1, forward strand.
CCTGCGTCCTCATGGATACTAGTCAGATTTGTTTCCCTGAGCTACGATGGGAACTCCATAATTCTGATTGAAGTTAGGGCTTCAGAAGAGTTACTTCTTTGGGTATTTCATCAGTGAGTTCTCTTGGACTCCATTTGGCAACGTGGTGGTGGCGTTAAACACGGCAAAGGTAAAGGAGAAGCCCTGTTCATGTTGTTAAGTCCAGTAGGGAGTCAGGGTGCAGTCAGCCACTGTCCCTAGAGGAGGTGCAGGATAGATGTATATTTGTAAACAACTAAATACATAGCATGTATACGAATTAAAAACATCTTTTTGAGGAGAAGGAGATGGTCAGATGTGATATATTAGAAATAACACACTCCAAAATAACATGAACTGGAGGACACTGCACGTTGCTGTTTCTCAAAGGGTCGGGCTTGTCAATGACAAGGTAAATGGGACCCTCCCTCTGGGTGACAGTCCTGGAGCGCTCAGGACCCCAGCTACTACTCATTCTCTTCACCTCTGCCCTTTTAAAAAAAACCTATCAGGGATTCTTACTGGTGGTGGTTCATTCCTGCATCTGCAGGGCATGGTTGGTAGCAGATATATTTCTGTTCTGACATGTGGGGAGAAGGGGTGGGTGCTTGGAACAGAAGGCGGCGAGGGGCAAATTGTTGGTTGTCTTGGTGGTATTGGGAAGCTGCCTGGTCCATAGAGCATCTAGTTGCTCGTATGGACTCTGGGGTTCTAGAAGTAGTTCATTCACTCTTTCTGCCGAAATGAATGTGGGCATTACTATTAAAAAGCTGGATCAGGAAGGGCTTGCGAAGCGAAGGTCCTTCTGACGTTCAAAGCATCCTTTTTTTTACCCCCCATAGTAAGTTTGTCTTCTGTCCTCTCTTGGAAGCCGGTCTGGTTCCTGTCCTCTCACTGACCAGTACCTAGAATGTCAACAGAATGACTCATGTTCCCAACATCCTGTCCTTGTTCTGGAGAAAGGGAACTGTTTGCTTTTGGAAAACACAAAGCTTACCTCTGGAAAAACCCTGAAGCGAGCATTGCTTTGACACACAATTTTCCTTACGTGATGTCTGATTTTGTGTGAGTCTGTGTGTGTGAGACTTAAAGAAAAAGCAACTGTTAGGTTTTCCTGAGTCTACTGTGTGTGCATGAGAATTTGAAAGCTTTAGATAGGGGAAGGACCTGGGCAAGTCTTACCTCTTGGGACTTTACTCAGAAGGGGGCTGGACTGGACTGTTGCTTTTGCTGTCTTAAACTTGGAAATTTTGTGGGTGTTATATATCTATGAAAGCATGCTGTACATCTACTCCACAGTGATCCAGAATGTCTGCAATGTGGGCAAATCCTTAGCCTTTAATTCCAGTATTACAGAATATAGGCGTATGTTGTTGACCTGAATGTTGTTTTAGTTGAAGAGGGGTTACCTTAGTTCTAAAGTTACCTTCCGTGTTTAGTAGTATCTGAGCGAGGAGAGAAAGAGTAAGGTTACTACTGGGCCAGCCTTGGGGTAGAGGTGGTGTTACAGCAGAGAGAAGGGCTGTGGAACGAGAAAGAAAGCAATTAGTGTGTGTGAGTTATGGTCCCATCATTTGATTTCCCATTTCAGTGGTCATAAATGCTGTGGTTGAAGCTATTTGGCAAGTTCTGTAACTATGATACTTTCAATTCCTTCCACAACCCACACTTTCTCATTTCAGAGTCTGGCTTTTATGAGGGTAGTATAACTTTTGTCTGAATGCTGTTAGAGATTGAATCACTGATTTTGCCATTGTTATTTCCTTTTCACAGATGAGAATCTGAGTCTTCGAGAGCTTAGGTAACTTGCCCCAAATTACACAGCTGGTGTAGATAGGTCCTCAGACCCTAACTTCAGAGTTCATGCTTTAACCACAGTACCTTCCAGGTGCTGCATTTTGAGTATATGTTTTATTTATCCCACTTTCTTACTGATTTGAAGTTCAGTGTTCTCTTTTTTCACACTACTCTCTCGTGCCTGGCATAGGACCATAATAGAAACATTTTTATCAATAAGTTAAAGGTAGTGAATGATGAACTGAAAGGGAAAAAGAAAAGCAGAGGCTTCTCTGAGTCACTTAATTGTTCTCTTTGTAATCTTGGGCAAAAAAAAATTCTTTTTTTTCCACCTGAAAAAGTAGGGAAACTCCTATTTGCTGTGCTGGGCTATTGTGACATTAGAAGGAGTGTGTTAAACTCCCTGCATAGTGCTTAGCACATAATAGGTAATGAGCTGTGGCCCTTATGGTTATGTTGCTGTTAAGTTAATACAAACCTAAAATGTGCCTTTCACTTTTTTTTTTGAAATCCCCCTAAGGATAGAACATGTCATTTCTCCTAAATGTCTGCTGCCCTCAGGGAATTCTCAGTAATGGGATGAGCATATCATCCTCAGAATAGGAGGGCTTAATGTTATCTGATAGCATTTCTTTTGATGCCGTTTTTCCCCAGTGTTCAGGGAAGCTCATGTAGCCGGAGGCGCTGCCGAGTATTAGCCTCAGCCCTGCCTGCTGAGGGCTGGCAGGGCCTCTCTTCTGGGATTGGGATGAAGCTTACATGGTAATCAGTTTCTCTTCTACATGCCTCCGTCTCCTCTCATACATCGCAGTTCACTGGAAAAGTCCCTAGAGCTTTTCCTCTGAGAAAGGATGGCCCAGTGGCCAGAAGCGGCCTGTGTATTAATTGGAGAGGAGCCCATTTTTATTCCCTTGGTGGCATTTTGGCATCTGAATTTCTATCTGGACGTTGAGTCTGTTGGCTCCTGCTGCTGCTCTCACCAGCCATCCCTTTTCTGTGCTCGGAAGCAACTCAGGTGCACATCCAGGGCCTGGGTTAGCCTCCTTTCCTCCAGTTTCTGGGGAGGAATAGGTTTTCCAGGCAGAGAAAATGTATCACAGGGTTGAATTAATTAAAAAAGATCACCAGTGCAGTACCTGGCACATAGTAGATGCTTAGTAGATGGAAGAAACTATGGATGGCTCCAGTTGCTGTCCAGTGCCTGGGGCCTGAGGGATCTGTTTGTAAAGGATGAGAGTTACACTCAATGACTTGTGTTGGAAGATGACTCTTGGAACTGAGTGACACATGAGGGTGGGCAGGTGCAGGGAATAGGGATAGATTTGGAGACTCTCAGTAAGTGGGTTAGGGTAGTCCCCAATTCAGAATAAGGTACATACTTGAAAATGACTTAACAGAGAGCTTGGATTAGTTTCTCCTTGTAGAATAATTGACAGATATTAAATAGTTGTGATAGGTTATAATATATACCTCTTGTCTTTTTATCTTCAAAAAACTTATTTTTTAAAAAACACTTTAAACAGTGTATCTACCTGTTTCATAGCCTAATGTTCTCTTCTGTGTCTTTGTTGTGTTGCATTTTTGAGGATGAGTGAGTAAGCTTTGCCAATTGGTTTATAAAACATGTATGAATTTTAAGTCTTTATGAGTGGATCACTTTGCTGTACAGCAGAAATCGGCACCACATTGTAAATCTACTATACTCGAATAAAAAATTAGAAAATAAAGTCTCTGGGGAGTGAGAATTGAAATGACAGTATTTGCAGCTTCACATTTGCTGGTTAATTGCTGGTTTAGCATTCTTTGCCTGTTTGACCCAGGCTTTAGACTCTATCCGTCACTCTGGAATTGTGTGCAGGTTTTATGTTTTTTTTTGGTCCTTGAAGTAGTTAGCTCTGACTGCCACACCTGGGAGAGCTGGTTTCTGTGCAATGATTTCTAAAGTCAATCCTTAGCAGATGCTTAATAATTTTTAGAAGTTTACCAGTTAACTTTACAAAATTCTTCTCAGACTTTTCAAGTCATGAGTCAAGAAGCTTCGATGGGACACTAGGAGGTAATCCTTTTTCATCCCTTCATTTTCATAATGAGATACTGAGGGGCTCCAAGGAATCAAAATATTATTCTAAATGATTACCTGTTTTTTTGCCCAAATCCAGTTGCCATGTACAAGGCCTAAAAAATTCACTGTCTATAGAGGATTAGGAAAGCTGCAGTTGGTGAAACCAACTTTCGTATAAAGGTGATAGAATATCAATTATTCTTTAATTTTTACATATAGCAATTTTTTTTTTTTTTTTTTTTAAGTAAGGAGGTAGCGAAAGGAAGGAAAATCACAGCCCCTGCCCTGGACTAAAAGTGCTCTCAGAGCACTTTCTAGAAGTTTGAAAAAGAGACCAAGAGCTGAGACTGTTTTCTTGCCTGTGGAGGAAGTTAAGGAGAGGTGTGGATGGAGGTCATGGGAAAGGCATTGGTAGTGGAGAGTTTTACAGACTGGTAAGAGCTCCCTCTTTCATTTGGAATGTGATGGTGAGTGATAAGTGAAGTTGACATCACCCAGGCTGTAAGTAGTGACTCTGGGTGCCGGAAAATGTGTTGGCTGTGGTTCATTGGAGTGGAGATCAAGACCTGGTTTATGACAATACTACTGATATTGACGCATTTTTGAGGACTTAGCACGTGCCAAGCACTTGACATACTTTTCCCCCATTTGCTTCTAACAGTGACCATTTTCAGGTGGTAGCTTGGAGGAGTAAACTATTTGCCTGGGGTTTTATCCTTAGGAATAGAGCTTGGATCTGAAACCGTTATATGGTACTGCAACTGTAGATGAAGGCATGGTTATCAAAATAAAAAGAATTGAACCAGAGAAATGTTTCAGAGACAGAAGTCACAATGTTTAGTAACAGACAGGTTCCTGAACTTGAGGCAAAATGAGAAGATTTTAAAATTACAGTTTTTGGTGTTCCCCTTGTGGCTCAGTGGATTAAGAGCCTGACATAGTCCTGGTGAGGATGTGGGCTTGATCCCTGGCCTTGCTCAGTGGGTTAAGGATCTGGTGCTGCCATAAGCTGTGGTATAGGTCACAGATGTGGTTCAGATCCTGAACTGTAGCACAGGCCTCAGCTTCAGCTCCGTTTTGACCCCTAGCCTGGGAACTTTCCATCTGCCACAGATGTGGCCATAAAAAATAAATAAAATTACAATTTGGGGGAGAAAGTCAGATCATAGTGCTAGTGATGGGGGCAGGAAGAATAATCAAAGGCTTCATCTCAGCCATGTTTATGGACTCGTCTTCCTAGAAAACAACCAACAACCTTTTGTCAGTGTTAATTTGATCTTTCAGAGAACAGCTGTCACTCCAAGCACCTGCTGCCAACATGGAGCACAGGTTGTGAGCATTGTGGTTTTGTGCCAGTGCCTGTCATGCGTGGGTGCTGATTCTAGCAGCAGACCAGGGCCCCATTCCCAGTGGAGCCCAGGTTCACACATCACATTGTCAACTTGTTCTCTGATTGAGCTTTCCTGGGCATCTCATCATAGGAGGACAGTGAAAGTCACTAATTGACAGACCCTCCCTGGGGAGGACGACTTTTATTGCAATGCCTCTAGATCGGCCCTTCAGGACCCCGAGGAGAGTCAGCTCTTGGTGGGCCTTCACACTGAGTGGGTGTCACATTCTGAAAGCCCTTGTGCTAAGGTCCCAGGATTCTCGGGCCTGACTGAACAGTGTAGCTGATGAGATTTCTCACTGACTCAGGAAGGATGCTGGCTGAATCTTGACTTTGGTGTTGTGTGACTTCAACAGGCATCTGTCAAGGGCCCAAGCCTGGTTGACTACCCCCCTCCCCCCATGTCTATCCATGCGAGGTTCTCTGAATTCACTGTGAGTCATCAAATATTTTTATTCCCTTTATGCAAGCTTCTTGTTTTGTTTTTCTGGGTGAAAAAGTGAATCTTTCCCAATGAGGCATTTCCTTGGTTAAAATAAGCCTCTCCTTAGAAGAGAATACTAATGTTGTGAGCAGTGTGGCCTCGTGGGCAGCTGGCCGGCTGCCTAGAGATGTACTTACGCCCTTTGTCCAAAATTATTTCCTCCACCTGCTTGCTACACAATCACCCAACGTACTGGTAGCTCTTAATTACCTCTAGTTAGAGAGGAGCCAGCCATATGCACACACCCTCTCCTCTGCCCCTCCCATGGTCTCTGGATCACTTAGAGCAACACTCTCTCTTTCTCTCCCTTCTCATCACCCCCCCGGCCCGCCCCCCACATTTTTCATAGGAACATTAGGAAACAAATTTGAAGCCTTCATTTAGTTTGCAGTTCCTTTCCTAAGGGATAGTCACCAAATATGCCATCCAGAGAGCATTAGACATAGGTAGGGAAGTGTGGGTTGTTGTTTTTGTTTTTTTTTTCTGGCTTTTTAGGGCCACACCTGTGGCATATGGAGGTTCCCAGGCTAGGGGTCGAATTGGAGCTGTAGATGGCAGACGTACACCACAGTAGCACGGGATCCAAGACACGTCTCCGACCTACACCACAGCTCATGGCAACGCCAGATCCTTAACCCACTGAGCGAGGCCAGGGATCAAACCTGAGTCCTCATAGTGAGTAGTCAGATTTGTTTCCGCTGCACCACAACGGGAACTCCAGGCAGGGAAGCTTTTGATAAGTGTTGAGAAAGAGGGAAATTCTGGGAAGGAAATGTCACACTGTGTTCCCTAATAAGAGCCTGAATAAATAGTAGACATACTTGGTTGTGTCTTTGGTTGTGTGCATCAGTAAAGGGTGAGTATTGTAGATAGCACCGATGGGAAGGAGAGGGTTGGTTGTAAGAGGGGTAGATGTTTGCTTGGGACAAGAAATGCACCCTTCCCTTAGGAATCTGCCCATAGCCTACCTTTGCTCATAATGTCCATTCATTTCATTGACAGTATTCTTCTGGAGAGAGGAATAATGAGGTTGTCTTAAATCTGCTCCTTCCCTCTCCTGAGAAGCTCTCTTTATGCTTAACCTACTTTGAGCTAAGGCAAGGGCCAGCCAGCTGTTTTTCGCCCTTACTTGGGTAGGATTATGACTTAGTTCATGCACTGGGGCCTGCACCCCTACCTCTAGTTCCCCCTCCATCTACTCACATTGAATCTCAGCCAGTTTCTGTTACTCCTAACAGCCTTTTACTTAAATGATTCCTGTGTGACCAAGTTCCTGGTGTGCTGAGCACGTGGTGGTACCCTGTTGATGTCATGAGATAACCCTTTGTACCCTTTGGACTTTGAGCTTTCAATTAAGCTTATAGCTAATTCCCCAGTGGACATTTTTTAGGGAGCAGGGTATGTGTTGGCCCTAAGTGTAGCTGTTGTAGTCAGAGGAAGTGACCCAATATAGTGACCCCACAGCTGAGATCATAAGAGCATCCCAGGTGTCATTTGGAGTCAGATGCTGGTTTTCTAGTTTCTTGGAGGGTTCATCTCCTTTCTAAAACTTTATACCCAGTGATTGTTTATCAGTATGAATGCTAACTGCAAACTTCCATTTCCTTTACTGTGTTACCACTCACTAGGAGTTCCCTGGTGGCCTAGATCCCTGGTTAAGGATCCAGCATTGCTGTGGCTCGGGTCACTGCTGTGGGTTCGAACCCTGGCCCGAAAACTTACACATGCTACAGGCTTGGCGAAAACAAAACAAAAAAACAAAAACCCCCTTAACACTCATTAAATTCTTTCTTCTTTGTCTAACCTACATAAATGGGACTGGTTCTTGCTCTTTTGTATTGTCTGTGGCAGGTGGCATTGGGAGCCCTGTGAAGGCTGTCCTTGTGTATTGTTTTCATAAGCTAAATAAGGCACAGACAGAAAACCAAAAGATCGACTTCCCCCCCAGGCTAAAAGGGAAGGGAGGACAGTTTGCAGTTTACATTTGAATGCCCTTCAGAAGGTAATATTTTCTGATTCTGTTTTGTCTTCAGTCCTATATTTCTTCTTCCCTTTCTTTCTTCCATGCAAGTTTGGTACACATTACTTTTTTTTTTTTTTTAATTAGGAGCAAAATTTATGCCAGTCTACTGGTAAATTTTAATTTTAACTGTTTTTCTGGATTAATTTTATTTTTAAAGCCCCTATGAATGAGAGATACAGGTCTTTCTAATGACAGTAGAGCTCATATGGAATAGGAGAAAGAAGGAAAGAATTCCAGTCTAATACATATATGTATATATGTGTGTGTGTGTGTGTGTGTATACATATGTATATTCTGTGGCTAAATGACTACATATTCAAAGTATTTGATTTCATATCAAGAAGCAGCGATTTTAGAACAGGCATTTCTAACAGATTCAGTCTTGACATGTATCAAAGCCCTTCATGGAAAATTTGAAGCCTGTTCATTTCCTTCTATGGCTCTTCCTTCTGCCATAGCCACTTCCTCTATCCACCTGCCTTCTCTTCCTCATTTCTGTAGCTTCTTCACACTCACTCAGGTTTTTGATGTGTTTCTGTTCTTCTTCTTTTTTTTTTCTCCTATTCCTTTTTGTGCAAAAGGTAAGTTTGACATTGAGGTGGCTTTCCTCTTTAGGGAAGGGATGGGGGAATCTTCCTGGTATTTCTTCACCCATAGAGGGAGTCCCTTTGTACCTACCTAAGAAAAAATCAAAACAAAGCCCCTACCACCTCCAATGAAAAACGAGAGCGGTCTTTTGGTAGCGAAAAATGGAGACATTTGGATTGTGACCTAATGTTACCAGAATACTTGAGACAGCTCATGCAAGTGGCTATTATCATGCTTGGCCAAGGTGGGCAGTTTCAGTCATTGGTCCCTTAACACTTGTAGCTAGTAACTGTACTAAAGAAAATTTTTTATTTTATTTTTTATTAATTTTATTACATTTATAGGTATACAACAATCATCACATCCAAATTTTATAGCATTTCCACCACAAACCCTCAGTGCATCCTCCCACCCCCAAACCTGTCTCATTTGGAAACCATAAGTTTTTCAAAAGTCTGTGAGTCAGTATCTGTTCTGCAAAGAAGTTCATTGTGTCCTTTTTTTTAGATTCCACATGTAAGTGATAGCATTCAATGTTGGTGTCTCATTGTCTGACTGACTTCACTTAGAATGATAATTTCGGAACTTGCTATTGTAACAGGTCAAAAATCGTTGAACAGCTGCAGTCTTATAGGAATCAATCCTGTGAACCTGATGAGGAACTGGAGACCCAGGAAGGCTAATCCCTTCATCCTGTCCTTGAACCCAGATAAAGAAAAGCTGAAAGCTGAGATACAGCTATTTTATTGGATCCCCCACCCTTTCTTCCTTCCATCCTTCCTTTTCTTCTTCCTGTCTTACTCTTTCCCATTACTTTTTATCTGTCTTGAAGAGTGAGCAGATATGAAGGAATAAAGGGTATCTTTGTAGGAGAGGCTGTTGGGAGATCAAGGTAACTGATATCTTGGAGCGTGAGCAGGCAGCAACAGCAACACTACCGCTCAACACTAGAACGGTAGGTATACCCAGAGTTTAAGACAAACATGTAGTAGAGGTAGCCTCCATAGAAATCAGTGTATGTAGTCACCGGTCATTTTGTTTGATTGTCTGAGCCACATCGTGTTGTCCTTGAGGAGCACGGATTGTGTAATTTTTCATTGCATTCCTGGCAAGCTGAAAAAAGGCTGCTACCATTTATTGCCGTGTTGATTGATGCCGGGAAAGTTCGCTGCACCTAACAATAGCCCTTCTCCATGAAGCACTGCATTGATGCTTTTAGAACTCATTACTGCTAACCAAACAGTAGTGGTTTTATTACTGCACTAATGGAGCCTGGTACTTGGAGGCTGGGGCTTGGAGGAGGGGGAGAGGGTGGGGCAAGGAATGTGGGCAGGAAAAAAAGACTCCCTTTCCATGGTTAGTGGTGTCCTCCTGAAAAGTTATTAGGCAGTTTCCAATAAAACAATGTGATGATCTAGATACAGTGCGGGGTTTAATATGCATATGCAAGGATGCACTAAATGAATTATTCCTAGCTGTGTGGGACAAGGGCGTTCTCAATAAAGAATCAGCAAGACAGCGGAGTTTTCTGTGGCCTTCCCAGTGAAGTGATTTGCTTTCCTAACGGTGCATGGAGGCGAACAAATGAGTTGTGAAAGATCGGGATGCTGATGCACACAGGACTGGGCTGGGAAACTTGGCAGGCCCTTCATTGTGGGCAGCCAGACAGACCCAAGTGACGGTGGCTGTCCTCGCTCACGTTTGTTGAAATGTACTTGGGTCTTTCGATTCTTTCCAACCTTTGTTTTTGTATATGCTTTTAATTGGGTGGCTTTCCATTTATCTTTCATAGTTACTGACCTTTTTTTTTTTTTTTTTAAATCTACCATCTTACAGTTTGTTTTCTATGCAACCTACCTGTTTTAAGTTCTTTTCTTGACTTCTTTTGGGTTAAGTGAAAGGTTATTCTATTTTCCATGTTTATTGATGGACTGGTTAATTCTTTGACTCTTCTTTCCGTAATTAACCTCGAGAGTACAGGGTTGCATCCTTGACTTTTTACCGTCTAATACAGACTCTTCCTTTTGCTTCTTTGTCTTGGTCCACTGCTTTCATTTGGGAAAGTTTTCATAACTTGATGAATCCCACTGGCAGCGGAATGATTTTGTCCTTACTTCCTGCTTGAATCCCTCCCACGTAGCCCTTATTTTCTGAAATTGCTTATAGCGTTCATCAAAGCTCTTGCCCCGGAATCATCTGCCCTTGGAGACGTGCTCCAGACAGAAGTGGCCGCCCTGCTGCTGGGTCTCGGCTCCCTGGAATAGGTGTGGGAGCTTTCTAGAATCCGCATGAGGCTGTCAGATCTTCCATAGTAAGGGCTTTGCCTTGTACCGTGATAGCTGGTGCACAGGAGCCTGTCGATGGAGATGTGCATGCCTAGGCTCCCCTAAACCAGATGCCAGGGCTCACCTCTGAGCCAGGATGCAAGCTGGAGGGTGTTAGCCTGTTGTAGGTAAGCTCTAATTTTAAAACTCTTCCAGTCCCTTCTAGTTGTTTCAGTTGAATCAAATTTGTTCTTTACTTCTTTTCTTATATCTCTGATGTCACTCAGGGTCCTACACATTCATAACGACTTTCAGCCATACTCACTTGCTGGTTGCTTGCTACCTATAATGCTTTTATTATTATTAAAAAATAAAGTGATAGCGCTCCCTGAAATCTAGTACCTACCATCGTTTTTCAGGGAAAACCTGAGCCATAGGCATGGAAATCCTGGTGGAAAGATCCTTGAATTTCTCTTGGACTTAATGAGCTTTGTGCCTGAAGCATATAGAATATAAAACCCCAGTGCAAAATGTCTTACTGCAGAGTCAGCTGTGCTGTAGGTCAGTAATAGTTAGGTTCTTTTAAGCTGTGATAAGGAAAGCCTACACCTGAGGTATGGACCTTGTCTCTCTGTGTCAGCTTTATGTCAGTTCTGTAACGTTTCTGGTTTTGAAAATAACCCCCGAGATTTATCATGATGAAGTGAACACCCATTTCTCAGTGATGGGAGTTTTGAGATCATGCAGTTCTTTGCTTGGGGACAACATAGTCTGTGCAGAAGCAGCTTGAATTTGTCAAGATTCAAGTTCATCGTCCAGCTGTGCCAGGTTTTTGAATACTTGTGGGGAAGTTATATCGCCTCTTTCAGCCTTACATGTGTAACAGGGGTGATGAGACTCAGCTTACCTCACAGACTTGTTGTAGGGCTAAAGTTACATGTTGGTTCCTGAAAGTATTTTTGAAAACTGTGAGTCACTCTTACAAATTGGATTTGTGCATATGCAGTTTTTTCTCTCACTAGACGTCTTCCGTTTGGGCTGCTTAGTATACAGGCCCACTGCAGGTAGAGCTTGCTAACATTGGTTTATTTATTTTTGAGGTAGGTGGTGAAAGATTGAAACCACTAACCAATATATTGAATTCAAGAGAATCTTTTTTCCCCTCTCTTAACTATGCTATCCTTGAAATGTACTCCAAGGCTATTGTTTGTTTGTTCCAAATGAGCCAGCTTTGGGCTCTGAGATAATGTAGCAGAAGTCAGAGAGGAGAGAGATAGCGCTGCCTTAAAGATTGTAAACTTTTCAGAGAAGAGTTTTCTCAAGATAAATTACCAAGACGTTGTTTCTGAAACAAAGGCACTGGGTTGATGCAAATTGACTCTCCAGAGAAATATTTACCACTACAGCCTCTGCCAAAGTGAATGTGGTCACCAGGGGCAACAGGAGCAGCCGTCTTTATCCAGACAAGTGCTGGGCTTGAATTCAGATGCCCCTTCCTTGGGCTGCCACCCGGTCTGGAGTTTGGAGGATGGAAATGGATGTTCAGTGGCAGCTTTCCTGGGTGGTGGACAGACCCTGTTTGTTGGAGCATCTGCCAAACGTGGATGGAGGAGAGTTTTTCAGGTTCGTAGAAATGCTTCTTGAGAGACGGGTAAGCTGAGGGACAGTTGCATAGATGTCCTGCTCAGGGCTCAAAGGCACTATTGAAACTGTTGTTTAGGCATCTGGGAGAGAAGGGGCAGAGTTCTTCTCTTAATCAGAGTACCTATGAGGGGTGATGGAAGCTAGGATGCCTCCTGGGACAGGGCAGGGCATTTGGTACTTACCACATTCCTGGAACTGTCTTGGAAGAGTGCTGTTAGCTTCATTGGTTAAAACAAGATTAGTTGATAGCAGCCGTAAGTGGTGACCAGCATTTTATCTTCAACTGTCATGAAGAAGGAACTCGTTTCCCAATTTTTAGAAAAACTGCGCCTGTTTAGCCCTCACTGTAGAGGACTGGCTAGCTGTTCGGCAGAACTTCCATGAAATCTCAGTTTTTCCAGCATTTGAAGTGAAAATCTGAAGTTATTATCAAATATGTTTGGTGTGGACTTGTCATTGCAGCCTTTAAAGATGTGTGGTGGTTGGAAGTGCCTGGATCCAGCGTTGTCTGTGCTGACTTCTAGCCAGACCAAATGGTGATGCTTTGGTGATTTGGAGGAGACTTTCCATGGGATGAGATTTTAGTTGCTATATTTAACTTTTAATTATATCCTATTATGGTAAGTTTTAATTTCCCAAGTGTTATAGCCAAGCCATGAGAATATGGGTCAGGTAAACGAACACAATTTAAAAAACAACAACAACAGCATAACAAGCCCTGAAATCTACCATAGTATCCCAGGCAGAGTAAGCAGTGGGTACTAATGTGCGTGAATATATCATGGGTATAGAAAACACAGACTCAGAGGCTCCCACATTGGCAGTCTGCTCTCAATAGGACTTGAAATAATGGGATTTGACTTGAATCTGTGGATCTGGGTCATCAGGCCTTAGTGATTCAGGTATAAGTTTTTCTCTGTGGGTATCTGCCCTGAATTCCAGCTGTGTGTTGACTGCCACGTCACCATTTATCACCCCAGTGTCATCAGGGAACTCAGTCATGTGAGCAAACATTAGCTAGCTTAGACACACAGATTGGACAGACGTGAGGGTCCTTAAGCTAGGCAGAAAATAAGTGAGTTGACCTTTGAATCCTGATGATTGATGCTCCTTGGAGGCCCAGTGATTGAGAGGTGACCAAATTTGTGTTGAACTTCTGCTTGAACTCGCCAGTGTGGAAGTTCAAGGTTCTGGCGGAACTAAAAGAATGCGAAAGTTCTTTGAATCTCATTGACACTCAATGTCAATGAGAGTGCCAAGAGAGCTTGACTTTCTGGCCCCTGAAATCTGCTGACTGGGTTAGGCTGTGGGGCTAGGGGACAGCCTTGCTGTTGGTCAGTGTGGTGTGCTGATGGTGGGGCCAAGAGATGCCAGTCCATAGTGTGGGATGCTGGGGCTGTTGGATGTGCACACGCAGACGTGTTCCTGTGATCTGTGCACATACAGCAAGATAACCAGGGCCTTGAGCCTCAGAACAGATGGGCTGGCTTTCAAGGCAAAAGAAGAGAAGAAGGAGAACATGCCACTGCATGATATATCCCCTGCTTTGCTCTGCTCCCTCTTGCATTTGCCACCCTCACATATTGCCTTACCTGCCATGTGTCCCACTGAGTCAGTACTAAATTCTCACCAGACCTGAACTGTTGTTTTCAGACCTGCCCCATCTGTTCCTTTGTGCACCAGGGAGTGTGTGAGTAAATGCACTGATTTTTAAAATTATAGCAGCTCTCGAAATAGTTGGAACCTAGAAAAGTCACCCATTATTAACCCATTATTTTCATGGGAAACTTCCCTTTCCTCTTCATTTATTATTAACTCATTGTTTTCATGTGGAAATTTCCCTTTCCTCTTCATTTATATACATAGAGATTTTTTTTTTGGCTGCACCTGTAAGCATGCAGAGGTTCCTGGGCTAGGGATTGAACCCATGCCACAGCAGTGACAATGCCAGAGCCTTAATTGCTAGGCCACCAGGGAACTCTAGGTACATGTAATTTTTTTGGCTTTTTTTTTGTTTGTTTGTTTGTTTTGTCTTTTCTAGGGTCACACCTGAGGCATGCGGAGGTTCTCAGGCTAGGGGTTGAATTGGAGCTGTAGCTGCCAGCCTACACCAGAGCCACAGCAATGCCAGATCTGAGCCGAGTCTGCAATCTACACCACAGCTCATGGCAATGCCGGATCCTTAACCCACAAAGCGAGGCCAGGGATCAAACCTGCAACCTCATGGTTCCTAGCCGGATTCGTTAACCACTGAGCCACGACGGGAACTCCTGGCCATTTTTTTTTTTTAATCATAGTAAGATATACATAAGATAAAAATTTATCATTTTAACTATTTTTAGGTGTACAATTCAGTGGCATTCGGTATATTCACATTGTTGTGCAACCATCACCACTGTTTATCTCCAGAGCTGTCATCTTCTCAAACTGAAAGTCTCTACCCATTAGGCAATAGCTCCCCTTTCCTCCCTTTCCCCAACCTGGGTAACCTCTGTCCTAATTCTCAGTCACTGTGAATGTACCTGTTATAGGCATCTCATGTTAGTGGAATCGTACAGCATTTGTCCTTTGTGTCTGGGGTGCTTCACTTAGCATAGTGTCTTCAAGATTCGTACGTGTCATAGTATGTGTTTTTAGGGCTGAATAATATTCCATTATATGTGTATGGCACATTTTGCATATTCATCTATTAATAGACATTTGGGTTGTTTCTGCCTTTTGGCTATTGTGAATAATGCAGTTCTGAAAGGTACTGTCACCTGTTTGTTTCTGCTTTCATTACCTTTGGGTGTATACTTGGAAGTGGACTTGCTGGATCACATGATAGTTCATGTTTAACTTTTTCAGGTAATTCTATGTTTAGCTTTATGCAGTGGTTGCACCATTGCATATTCCAAACAGTGGTGCATGAGGGTTCCAGTTTTTCCATGTTTTCTTTTTTCTTTCCTTCCTCTCTCTTTTTCTCCCTTTCTTTCTCTCTCTCCTCTCTTTCTATCCCTTTCTTCCTCCCTCCCTCCTTCTTTGCCATCCTAAAGGGTGTAAAGTAGTATCTCACACAAAATGTTGTGATTTTGATTTGCACGTGTGCATAAATTTTAAAAAGTTTCAGCAGAACATATATGTTATTTTGTATTCTTGCTTATTAATATTTTATCATGTTTTGCTTTTATTTATTTATTTTTGGCTGTGCTGGCAGCATGCAATTTCTGGGCCAAGAACTGAACCCACACCATAGCAGTAACTCAAGCCACTGCAGTAACAATGCTGGATCCTTAACCCGCTGTGCCGCAGGAGAGTTCTGTATCATGTTTTGCTTTTAAATGACAGTTTTTAATTGCATCTTTCTGGATCCACCTGGAAGCTACCAGTTCTCTGAGAAGTTAGAATTTGGACCAAGAACTCAAACGTGGCCTTGACTACACAAGGGAAAAGGGCAGAGTAGAAGAGCCTGTAGGTGCCCCTGAGAACACCCCAGAGGGGCACCAAAGGGCTGCCTACGGCCATTTTGGGCCTGTGAGCAACACCACCAGTAAATATACAATGGATGCTACAGGCTATGGGAGGGAGTCTGCTTGTAAGAAGCAAATTCCTGGTGAGACAATAATGGATTAGACCCAGGCAACACTAGGCAACAGGGACACAGCAAAATCATCTCATTTATCATCATTTACCCCAAGGCTGAGAGGCTTTTAAGTAGTTTGGGAAAACTTTGAAGGGGTAGGGAAAGCTTGAGAGTAATTTAAAAACTTGTCCCCTACAGGGCAGTTTGTTCAAAGACCAGTTTTACCAAAAGGCTAAGGCTGTGATTAAGCAAAGCCTTTGAAAAAGAATCTTTAAATACCCCATTAGGAGAGATGACAGGGTGTGGCTGCTGAACCTCAGAGTATCTGAAAGTGAACAGTGAAGCAAAAATAAGAACTTTGTGCGGAGACTTAATTTGGTCACCAAAAATTACAAGAAACTTTGAGAAGATGCAGAAGATGCTTGCAAGGGAAATGGAACTCTTTGTAGAACTTAGTTTTGTGGAGATTCATTTGTAAACATTTCTAAAACCAAAGCTAAGTGTTACTTAGTATGCCGATATGAAACCATCCATATCCCTTTGCTATTGACTACTTTTTAACCTGGAGTTTTTGGAAAGAAGCATCTATTCATGAGTCTTATCTGAAAGAACCAGCTCTTAACCACGTCCCGTCCAGAGACTGGATACTTGTTCTATGAGGCAGAGGTCACCAGGATCACATTTGACACTGGGCTATTGGGCATCAGGGGTGAGTTCATCTGGGTTTCAGGAAGTAGCTGACCAATCACCTATGAGTCCAAAAATTGCCAGACAGACGGTCAGCTCTGAGCTGCGTGGTAATTCCAGTTGATTATGTGGAGATTTGCAGATTAGAGCAAAGAGAAGAGGGGATTGAATGGGCCCAAGGGGGCTTTATCCACATCTGCATAATTCAGCTCCATGGTGGGGGCGGCAGGGAGTTCCCCCCATGACAACAGTGCCCCTGTAAAGCTATTGAGAAACCCACTGGTGGAAGGAACATGACCAGGTTCCTCTCTGCATCTGAGCTGTGGAGGCATCCTGAGACTGGTGCAGACGAGAAACAGGAGACCTGAGTTCCTGATTCAGGTTTGCCTCTTAATAGCCTGAGACGTCAGAGGTTGGTGGCTTAATCTTTCTGCAGGGTTTGCTGGCTGCTGTCGGGTGCATTGTGTATGTAGCTCATTTTGGAACTGTAGTTTACGGTAAGCATTGCTATTAGTAAGTCAGATAGTAAAAATGAAAGAATAACTGCCCTGCCCCACCCTGCCCTGCCTTTGTTGACTCATTTCCTCCTCTCTTGGCATCACACAGGGTTCCTTTGCCAGCGGGTGCAAAGCTCCCATTAAAGACTTTGGCCCGGAAGTCATCAGAGTTGAATGAATGGCTTCAGAATTTGAGAAAATAAATTATTGGCTTCTTATGGACCCTATTGTGGCTTGCCTTATCCTCAATCCAATAACGTGAGGTACTTGAACCAACAGTGAATTAATTCTCCTCCTTTTTGGAGTTCCCATTGTGGTTCAGAGGAAATGAATCTGACTAGCACCCACAAGGATGCAGGTTTGATCCCTGGCTTTGCCCAGTGCGTTAAGGATCTGGTGTTGCTGTGAGCTGTAGTGTAGATAACAAACGTGGCTTGGATCTGGTATTGCTGTGGCTGTGGCCCGCAGCTGTAGCTCTGATTCAGCCCCTAGCCTGGGAACCTCCATATGTCATGGGTGCAGCTTTAAAAAGACCAAAAAAAAAAAAAAAATAATTTACCTCCTTTTTCTATTAGTGTTAAGCCCCCACAGCCTTGTCATGCTGCTTTTGGACAGTTAATAAGGTCCAGCCATGTTGGGGCAACGAATCAGTGCTCATGTCTCTGGGAACCTTGGGTGCAATTGTGAAATAGGTGTCCATGTACAGGCCTGGCAAGGGGGTGCCAGAGGAGTGGCTGCTTACTTTGTGGAACCTGCAGACGTGGCCAAGAGTATGTGGTCAGAACATTGACTCCCTCGACTCTTCTTCATAGGATTTCTCCCAGATGCTGCTCACAGGACCATGGATCACCTAGAAACTCCTGGAAATGTAAGAGGGGTCAATTCTGTGGTCAGGATACCTTCCTGCTACTGAACCTCTGCTACTGTGGAGCTCATTGCCTTTTGTGTGGAGTTAGTGGAGTACAGAGTGATGACCTAGGATGTTACAGGAATAGTGTGAGTGTAGGGAAGGGGAGAGGGTGAACTGCCTTGTTGTTTTCTATGATGCTGTCTTCACATAGATTTTATTGTGTTTCCATGTAATTATAGTGAACTGCCCTCACTCTGAGCGCCTGCCACGTGCCATATACAAGGTGCTTGACGTTCATTGTCTCTGATCCTTAGTGACACCTGCAAGATTGATGGTTTTATTAACGAGGAGACTGGCTGAATAGGTCAGAGTAAACTGTCCCAGCTCAAGCAGGCGGAGTTTGGAATCATCTTTGTATCTCTTGGAAGGCCTGAGCTGGTTAGGTCATACTCTTCAGGCCCCTGTATTTAGGGGAATAAACTTCAGGTCAGGGAACGTACTTTCTTGTTGAGGCATGTGTTCTTAGTCACCAGGTGCTTGAACTGTTTTGTGCTTGTGTGAAACATTCTTCCCAGAAGCTGAAAACTTCCCAGGGCTTCTCTGGTTCCCATGATTTAAGTCACGGATACCCAGTGTGGGGAGGTTGTGTGTGTTCATGCTGTCTTGGGAAGAGGAACCAGGAATAAAAGTTTGCATCCTGGATTCAGAGCTCAGCTGAGTTCAAAACTTTCTTTTTCTGGACTTCCCATTGTGGTTCAGTGGTAATGAACCCAACTAGTATCCATGAGGTTGCAGGTTTGATCCCAGGTCCTGCTCAGTGGGTTAAGGATCCAGCATTGTCATGAGCTTTGGTGTGGGTCAGAGATGTGGCTCAGATCTGGCTTTGCTCTGGCTGTGGTGTAGGCCATCATCTGTAATTCTGATTTAACCCCTAGCCTGGAAACTTCCATATGTCGTGGGTACGACCCTAAAAAAAAATTCTTTTCCATTATTGTGAGTAAATAGTTGACTCAGGTTGGTATGTGGTTGTCTCATTCCTTGTTTTTTTTTTTTTTTTATGATATCCAGTTTATCTAGTTTTTCTTTTTTTTTTCTTTTTGCCTTTTTGCCATTTCCAGGGCCGCTCCCACGGCATATGGAGGTTCCCAGGCTAGGGGTTGAATCGGAGCTGTAGCCACCGGCCTACGCCAGAGCCACAGCAACGCGGGATCCGAACCGTGTCAGCAACCTACACCACAGCTCACGGCAACGCCGGATCGTTAACCCACTGAGCAAGGTCAGGGACCGAACCCTCAACCTCATGGTTCCTAGTCGGATTCGTTAACCACTGCGCCACGACGGGAACTCCCCTCATTCCTTGTTTTAAAACTGCTTGATTGAGGCATAATTTATATGTCATGAAATTCACTCATTTTTAGAGCATGTTAAGGTTTTTAGTAGATTTGCAGAATTGTGTCCCCATTGCTACAGTCTATTTTTAGAGCACTTCCTTTGCCCCTAAAAGACACTTGGCTCAGGTTGTCTCCATTTTTTTTTAACTTAATGAATTTTATTATATTTATAGTTGTACAACCATCATCACAACCCAGTTTTACTGATTGTCTCAATTTTTAGCTTCTCTTTTGTGATACCCTCCTCTGTTTTTAAAACCCGATTGATGAAGTTTTCTAAAAGCTGGCTGTGAAGGAAGAAAGCATTTTTTAAAATTACCTTTCAATTTTATCAAACACTTAATATGACGTTCACCACATCAGGCACTGTTCTAAGTGCTTTGCGAACTTATTTAGTTCGTTGATTCCTGGTAACTCCCTTTGAGACAGGCACTCTTATGTATATTTTACAGATGAGGGAACAGAAATACAGAACTGTCTTGACCAGTGTTATGGTGCTGGAGTGACATGGTAGAGTCAGGAATCAGAACATGTTATTCTAAATATTCTGACATACCTGGTGAGACCAGAAAGAGTAGGGGAAACTGTTCATCTTTCCAGATGGATGGAAAACAGCAGAAAGAGTAAGCTAGTGCCCTCCAGGGAAGAGTCATGGCCTTTGGTCAGGCCCTGCTCTTAGACGCCTTAGGAAGGATTAAATCAGATAAATCCATCCTAGTGGTCTGCGTAGCACTGTCTTCTGAGATTCATCCCTCCATTCATGCTCCCTTTTGCTTTGATGTCATAGGGAGCAACCCATGTTTTCATGGATGTACTTTGGTTTATATACTGGACACCAAGAGTTAGAGTGTTTGCTAGAGGTCCCTTACCTGAGAGGGGTGTCTGTTGGGGGATTGGCGAGGAGGTGGAGGCTGTGTTCTGGTCAAGAGTTCCTTGGTGAGAAACTGGTTTGGCGTAATCTAGGGTTGGAACTGGGCCCAGTCCATTGCCCTGGGTCCTGTCCTTTGCCCAGTTCCATTACTCTTCTCTTGCAAATGGTTGTATTAGGACTCTTGGGAGTCTTAATCTTTCCTACTTGGGAGCCTGGGAACCCTTCTCTATTTAGGGGAGGGTATTAGAATTCTCGGGAGCAAGCCCAGAAGGGTGGTAGAGTAATTGAGTTCAGCTCCTCACCAGAAACAAACTCTTTTGGCAATGGGGGAATCTGGAAAATGCCAACTATGAGAATAATTCCATCTTAGCCTCAAAGGGAAAAATGCCACTCTAGTTTTTGCTTGGCATTCCCCTGTGTCCTAGGGACACAGAAAGATTGTGGAACCTTTGGTAGTATAAATGAGGAGACCCCTCACGCTAGGTGTGTGTTCACCTTTGTATTTAATAAATATTAATTAGTGCATTCTGGTGGGTGAAAAATTTGGATCTTCAAATTTAATCTGTAAAGTACTTGGGATTTAATAATTGGTTTTTGCCTTTTTTTTTTGTCTTTAGGGCTGAACCAGTGGCATATGGAGGTTCCCAGGCTAGGGGTTGAGTCGGAGCTATAGCCACCAGCCTACACCATAGCCACGTGAGATCAGAGCCCCGTCTGTGACCTACACCACAGTTCACAGCAATGCCGGATCCTTAACCCACTGAGTGAGGCCAGGGATTGAATCTGTATCCTCGTGGATACTAGTTGGGTTTGTTAATCACTGAGCCATGATGGGAACTGGCTTCTTGTGTTTTGTTTCTTGTATTTTTGTTTTGTTTGGCTTGGGGGCCAACCATCTTTTTATTCTGCTAGTAGGTACAGCCCTCATCTGGCTCCTGGCAGCTATACATCCAGTTGAGAGCATCTTATTACAGATCCCGAGAACATGCCCAAGAAGGAATCAGACAGTATGTGGAATGCAGGGCAATCTGCCAGAACTGCTTGAAAGTATTAAAAATTGGAAAACTGCTAAAGTTGAAACTCCACTGCTTCCCCCCCCCCCCCTTGCACCAGCTTGTGTGGGTTTGTTTTGGATTATAGACTTTAAAAGCAAAATAGGGACATGGGAATCTACATTGGGATCCAGATGAGAACATTGGTCTTAAGTAACTTACATTGACTAGTTTTATAAATTGAATAGCAGCCACAGCATTTGGGCACCTCTGTTGAGTGCTAGGTTCTGAGAATACCTGAAATGTAATGAGACCTTTTTTCCTGGTCAGTGAGTTTTTAGTCTGGCTTCTCTCTCTTGCCTTAATCTGCTTCTTTCTGCTGAGCTCATGAGCTAGGCGTCAAGCGGAGCCACGTTTTGCTTGTAGAGATTAAGTGACATTGATGATGATGTGACTTGGCAGAGAGGCATTTTTTCCTCTTGATTATGCAGCCTCTGCTCTGACCGTAGGAGTCCATGGTATCGGCTTGGTGACAGTGTAGCTTTAGAGTCAAAACTGTCAACCATTTGGAGCCTGCCTTCCTTATTTGAAGGAATGAAGATAATTGGCTCCGTGCTCTCCTTGTAGCTCTCAGAGGGTTTGTGTCTGTTAGATCCAGTTTGGCTAATGTTTGCTAGAATCTTCGAGTCCTAGGTGTTATGTCTTGGGCTGACCCCTGGAGCAACTGGGTTTGAGCTTCGGGAGCCAGAAGAAGGGAGGATTTGAGAGCATGGAAGATGCCTCTTTCCAAAGGATGGTGTGGATTGACGATGGGAAGCTTTTTGGGAACTCAGGGCTGAAGTTCTAGCCTTTGCCCTTCTGAGTTTGCCCACAAATGATGTAGTTCTTTCAGGGTTTAGGGACATTCTTTGGTAAGTACAATGGGTCAGGTGCCCAGTTGAAGAGACTTCCTTGGGAGTTCCTGCTGTGGCACAGTGAGTTAAGAATCCGATTGCAGTAGCTTGGGCCGCTGCAGAGGTGTGGGTTCAATCCCTGGCCCGGTGCAGGGGGTTAAAGGATCTGGTGTTGTCACAACTGCAGTGTAGGTCACAGCTGTGGCTCAGATGCAGTCCTTGGCCCAGGAACCCCCATATGCTGTGGGTGCAGCTTTAAAGAAACTTCCTGGAGTTCCCGTCGTGGCGCAGTGGTTAACGAATCCGACTAGGAACCATGAGGTTGCAGGTTCGGTCCCTGCCCTTGCTCAGTGGGTTAATGATCCGGCATTGCCGTGAGCTGTGGTCTAGGTTGCAGACGCGGCTCAGATCCCGCATTGCTGTGGCTCTGGCGTAGGCCGGTGGCTACAGCTCCGATTCAACCCCTAGCCTGGGAACCTCCATATGCCGGGGAGCGGCCCAAGAAATAGCAACAACAACAATAACAACAACAACAAAAGACAAAAAAAGAAAAAAAGAAAAAAAAGAAACTTCCTTGGCATTTGTGCCTATGCAGATGTAGTTTCTGGTAGTGCAGGAGGCCAGTGCATAGGATTAAGTTCAACTTGCCCTTCTTTGGGAGGACTTTCTCAGCCCTGTGAGATGCCTCCGTCATGCTGTTGAACATGAAGAGCTGTTAGGATGTTCTTACTTGTCCAGTGTAAGCACTAGCTACCTCATGGTTTAAATTAGTTGACACTAAAGCTGTGATAATAGTTTCTGGGACTTGGTAGTTCCATAAATATTTCCTCCTGCCCCATTTCCACCCCAGACTATTGGCTGCCCTGTCTCTTGGTTCTCACTGACCTTTCTTTCCGTCTCTACAGCTTGTTCCGTTCTGCAGTCTCACACTGCCTTGGTCCATCACTTAACTGCTTCATATATGTGTGTAAATATTTATATTTATAAAGGAGCTTCCCAAATGTGTAGAGGTCGGGAATCTGTCCATTCCTTTGTGTTTCCCGTCAAGTCTGGTAAAACATGCGTACATCAGACACCCGCAGGGAATGTTGATCAAAGACAGTGTTGGTGAGAGTGCTGAGGCTGTCATATTTATTCATTCTTAAGCTTTCAGGTGTCTTTTTTTTCCCCTAGCTGTGAATTAGAAGAACAACTTGAAGATGAAAGGAATTGTAGCAAATCTTTAAGCACAGCCAGCTTACATTACATAGGTAGGCACTGAAGCCTGGTATAGTTAGGTCAGCCTTCCAAAGTTCTGTAAGGAGTTAGTTGAAATAAGCAGTATAGTTTTCTGACTTAATTTTCTGGTATTTCATTCCCCCAAAATGCAGTACGGAGCCTTATTAAAACGCTAAGACATAGGCCTGTGAGACCTTACTTTCTAGCTAAGAGTGCCATGTGCTACTGCGACAGTGGGATTGGAGGCAGAGCTGTTTGAGATCAAGTAACTGCAAATAGTCTTACAGTTTCATTCCATTCTGTACTATTGAGTAATGTTAAGTCAGACTTAATAAGGATTTCCAGTGCATATATCAGAAATATTGGTAAAATCCCTGTATGTTAATGGAACATTTTTATTAATTACACAGTATTTTTCTGACTATTCTTCTTGCATACCTTGGTTTAATTTCCAAATAGAAACCAAAAGTAAAAATGATCAGGAGTCCTACTTAAAATTGTACTGATGGTACCACCTATTTATAATCAAAATAAAATAACAAAACTACTATATCCTTACATGTAGGAATCAGTTAGAATTTATTGGTCACATTTTTTTTTACCAGGTATTTTATGGTGAAAGATGCCCTCCACCCCTCATCACACCTTGAATGGAGTTCTACTTAGGACATGTCTGTAACATTGGTAAGGGATATGAACCTCCCCCTAGGCTAGTATAAGTCAAGGTAATGCCTTTTGTGATTTTCCATGTATTTCCAATGAGTATTTCCAAATGATTTCCCCCATCCCCATCAACTCTGGAATGAGCTCCAAGAAACAAACTATATGGTCTTTGACTAGAATACACAGAGAGGGTTGTGAGGCTTTTGCGCAGTTTTTGCTTGGAGGAGCCTCTGACTTCACAGATTGAACATGGCCTCTGTTAGTATTTGGTTATGCATTGTGGCAGAGTTGTAGGAATGGCATATCATCTCTAGGACGATGAAGGTATTTTTTTCCATCTCTCTCATTGCTGTCGTGGAAAATGATTTAAGTCTTACGGCATCTCAATATATGGAAATGGGAGATGAGAAAAGCTCTTTCAGGCTGCAGTGGGCCTTGGGATGTGAATTGAATTATTTTTGTAGTTGTCTGTGGCTGAAATGGCTACCAGAATGGCTATAGGCATTGGGAGTAGCAGCCTAGCAAGGTACCTGCGTATTTAGAAGACCTTTCTAAGCATCTTTAACAGCATGATCAGCTAGTGGAGAGACCTAATGACACCCTCCTACCACCGTCCCAGTTGTGGTAACATCTTAATATCACTTGTTTTATTCCATCCTCCATTAGCATTAACTCCAAAGGCAAAGGCCATGTTACTGTACCCTCTGAGTGCCCAAGAATTGTTGGTGTGTGTAATTCTTGAAAATTCATCTCTTACTTGGTCAAGTAACAGAATGACTAAATGTGCAGCTTTGATGCGTGTGTGCTCTTTGATCATCATTTAAGACACAGGGTTTCTTTTTTTTTGTCTTTTTTTTCTTTTCTGTTGTTGCTGTTGTTGTTGCTATTTCTTGGGCCGCTCCTGCGGCATATGGAGGTTCCCAGGCTAGGGGTCGAATCGGAGCTGCAGCCACTGGCCTACGCCAGAGCCACAGCAACGCAGGATCTGAGCCGTGTCTGCAACCTAGACCACAGCTCACGGCAACGCCGGATCATTAACCCACTGAGCAAGGGCAGGGACCGAACCCTCAACCTCATGGTTCCTAGTCGGATTCGTTAACCACTGCGCCACGACGGGAACTCCCAAGACACAGGGTTTCTGAATTTATTGCTCTGAAATGTGGCACCTTTTAAAAGCTTCCAGGAAGTTCTCTAATGGCTCATTGTCCCTGCTGTGGTGCAGGTTAGATTCCTGGCCTGGGAACTTACATGTGCCCATGGGCATGGCCAGAAATAAACAAATAGAGATATATTTTCCTTAGAGAACACAAAAAGGCATATAAAGCAGTGATAGATTTTACACATGCTTACTACTGGATATTTTTTAGTAAAGCTGTTTATAGACTATACCTATTGTTCATTTGAACTACTGTAGGAAGTAGACTTAATGGTCATGTTCATTGCCTGTTCACATCTACGTAACATCTCTAAGAAACTTAGGAGGGGAGGTCCTGTTGTGGCTCAGTGGTTAATGAATCCGACTGGTAACCATGAGGTTGCGGGTTTGATCCCTGGCCTTGGTCAGTTGGTTAAGGATCCGGCATTGTCGTGAGCTGTGGTGTAGGTTGCAGACGCGGCTCGGACCCCAAGTTGCCGTGGCTGTGGTGTAGGCTGGCAGCTACAGTTCCGATTAGACCCCTAACCTGGAAACCTCAATATGCCATGGGTGCGGCCCTAAAAAGATAAAAGACAAAAAAAAAGAAAGAAAAAGAAACTTAGGAGGTATGTGTAAGAAAAGTAAAGTTGTGGAGTTCCCGTCGTGACGCAGTGGTTAACGAATCTGACTAGGAACCATGAGGTTTTGGGTTCAATCCCTGGCCTTGCTCAGTGGGTTAAGGATCCAGTGTTACCGTGAGCTGTGGTGTAGGTTGCAGACTCGGCTCGGATCCTGTGTTGCTGTGGCTTTGGTGTAGGCCAGTGGCTACCGCTCTGATTAGACCCCTAGTCTGGGAACCTCCATATGCCGTGGGAGCAGCCCTAGAAAAGACAAAAAGACAAAAAAAAAAAAAAAGAAAAGAAAAGAAAGGTAAAGTTGTAAGCACAGCCGGTCCACTTGAAGAAACAAAAATCCAATGCTTGCTGTCTATGAGGCCTGCTTCTGATGCCTGGCCTCCTGGTCTCCAGCCCAAAGGGTAAGCTGGTATAGGTAATAGCAAGCCCGTGGTTTTGTGTTACAGACTCCCTCACTAGACCCTTTCTTACCCCTGGTAGGGGAGAGTTGTGTCTGGTTTGTTTCTCCCCCTCTGATGTTGGAATGATTGGAAACGGGAAATGATTCTGATTAGGCCCCAAACGAGTGTAAAATGAAAACCAATGGTCTAGCCACTGACTCTTAAAATAAACTATGTGAAAGAGGGAAGAGAAGCAAGGGAGAAGTGACAACATAAAATCATGTGTTGTTTTACTTGCTATAATTTTCTTTCTTTCCTTTTTTTTTTTTTTTTTAAAGCAATGTGACAACTCTCTTAAAAAGGAGATTAAGGAGGTCCCATCGTAGCTCAGAGGAAACGAACCTGGCTAGCATCCATGAGGATGCAGGTTCAATCCCTAGCCTCTCTCAATGGGTTAAGGAACTGGCATTGCTGTGAACTCTGTGGTGTAGGTCACAGATTCAGCTCGGATCTGGTGTGGCTGTGGTGTAGGCCGGCAGCTATGGCTCTGATTGACCCAGCCTGGGAACTTCCATATACTGTGAGTGTGGCTCTAAAAAGATAAAAAAAAAAAAAAAAAGGAAAAAAGAGAGTAAAACTTTCAAATATGTGAAGTGAAGACACTTCAAAAGGGTAGATGATGAAAAAAGACTTTTTACCCCTTTCGATGCCAATTTCATTCCCTAGTATTGCCTTTCCAGGTAGCCGTAGCCCAGTGAAGCTTATTTGTAAATCCTTCCAGGATTAGATAGGTATTCAGGCAGGGTCCCTGGAATTGGCTGTGTGGATTGCACGTAGGTTACACCATGAATGTTTCTTCTAGTACAGTTGCCCCATGTGCAGAGTGAGTATACTACTCCCTTTAAAACAAAACAAAATAGGATTACACTCAATGTTCTGCACTGTCGGACGTCTTTTCCATGTAACAGTGTATGTAATGGAAGCTTTGCTGTTATTTTTAAATGGTATTGCTGTATTGCCATATTGTCAAGTTACCCTTTAAAGTAATGATTTACGTTACCATGTATGAGACTGTTTCCTTCCTTCTACTCTTGCCAACTTTGCACTTTATCAAATTCGAAAACTTTGCCAATTGTTTGGTAGAAAACTCATTCCAGAATCATTTTAAGTGACTTCTGTGTGCTCTGTGCTGGAAAACAACAGTAAATCACAGGCATGTTTCCTGCTCTTACAGACGTTTATGGTTTAGTGACAGAAAGGGACAAAAAAGTAAGCGAGTCACAATTTATAATTACTTTATCCATAAATTTCTCCCAGAAACAAAGGGGCACCTGTAGTAATCTGTATGGTTTAATTTAAAGCTTAAAATGCCACAGAAATAGGGCTTATTGCTGCTTATGTTGCTGCATTGTTTTTATTTGTAGTATATTTTCTGTTTGATTTGTTCATGAGTCTTCTGAGTAAACCCATCTCTATAATTCAAAAACCTTTTCCTTTTCACTCCAGATGCAACACAGAGTAGGTACCAAGTCTTTAGAGACCCTTCTCAAAGCTTTTCTGAAATGATACTGCTTTTATTTTTTGAGTGGCTACTGTACAGTGTGTTGGGAAGGTGAGAAATGTCTAGCAATTTGAAACAAGAGTTTGTAGAAGTCCTGTGTTTTAAATAGCGTTTTCTAATTCTGTAATGTGGCTATTGGTCTCAAGTCATTAATGACTTTAGGTGGACATCAAGTTGTGGGGGAGAAAATGTTCCTAGTTATTACACTATGTCATATACATCTTAATATAATGTGAGATGCTGTTTTTCTGGTCTGCCTAGACATCTGCCTAGCACCGTTGCATGAAAATGGTGCAAGCTGAAGGCAGCATGCAGTATCCATTCACTTGTGATCATGCAGAGTTGTCCCCCTTCTGGCCCCTGCTTTCTGTTGTGTTTAAACCCCCTTACTAGAATCTGGTTAAGGGCCTACTGTGAGAACTAGATCATGAATTTGTAGTAATGCCCTACCTTCTGTGAGTTTTTCTTTTCTACACCCTTTCAGATAGAGGCCTTATTGAAATTTAAGGGGAGAAAAGGATCAAAGCTTAGTATTTGCATTTGTCAGCTACTGCTGACCTGAGGGAAAGAACCCTTGCCAAATTGGTGCAGTTGGTTATTATTGACAGATCCCTTAGATGACCCACTTCTCTGATTTCTTTCCTTTCTAAGACTTTTTGTGGTGCCTGTCTTCACCTTGCCTTCAGTGTTGGTGGAATTCTCTTTCATTTTGATTCCCAGGTTTTTAGAAGTTGATTCTCTCAGCCTTGTCCGTGAATTGACACAGGATGATAAGAACCCAAGACCAGATTTTGCTCCTTGGGGCCATGAATGTTATGTCAGTCAGGTTGAAATGTCCTTTTTTCTTCTCCGTAGTTTCCTTCTATCTTCTAAAATGAAGGCACCAGACTCAGTTATCTCCATCTTTTCCATTCAGCTCAACAGTTCCATGCATGTATTGCATCTGTGTATCTGTCTGGAATCTTTAAAAGAAAATGTGGCAGCAGATGTGTACTCTGAACAGTTGATTATTTGGGGGACTTTGTAACACCAGCTTTAACAAAACAGGATTATCCTCTTACTTGCAGAGTGCAGGGTTGTTCATTTTCTGTGTGGAACTCAAGAGATTGTCATCTGAGTTGAGGGAGCGTGTTTTCCTATTAGCCCTCTTTGGAACTTGGGGCTATGCAATCTTTTTTTTTTTGCTTTTTAGGACCACATCCATGGCAAACAGAAGTTCCCAGGCTGGGGGTCAAATCAGAGCTGCAGCTGCCAGCCTACACCACAGCCACAGCAACGTGGGATCTAAGCCCAGTCTTTGACCTACACCACAGCTCATGGCAATACCAGATGGAACCTGAGTCCTCATGGATACTAGTCAGGTTCATTTCCACTGGACCACAATGGGAACTCCCAGTCTTTTGTCTCTTCCTTGGCAAAAGGCACCCCTTTGCTGATCTGCACTTGTATGTGTGTTCACGGCTTTACTTCTCTTTGTTAATGCTCTGTTCTGGGCTAAATGACCATTGTGCTCAACCTGTTTTACTTAATTGGAATGAAAGTGAAATCTCATTCCTGTGGCCTTGGGATTGCTAAGCGCCCAGGTCCCTGGGAAGACATGAGCATTGTCGAGCAAGTTAATGTTTATATACCCACTTTCAGCTCCAT
Organism: Phacochoerus africanus; assembly: GCF_016906955.1. NCBI lineage: Eukaryota > Metazoa > Chordata > Mammalia > Artiodactyla > Suidae > Phacochoerus > Phacochoerus africanus. Next base: position 125,643,668 of record NC_062546.1, read on the forward strand.
TAGCCCCTTAGCTTTTTTTAAGGGTGTGATTCAGGATTTATTTCAACAAATTCTAGCATTAGAAACTTTTTGCTCATTGATAGTTAAAAGTAGACCTAAATAATGCAGTTTCCCAGACTGCCTTGCATCTATTTTGAATGATAGTGTATTGTGTTTTGCTTGACAAAGGCCAAAGTAACTTCCGGGCTGAAAACTCAACTGACCCCCCCCCCCCCCCCCCCCCCCGTTTTCTGCAAGGATCTGGAAAATAATGGCCCTTTTTAGGTCAGTTACTATTTTCTTTATCACACAAAGAAAGAGAGATCACCTTTAGGAATGACTGCTTTAAATCATCTTCCTTGAATATTAGTTTTCTTACATTTCATCCAAAAGTGAAACTGACAGTACTAATGGCCTGAACCCAGGCAGAACACAAATTGGGACTTGAACCATGTGCTGGGGCTCAAACCCAGTCTAAACCCAGATTGGAACTTGAACCCACAGTCTTAAATTAGAATCACTCACCCTGTGTCTGGACTCACTGAGGTTCAGGTTCTTCATGTTTCCACGCAGAAGGAATTCAGCGAGAGACAAAGTGATAGGCAAGAAACATTTATTGATAGGACGCTTTCGAGAGGTGCAGGCAGGCAGGCAGGGAAGCTCTGCCCCAAGGATCCAGTGGGCTACAGTTTTATCCTCCAAGGGAAGTGTGGGGGTTTGGAAAAGCCTGCCTCTTCCTTTCTGGGAATAGTAAGTAGCTCCTCCATGGTATCCGGTAAGGTGTGTATTCACATCAGCAGAAGGGTGGTCCTCAAACTCTTGCCCTTGGTCTGAATCTGAATGCAGGCCTCGTCCAATGACCCGAGGCAGTTCTCCCACTTCCACTAGTCAAGCAAGGCTGCCTTGTTTTGATGGCTTTTTTTGAGCAATTTATTAATTTACAGCGATCTCCCAAAGTTCCCTAGGTTTCCCTCTCTATCTGTGGGCCTCTACTGGGACTTCTATAACTGCCTGTGCCTACTCCATCCCTATCAAAAGTAGAAGAAATTAATCCTTACCCTCATAGGCTCATTATAAAGTTCATTTGAGATAATGATGTGAAGACTTTGAAAATTAGACTTAAGAGAAATTGAGTTAATCTAGGATTACTTATCAAGACTTAAGTAACCTGAAGTTTAAAAGGTGTTTTGTCTACCAGCTTGTTGCCTGTGAACAGTTAATCCAAGAGGGTCCGCTATTTAGCAGATGGAGAACGATTCATTTTTATATGGATCTTATCAGGAGATGAAACAGATTCCATTCTAGCTGCCATAGTAAATGAGGAATATGTTTTTGAAATTAATGTGATTGTGGATTAGTCATTTGGACATCAAGTATACCATTTTTAGGTTTACTATCATAATTCGTGTTAGCATTATATAAAACTTGGAGTACATTGACTAAATAGGTGCCATGTCCCTCTTTTAAAGATTAAATCTGAAAATTTTAAATCTGAGAAGTGTTTTGAATATTTTTGAGAAAAGTTTCTCCCTTTCCCTCTGTTATATGTATGAAATCTTATGAAATAGGCTTTATGTTATCATTTGTTAGTATTTGGCTGACATCCATGTAAAAGGAAGTAGGGTCCTCATATGCTGAATTTGAGTTTTCTTCTCATAAATGGGGATCAGTGGTTCCATTTTTTTTTTTTTTTTTAATTTTTAAAAAATTTTTTTAGGGCTGCACCCGAGGCATGCGGAGGTTCCTGCTAGGGGTCTTAATCAGTGCTGTAGCCGCCGGCCTGCGCCAGAGCCACAGCAATGCATGATCTGAGCCGTGTCTGCAACTTACACCACCACTCACAGCAACACCAGACCCTTAACCCACTGAGCGAGGCCAGGGATCGAACCTGCAACCTCATGGTTCCTAGTCGGATTCATTTCTGCTGTGCCATGAGGGTAACTGGTTCCATTTTTTAAGCGTCTCAATGGTTCTGTTTCATCTCTGCTTTGCTTTCATTCTGGTATTGCCTGAGTTGATCGAGCATGTGAAAGCTTGACATCATGATTCAATCATTTTCTGATTTTTGCAATAATTCAGAGTGGAGCGGAAGCACTGTGAGAATCATGCCAGTTTTCTTAAGGTTCAACACACCCTTCTTAATTCATAGTATTGTTTTAAAGATACACCAGGAAATACACACACACACACATACACACACCAGTGAGACATCTGAAAGGACTTGGCTGTCTCCTGTTCTTTTCCTGTCTCCTCCTTTTGTTTTCCAGATGCATCAGCAGATGGCTTTCCAAATCTCAAAATTTGCACCTTGGGTGACCTTTAGCCTGGAGAAAGGTAGGCAGATCTCTCCTTGGTGTAGATTTTCAGGAGATCTTTTGTAAGTTGTCATAAATAAATCCAAGTCTTTGGCTGTTTCTTCTGAGATTTATCTAGTGTAGGCTTTCTTGGGACTGTAGCAGCTTTCAAGATGAGGGAGAACTGGAGAACAGCACTCCATGGTAGTTCCTGAGTCCTGCTTTGTGAGAGAATACAGAAGCAGCTTCAGTATACTTCTGCAGAGGGCTGGCTTTGAAAAGTTTTCAGGCTGCCTAGCAGATAAGGCATTGTCTTTGGAGCCTGGCAGACTTGAGTTTGAGTTCTGCCTCTGCTGGGTGCTAGCAGACCAAGTGATCTTGCACCTCAATCTAAAATCTCTGTGTTCAAAACAGAAGCCTCTAGAACTAATGAAGAAAAGGGAAGTTGTGTGCCACTAAGCAGAGAATCAGAAACATAATCATGCAGATAATTTTATTGGCTCCTTTATCATTTATTGTGTAATGCATTGTCTTAGGTACTTTTCAACTCTTGTAACCCAGCCAGCAGAGAATGCAGCTTGTCTTAAAGAGGTGGCATGCCCTTGTTTGTGACAACTCATTTTTGGGGGATGAGTTCTGTAGGTTATGTGTGTTTACAGACAAAAGACCTGAAGGAGGAAGAAAGGAATTGATGTGCTCATTCTGGAGAAGAGAAAATAAACTCTGGGGTTCCTGTTGTGGCTCAGTGGGTTAAGAACCTGATTTAGCTTTCATGAGGATTTGGGTTAGATTCCTGGCCTCACTCAGTGGGTAAAGATCTGGCGTGGCCACAGTCTGCTGCATAGGTCTTCAGATGGGGCTAAGATTTGTGTTGCCATGGTGGTGGCAGAGGCCAGCAGCTGCAGCTCCTACTTGACCCTTAGCCTGGGAACTTCCATATGCTGCAGGTGCATCCATAAAAGGAAAAAAATAAAGGAAAAATAGAAGAAAATAAATCCAACCTTGTCCCTCCCATCGGTGGGATGTGGGGTTGGCTGAGAATGGGAGGTCACGTCTCATGTTGGGTTTAACTCTTAATATAGTGTAGTAGGGGTATCATGTTTGGTCTGACCATAAAGTTAAATGCACCTGGGTATGATGTTTGGTTGAGAGATGGCAGGAAAAGTTGGGAAGAATAAGGTTGTTGAGGATATAATGACCTGGGAGTCCTTGAGAAAGATGTCACCCCGTTAAGTCAGCTGTGACTGCTTGACCAAGCCGTTTTCAGAGGGTGGTGGGTAAAAGCAGGGTCAGCTTTTCCCTTCCTCTCATTGCTCTATTCTTCTGGTCCTTCCCTGCTGTTGTCCTCACCCTGCTAAAGAAAAAGCTTTGTAGATGACAGTGGGAGAAAATTAATCTGATGTAGTCTGGAGAAAATTTGTGTCCCGCCCTGCTTTCCCCTGACTTTGAAAATCTCAAATGCAGGGCCAAACAATAAATTATTACTAATAACATGATAGAGGAAGCTGGTACTATTAATGTCATGTAAGGAGAAAGCCCATTTTGAGGAGAAACAGAAGGACGTTTATGAGGGGAAAGTTGGCTGGCGATGGCAAAACTGAGCAGTAGGAAATTTAACTGTAATTATTCCATTGAATTTTTTAGAAGGACTCCTCAAACTATTGAAAGTTGACTGGTAATTAGCAGATTTTTGTTTATGGCTACTATGCTGTGACCTAGAGCAGCAGGGAAGGGAAGGGAAGAGGTCAGCTGTGTAAATTTTGTGTTGACTGTGTTGTAGGGCAGAAAAGTATGTGCAGAGAGTTTCCACAAGAGATCAGCCCCTTTAAAATTTACGAATGCCAGGGCCTGGAGGTGGATGAAGGCATTAGGATTGTCTGTAATTTGGTGGCTCCTTGAAAACTTCATGTTTGGGGGTTATGTTTCTAGTTGCAGCTAAATCTGATTTTGAGATTTTAATCCCTTTGAATCAAACTAGGTATAAGAATTAGACATTTGATCTCATGCATCTTAACCAATACACAGGAACGCTTATGCTTTGTCAGCTGTGACATGACCTGATCCCTGCTTTCCTTTGATTTTGGTTTGTGTACAGTGATTAGGTGGCACCTTGGTGATGGTGGGATCTTCCCTAAAACTGAAGCCCCACCCCCACCCCAGAACACAGCAGGGGGGTTATTAACCAGTCTGAGTCCCGCTTGCCCCAGTGAGCTAGAAGTTGGCTTTAGGTGGCTGATTGGTTTGTTACTGGCTGTAATTAGGCAGGTAGGCTTAGCTCCTTTAATTATTCATGCCACTTGAGGAAAGCATAAACCGCCTATTCAGAGTTCCAGGGCCTGGATTTGGGTGGGAATTCTTCCGCCAGGCCAGCTGCAGGATTAGCATGAATGCGATACTAATCCCTGGGACGGGATTGTTTTTCAAGTCCAGAATTCACAAGCACGAGCTCAGCAGGCCCTAGCACCTAATATTAGACTGTGTGATTATGGCCTAGGAGGTTTGGAGCATTTGTCAGTCTCGGAGAGGGAGACCAGAGATCGTCTGAAAGGTGTTCTGGGACTTCATGTCTCTGGAGGCTCGGGGATCGTTTGGCTTTAATTTCTTTACTCAGGTACCGGTAGGTACACACCCTTCACTGTGCCCTCTCACACACTTGTTTAAGGGGATGTGGAAAGGGATATGTAAAAATCTTTGAGGATTTAGTTTTAAGTTCTCCGTGGATCCAAGGTAATTCTATTTAGGTATCCCATAATTGGTTACACCTGGACATCTTCTTACAGTCCATTTGTGTTTAGGATTTGTTGACAAATGTGATAAATTGCAGACTACTGTCGCTGAAGAGATGTTTTTCCATACCAGTTAGTGGGATGTAAATTGCTAATGTAAATTGCTCTCTCCCTCAGAGAGACCGAATAAAAAACAATTTTTTTTTAAAGCCCTGTATTATCTGGAGAGAACTCTAATTGGAGAAGATACATGCACCCCAATGTTCATAGCAGCACTATTTACAATAGTCAGGACATGGAAACAACCTAAATGTCCATCGACAGGAGTGGCTAAAAAACGTGTGGTACATATATACAGTGGAATGCTACTCAGCCATAAAAAGCATGAAATAATGCCATTTGCAGCAACATGGATGGACCTAGAGATTATCATACTAGATGAAGTAAGTCAGAAAGAGAAAGACAAATACCATGTGATACCACTTATATATGGAATCTAAAAGTGATAAAAATGTGTTTACAAAACAGAAAGACTCATAGACTCATAGAAAACAAACGTACAGTAACCAGAGGGGAAAGGGGGTGGAGGAGGGATAAATTAGGAGTTTGGAATTAGCAGATATAAATTACTATAAATAGATAAACAACAAGGTCCTGCTCTGTATAACACTGGGGATTATGCTCAATATCCTATAATAAACCATAATGTAAAAGAATATAAAAAAGAATACATATAAAAACTAAAGTGGAATTTCCATTGTGTCTCAGCAGAAACAAACCTGACTAGGATCCATGAGGATGCAAGTTCAATTCCTGGCCTTGCTTGGTAGATTAAGGATCCAGCATTGCCATGAGCTGTGGTGTAGGTCTCAGATGTGGCTTGGATCCTGCCTTGCTGTGGCTATGGGGTAGGCCAGCAGCTATAGCTTTAATCCGACCCCTAGCCTGGAAACTTTCATATGCCAAAGATGAAGCCCTAAAAAGACCAAGAAAACAAACAAACCAATAAACTTGAAAACTGTCATTTTGCTGCACACCAGAAACTTAACACAACATTGTAAATCAACTACATGTCAATTAAAAAACCAAAAGCCTAAACAAATGATGGTGCATTGTGTGTCTGTAAAGGTGATACAAAGAGATACAGGTGTGTGCAGGGGGTTCTAGACTCTCCCTCTTGAATATAGATTTTCCAGCATTTTAATTTTGTTCATCGTGAGACTAGAGAGCTAACTGAATCATCTAATCATCTAATCAGCTAATTGAGAGAAATGAAAAATAATTTCACAAACTTAAGTTGGTGATCATATCCTCAGGAAGTCCCTGTGATGGTCTCGTATTTTGTGATACTTTATCGGAATTAGAGGGAACCTGACTGACTCTTCTAGAAGTAAGCCAGGGTACAGAGACTTGACGAGGCTGCCACCACCATGTGCTTCCTCCACCCACTTGAGCCCCAAGATTTTTCCTTCCACATTTTCTTCCCTCACTCTTCCACTATGCAGATGTGAATGAAAAATGTCCCCACTGCTAGGAGACCTTTCTGACTTTTCGTCTCGGACCTTCTTCAATGAAGATTTCTCAAATTGAAAACACCTTGAAGCATTGCAATCCCATGCTTGATAAACTCCAACCTTTCCCCACTGCCTCACCCTGTCACAGACCCAATGTCAAAGTTAGGACCTGAATGCTATCTGCTGCACTGTATTTCAGAATTTCACTGGCTTCTTGTTAGTCTGCTCAAGTTACAGCTCAGTGTAGATATTCTTATTAGGTGAATGGGTTGCCAGACTTGTTTCTTTTTCTGTCTTCCTGTCTCTTCTTTGGACTCCTCCAAGTTTAGCTAACGGTCAGAAAGAGAAGGCGAAGATGCTCCATTTCTTTGCCACCTTTCCCCAGAAGTGATGTTTATCATTTCCCCTTGGTATCTCCGGTACTGAGAAATAATGTCCCTCTTAGACTCAAAGAGCCTGGAAAATGCTATCTTGGGTAGAAACCCACTTTCCAGTGACAAACTGACAGAATGAAGGAAAAGTAGGAATCTTGGTGGACACGTCATCCCCTCTGCCCACATGTATTCCAAGAATCTAGATTGGATAGTATTTGGATGTGGTGGGGCTGGACATTAGATTATCACTGTGTATCTGAGATGGAATCAAGTTAACACTTCTTGGGGTATGTTTTACTGCCCGCCATGCCTGTTTGCACAGGTAGTAGAAAAGATTAAATGAAAGAGAGTGAGAACACATTGACAAGGCAAATCGCCTCTAGCTGCCAAGTAGTGGAATGATGATAGTGAGCCCTCTTTGTGGTGAAAAAGATGCTATAGTGCAGCGAAAATGATACTGACTTTGTGAAACCTTTCCTGACTTGGTTCCAGTCCAGGTTGTTGGATTGATTTAATGCTGCTTTTTTGAAAACAGATAAATCTTGATGATGCCTTTTTTACAGTCTATCAGTTTGTCTGAAACAATCTTTATAATCCCAGTGACAGGGAGAACAGCCAGGGTACCATGGTCCATTGGTAAAACCTCAAATTCAAACAGTAGAAACAAAACTGACACAGTATCCTCCTTGGCCATTCTTCATCACATCTACAAGAATCATCTTTGAACGTCATTAACTTTTTGAGTGTTTCTTGGATTTAGCTATTAAGAGGCCAGCAAGAGACCATTTAGTCAGTTCTCTGTCTCTCATCTGTAGTAAAAGATATATTAGACAGTGTTGGGGTGGTGGGGGGAGAATCCAAAGCTTTTATGAAATGTATGCTTGAAACGAGAGATGGTTGCCTTAACTTTGGCCATGACTGATGAGAGAGAGTGACATGGACATTTTGGAAGGTGTTTTTAGTGAATTTCCCCTTAAAATCTGACTTCTCTCTTCTCAGTGCCAAAATGAGAGGATAGAATGCCCAAATGCTAGCATTTGACACATTAAAAGGGAAATTAGGATAGAAAGTAGGAAATGTATTCAAATGAGCCCACACAGAGGTTTGAAGGCATGAGATGGCCTGTTTGCCATGGGGTTTCAGTGGAGTAAATAGGCGGTGGTGTCATGCACTGTTGACTCATCCTTCTCCTGGACATAGTCATCCAGAAATCAAAAGCAGTTGGCCAGCTTCCTCTTGTATCTAGAAGCAAACTCAGAGGTGGGCCAAGGCCTTGCATTTAACCTAAGGCAGTGGTGCAGGCTTGACCTTAGAGGGGCTGGTGGGGAGGTCAAGTCTCTGGGGAAAGGGAGGGGAAGTAGGCTTTGAGGCTTTATACAGAAATGCAGGACCAGTGTTGTCAGATCTTCAGATTTTTGAAGAGAAGCTGGGAATCTGTTGTGGGGAGGTGGGGATGCATGTACTGTGTAGGTTAGTGAATATTGATCTACTGGTCTTATTTGTCCTGAGAGCCACTTGTCTGTGGCTTCTACTTTAGAGGCATGAGAAGCCGTATTTGCTTCTGTCCACGAGATGGACAGGGAGAGCTCCCTTGTTTGTTAAAGGATTCTTAGAGTAAACGATCAGACTCATACAGTCATGGCTGTGGAGGGGAGGGCTAATATTATTTTGAATCAACAAGGTTATAGAGTTAGATGGAGAACTTGCAATAGTTTGATACTCTTTTTTTAACCTGAAATTTTATTTACTTTATAGAAATGCCATAGTCATTAGTTGCCTACACTTCAGCTTCTAGTACTTGAGATTGGGAAATCAATAAAGAAGGTTTATTTGGGATTGAATGCATAACCGGTTTAAAATCTCTTCAGCTACTGAAAAGAAAGTAAAATAAAAGCATTTAAGTTCTTGGCTGGTCTGTAAAATAGATGGAATTCAGTTTAATTTTTTGTGTGTGTGTGCGTGAGTTGCCATAGCCGATGTAAGTGTTCCAGGTTTAATATCCTTACTTTCTTAGGGGGTTTGGTGTTTAGGGAAAAAAAGTTGCTAGTGTAGAAAAGAAATTATTATGTTACATATGGACATTGACAAAAATGAAACATAACCAGAAATAAACTATAAGAATATTGCATGTCGATTTAAAAATGGCTAGTTTGAAGATTGAAAAATCTAAAAAACTATTCCAAAAAAAAAAAAAACACCTCTGAAAACAATTCAAGTCAGAAACTGAATGCTATATTAGTTTTAAGATTTATTTTTCCTTTTAGAGGACAAGCCTTGGGGGGCGGGGTGTGAGAGAGAGAGAGCATGCATGTGTGGATGCTTTGTTTTTCAGTCAAGCCAAATTTTATTTTACATAATGGGTATTGTAATTAAATAAGAAAATAGCTTTTGGAGTTCCCGTCGTGGCGCAGTGGTTAACGAATCCGACTAGGAACCATGAGGTTGCGGGTTCGGTCCCTGCCCTTGCTCAGTGGGTTAAGGATCCAGTGTTACCGTGAGCTGTGGTGTAGGTTGCAGACGCGGCTCGGATCCCAAGTTGCTGTGGCTCTGGTGTAGGCCTGTGGCTACAGCTCCGATTAGACCCCTAGCCTGGGAACCTCCATATGCTGTGGGAGTGGCCCTAGAAATAGCAAAAAAGACAAAAAAATAAAAAAAAATTTAAAAATAAATAAAAAATAAAAAATTTTAAAAAAGAAAATAGCTTTTAAAACAAGCATTTTTTACCTTAAAAGGCGTTTTGTTGGATGTATGAAAGTGATCCTTCTGTAAGTCATTGTCTCTCTTTAAACTTTGATGTGTAAATTAGGAATAATTTCCCCTACCTTACAGATTGTTCTTTTTTTTTGTTTTAATGTATTTTATTGAAGTGTAGTTGACTTAGAATGTTGTGTTAATTTCTACTGTATAGTGAAGTGATTCAGTTATACATATTGTTGTTACCTGTGCTGTACAGTAGGACTTTGTTGTCTGTCCATTCTTTTAATAATAGTTTGCATATGCTAATCCCAAACTCCTGATCCTCCCCCACACCCCAGGTCATTGTTCAGCATTGAACTTGAGTAACTCTATAATGTGCCTGTTACAAGACCTGGCACTTAATACTCATTCCTTTTTGCAGTGTCCTTGGGGTTAAAGATGGCAGGGCACTCACTCCTAAGGAGGCTACCACACTGATCCTAGCGGGGGAAAGAAGAGAGCTTGGACAATTTATTTGGGTGCTGGATGATGTTTGACTTAGTTCGCTATAGTGTGCCATGACTGTAATTATTATGCAGCAGTTACCTTTTCCCCTAAACTCTTTGAGTTTAGGAAATTCCTTGTATCATATGCTCCTAAACTTCTTGTATCATGTGCTCCTTGTGAGCGTATGATACAGAGGGTACTTAGAGTTAAACTTTTATCACACTTTGTGGAACTGGACAGAAGACTCAGCATCTAGCCCACTAGTAAAAAACAGATAATGAACTTGCAGTACTGCTAAGTGGACTTTTCTACTGAGAGCATCTAAGGAAGACCTACAAAGTGAGAGGTGGGCTTGTCAGTCCCTTGGGGTCAGCCTGCCTTCCCAGATGGAAGAGTTGGGGCCTTATTGCTCATTAATGTGACGTTTAGTACTGAATTCAACTGTGAAGTTGCTTGCTTTTTGGAAGATATGAAAGAGAGAAAAGTTCGATAAATTTGTGTGCTGTGACTTTATGCTTGCAAAGAACCAAAATCTTCTGCCCCTTAGTATGGCTGTAAATACTGACATGTCCTTTTGCTTCTTGACAAACACTGCTGATAAGGACAAGGGAAATGGCGTGATTGACTGTGTTTAGGGTCAGGAATTGCCTTAGCATAAAGAACAGTTTTCTTGGAAGGTGAAGTTGAGACTGTCTTCAGTTTCAGAAGTCCTCCTTGATAGCTTTCTGTGGTTCACAAGAGTGATTAATTTTGTGGTTAAAAATAAACAAAAAGGGAGTTCATGTCGTGGCGCAGTGGTTAACAAATCCGACTAGGAACCATGAGGTTGCGGGTTCGATCCCTGGCCTTGCTCAGTGGGTTAACGATCCAGCGTTGCCGTGAGCTGTGGTGTAGGTTGCAGACGCGGCTCGGATCCCGAGTTGCTGTGGCTGTGATGTAGGCCAGGGGCTACAGCTCTGATTAGACCCTTAGCCTGGGAACCTCCATATGCCTAAGGATCGGCCCAAGAAATGGCAAAAAGACACACAAAACAAAAAAGAGCAGTCTGGGAGTTCCCATCATGGCATAGTGAAAACGCATCCAACTAGGAACCATGAGGTTGCAGGTTCGATCTCTGGCCTTGCTCAGTAGGTTAAGGATCTGGCATTACCGTGAGCTGTGGTGTAGATTGCAGATGGGGCTTAGATCCCACATTGCTGTGGCTGTGGTGTAGGCCAGCAGCTGTAGCTCGGATTCCATCCCTAGAGCCTGGGAACCTCCACATGCCGAAGGTGTGGCCCTAAAAAAAAAAAAAGAAGAAAAGAATAATTTGTTTCAGATGGAGCTTTGTGGAGATCACATCCTTGTTCAAGCTGTGAGTCCTTGGCAGGGGTTCTGCCTGTAGAAGACCCTGACCAGTTTTCATTCTTGCCCCATTGAAGCATCTGCTCTAGTCTCCCTGCCCCAGAAATGGGAGACTATAGGAATAATCAGAATGCTATTGTGGAAAGATTATTGAATTCTTGTTTACTTAAATCTGAAATACGGCTAAATCTTACTAACCTATGATGTGGCTGAAATGCAAACCTCTCAAAAGGTGAGAAGCAAAGAAATACTGCCCTTAAAACGAGAGAGATAGGGAAAGCAAGGTCCTCTGTGACTTGTTAGAAGTATGACTTTTGGAGCCTTAAGCAGCCCCATTTATGGACTGTTTAATATATGCACAGCACTAAATGCGACTATAGGTAATGAAATTTTAGAGTTGGAATTGACCTTAGTTGTCATTTTACTCAGCCTGCTTATTTAGAAAATGAAACCATTGAGAAACAGTTTTGCCCTTGAGGAAGTCAAACTGTTGAACAGATACATGTGTCTTTATAAGTGTTCTTGAGTTTGAAGGTATAGCTGGTGATTGGTATTTATACCGACACATAACACATTTAAATGCTGAGGATCCGAGGGGCCATAAGTTTGCCTGATTGTAGTGCTGTTTCCTAGGAGGAGGTGCGATTTGAACCAGTTTTAGCAAATGGAGAAGGACCTGGGGTAGTGAAGTTAAAGTAGATGTAGGACTGTGATGGGAAATGAGTAACTGATGAGAGCCTTAAAGGCCAATTTGAAGTGTGGGTATAATTTATCAGATCAGATGTTGAGGGTGTAGGTTTTTAAGCAGGAAATAGTGGCTAGGGAGTTTGGTATGTTAACTCTGTGTTGTGGCAGCTCTTGGTTGGTGAAGGTGGGTGGGCAGGATGCCCAGATGAGAAACAGGTAACATTTTGATACCCCAGAAAGGCAGGGCAGAAAGTATGATTTGCAACTGTGTGTTTAGATAGCTTACCTCCTCTGTCTCTGATCCTTCTGAAGGTTACCAATTCCCTCAGTGTGCCGTATTTCTCTTCTTAGTCATTTTCATGTGCTATTCCTTTTGTCAGTAATGTCTTTTTCATACTCCCACCCTTTGACTGACTCATATCTGTTCATTTGTGTGTTTAGTCTCTGTTCACTCCCCACTTCTCATATTGGGAATGATGGTTTCTACAATAAGTGATACTGAAGAATTTGATCTTTATTGATGGGATTATTCCGAGCCGCTGAAGGCTTTCAATCAGGAGAGTGATATGAGCAGATTTATATTTTAAAACAGTGGTTCTCAAACTTAATCATGCATCACAGTTACCTGAGGGACTTGTAACACAAATCGCTGGGCCCCACTCCTTTCTGATTTGGTAGGTCTGGGCTGGAGCCTGAGAATTTGCCTTTGTAACAAGTTCCCAGGTGCTGCTGCTGATCTGAGGCCCTTCTTCCAGAACCACCCTTTTAGTGGGACCAACGCAGCCTCAAGTGGGAGCTGGATGGATGGTTGGGCAAGTCAGGAGGCAGAGAAAATTGGAAGCCATATCACCATTTCAAGATGAGAAATGGTGATGTGGGGGTGGAGATAAGTAAGGCTGTTGAGATGCTTAAGAGATAGCGATTGGTTAGATATGAGAAAGGAAGGAAAAATGGAAGCCCCAGTTTCTCACGGAATGCCATGTTGCTGGGGGTGCCACTCACCAAAAAGCACACAGTGATCGGGTTGGTTGTGAGCAGTCAAGGGGCAGGATGGTGGTGAGATCGTGTGCCTTTTTGGGGGGCAGGGGGTGCGCCTGCATCATATGAAAATTCCCAGAGCGGGGGTTAAACCCGTGCGACCCAAGCCACTAGTAGGGACAACACCAGATCCTTAACCCTTTGCACCACAGGAGAGCTCTGAGAGTGTGCGCCTTTGAGACACATGAGTTGGCTGTTGGGATGCTGGCCTTAAGCTCAGAGGGGAGTGAAGTTGCTGATAACTGCTTGGGAGTCATCAGTGGGGACTGAGAGTGGACGAGATTGGTAGGCAAATGAGTAAGGAGAAGAGCACCCGGGACGGAACCCAGAGCATCACAGTAATCAAGGGAAGCTAGAGGAGGAAGCGAGGGACCAGCCAGAGGTGAAGAAACCCAGGGTGTGTGCTGCTTTCTGTCAAGGAGGCCAAGAGATTGCGTGTTTCAGAAGGGCGGGGAGTAGAAACAGTGTCAGCGCTGCTGGGAATGCAAGGAAACTAAGCACCGAGGAGGGTCCATTTGGTCTCATAGCCTGAAAGTCCCCCATGCATTCATTCAGTGTTGACTCAGCCTGTGTGGGGCCAGGCCCTGGGCTAGACACTGAGGCTTTAACCGTGACCTAGATTTTTGATGGCTGGGAAGAGGCTGAAGCCAGACAGTACTGAGTTTGGGAGGATCAGGACAGAGACAGACTGTTTAAACAGTGTGTTCTAGAAGGTTGGCTGGAAGAGAGAGGAGGCAGGGCAGAGAGGGGAGCTGGTGGTGTGAGGTTTGGGAGGAGGATTTTTTTGTTCTCATTATGATGGAAGAGGCTCGAGCACATTTAAATGTAGTAGGAAGAGTCAAAGAGGGTTGAGGATTTGCAGGAGTGGGGAATGTTGACAAAGGAATGTGGGTGCGGAGGTGGAGGTGGGGTGGGAAGGAAACCACAGCACAGGCCCTGTGTGGGATGGTCTGCCTGCCTGTCCCGCAGTGGCCAACTTTCTGTTTAGACCAAACAGATGCTGGGATGTGAGGGTGCCCTCAGCTAGATTTCCCTCATGGACAGGTCACACAACCTGAATTTCTAGCATTAAAGATTTATTTCTTTGGGCTGTTTTCCTTATGAACATCAAAGATACTCCTCGGAGGCGTAACATATTACAGAAATAGGCTTCACTGAGCAGGTGAGTTCTTGGCTCCTCATTCACCCTAATGGGAGGTGGGTGAGCTTGCGGGGGGCTGAAAGGGAGAAGTGGAATCTTGAAGATACTCGCTTAGCCTGATACCTTTAATTTCTGGTTCAGTGCGGATAAAGGGCCCTGTATCCTATTAGCACAGTTTTTACAGTCATTTCCACGAGATCAGTTTGAAGATGGCATGAAAATAGGACAGAGTCCAGTCAGTGTTCAGCAAGCATGTGGGTACCTTGGTGTCCCCTGCCCCTTGCCCTGTGGGAGGTACACACAGGGTCACAGCAGCAGTATTCATATGGAAATGTCACCAATGCTTTGGGCCCTTCTAGATGAGAGGCAGCATCTCAGTCCTCTTCTTGACTGCTCTGGCTTTTCTCTGAGAGTATCACAAATGGTTCAAGAACAGTCTTGTTTTCCTATGACAGAGCCTCTGGAGGGAGGTTTCTCGCCTCTGCTGCTGCTGCGGGGGCTTTCCTGGAGGATGGGGAAACCTCCCAGGATTCCTATTGAGTCTGTATCTGCAAAGCTTTGACAGAGCCCATTTATATGGATACCTTTGGTCCTGGAGCACCAGAGTCTCATCTCTTTAAAGAAATGAGGAACTCTAATTGCTCCAGTCTGTTTCACTAAGTGCCTGGTGAAGACAGAAGCTTCAGCAGCTGCCTGTAACCACATCTGTTTTCCATGGGCCCAGACCTGGCTTCTGTGGCCAAGTTAGGCTCTAGTCACTAGGCTTTCCTCTTTACCCCAATTCTCTGATGCTTCCTGCTGTGGAATCCAGTTGTGCAATAGATACCTGGAGGCTACAGGCTCTTGAGAGCCAGCTAGAGTCAGAATTTCAATTTTGAGTCCCTCAGAATTAGAGAAGCATTGTCTTCTATGGACTGTCAAATTAAAGTTCAGTTTAAATATTCTGGACGATTGCTGCGCTTTGACACTTTATGATGGTAGAAATGTTCTGGATTTCCCTTCGTGGCGCAGTGGTTAACGAATCTGACTAGGAACCATGAGGTTGTGGGTTCGATCCCTGGCCTTGCTCAGTGGGTTAAGGATTCAGCATTGCCGTGAGCTGTGGTGTAGGTCGCAGACGCGGCTCGGATCCCTTGCTGCCGTGGCTGTGGTGTAGGCTGGCGGCTACAGCTCCGATTCGATCCCTAGCCTGGGAACCTCCATATGCCGCAGGAGTGGCCCTAGAAAAGGCAAAAAGACAAAAAAAAAGAGAGAAATGTTCTATAATCTGTGCTGACTGATGTGATAGCTGCTTGTTAGCTGAGTTTTAAATTTTATTTAATTTTAGCTGCTTAAAGTGAGATAGTGATATGTGGTAAGTGGCTACCATGATAGGCCAGCAGTTCTAAGATTTGGGGTGTCGCAGAATCATCAGGAGGGCTTGATAAAGCATAGATTGCTGGGCGCTACCCCCAAAGTTTCAGATTCAGTAGGTTGGGTTAAGGCTTGAAAGTTTGCCTTTCCCAACAAGTTTCCAGGTCTGGGGAAGCCCACACTTGGGGAACAGCCACTGTAGACCTATTGCTAGCATTTAGTTTCATCTAAGTACCACAGATAGAGAAACCATCAGCCCATACTCAGGGCCCCCGGTCAGTTGGTTGACAAGCAGCCGGGTACCCACCCACCCACCCCCTTTCCCAGACCCACAGTAGAATCCTTTCTCCAAATGAGCACAGCTCATCTTTAAAACTGACTCATGATACTTTCTGAGTGGCCACAGTAGCTGAAACAATGGCCTTCTGGGGAAGGTCCAGCCTTGAACAGACTTTGGTTTTCATTCCAGCTTTATTAATTCATTTTCTAACCGTATAAGAAATTAGACCGTGTGTGTGGTGTATGTAGAGTGTGAGTAATTTTATTTTTGCCAAGTTCATACTTGGCATTATAGTGAATGATTTCTGCATTCATTCTGGCTGGCTGGCTGGCCTGGACTCAAATGGACTGTCCCTAAAATCATGTTTTAACTAGTAGACTTTATTTTTAAGCAAATGACAAAATCATTTTTTAATACTCAGAAATGCCCTCAAATAAAAAATGGTTTCTGTAATAACTAAGCATTCTCTTGTGGGTGATTGCTTATAAAAAGATCCTGCTCAGAATGCATGTGGAATTGTTTATAGATGAAATGACGCGCTGTCTGAAATTCTCTTTAAACTACTGGGTGGGGGAGGGTAGCTGAAACAAGATTGAAGAATGTTGATTGTAGAAGGTCCATGGAGGCGTGGTGCACTAGTCTCTCTGCTTTTGTGAGTGTTTGGAATTTTACATAATAAGGAAAAAATGCTCTTAGAAAAAACTAAATACAGTATTTTTGTGAAGAATTAGGTGAATAGTTGAAGCTGAAAATGAAAAGTAGTTTGTTGGTTTTACCTGAAGGACTTCAACTGGACTAAGATTTTAATTTAAAGGATGCTCTAGGAGTTCCCGTCATGGCGCAGGGGTTAATGAATCTGACTAGGAACGATGAGGTTGCAGGTTCGATCCCTGGCCTTGCTCAGTGGGTTAAGGATCTGGCGTTGCCGTGAGCTGTGGTGTAGGTTGCAGACACGGCTCTGATCCCGTGTTGCTGTGGCTGTGGCATAGGCTGGCAGCTGTAGCTCTGATTTGACCCCTAACCTGGGAATCTCCATATGCCGTGGAAGCGGCCCTGGAAAAGGCAAGAAAAAAAAAAAAGAAAAAAAGAAATAAAGGATGCTCTAAAGTAAATGGCGGAGAATAGTGTTTGCTTCAGTGTAGTGGATTACGGACCATCATTAATGAAGAAACTGCA
This sequence comes from Phacochoerus africanus, assembly GCF_016906955.1. Lineage (NCBI taxonomy): Eukaryota > Metazoa > Chordata > Mammalia > Artiodactyla > Suidae > Phacochoerus > Phacochoerus africanus. The sequence goes on from NC_062546.1 coordinate 125,660,757, forward strand.
AATAAGCAAGGTACTTCATTTGTGTGTATGGCATTTAAGGAGGGGGAAATACACGCCAATTTTTTGCACACTTTTGTCTCTTCTTACCAACATACATCCCCAGCATAATGGTGCTCACTCTGGTGTGTCAACATTTCCTTCGTTTGGACAAAGGTAAACTTTTGAAAAGTTTTTTTTAAAGTGGGGGAGGAAAGGAGGTGGTGCCACATGGTATCACAGGAGTCTTTAGGCAGCAAAACACTCCTGATGGCTGAGTTTACATTTTTTTCAAGTAGAGTGATGATATTCATCCTGAAGGAGATAAGAGTGTATTACAAAGAAAAAAAGCAAAAAAAAAAAAAAAAAGGACTTTTCTTGATCTGCACAAGGCTGTGTGCACAAATTCAACTTACTTTTGGTTTAGGACAGGGTCTTAGATTTTCTTTAACTAGATGATGGTAGGAGTTTGGTATTTTTGATTTTCTTGATAATTATAAGACGTTTGAAAGTGGTTTATTAAATAGTAGTGTCATGCCAGTTTATAGTATAGAACCTACCCCCCCATTCCCTTTCTTACAGTTTGTCATCCATCTTTCCCCATTCGAAAAGTCCCTTTAATACATTTCCATCCCATTTCTATCCCCATCACCTTGAAACCCTAGTTCACCCTCTGCTTCAAGTACAGCCTGTGATAGTGCTTCTCCCTTCCATTCCGCTTCCCTCCAGGATTTCCATCTTTTTTTTTTTTAATGATTTTAATTTTTTCCATCATAGCTGGTTTATAGTATTCTGTCAGTTTTCTACTGTACAGCAAGGTGACCCAGTCACACATACATATATACATTCTTTTTCTCACATTATCATGTTCCATCATAAGTGACTAGATTCAGTTCCCAGTGCTATACAGCAGAATCTCATTGCTTATCCATTCCAAAGGCATCTATTGACCCCAAATTCCCTATCCATCCCACTCCCTCCCCCTCCCCCCTGGCAACCACAAGTCTGTTCTCCATGATTTTCTTTTCTGTGGAAAGGTTCATTTGTGCCATATATTAGATTCCAGATATAAGTGATGTCATATGGTATTTGTCTGTCTTTTTCTGATTTAGTTCATTTATTATGAGTCTCTAGTTCTGTCTATGTTGCTGCAAATGGCATTATTTTGTTCTTTTTATGGCTGAGTAGTATTCCATTGTGTATATATAGCACATCTTCCTAATCCAGTTGTCTGTTGATGGACATTTGGGTTTTTTCCATGTCTTGGCTATTGTGAATAGTGCTGCAATGAACTTAAGGGTGCGTGTGTCTTTTTCAAGGAAAGGTTTGTCTGGATATATGCCCAAGAGAGGGATGACTGCCATCTTGACTGTCTTCTGTATTTGGGCCACGTGATTCAGCATGCATTGATTTTTTTTTTTTTTAAGACAAATGGGCCACCTTTGTTTGCCAATTAGTATGCCTCTGTGCACCTGTGGGATCTCTTAAAGTACCTGACACTGCTGGCATTCACTTGAAAATGTCGGTAAAACCAAACAAGACTGTAATGCTATAGAGAATAAATGTTTTGAAGGTGGCATCTTCATCAGTATAAGGCACTGCCTCCAAGCTTGCAGGTTGTACTAATTGTTGTAAACATGTTTCTCCTAAAACTATTGAATTTGTTGAAACACACCTGGCTGCATCTGTAAGGGAGTTGCTTAACATAAATATTTTGCAGCAGAGAGTTTTGCACCTAGGATTTGGGTCTTGGAAAAAAGAAACATGTAATAACGCAAAGGCTGTTCTCTATTTGATTGTGTCAGCAGTTCTTGGTGTTTAAGTATTGCTTGATGTCAAATTGTTGGATACTACTCGTGTAGTCTTGCCCTTTTATGGAGCTGCTTCTAAGGGTGTGTGTAAAGCATTAGTCAAGCCAGTGTTTATACCTGCTTGGGCCTGATTTTGTGTGTGTGTTTGTGTGTGTGTGTGTGTGTTATAAAGGACGCGGCACCTTTGTCCCTTGAATGACACTTTAGTAATGTTCATACAAGAATAACATAAAAGAATCCTCCAGGGACATGAAATGTGAATCGTCAGGACAAGCCTAGACTGCCTCTCCGTCAAACCAATGAGACAAAGACCTTGCTCAGAAACCTCTTTTTTTGACTGATCTTGGAAAGACAGGTGAAACGTGGAATACCATTCTTGGGGTTTTTCTCTTTTGGTTTTTGTTGTTGTTGTTGTTGTTTAAAGCATGGTATAAAAGGAAATCTTTTATAACTTGAGCATGCTCTCTGGAGCTGGATGCATTTACCAAAGTGTTTGTCGAACACCTAGGCATCAGGCTCTGCAATTCTCTTGAAGCCTTGCACCTTTCTCGTGATGAATTTAAAAGTAGGTCAGTGACCACTTACTTAGGTAAGAAAAAAATTTTTGAAAAAAGAAAATCCTTGGGGAGTGCTGCTTTGAAAAGATCTATAAGCTTGCTCCCCAGATGACTGATTCAATGCATGTGTCTGGATTTTTCTCTCTCTCTCATGCTCTTATCCCTTGAAGAGTCTCTGAAATGCAGAATTGTTTAGTGCTTTTAAGCTGTGCACTTTGGCTTTGTGAGAAAAAAATGAAAGACCTGTGCCTGACAAAGGCACGTTGAAGCCTCAATGTCTTTGGGTTAGGTGGCACTCAGTAGTCAAGTTCAACTTTGAACTCAGCCATTCAAGGGTACCAGAAGGGGGCTATCGAATGTGTCCCTTTTTGTAAATGCCTTTGTGCCCCTCAGTTGCTAGAAAAGACTACATGGACGTCCATTTTATAGACACATTTCTTCCCTCACTTTTTTTTTCTTTTTTCTTTCACTCTGGGGTTTTTCTCTCTTAAATGATGGGACGGTTATTGCAGGAGGCCTCTTAAGATGTGTGTAACCTTTAAGCTTAATCCATGGTTATGTGCAGGGAGCAGATGCAGACATTCTGGGATGACTACCTTTTTTTTTGTTGTTCCTCAATCCGAATAGGCTTTGGGATATAAGATTTTTTTTTTTTTTTTGGTTTCCCTGCCATCTTATGGATTTCTGCAAAATTAATCAACAAGTGTAGGATTTCTCAGTTCTTTTTGTGTCCCCCCCCCCCCCCCCCCGTCAATAATATGTGGTTTTATGGCAAGACTGTGAGGCTCCCAACCCCACAGGGAAGGACCAGTCAAGGTTTTTATGGTAAATGCCTCTTTCAGACATTTGAAATTACCTGCTGTTAGCTTCCAGACGGGACGGAAAACCTTGCATTGACGTCCATACCATTTGAGCAGGACTTTGGGGGTTGCACAGAGTAAATGTTCCTACCTGGCTTTTCAGTGCCCGGTCCCTTAGTGCAAATAGTTTATGTAAAAGGTTGTGGCTTTTTAGAATAGAGACAGTCATTTAAAAATCTGTAAGCTTTAAAAATGAAATTGGCTTATAGAAGCTTCTCTGATGTGGTGTCAAACCTATTGGCTACAGCATATTTGACGGACCATATAAAAGCCCTATACTTTCCTACTGTGGTCTAAAGAATTACCATCCCCCTTAGACATTCCAACCCAGGTATAAACTTTTCCTCATTCAGACACATTTCAAGGCTGAGTGTTAGCTTTATTCCACATCTGCCCATTGCTAGAGTTCTCCTGTGTCTAAGCAGGTTTGGAATCTGGCGTTGTCACTGCTGCGACATAGGTTGGTGCCATGGCTCGGGTTTAATCTCTGGCCTGGGAACTTCTGCATGCTGTGGGCATGGCTAGAAAAAAAAAGATTTACCTGTTGCCACTTCTATACTCTTTGCTTACTTTGAAGGGCTCTGTAACTCTCGCACTTTCTCCGTTATCCATGTGGAAAATAATCTAATTCTTGAAAAATGCCCCATGAGGCATTTTGATCACTGAGTGCTCAGGGACTAAAAATCTAATTTTAATATTTGCCTTCGCAAAATAAATAGAAAAATATGCTAAGGATGATTATTTACTTTTCAAAACCAAGTATACAAAACCTGTATTAGAACTTGGGATTAAAGTTGTATTTTTTCTTTGCTTTATGTAGATGGGAAAGCACACACAAGAAAAGCTGAAAGAAAGGATTTAATAAGAACACAAGCTCACTTTTGAGTCAAATAATGAGGTGAGGACATGGCCACAGCTTAAATTTTTACTTCTGGAGTATTCTACAGTAAGAATTGATTGGACAGTACCTTTCTACACACTTCCATGTATTGTAATTACAGTAGCCAGAAATGTGAATGATGGGTTTTGGTGTTATATTTAAGGATAAAGACCAAAAATCTTTTCTCCTTTTAACTAGATTGATTATTCAAAATGACATTCCCCTAAATTTATTTATTTATTTGGCTGTACCCGTGGCTCATGAAAGTTCCCGGGCCAGGAACTGAATCCAGGCTGCAGCAGTGTTGGATCCTTTAACCCACTGTGTCAGGCCAGCGATAGAACCGGTGCCTCCCCAGGGACCTGAGCTGCTGCAGATAGGTTCTTAACTCACTGTGCCACAGTGGGAACTCCATTCCTCCAGATTTAAAAAGTGCTCGTTTCGTCTTCATATCTGTTACACTGCATAGGACAGACACACACACACAGGCCATAAAGTATCATCTTCAGCTCTTCTTCTCCTTCCCTTCCTTTTTCTTCTGTACCACACCCCTCCTCCCTTCTGTGTAAGTCAGTCTCCCCACCTCACTGTCTCCTGTTCAAACACTCACAAAAGTTTTCAGAGCCAGCCTCTCTGTCTTCCTCCTCTACCCTCTTTACTCCACACTTCAAAATCATTGAATGTTGTCTTCTCAAAAAAACATGACAAGGTCATGAGAGTAGGTCCCTGCTCCGTGTGTCTGTAGCCTGTGGTGGTGATTTTCAAAGGTGGTTCTCAGATGTGGCTGGGTCACTGGGTCCCCAGGTTGTTGTTTGCCCCACCTCCATCCTCACAGTTTCAGTTGGAGCAGCTCCACTTTTGTTCTGCCTCTTGAACTTGGAGTAAGATTTTGCTGAACAAAATGTTCCAGAACTTTGAAAAGAAAAAAAAAAAAAAAGGGTTTGAAAACCATGGAATCAGATAACTACCAAACTGCGGAGTCTTCCTCCATGTTCTGCTGGAGATGCTAACTCTGACCTTTTAGCATTCTTTTTTTTTTTTTTTAGGTTTTTATATTATTAAAAATACATCGAATGTGTGTTTATGTTCAAATCACTCAGAGTCCTCCAGTTTGTGGGCTCCTGTTTATTGTGTCTAGGACTTCTCTGCATATTAATTCATTCCGTCTTAATTGACGTCAGTGCTGTTATTTAGCATCATGTTATGGATGGGGAGACTGAGCCACAGAGGTGGACTCTTTCATTCAAGGTATCACAGTTACTAGTGCAGAGCCAAGATTTTGACCTCAGTAACTTACTGCAGAGCCCACATTCTCAAAACACTCCGTGCGTTAACACAATGAAGTGGCTTTCAGAGCCATGACTGGAAGCAGCACAGCCATCAGATGCTTCTGTCTACAGGCTGAACTTTTCAGTTTGGGGCTGATGTGCCCTCACATTATTTTTGAGCCCAGGCCTGTGTAGGGCAAGTCGGGAGTGGGCAGAGGGAGAGGAATGGGAGCAGGAGAGACTGGACCACAAAATTGGGAAGACAGAGTCCACAGGCCATCTTCCCCAAACCCAAAAGGACTTGTCCAGTGGGCTCCTGGGCCTTGGTCTGAAGTCTCTGGACCATCAATTTCTGATGTCAGGATAGTGCCCATGGTCACCTGACCCAGTGGAAGCCTCCCCTATCCCCTTCACTCTGTTCACTCTTAAGTGAACCACTGCTTTGGTTCCTCAAGGTATTAGGATCTCCTTCCTCCCCACAGCCTGAGAGATGGTTGAGGCCTGCAGATGCTGAAGCAGAGTCTCTGATCACTGAAATCAGATTCTTAGGCACGTGGCTCATTGTATCACCAGAAGCACCACCAGAAATGCTGGCAGAGGCAGCCTCTGTGCCCAGTGCCCTGCCTGCATTTCAGTGGCAGACTGGTCGGTCTCTTGCGTGTTCTTTCTCTCTCTCACTCTCACTCTTTCTCTCACACACACACATATACACACACAACGTTTTGCTCCTGAGGGTCATCACTGGAGGGCAAGGGCAGGCTGCCACTTAATTTTTGTGGGCAGAAACCACTACGTAGTGGGTTGGTGGAGCAAAAACTTCTTTACAAAGACAAATGTGGGTTGCTAGGAATTTGAGCAAAAAAAAGTCTTTTTAAAAACACTTTTGTAATGGGACAAATGTGGCTACTCAGAACGGGACAAATATGACTGCTCAGATCATTCCCACATGGGTGCTTCAGAAGATACTTTCTCTCTCTACACATACACACACCTCTTTCCTTTGTCTGTCTCTCTTTCTCTCTCATGTGGGTCAGGGGATAGTTTGTGCAGGACAAGCAGCTGAGCAACTATCTTAACTGAAGCAGAGGGCCTATCTCGGCCCCAGGGCTGCCTGTGCAGACTTTGGTCAGGCCAAGAGGGGAGGGCTGCTGTGCCAGGTCAGATGCAATTAGTGGTTGAGGGCATGTGGGGGAAGCAGCAGGGCTGGTCCCAGCTTCTCAGTCCAAGTGTAAACCAGAGTTTAGCCTCAGTGTGGGCCAGGATTAGGAAGAAACTGCAGTGGAATCAAAGGTCAGGAGTGGATTCCGGGGCCTGGCTGACCTTCAGTAAAAGCAGTCTGTTAAGAAATATCCTATATAAACACATATTTAAAAAGAGCTTTCTGCATCATGCCCAAAAGGTGAATTACTGGACATTATTAACACTTGATGGCGAGGGGTGGATGTTTAGAGTCCTCAGCCTTGGAGGAGGGGAGTTCAGTTTGTGGATTGCAGGGCGCTTGTTTTGTTCTTTTCCTCCCCCTGCAGCCCAGCCTTCTGGCTGTTTTATTGCCTCTTTGTTAGAGGAAGAAACAGACGAGAGGAGTTAAAATTCAACTTCTGGTTTTGCTTCTGGTTTAGCAGCTTGCATTGAAGGTTGGCTGGGCGGGTCAGGAGTGTGGGAGGTGAAGATCTAGTGACCTGTTAGGGTTGGGGGTTAGTCCAGACTGGTCTGCCCGTCTGTCCCTCGCGTGCTCTCTCTTTGGGGTAGAGCCATTATGAGCAGAAAGTGAAAAGGGAGCATCTTTGTAACAAAAAGATGAGGCCTTGGAGCCGAATTGGAAAATATGCATGTCCAAAATGTGCTCTCTTGTAGTCAAGAAAATGGTTTCAAAAACTTGAACAACAGGAAAATTCAATGCAAACAACTGTAGAAACCTTTGATAGCTCAGATACTGTGTGTCAAGAAATGAACAAGTTAATATTTTTTTTTCTTTGTAGTTGGGAAAAGGATATGCAATAAACTGATAAAGATGGCTATTTTTCAGTGTTTACTTAAAAAAAATTTTTTTTTTTTTTTGGTCTTGTATTCAGTTTAAGACTGTAGATTTATCACTAGTTCTTGGAGACATCTAGGTGAAAATCCTCACACATCAAGTTGAAAATCTTTCTCTTCAGGTAGGTGTAGTGTTTCATTTGCAAAAGAACTGTTAAAATTCTTTGGGATCACAGGTAACAGAGTGCAAAAGGCACAGGAGAAACTCACTTTTTGGCTGTGGATGATGCTTTCTGAGCCTACGTCAGGTGACAATCTCTTATTCCTGCTACCATCTGTGCAGATTGGCTCATTGCTGGCTTGCTGTGAAAGAATGTGGGCCTTGAGGAGATCCCAGGAGCTTTTCATTAAGCTCAGGCACCATGTCTTCAAGGGGCACTGAATAACTGGAACTTTAATCAGCGTACATGAGGAAGGGACCTAAGGTGGCTGTTAATGCCATTGAATTAATCAGAGCAAGGACTGAGGAAGGGGCAGGAAGGGGCAGTGACCCCCAGGGAAGCCCTTACCACCTGCAGCTATTTCTACTTGGATGCAAAAAGCAGTGTCCCTTGAGCATGAGCTCCAGCCCTGAGTAGAAGCTTGCATCCCTTGCAGCCGCAGGGCAGGAAAACCCTATCCAGATACCCACCTTTGAAGTAGAGGTAATTGAGGGGCTCCAGGCTTTTGTGGGGAGTCTCTAGTTATGGAGGTAGAAGCTGTTGCACACGGAGGGCATCACAATATTCAAAACCCACCTCAGAGCTTTTCTCTTCTGATGCAGTTCCCTGGAGGGGACCCCTGGAGCGGGGAGGCAGTCCTCCTTTTTATCTGGCCCACCACAGGGAGGCCAGAGAGGGAGGGCGAGGGGAAACCCAGCACCAGAAGGCAGACAGAAAAGAAAAAAAAGAAGCAGACGGAAAACATACTTAAAAGGTTTGGGAGTGGGGGCACGCTACCTTTTAAAGGCAAAAGGAATAAGGCCTTCGAGAGAGAACACAAAAAAGGAAATGAAATCAAATCAGATGAAGTCCTTTTCAGGAAAGGATGGTATTAACCAAACAAATCTATAGATGGAAGATGACGACAGGCACACTTGTGGAAGTGCCAGCGGAATGTTCCAGCTAGTGTATAGGAGAGAGGGAAGCTCCTGTTTGAGAAGGAGGCTGTGGTGCTAAAAGATTGGACCTTGGGGGGTGGGGACATCATTGAGAAGGGACCACCACTGCATGTCATGTCATGGTTCCATGTATTTTCGTGCATCATATGTATTGATTGATGCATTTGAATATAAAGGTGGAACATGAGGTAAATGCAGGAAGGGAAGGTTTTGCGATAATGAGCTTTTAGAACTAGAAATTCTATTCTTTAAGCTCCCTGTAGATCTGTTTCTTTGGCAAATTTCTGTATTAGTCAAAATTTCCCTCCAACTATCCTTTGAAAAGGAAGAGAGAGACTTCACTTAACCTCATTTCTTAGAATCATAGATTTGGTAAATGAGTTTCAAAGAAGTCAAATAAATGAGGCCTCCATCTCTTAACTTGCCCTTCAGTGAGTTAGAAATAAGAAGAGTACCAGAATGTTGCATTTAATAGTTGTCTATGAAGTAGATTGTGAGGAATGTTCTGTTTATGAGTCAAGACCCATTTGTAAATAGTATGCCCTTGAGCTTATTCTTGCTACAAAGAACTTAAGAAATGCAAGCAGCTCATATACCTCAACAACAACAAAGAACAACCCAATGGAAAAATGGGCAGAAAACCTAAATAGACATTTCTTCAAAGAAGATATACTGATGGTCAGTAGGCACGTGAAAAGATGCTCAGCATCACTAATTATTAGAGAAATGCAAATCAAAACTACATTGAGGTACCACCTCAGACCACTCATAGTGGCCATCATTAATAAGTCTACAAGTAACAAATACTGGAGAGGGTGTGGAGAAAAAGGAATCCTCCCACATTGTTGGTGGGAAAATGAGTTGGTATAACCACTATGGAAAACAGTGTGGCAGTTCCTCAGAAAACTAAATAAAGAGCTAGTATGTGATATAGCAATCCCACTCTTGGGCATATATCTGGACAAAACTTTCATTCAAGAAGATATATGCACCCCTATGTTCATAGCAGCACTATTCATAATAGCTAAGACATGGAAACAAGCTAAATGTCCATCAACAGATGAATGGATTAAGAAGATGTGGTAGGTATACACAATGAAATACTTCTCAGCCATAAAAGAGAATGAAATAATGTCATTTGCAGCAACATGGATTCAACTAAAGATTCTCATGACAAGTAAGTCAGAAAGAGACAAATACCATATGCTGTCACTTAGGTGTGGGATCTAAAATATGGCACACTATCCACAAAAACAGACTCACAGACATAGAGAACAGACTTGTGTTTGCCAAGGGGAGGGGGAAGGTGATGGGATGGACTGGGAGTTTGGGGTTAGTAGATGCAAACTGTTAGATTTAGAATGGATAAACAAGGTCCTACTGTATAGCACAGGAAACTATATCCAGTCTCCTGGGATAGACCATGAGAGAAAAGGATATTTTAAAAAATGTGTATATATGTGTAATTGGGTCACTTTGCTGTGCAGCAGAGATTGGCACAACATTGTAAATTATAGTTTAGAAAATTAAAAAGAATATAGAAAGAAATGGTGATTTTTGAAAGTACTAACCAGTAGAGAATACCATTTGATGGTGGTTTCATTATTAAAATATTTTTGAATGACACTGTGTACTTGCTACCATATTTTGATTATGATTATGGGTAGCTTTTTCTGCCTAAAGAGTGGAATTTGCCCTTAATCAGAGTCTGATAAGTATCTGAGACAAATTGAAGAGTTGTGGGAAAGAAATGAAGGTGTGAGATTGGATAGGGTAGAATTAACTTTGAGAACTTAAGACCTGTCTGTTTATTTATTGAGCAAATACCATAGGCTAGGCCCTGTCCTAGGACCCAGCAAAATAAAAGTGTTTAGCATGGTTCTTTATGGCGCCCATGGTAAAATGTGGCGACAACAATGAACAAATGCTTGCTTATTGATTTATTTAAAAATTGAAGTAGAGTTGTTTTATGTTGTGTTAGTTTAAGGTGTATAGCAAAGTGATTCAGTTATATATGTCTTTTTCATTATAGGTTATTATAAGATACTGAATGTAGTTCCCTGTGTTGTTTATCTTTTTTATATATAGTAGTGTGTATCTGTTAATCCCAAACTCTTACTTTGTCCATCCCCACCCCTTCCCTTTGGTAACCATTAATTTGTTTTCTGTGTCAGAGTCTGTTTCTGTTTTGAAAATAAGTTTGTACATTTTAAAAGATTCCATATGTAAGTGATATATCTGATATTTGTCTTTCTCTGACTTGGTATGACACTCCATAGGTCCATCCATGTTGCTGCAAATGGCATTATTTCATTCTTTATGGCTGATGATTAATATTCTATTGTATGTATATCTATATATCTACATTTATATCTATTATATCTTTATCCAGTCAACAGAGATGCTTTTAAACATTACAGTAATTGCAGTGATATGGATTTGCTCCAAGACTTGCCATTGTTTCTGGAGATAAGTGATAAAGGCAGAGAAGTTTCAAAGCTGATGTTAGGCGAAAGCACACTAATTAGACTGGTGCCTAACTGCCCCTTTTTCACTCCTGTGACTTTAAAGCTCTAAAACTTGTGACAGTTACACAGAGTCAGGACCCCATATTGAACTCCAGAGATCTTTCCCTAGTCTTTGTGCTGGGTGGTTATAGGTCTGAGCAGATGATGTAGGTGTAGGCCTGGGTAAGAAAAAAGGATTAAAAGATGCATTCATTTTCTACTGCTGCTGTAACAAATTGCCACAGACGTACTGTCATAAAGCAACAACATGCATTTATTGTCTCATAGCTCTGGAGGTCAGAAGTCAGACATGGATGTCACTGGGCTAAAATCATGGTGTTGGCAGGGCTGCATTCCTTCCGGGGGCTTTAAGGGAGAACTTGTTTCCTTGCCTCTTCCTGTTGCCCATGTTTCTTGGCTCATGGCCTCGTTTCTCCATATTCAAAACAAGTACTGTCATATCTCTGTTTCTCTGGCCATGGCCTTGAAAGGCCCTCCAACTCCGAGCACTCAGATTGTGGTTTGGGCCCACGCCAATAAGCCACCGTAACCTCCCCATCCCAGAGTCCTTAACGTTAATCTTTTTTTTTTTTTTAAATGATTTTTATTTTTTCCATTATAGCTGATTTACAGTGTTCTGTCAGTTTTCTACTGTACAGCAAGGTGACCAAGTCACACATACATATATGCATTCTTTTTCTCACATTATCCTCCATCATGCTCCATCATAAGTGACTAGATATAGTTCCCAGTGCTATACAGCACTTAACTTTAGTCTTAACTTGGAAGTCCCTTTGGCCATGTAATATAACATGATCACAGGTTCTGGGGATTAGGGAGTGGACGTCTTTGTCTATCAGAAAAGGAGGGCTGGGTTCTTTCCCTGCATTTTCTGTGATTCTCTGACCAGGGTGAATGTGCCTTCAGATTAGTTTTCCCCCAGGCTGTTACATCACTGCCATAATTGCTAGAGAGTTCTCCTTCATAGGTCTTTCCTTGGCTCAAAGTACTCCTTGGCCAGGCACTCCGGTCACTCCACAGGAGGTCCTTAATCACCCCTTCTCATCCTGGTCTTGAATGAGAACTCTGTGTTCTGGTTGGATGTGTTTATTTGCCATTGCCCTCTGTCCCCTCTTCCGTTCTGCACATTCCGACTCCACGCCTTTGCTTGATCGTCCCTGCCAAACAGAACATCCTCTTTTATTTCTGCCCATCCTTCCTATAAAATCCTGTGACATTGGTTATCATTATTCCACATTTGGAGTTTATCATAATTACTGCTATTTAACTTTTATGTGAGTGTGTTTAATCTTCTCATCCTGACTGGTCATCCTAGGTTGCTTGTTGAAAGGCAATATACTGGGACTCACCCCCAGAGAGATTGATTGAATGGCCTGGGATGGGGCCCAGGAGTTTGGCTTTTTAACAGACCCTGTGGGTGATGCTGATAGAGGTGGCGCACACGAAGCATGTACTGGAAAGTCCTTGAGGGAAGGAATGAATGATCTGTCCTCTCATGGTGGTGGACATCATGCTGTCCTTGTGTGTGTAGGGGGATTATGATTTTGAGAAATAAATTTTCTGCAAGTTAGTTTTAACCTGGAGAGAAAGAGAGGGTCTTGTGGGAAGTGTGTGATAGTGCACAGTTTGGTGTCCTTCCTTAACTCTGTCTTTCTGGAATGTTCAGTGATGGACAGAGAGTCAGCCTGTGTACCCCGATGAGAATGGGTAAGATCAACAGTACAATTGTGATTCAGAAACAACCTATTGAGATGGCACATTTGCCGTGCCTCTAGATTGACTTAACTTTTCTGTGTTTTAGGGACCTAATGTGAAGCATCAAAAGCAGAAATTCTGTTGTGGAAAAAAGATGGCTAATACTTGGGACCATGCAGAGGGAATTCTGTGCTTTCAGTGTTCATACTGATCACTAGTTCTTGATGACTAGAATGCAAAGAATACCCCCCTCTAATCTGAATTCCCACTGAACCAAGCATTTTTGGAATGAGGCCCTTCATGAATATGCCATGATTTTAATTTCTTCTTTTGTTAAGACCAGAGTGGAGTCTTTGTTATTTTACATTGTTTTCTAGCCCTCTTGGAGAGGTTAAGTCCAAATGATTGGATTTATTTTATGAAATTGGTTTTTTGCCTTTTCCTGTTTTGGGGGGATCTTATAGCATAAACTGAAACTATTAACCAGCTAATTAAGTAAAATATTGCTGTGTTTCTTTCAGTATTCTACTTGTTAATTTTCTGTCAACTTTATGGCAGAAAGGGAAGACATTAATTTTTATTGAGAGTAGAGCTTTAAATAAGGAGCTCTTTTTAGAGTTCCTGTTATAATAGGATTCTACCCAGTGTAAATAATTAAATGAATTTAACCTGGACTAGAAGAGGCAGTAGTAAAAATAGCAGATGTTCCTGTGAGCTGGAGCTGTCACAGTAGTGATATACTTGAATTGGAAATTACCAAAATTTCCTTCTGCTTCCCCAATCATGAAACAAAACAGGCCTTTATTTTTATATTACTGTCTTCTGTTTTAAGGAGAAGCTCTGTAAGATGAGTTGTGCTATGCATTTAATAGGTCTTTGTTTCAGTTTAAGCCCATTCTCTACATGCTGTCTACATTTATAAAATTGCATAAATTAAGTTGTGAAATTTTTTTTCAGTGGGTTCATTTGCATACCTGGTCATGTTGTCTTCACTTGGATCTGTGATGATTTCTGATTCTGATGGAGCTTATAACCAAGTGGGACCCGCAGGGGGTACAGAGCAGCATGCATTGTGCGTCTAGAGCTAATATAAAACGTTGATGATTAATGTAATTATTTGGTTGGAAATGTTTTTTTGCTTTTTTTAAGTAGCCATGGTATGTGCAATGTCCTTCCAGATAAAATGAAATGAAAGGCTGGGGAAGTGACTACTAGGTTGTCCCTGCATATATAATTTCTTCTGGATGGAAACCTGCACTTTGTCACAAAGCTCACAGTTAAAATTCACTGCAGTATCACCAAACTGAGGAATCATCAAGGTATTTTGGCCTAGTATTGAATGAAATGAAGTCAGTATTTGTCTACTGTCTTTCCTGCCCACAATGGCCCTCTCAGTAGAGAATAAGAGAGAAGTAATGTAATCCTTGCCTTCAAAGAATTGATAATTTAGAACAGAATTATGCATTAGAAATATTATGTGAACAGATAACTTGAATTTTCCAGTAGCCACATTAAAAGATTAAAAAAGAAACTGGTGAAATTAATAATGTGTTCAAAATCCAGGTTTTGTTATTTTAATTGTTAATAGATAAAAGCAACTCACTATCAAAGATATCACTCAAGCATGAACTTGGTATAAAAATTACTAATGAGATTTTACATTCTTTTAAAAATACCAAGTTTTCAAAATCTGGTGTGTGATTTATTCTTAAAGTACACCTTAGTTTGGATGCTAAATTTTCATTAGAAATACTTGATCTTTATTTAAATTACAAAATACAGAGTTGAAAAAATACTACTAAAGTTGTCCGGTAACCAAAGTGAACATCTCTTTTTAAATTTGAATTAAAAATTAAGGGAGTTCCCATTGTGGCTCAGCAGGTTACAAACCCGACTAGAAACCAGAAGGTTGCAGGTTCAATCAATCCCTGGCCTATCTCAGTGGGTTAAGGATCCGGGGTTGACATGTTTGTGGTGTGGTTTGCAGATGTGGCTCAGATTGAGCATTGCTATGGCTGTGGTATAGGCTGGCAGCTGTAGCTCCGATTGGACCCCTAGCCTGGGAGCTTCTCCAGGTGCGCCCCCCTCAAATAAATTTCAGTTCATCAGTCACTGTAACCACATTTCAAGTGCCAGCATCCCCATGTGGCAGGTGGCTGTTGTATTCGATAGCACAGATTTAAATGTTATGGCAAGACTTTTTGCAGCTTCAATAGTTAAATAAATGAAGATGGTATGTAATTATAAAATGAACTCCTATGTATTTGTATTGGGTAATTAAGAGAAATCTGGGCTACAGCAGTATTGTACATTAAAACTTTCTGTGATGAAAATGCTCCATATTGGCACAACCCAGTAAGGTAGCCACTAGCCCTGTGTGGCTTTTGAACACATGAAATGTGGCAAGTGCAACTAGAAGCTATATTTTAATTTTAATGAATTCAAAATTAGCCACATGGGGCTAGTAGCTACCATATTGGATAGTGGTGCACTAGTCTCCTAAAGGGGCCACACCGAGAATTAGTATAGACAGTGAGAAAAGGAGAAGACATCACTGAGTGGGGAATAGCATAGACCAGTTGTTCCCAATCATTAGTGCTCGTTGGAATTACAGAGGGATCTTGAAAAAAAAAGATCTCTATTCAGCTACCATGTCTAGACATGATATAATGGATATACGTGACCTAGTTATTAGAGTTTTCCAAAGCTCTCCAGGAACAAATTGGTGCTTGCATTATAAATCTATTTTCTCTTCATATCACACATAAGTTTGCTGGGAACAAGCACAAATAAAGAATGAACCATATTCAGCACATGGTATTTTCTAGGTTCCTAAGACCATTGAATACATACTCTTTTTGGATCATACAAAGCCCTGGAGCAGAAATGATTCCATTTGGCTAGTAAAAAAGAGGCTTGCAGGTTAGTTCACTTGCTGAGGGTCACAGAGCTGGGGGTGAATGTCGTGTCTTGAATCTGGATCTCGTGTTTCTGCCACCACATAAGCAGGGCAATATAGGGTATCCAGCTTCCGCCAGTTTGTGGCTTGTTTTCTCTCTCTTCATAATAGAGCCCTTGTGCTTAGATTTATAAAGAATGTTTCTTTTGATATTTAGGAAAAAAAATCTCATTAACAATTGGATGTTTGTAGTCCAACAGATTCATGATCCTCTAAAGAGCACTGTGCTGGGTGTTGGGAGATCTCTGCCCTTTTCTTGGTACAGCATATGAGCCCAGTGACCTTGAGCCAACCAGTTAGTTGGTGCATCAGATTTCTTGTTGTTAGAATAGGAATGATCAAACCTGCCTGTTTTATAACTTAAAGGATTGCTGTCAAAAAAGTTATTGCCCTGGCTGAAAGACTATTTATACTTCTGCAAATTGTACTTGAAATACCTATGGGAGTAAAACTTTTTTTTTGTTTTTTATTTTTCTCTTGACTCTCTTTAACTAATACATAGTATTTTTCCAATGCCAGAATGAATTGACTCAATGCTCACAAACAGCTTTGGGAGATAGGGTTATTACCCCATCTTATTATTGAAGAAATCAG
This sequence comes from Phacochoerus africanus, assembly GCF_016906955.1. NCBI lineage: Eukaryota > Metazoa > Chordata > Mammalia > Artiodactyla > Suidae > Phacochoerus > Phacochoerus africanus. Next base: position 125,677,018 of record NC_062546.1, read on the forward strand.
CGTTCAGTGACTTGCCCAAGGTTGCACATCCTAGGAGAGGCAGAGCTGGGATTCAAACCAAGGTACATTTGCTCCAGAGCCCCTGGTAACATCTGTTCTGGAAAACTAAGTCATACCCTGTGGCCTGAGTGCAGTTTGCCTTCAATTGGGTGCCTACTTGTGTTCTATATTAGTGGTACCAAGAGGTGTCAGGATTCATTAGTGACTTTGAAATTCCTCTACTTAGGCTTAAAATAGATGGTGGGTATTTCCTCAGTCTTAAGTAAAATGTGAGTAAAAGCATCTTTAGAAAATCGTGCTGTTTGGAGTTTCTTTCATGGCTTAGTGGCTAACAAACTCGACTAGGATCCATGAGGACATGGGTTTGATCCCTGGCCTTGTTCAGTGGGTTAAGGATCCAGCGTTGCCATGCGCTGTGGTGTGGGTCACAGACGCGGGCTTGGATCCTGAGTTGCTGTGGCTGTGATGTAGTCTGGTGGCTACAGTTCCCATTTGACTCTTAACCAGGGAACCTCCATGTGCCTCAGGTGCGGCCCTAAAAAACAAAAAACAAAAAGGAAATAGTGCTGTTCATATGGCTAAACTTTATGAGCAGTAAGCTTGCTGTGCAAAGGCAGCTTTCAGACTGTCGTCTTCCCTCTGGCTTTTTCTAATAGGGATCCTGGAGATACTCGTACCGTTCATCCAGATTTAATTTGAATTAGTTAATTAAATGCTGTTTTCTATTCTCTCTGACTCCTCCCCCTTAGAGGAAATTACTTTAAATCTAGAAGTGGGTATCTGCCTTCCATGATGGTTAATCAAACACTGTCTGCATTTTCCCCTTTTTCTTTTCTGTTTGAGTGGTAACAAATAGAAAGCAGGTCTTTTTTTGTGTTTAAATCTTCTCCTTAGGCTAGTTTTAAACATGTTCTTTTAGCTTTATTATTTTTCTAAAGGCTCAGTGCAGACATTTTTTGCTTGGCTCCCATTCTCTGGATATGGTAATTTTCAAAGTTTCTGTGGCTCCTTGGGAATGCATCTTGATGAATTGAACTTTGTCCACTCCCGTGAAATTGTTTGGGGGAAGAGGGAGCAGAATATACTTTCTATAAGTTTCCTCCTGGCATTTGTCTGTTGATGAGCTTTTATTATTTCCATTTCACTGTCCTTGCCCCTAGAGGATAACCTTGGATCTTAGCATAGACTTGATTGAATGTAAAATGAGTTAGCACAAATGAAGTGGAAACAGATTGGTCCATGAGGAGGAGGTTCGGATGCTAAATCCTCTAGTTCGGTGAGATTGAAAGCATTTCCCCCAGAGCTGCTTCGGGTATTGCCTGTTCCATTTCATAGAGGGATAAGCTACTGTGTGCATGCAGTTACTGTTCATGCCTTTGACGTTTGTGCTCGGTTCTGTGGGGAGTGCAAAAAGTGCTCTTATCTCTGGCCTTGGGAGGCTTACAGAATTGAGAAGATGACCGTATTTTCCAGACACTCATCTAGCCCCTTTTTGCTGGGCACAAGATGTGCAAAGATGAAAAAAGCCACAAGTGCTGCTTTCTTGCGGTTCACAGCGGAGAACCCTCCATGTCTTGTGTAACAGTGTGATCTGTACACTACAGGGTTATGAGCAAGAAGCAGTGTGAAGGCACACAGTCCAGAGTGGGTGAGAAACTCTGTCACAGAAGCCAGGGAGACGTCCTCACAGGTGGAGCTGAGAGTTTTGACAAGGTTTCTCCTCAGCCTTACTCAGCAGTGAGCTCGCCTCCAAAGATACCTTATGTGCAAAGGCCCTGAGGTATGAACCTGCCTGGTGTGATGGAGAATGTGCCACAAGAGTAGGGGAAAACCTTAACTATTACTCTGTATGTGGTGGGCAGTGCAGAGGAGCCCAAGAGCAGAGCGCACCAGATTTGGAAACACACTTCTAGGATGTTCCAGATCAGCAGGCTGCATGGACACAGTGGTTAAATGGAGAAAAAGGCATAGGATAGGAAGCAATTCATGAAGTTTAAGGGAAGATACATGGCCCTTTTCATGTCCTGAACAAGACTTTAGATATGAGTCCAAGTATGGTGCTATATTTTGATAATTTTTGCTCTTCTTTAAGGATGTCTTTTACTTCAACACTAGTAATTATTCCAGATGTGACAGTGGATCTTTGCTTCTCCTGTTCAGATTAAACAGTTCGCATGTGTGGGGAGTAGAAGGCTCCATGTTGTGGCCTAGAAGTATTTGCTTTTGAGAGGTCTTCTTTCTTCCAAGGAAGAAAGATGTCAACACATGTGTCTTAATGCCTGGGCCCTGGGACACTGGTGGCTTTGTACCCACAGCAAAGTAAAGGGGTTTCCTAAAATTGTTCTTCTGTTCTGGGAACATACAAGGGTGACTGGGAGACTGTCCTTGATGAAGGCATCAGTTAACAGTGGAGATGCAGGTTTGTGATGGACTGGAGTGCTTCTGGGAAGGAAGCTAAATAGAGGATTGTGGTTTGCTGTTTTCAAGGGGCACTTTGATATTGTCGGGAAAAAAGTGTTGAACAAGGATTTGTGATCTAATCCTTATTTTTAGCCTAACTAGTCCCATCCCTTAGATCTTTCTGAGCTTTAGTTTCCTAATAGACAACTGAGGAATCTACCATTATGTTCCTCAAAATGTCACAGCACTTTACAATTAGCTCTGAGTGACTCCTGTCCTTTGGCACCTCCTGTCCTGTCCTTTGGCCACTGTGTGTCCTCCCGTTGTGGTGAAAGAGGAGGTGCTTCTCAGGGGCCCGGGCTGAACTAGCCTCTAGGCCACGCCCCCCCCCCGCCCCCCGCCCCTGCATAGTTCTGCAAAGCACCTTATCTTTGAAAAGGTTTTCATTATCCGTGACTCTTTTTTTCTTTTCTTTCCTTTTTTTACACTACGCCTACAGCATGTGGAAGTTCCCAGGCCAGATATTGATCCTGCATCACAGAAGCAGCCTAGGCTGCTATGGTGACACCACCAGATCCTTAGCCTGCTGAGCCACCAGGGAACTCCAGACCTTCATTTCTTTAGTTTATTTTCTCTTTGGCATTTTCTTAAACTGAGGTGATTTCCAATAAGAGTCTGGAATTCTCTTTTCTCCTTTAACCCTTTGCAGCCCATCTTTCCCCAGGTACCATGTTAGTATCTGTAATTAGTGGTAGATATAGAGTCTGGGCCACTTTGTTTTTTTGTTTGTTTGTTTTTTCTTTTTGCCGTTTCTAGGGCCGCTCCTGTGGCATATAGAGGTTCCCAGGCTAGGGGGCGAATCGGAGCTGTAGCTGCCAGCCTACACCAGAGCCACAGCAACACGGGATCCAAGCCGCATCTGCAACCTACACCACAGCTCACGGCAACTCCGAATCCTTAACCCACTGAGCAAGGCCAGAGATTGAACCTGCAACCTCATGGTTCCTGGTCAGATTCGTTAACCACTGAGCCACGACGGGAACTCCGAGTCTGGGCTACTTTGGATATGAGTGATCATACTGAGAGTCTGGCCAGTAACTGGCTTTGAAGAAGTGTTGAACCAAAGCCACCTCATGAAATGAAAATGACACCAGGCCATTCTTTTAAGGCTTGGCCTCCTTTGTCCTTTTCTCTCATAAGACGTCTCAAGGGTTGGGTTTTTTTTTTTTTTTTTTTTTTGGCCTTGCGGGGCAGTGGGGAAAAGGAGGTGTTGTGTAGACAGCCCAATAGCTGTAGTATTCCTGAACTCGTTCTATCTGGGGTGTTGTAAATTCTCGCAGATTTCGTCCTTTGTCCTCGATAGAGGAGATCTCTTCTCAGCTCGATCCAAAGAAACATAGCAACAACATCTGCTGTTCTCTGGAGGTGCTGTACTCGGGAGGCCAGCCGTAATAGTCACGTCTTTCTGTGCACTTGCGTTGGTGCTGTTGAGTCTGTAGCTTTCTTCCTTAGAATCGCGCTGCTTGGATTGTTTCTCTGAAGTTTCTAGCGTGGTGGAGAATGATTCCTTCTTCCTGCCTCCTGCCCTTTCCAGCCTGGGAAGCCTTGCTTAGAGCCAGAGGGGCCAAGTGAGGCCTGGCTGCTTCTGCAGCAGAGAGGCCGTGGTGTTCTTGGCCTTCCCCTTGTACTTATTTCTTCCCTGGACTGACACCACCTTAGCTTAACCCTTGAGTAAGCCCAGTGCCTGAGCAAAATATTCCTTCTCCTTTTTTCTTGGTAATTCACACCCCCCCCACCCCCCGCCGCCTCTCCACCAAGAGGTGGGATCGTGGCCCTTGCCATCCACTCCACCACCCTACTCGTTTTTCCTGAAAGTGCCAATACGTTTCTCTGTGTGCTGAACCTGCTCATCAGTAATTCTCAATGGATTGTCATTCCTTTTGGCAAACTGAAATTTAAAAAAACACAAAAATCTCTAAAGAAATGTAACCAGACTCCTCAGACTTAATAAAGACCACATGTGCTTACACTTGGAATTTCGTTTGTTCTGTTTGGTACGTGGTACTTCTCCCACTCTTCTGCCTCTCCCTACCTCCCTGTTTCCTGCAGATGGACAGCTAACAGAGCTTCTCCAGGAGCTCATGACTGTGTAGTTATGCTGCATCTTTTTTGATCCTATGCCCCATTTTGATAGGATACACAACATGTTTAAAGCACTGTCTGTACACACATCGTTTTGTTTATGGAGGTTATTAATGGTATAGGGTCACTTATGCTTGACGCTTTCATAGTGACAGAGCTGTGATCTCTTTCTATTCTATGCATGCATGCGTACACGCTAGTTTTTGCCATACAGCACTTTAGTACTTCTTGGTGAGAGGTGGTGCAAGCCAATAGCGTTCTTTTATTGAGTTGTTAATGTGCACTGGGCAGTGTGCTCAGCTATGTGTTTGAACTGTTTTAATCTGCAAAATCACCTTATTAAATAGGTATTCTCATCATCATCATCAACATCATCTGATTTTCCTGATGAGGAACTCAAGGCAATAGAGGTTAAGCTACATGCCCAAGGTCCTATGGCTGGTGGTCTGGATTTTAAACCCAGGCAGTTGGGCATCCAGATCTAACTGCTTTTATTTTATTTTATTTTTTAATTTTTTAATTTTTTTTTGTCTTTTTGCTATTTCTTGGGCCACTCCCGTGGCATATGGAGGTTCCCAGGCTAGGGGTCGAATCGGAGCTGTAGCCACCGGCCTACGCCAGAGCCACAGCAATGCGGGATCTGAGCCGCGTCTGCAACCTACACCACAGCTCACGGCAACGCCGGATCCTTAACCCACTGAGCAAGGGCAGGGACCGAACCCGCAACCTCATGGTTCCTAGTCGGATTCGTTAACCACTGCGCCACGACGGGAACTCCCTAACTGCTTTTAAACTGCCCACTAAAGTTACATCATGCAAGGAATTGATGTCGCTACAGAATGAGGAAACATAGTCATAGCTTTAATTTAATTAACAGTGATGTCTTTGAGGGACTCTGCAGAGTTCTGACTTTATTACTTTCTTCAAAGCCTTTCATGAAGAAACAACTTTGCTGGATAGATAATGAGATTCCTGCCTGGTTTCCTCAAGAGCAAGTTTGTATGGATCTAGAGCCATATTGTCCAATTCAAGAACCACTAGCCTCGTGCGACTATGGAGCATTGAAATGTGGCTGGTGTAACTAAGGAGCAAACATTTTCTTTTTTTTTTAACTTTGATTTTTTTTAGTACCGTATCTGCAGCACATGGAGGTTCTCAGGCTAGTGGTCCAGTTGGAGCTACAGCTGCCGGCCTATGCCAGGGATCAAACCTGCGCTCGCGACCTTATGGTTCCTAGTCAGATTCGTTTCTGCTGCGCCACGACCGGAACTCCGCATTTTCATTTTAATTAAGTAAAATAAATTTAAAAACAAATACTCGTTTAGTTCATGGAAAACTTCTATGTGTGTTTGGAACAACTTGGGTATATGAATTTACTCTTCTCAACTATGTTTTATGAAATCTGAGCATAAATCAGGTATATCTGATGAAAATTTATCATCTACGTTGGAATGTGTTTTTTTTTTTTCCCCTGTCTTTTTGCCTTTTCTAGGGCCGCTCCCTTGGCATATGGAGGTTCCCAGGCTAGGGGTCGAATTGGAGCTGTAGCTGCTGGCCTACACTACAGCCACAGCAACGTGGGATCCGAGCCGTGTCTGCAACCTACACCATAGCTCACTGCAACGCCGGATCCTTAACCCACTGAGCAAGGCCAGGGATCAAACCTGCAACCTCATGGTTCCTAGTCGGATTCGTTAACCACTGCGCCCTGACGGGAACTCCTGGAATGTGTTCTAAGTGTAAAATATACTCAGGATTTTGAAAACAAATTTTGCATTCTTTTTTTTTTAAATGGCTGCACATGGAAGTTCTTGGGTCAGGGTTGAACCTGAGCTGCAATTGGCACCTGTAGCAATGCCACAGGAGAACTCCTTGGGCACATGAGAATTTAATTCCATATATGGCTCACATTATAATTCTGTTCAGCAGTGCTCTTTTGAAGCATAGATGTGAATACTCCTCTATAGAACAATACTTTGCTAAAGCAAGTGCTCAAAGATAATTAGTAAATGGGAGATTGGGTGGTGGGAGCTGCCTAAGGGAATTGATGCAGCAGGGAAAGCTCATGTAACCCCATGACTTTCGTTGAAATCTGTATCTTATTTTAGGATAGTAATGAAATAATAACACGTAATATTGCTAAGCATCACATGCGTACTACTTGATGGCCTTTTGAATAAATTACCACTTGGAATATCATGTGATCCAGTGAAGGTGGAGAAAATTAACATGAGTCGGTTATTCCCTTGGTCAATAGAAGTTTCCCATTTCTGCTGTGAGGTGGATTTCACTGTAGCACCAGATTTGTTTTTCCTTCCCTTTGATTGGATTTGGTGATTGAGTGTATGAAGCTCTCATGGCTGGCCTGCTGGCCTCTTCTGCCTCCTGCCGCCTTCCCCTGCTGGTCACCAATTCTCTAAGAATCCCTCCACACACATGCTGTTTCAGGCCTCCCTGCTGTTCTGTGTGACACATCTAGGAGGTGGGCAGTGTCTTTCGAATCAAAATTGAGCGTGTTGCCTTGGGAAGCTGCGTGCCCTAGGTGATGACACAGGGCTGCTTCCCACCCCCCCTCCATGTCCCTCTACCTCTGACTGCTCTTCTCCAGCCTTCTTGGTTAGTGTTTCTTTTCCTACATGTCCTGGGGCCACATGTTTGTGTTCTCCGGGGCCACATTCTTCCCCATTTCATTTCTCTCTCATTTCACATCATTCCTGAGCTTTCTCACACCCTCTCAGGTCTCAGTTCCTCTTGCCTGGGGGCCCAGCAGCTGGTCAAACTGGGGAGGAAGTGGAGAGCCTCCTGTGTCCTTAACCTCCTCTTGGAGGGACCAGTGGTGTCCAATTCTGTGCTTAATTGATCATGCAGTTTAGAGTCAGAAAATAAGTCTTCTGATCTTGTCTGCTATTTTTTTCAACCCGGTCATAATCTTTTTTTGCTGTTAATGTCCCAGTCCTTGAGTTTTCCTCCATTGCAGAATGGAGCAGTATTTGCATCCAGAGGCTATCCTAAAGCAGCATTGCACCATCATGGAGAACCATGGTGATTCTATGATGCATTACATGGGGCTCTACACTGAATTTCAGATTAGTTACTTGCTGTTGGATTTGCGACAGTGCATTAAACTGAGACACTGAATTTGCCAATGAGGAGGATTTATTCCTTTTAAAGCTTTTTGAAAATGAGTGTCTTAATTTGTCTATTTCTTTTCTCTTTCCTACCCTTTGCTTTGGTATCTGCATTATTGCTTTGAAAGTTGAGTAGCTCTTAGCTTTAAAGCTAGCCTTTTCCCTTCCCTCTTATAGAGGATGAGGGTGGCTGTTTTAGAGGTAGGTGATAAAATGCAGTGTTGGGGCATATGCTTGGAAAATGGAGCGACTTGGGTGCTTTTCCATGTTTTCCTGTTCAGTCATGGTGTGAATTGAGCGAGCATGTTCCTTTATCTCAGATGGTAGGTATCTCCCTTAGAACAGGTCTGTTATGTAATAATTGGTCAATGAGTATTAATTATTATCATTGGCTGTTTTCTTAGGCCATCATTTGAGGATTTAGATGAAAGTATTTAAAAAGTTGCTGCCGGAGTTCCCGTGGTGGCGCAGTGGTTAACAAATCTGACCAGGAACCATGAGGTTGCGGGTTTGGTCCCTGCCCTTGCTCAGTGGGTTAATGATCCGGCTTTGCCATGAGCTGTGGTGTAGATTGCAGACGTGGCTCAGATCCCGCATTGCTGTGGCTCTGGCGTAGGCTGGAGACTACAGCTCCGATTCGACCCCTCGCCTGGGAACCTCCATATGCCTCGGGAGCGGCCCAAGAAATAGCAAAAAGACCCAAAAAATTAAAAAAAAAAAAAAAAGTTGCTGCCTATGACTTGTCAACCATGGTTGACAATCAAGACATTGTTCGTGGGTCTCTTTTTCCTTTTCTTTTTAGGGCCCTACCTGCCCTAGTGGAAGGGTGCAGCCTTAAAAAGTTTGCAGGCTAGGGGTTGAATCGAAGCTGATTCTGCTGGCCTGCACCACACATGGCTCACCACAATGCTGGATCCTTAACCCACTGAATGGGGCCAAGGATCAAACCTGCATCCTCATGAATACTAGTCAGGTTTGTTACCACTGAGGCACAGTGGGAATTCCTGTTCTTGGGTCTTAATGAAGCAGAGGAAAAGCTGGTAAAGATGGACATACTATCTATAAAGAAGATTCAAAATGTCCTATAAGGAAAAATATGCCTCTCAACTTGTTCTCCTTCTATGGCCATAATGAATACATAGTCTTGCCAATAAAAGTTTTTATAATCTTTGTACAGTGCCACTTCTAGATTCTCTTTGCAGGCTTAATTCCAGATTTATATGCATGATTTAAATTGTATTATGGAATCAAAGTGATGATAATGGTCATATACAGTATCAGGAATGAGTGAATCATATGTTCTGGTTATTACATGAATGGGAGACTTGAGTTCAGTTAGCTAATTTGACCTCTAGTCAGAGAAACTGTAACTAATATAGTTCTCATTTGAAAGTGGGGAAGGAGCAGGAGCTTGAGAGCCGCATGTTCTTTTAATGGAGGCTGTTAGTGTAACTTTTTGTCAAATGAAGGATTGGCTTCCCCCTAACGGTTAACTGGCCTTGCCCTTGATTTCTCATGGTATGACCAAACCCTCTTCTTTGGAAGTGTTAGAGAATGTTTGGCTTCGCATAAGAGACCTCCCTTTCATGTCTAAAGAGGCAAGGAATGTAACTTTAAGTTGTTGGGAAGATTTAATTTTCAAAGTTGTGACATTAAAAAAAGAAAGAGCGTGCAGAAAAGTCCTAGAGGCTGTTGTCTTAGTTTTATCTGAGCTGGCCTTCTTTTTTTACCCTTTGTACCACTTGAACATCCAAGGGATATGAGTTTAACTCCTTTGGCAATTTGGGGCCACATTCTGTCTTTGGGAAAATGTACTTACAAATCACGTTTTTCACTAAACAAAGTGAGGCTGTTCAGCCCTTCGTTTTGATCCTCTGAGGAGTGAGAGGCTGTTTACATTGAGCAAGTAAGATATATTTATTCTTCCTGACAGAGAAAGCCAAATTATTTACCAAAAAGCTCTTTAGTTTCCTGTACCTAGCACTTGACTGCAGGGTGCCTTAAAAAAGCAAGGGACCAAAAATAAGCAAAAGAATGAGCTCTCAGTACAATCCACATGGGGGTGGGGGGGTCGGCGCCTGGGTCTGGTTCTGTAGCAGCCCCGCTCCAGAGCCAGAGCCAACATTTGTTTCCTTGTGGTTAGATTTAGAAACTTTTAACCCTGCATTCTCACACTCCCTGGAATTTATAAATAGGAACCTTTTCTTACGCTGCATCATTTGGAGGCTTGTTACTAGTTAGTTTGGGGTTCGGTATGATGATACTGTTTTGGGAAATAGTGCTCTTTGCTTACAACATCCCCAGGATGTTTGTTGGAGGCGAGGAGCCCCCCTTGACGTGTTTTTAACCTGGTGGTTCTCAAACTTAGCTGAATAGTAGAAGTGCTCTGGGGAGATTTGAAAATTCTGACTATCAGGCTGTACCCTGTACTAAGCCCGTATTGACTGAATCACAGTCTCTGGAGTGGGACCCAGGCATCAAGATTTCTTAAAGTCCCCCCACCACATTCCAGGATACAGCCAACACTGAGAATAGGTCATCAGATCTGCTCTCATCTAATGATGAGTTTCCTTTCAAATACAAAATGACATTCTGAGGATAAGATGGTCAAGCAGAATGATTTCATTGCTCTGATTAATCTAGCCTTTCCACATTACAGTAGTGGAGGCTTTATGAGAGACACATCATCTTCCCTGATTGAAATAGAAGCCTCCCAGTGGTGTCCTGAAGTGTCTTCAGGTACCTTGATGTAGTACCTTTTCATTCCTGGTAATGAAAGATCAACAGGCTCTTGATCCCCAATTAGTGCATGTGAAACCACTTCAGTCACCTCTGTCTTAATTTGTACTTTTTTGTGCAGTCCACAACCCTGTATTTGTATGTATTTTACCTTAAAAGCTTCAAAAAAGACATTTTCTTGTATGGTAATTTGTTGGTTGTTTGCAGAGCCTGGCCAAACCTCCGTTCACCTGTCAGTCACCATGACCTCTGCTAAAAGGAAGCTACTTATGGTCTTGATTTATCCCTCTTAGTTTGAACATTTATCCTGCTACTCTTTTGGCTATGGGGTACTGCCCAGACACCACTGTGAGGGTTAAAGAGGACATGCACTATGTTTATTACTTTTCTAAATTCTGTTTATTACTAAATATGTTTATTACTTTTCTAAATTCTGAATTACATTTGACTCGGGTTAAGGGCTTGTGGATCTGTGTTATGTGGTTGTTAATGCAGTGCTAGAGTCACAGAGTTTGCCTGTGCATTCCAGCTCTGCTGCTGGTTCTGCAACTTTGGGCAAGTTGCTTAATCTTCCTGAGCCTTGGTTTCCCAGCTGTGAAGTGGTGCAAATGATATATCTGCTTTAAGGGCTGTTGTGAGGATTAAGAGGAATAATGTATATAGTGTTTTAGAAATAGACATTTAAGGAAGTTTCGAACACCACAAGTTCCTCCTTTGGAAGTTAAAATGGCACATGGCAAAGCCTCAAATGAGATTCCTTCTAGGTGGGGTTCCCCTGTCTACTAGTACGAGACCCATTGAAGTGTTTTTGTTTGTTTGTTTTTTTGTTTTCCTCCAAGCTGTTATGTCAAGATTGAGTCTTGGAATCTGTGTAGTAGGTTGTAATCTTGTGACCACTTTATATAGGAAAGAAATACAGTAATAGAATAAAAGAACTTGCGCCTTCCATGAAGCCAAAGAGATTTTTGTATGTGATTTTTTTTGTAATTGTCTGTTTTTTAGGTTGTAATCTTGTGACCACTTTATATAGGAAAGAAATACAGTAATAGAATAAAAGAACTTGTGCCTTCCATAAAGTCAGAGATTTTTATATGTGATTTTTTCTTTTTTTTAATTGTCTGTTGTACTTGTGGCATATGGAGGTTCCCAGGGTGTAGGGGGTCAAATCAGAGCTGAAGCTGCCAGCCTACGCCACAGCAACATCAGATCTGAGCTGCATCTGTGACCTACATCACAGCTCACTGCAATACCAGATCCTTAACCCACTGAGCAAGGCCAAGGATTGAGCCTGCGTCCTCATGGATACTAGTCTGGTTCATTAACCACTCAGCCATGACGGAAACACTGAAATTTTTTTTTTTTTTTTAAATACCTGCACATTAGTCACCATCCTTGAATTGTGAGAACAGCGAAGAAATAGAGGATTGAGCAGTCCCCGAATGATTGTTTGTGGTCTGCTTGTTGTTAGTGTAGCAAAATGGTCTAATACACATAGACTACGTAATGATTATTGAGAAAATTGTGGGTATTATAGGAGTCAAAGTTCCTTTTGCATATAGTATCCAAACAAAGCCAGAGATGTCATTTTGTTTCAGTCTGAGCATTGACTTTTGCTCTTCATTTCGCACTGCATATGCAGACCCAGCATTGAAAGGCTTCCACAGAAAATACTGACATTATTCCTCTGTTAGGAAACTCTTAGTATAAGAAAGGCACATACTAAATTTCTTAGACTGTGAATATTTGTATATTTTTATCTCACTTGAGATTTTCTGCCCCTCAGGAGTTTGTTTCATCATAGGCCGAATTTACTTAAAACCAAACCACAGAACTGTCTTTGCTCTTGTCCCATCTTGCTTTCCCTACCAGTGTGTTATCTCAGGGACTGTCCCTGTGCCACTCTACCCTGTCATCAGGAAAGGCGATTAGCTCTGTGATTCACGGTTGTTTTTTGTCTGAATGTTGACTGAAGTTCTACTTCTCAATGCAAAGCATTGTAATTAAATGGAAAATGAGCTTAAGTAATTATGTAAGATGTGGTGAGCACTTCATGCACATGTTGAGACTGAACCTTGTTGACAAGGATTAATGACCATTAGTTGGCTCTGAGTGGACCTGTGTAGTCTTGAAACTTCCACTTAATAGTTATTGATCTGGAGGCTGGGAAGCAGAGGAAAAGTCACATAGCCATTTGAAGGGAGTGTCAGTGTTGTCTTATGTGTATCATTAAGTTGATGGCAGGGATTTTTGTCTTTTTTGGAGACAACATAACATAGCGGGTGGAATAAAAACTTGGAGCTTCACCCTCTACAGCTTATTCTCTGTGGGCAAGTCATTTAATCTTTTGAAACCTGTTTGCTTTCTATAAAATGAAGAAAACTGTACGTGTGTAACTCTCCTTGAATAATTGTATGAAAATGAATGAAATGTGTGAAATCATTTAAAAAAATTGGTAATTGCTATTCAGATGTAACATGTGTGGTGATGCAAACTGGAAAGTTTTTGTGATAGGATCCGTATCTGACTCACCTTTGCACTCATATAAAATGCAGCTAACATAATGCCTTGTAGTAGCTGTTGAATAAATTGTGGGATATTAGTTTGCCTTTGAACCACTCCAAAAGGTGTTTTATTTGTCCTTTTAATATTTAGATGTGAACATTGAGGCAATGAGGATAGAGGTTCAGCCTCTTAGTCGGAGGTCTTGACACTGAAAATGGACTTACTCTTAGATTTAGCATCTTGGGTGATTTATTATACATTTCTACTAAGACCAGCTGTCCCATGCCATGCTGGGATAGTTTCTTCTCCTCTTTTTGAACACAACGACAGTATTTAGAAGTTTCTGCCTTAAATGGTATCTTCAGGAGCCTGTGGATGACGTCAACAATGTGGCTTCCTTTCAAAGAGTCTTTGGTGGCAGCTGGTTGAAATGCCCAAGTTTGCACCATTCTAGGAACAGCCTTACTTAAAGGACCAGCTATCTTCACCATTTGGTGGTATATTTTTATTATCCATTTGTGTTTATGTTCTATTTATGTCCCATAAAAGAAAAGTATTCCCAACCCTTTATAGCTGAGGCATGGAGTTTGACTTGCATTAAGGTCATCCAGTTACGAAATAGCAGATTCAATAAGAACTCTCCACGCAAGACTGAATGCCCTGCCTGAAGTTAGTATCTGACAGAGCTCCTGGGAAGAGTTCTGGACTGAGAGGTAAGTCCCCATCTGAATCCTTTGGGGGCAGAATTTCCTATCTGGAAAGTTACACTGATCGTTTGTGTAACATTCCGTTTACCTTCTCAATCTTCAAACACCAGGATTATAAGCACCATTTAGTTCCAAAAGCATGAAAGTACCCCTGGTTAGAAACAAAAAGTATGGGACTGCTTAACTTTTCTGAAAAGATAGGGCAAGTAACTTGAAACCTCCCTGGTCAGAAAATTGGTCATACTGATCCTGCGCAGTCAGGAAAATACTTAGTTGCCTTAGTTACCAGGGATTATAGACTAATAACTAACTCCTTAAATCCATGAAAATTTACTGGAGAAAAGCCTACTTGTCAGTTGTCATTTGTGGAACTGAAATTTTCCTTGGTTAATTCTGGAATGGATGGGAGCTAAAGGAAGACTGGTATGACCTGGGAAAGCCACTTTACCATCTATGAAAATGAAGGGTCAGGATTAGATGATCTTGGAAAAAAAAACAAGTCATGGTGTCGAGGTTTTGGTGCTGTGCTCCCCACCCAGTCTCACATTTGTGTTTTGAGTTTTTGATTCCTTTCAGCTTTGCTTTGCTGTAGATCAGAGATCATGACAAATTAGATCTCAAAAAAAAAAAAAAAAAAAAGGCAGTAAACAGGACTTGAGTCTGAGCAGATTGTCTGATGATTAATAGGTTAGGTTTTTGTTATTTTTGGAGCCTCTCAGGTCCTGGCCATTCAAATAGGTGGAATTTCTACATAATTTTGCACTGGAAAAAAAAAAAGGCAGAGGGAAGCAGAAGATAGATGTTGAATATAGGTTGGACAATGACAATATAAAAATGACTTGGATCCTTTATAATTATGGTCTGACATGGTTCCAGTAAAGGTGTCTTTGGTTAAATGAAGTGATGCACTGTGTATATATACACCTAAACTACATGCATGTAAACTTAGTAGGTTCTAAACTTAATGCCCCGTTGTTGATTCATACCACATGTAATTTTTATTGAGTCAGTACAGTCTGGTAAACCAAACCTCAGGACACATGAGCCCTTGCTTTAATGGGTCTAAACTCCATTAATAATTCACAGTTGGTGGTTTAAAAAATTAAAATATCATAACCTTTGTTACCCAAATTAAAACTTAAACACAGAACCACAGTATATAAACTAGTTGAAAGCAAAACAGTTCTACTTTCCTAGACTCCTTTGGGGCCTTCATAGGACCTTGGGGACTGAGGTTACACCGTCTGAAAAACCTGCTGGAAATCTCTATTATCATTATAAGGAGGTAAAATAAACCAAATATACACAATTACAAAATATTGTTCAAGTATTAACAGTGGTGAAGTGTTTTTTGCTTTTAGAGCCGTAAGAACTAGGTCTCTTCTTTGAAAATCATAGAGGTTTAACGTTGAGTGATTAGAAGAAATATCCATTATATAAAGACAGATGTAATATGAGATCTGGCTGTGGTGTAGGCCAGCAGCTGCAGCTCCAATTCGACCCCTAGCCTGGGAACTTCCACTTGCCACAGGTGTCTTAAAAAGCACGCGTGGGAGTTCCGACTAGGAACCATGAGGTTGTGGGTTCGATCCCTGCCCTTGCTCAGTGGGTTAACGATCCGGCGTTGCCGTGAGCTGTGGTGTAGGTTGCAGACGCGGCTCGGATCTGGGGTTGCTGTGGCTCTGGTGTAGGCCGGTAGCTCCAGCTCCGATTCGACCCCTAGCCTGGGAACCTCCATATGCCGCTGGAGCAGCCCAAGAAATGGCAAAAAAAAAAAAAAAAAAAAAAAAGCGCACACACACATACACACAAAAGAAAGAAAAAAAAGACAGTTTTTTCTCTGTCTTCTTAAAATATTTAATTGACTCAATTTTGACACCGCCCTCTATCCTTCATAATCATCCGTCCGTTTCCTTTCAAATGTTTAACTTGACCATGCCTCTGACAGATACATCACTTTCAGCAGACAAAAAGCCAGATATTGGCCTTTTTAATAGTACTTCTTTGCCCTGGTTTCGTATGAGTTACAAGTGGGGAGCTTTAAAAAGAAATAATGATGGCTCCTTCCTCAGAGATTCTAATTTAATTGGTCTAGGGCAGGGTCCAGTAACTGGTGTTTTTTGTTTTGTTTTGTTTTTTTAAAGCTTCTCAGGTGATTATAACTTGTAGTAGGAGTTGACCACCGTTGCCATAGATACAGCCTTCCTGCAAACTGTACTATTGAAACTAAGCAATTTGGATTAGAAATCTGTTTTACGTATAGGGATATCCAGTCATCTCCATTGTTCAGATCAACTTGATAATGTCAGATCTTCTAGGAAATTAGCATCATGTCTTTATTTGTATCCTATTTTTAAGCTCCTGCTTTTGGACTATTCCTGGTAGACTGAAGGAGGAAAATTAATCCATAAATAAAGCCTTAACGCTAGCCTGGGGAATCACTGCCTTCCTTTATGACTCTATTGAGTCAGTTGGGTATTTCTCAGTTACCTCTTAAATCACACCGCCTCAGCCAATGTTATACTAACTGATTTCAATTGTGAACTTTTGTTCACCATGGAGAGGAGCCCGCTGGGTTTGCTCAGGTGATTTTTGGTTACACTGAGCACAGCAGAGTCTTGTTAGGGACCCAGGACATAGCATCTTACCTTTCTTTGCCAGATGCCTATGTAAATAGTCAATGACAGGTCACTGTAAAAGTTTCAAATACCTAAATGACTACTAAGCTTTAAAAGGAAGAAATACAAAGCCTCAGCATGTGTGTCTTTTTTTTTTTTTTTTTAAGTGCTTAAATGCACAGACCTGGAACTGTGTATTTTCTTTTACCATATAAATCTTTTTTAGAAGAGGACAGGATTTTCTTTTTCCTCTAGTTAATATTTATCTTTTGGATACAGCTTAAGTGCACGTACATGACTTTCTTTCCACTCACATCTGAAGCAGCATCTTTGTTCCACAAGTAGGCAGGGCTCATACTATTCAGTAATGAGTGATAATTGGGTGCATTGAGTCTTATTCATTCTTGCTCTTATCTGGGGGTGCTCCTCAGCCTGTGGGGAAGAGTATGGTCATTTTCTTAAGACTGTCTTTGGAGTTCCCTTCGTGGCTCAGAGGATCCATGAGGATGTGGGTTCAATCCCTGGCCTTGCTCAGTGGATTAAGGATCCTGTCTTGCCGTGAGCTGTGGTGTAGGTTGAAGACGCTGCTCAGATCCTGCATTGCTGTGGCGTAGGCTGGCGACTATAGCTCTGATTTGACCCCTAGCTTGGGAACTTCCGCAAGCCACGGGTGCAGCCCCAAAAAGCAAAAAGCGGAAAAAAAAAAAAAAAAAGAAAGAAAGAAGACTGGCCTTGATGGGTTTTGAGATGAGACCACGTGATTAGGAGCATATGTAGATGTTTTGGATTTGAATTCTGGCGTTTTGCTTAATAGCTGAGTGACTTGGGTAGGTTTTTTTTTTTTTATTTTGATTCTCTAAACCTTATTTTCTTCACCTGCAGAATGAGGATAATCATTGGTACCTATTTTATAGAGTGATAGTGACAACTGAGTATGTTTCAAGCCTTTAAAACCATTTCTGGCATTCTAGAAATGTTGGTTGTTGATATTTTCTGAGTTATTACTCATATAGTATTATAAAATATCAGGTAAACTGAGGTCATTGATGAATTATTAAGAAAAAGAATCCACTCTCTCGCAAGGCCTTCTTTTGTGAGTTCTCTCATGTGGTCTTGTCGTTCATGAATCTCAGAAGCTTATCTCTCCGTGGTTAATGGCTCACTGAGGGTAGGAATCTTTTGTTCTATTTAGGAAAATTAAAAAAAAAAAATGAGAGAGAGAAATCCTTCTCTCCCTGCCCTTGCCAGGTGGTGCAAAATTTTTGTCTGTCAGTTGAATCGAGTATATGAGGCTATTAATATGAATCTTACAGTATAATCCTATAGCAATGGAAATTCCATAGAGATCAGACAGTGTTTCTTCATGATACATTAACTTAAAAAAAAAAATACTTAAAATAACATCTTGGAGTGGGTGAAAACTGGAAGCTTAGTTCTCCAAGTTCACATCTGTGTCATTGTAGTCATTGACTGGAAAGTCATCGTTTCCTTTAACCCAGAGGAATGTGCTGAAACAGTAGTAGGTGTTCGTTAAAATTAGAATCAAGTATTTCCATAACCAGCACTACAGACATGTTTTAAAAAAAGAAAAAAAAGTGGCAGAACTGGAGTTTTTCCTTGTGGGTTCAAGAGACTTTCAATCCAGTTCAGCTAACTGCCGTTGGAGTCTGTCCTTGAACTTGGCACATGACATTCATGGCAGACTTCCTAAGCCTAGGCTCTTCCCAGGGACTGACTGGCCCTTAGGAGTTGTCATCAGGAGCTGACCAACCAGGCAGACCTCTGTCGTCTCAGTTGTGCCCTCCCTCCCTGACGAGGAGCCCCAGGGAAGGTTTCCACATTGACGTTATTTGCATTTAATAGCTCATTACTGTGTCCACACTCTCCAGCTCTCCTTTACAAGTGGAGAGCCTGCCAAGGCTCCAGCACTGTAACTGTACACATGTGTTTCTAGACTGCTATAGGGATTGTTCATCTCTTGAAGTTATTTATTTGTCACTAAAGAGCTACCCTGAAAAAAATGTTGCTTGAGAAATGCATTGCCGACTAAAAAATAGATGCACAACCTAAAAGCTGAGAGTTAAGTTTTTATTTGGGGCAAAATGAGCACTTAAGCCAGGAAGGCAGCATCTCAGTGACCCAGAGAACACGGCTCCAAGGAGGCTAGGTGGGGAGCAGGGATATATATAGGAGTTTGGCAACAAAGGGCAGGTATTAGAAACAAAAGATTATGGTTAATAAAAGAAAATGAGATATCTCAAGTTAAGGAATTTAGCTCTTTTCTATGTATGGGAAGATGCAAAGGTGTGGGCTCATTGAAATCATTCCTTTGATGGGCACCTCAGCTCTCTGGGGCCAGTATCCTGTATTTTCACATCCTGTGTTTCCTCAGGGTGAACCCTCGGGAGTGGCTGCAGTGTGATGGCTGCTACATGGCAGGTACGCTTGGCTTCCTTCCTGAGTTTACTCAGTGCTCACCAGCTCACCCTTGGAGGGGGCTGCACGACTGTGACATCCTTTGTTTACTGATATGGCAGGCAATATTTCATTTCTCAGCCTACACAGACAGTTTCCATGCAGAGGGGGAAAACTACTACCCACAACCCAGGCGCCTGTTTTGGGGTAAGGAAGATGGAGTTTGCACGAGCAAGACACTCATGATACATTTGTATAAGGGTGCAGGTGTTCGGCGCTGGCGCTTATTGTGTCTGCAGAGTTGGGGCCAGTTAATGGATCCCCACACTGGACACTTGTTTTGAATCAAACCATTGCCAGATGCTCCGAAGTAAGCAATTTCTAGTGTAATGGCTCCAGTCACTTTACAAGTGGTTTATTTTGGCCTCCTTCCCCAATCACATGCAGAATTTTAACAGTGCCACTGGTGTGCAGGGCCAGAGTTCCTCAGTTTTTCCATCAGATACCTAACATTTACAAAATGACTTTAAATATTTGCCTCAGTCCCAGGTCTTGGCATCTAGCACCTTTTTTTCTCGATTACATAATTTTGAAAGTTCATGTTGTCATTTTCTCAATGAACAAGCCTAATTGCAAAGAGAGATCCGTGGACTTAGGGTTCAGGCTGTAAGCAGTGAGGCAGAAGGGGTTTGGTTTACCTAAGGGAAGCAAGATGTTCTTGGGGGATTGGGAGTCTCTGATGCATTATTGTTTCATGTCTTGAAAGCAAGCTGGGAATGAGATAAAATGTCCTGGGGTTTTCCTAGTAGCTCCTAGATAGGAGAGAGGGTCATGTTCAGGATTGCTCACTGGTGGTAGAAGAATGGTGGTTTGATATTTGATGCCGGTTATTTTTATTTTTAAAGCAAAATTATCCTAGAATTGAAAATATTTTGTTAGCAGAGTTTCCATTGTGGCTTAGCAGAATTCCCGTTGTGGCTCAGTGGAAATGTACTCGACTAGTATCCATGAGGATATGGGTTCAATCCCTGGCTTTGCTCAGTGGGTTAAGGATCCAGGATTGCTGTGACTGTGTCGTAGGCTGGCAACTGCAGCTCCGATTCCAGCCCTAGCCTGGGTACTTCCATATACCACTTCTGAGCCCTAAAAAGACAGAACAACATCAAAAAAGCAAAGTAAATATTCTGTGAGGGGTAGTTTTCAGCTTAAAAGTGATAGTGCGTGCATTTTGAAAATTTATCTGATGGTTATTTGAAAACAAAATATTTCCTCCATGCACATGACGTTATAAACATAAAAAACCAAAGCAAAACACCAAGCATATTTAAGTGTGGTAAGAGTGTTCCATGAAGGGGAAATTCAGTGACTCTCTGAATAAGGTTATTGTTCTCTGGTTGAGCTGTGTCAGGGGTTTGGAGGGTACATTTGCCTTGTTATTTTAAGCAAGAGACCCCACCCTCCCACCCATCCTTGTCCCACAGGGAAAGAACAGTTTGAGAGGAAGCTTAGTGAATTGACTGCCAAAAGAAAGCTTTAAAAATATATTTATTTGTTTATTAAACTGTGCAGGGACATGGGAGGAACAAGTAATTTTTGAAAGAGTATTTAGAGGTAGGATTTTATTGTATAATTGGTAAGCGGCTCATCTTTAGGAATAACTGCTTGATTTCATGGATAAGGCCCAACACAGATCCCTTGAGACCTAATAATGGGTAGCAATGGAACATGCTGACCCCACGGTTACCAGGAGCCCAGCTCAGGTGGATTGCTGTCTTGCTTGGCCTGGGTCAGGTCTGCTTGACCTTTCACCTTTTGGCGGTTTAGTATTTGCTCTCCTTCTGGGATCAGCAAATCACTGTAAAATTAATTTACAGGATGTTGCCTACTGCACCTCATGCTAGTGTGTGTTGCAAGACTCGAGTTTGCCGCCACTCTCTGTTGAAGGAGAACTGTTTTATTCTTAACAACATTTGATTCTTTCTTTTTGTAGCTGGGGCCAGGCCAGGTAATAGATGGTGACTGTACGCTGAGCATTTCAACTCAGAAATCAACTTTTGGGATAATCATGAACTGACTCACACAGTACAGCCTCAGTTAGCTTGGCTTACTTGGAGAAAGGGCAGTTTCTGGTGAGTTGAATTGAATTGAAGGTTAAACATTTGACCTTTTCTCAGCCCTTACTATTTACTTATTTTCTTTGGCTTTTGGATCAAAGATGCCAGGATTTTGAAAATAAGTTACTCTTTCTTTGACTTAGTCTTTGGAACATCGTTATGAGTTAGGAGTCTTGATGTTCAGGCTTTATTTTCTACAGGGGTTTAGGAGGCACAGGGCGTGATTGCTGGGTTCTGTAAGTTTATTTGGGGAAAATAAATCACTTTATTGTTTTCCCGTATCTTTCTCAGGTTCCAAAGGAAAAAGCTGTCTTAACCACACCCAACATCAGGCAGCCTAGTTATTTATATAATCCTGTTGTTTGAGGGTTTGCAGATAGTCTAGCAAAATATAATAACAGAAACGAGTTGTCAACAAATGGCTTAAGACAGTGATTTTTCTTCTGTGTGAGTTAAAGTCAAATTGTATTTAATAGGCTGTCGAGTGCTTCTTCTGCATAATCTAGATAATAAATGCATCCAAGTATTTATCAAGCTCTTGCTCTGTGCTCTTGATATACCATGTTAGGCAGCTTTAATGTCAGTAATGATGTCAGAGCATAAATGTATCGATCTCTGATAACCTTTGCATAAATCTTATTTTCTAAGAGCAGGGTAGACTTGTCTGAGTGACTTTGTGGACATAACAGTTTTGATTTCCTTGTTTGAAAGATTGTCAAGCTTGTCTGCTTTTTTCTTTTGCACTCAGTACTTAAAAATAAAGAAATCTTATATCAAAAGTTAAAATACTGCCATTTTCATTAATCATAAATTATAGGTACTTAAGAAGATAGAAATTTTTCCTGAACATTCATAGGGACCTTAGGTGAAAAGATTGCCTTTTTTGTTTGTTTTTGGTTTTTCCTTTTTTGTTTTTAGGGCTGCACTCATGGCATGTGGAGGTTCCCAGGCTAGGAGTCAAATCAGAGCTACAGCTGCTGGCCTGTGCCATAGCCACAGCAACTCAGGATCTGAGCCCTGTCTGCGACCTACACCACAGCTCGTGGCAGCGCCAGATCCGTGACCCACTGAGCGAGGCCAGGGATTGAACCCGCAACCTCGTGGTTCCTAGTTGGATTTGTTGCTGCTGCACCAAAACAGGAACTCCAGGATTGCTTAATTTCATCTGAAATCTATTACTGATTTTCAGATACATCATTGAGTTGAGTGTCTTCAAATAAAGATGGAGATTACATCATCATCTGTTGATGATAGTGAGAGCTAAGAATATTCAGAAGTAAGCTAAGAATAATTTATATTCCAGATTTTGGCTTGAATGAAAATGAAACCTTTTTCTAATGGTTTCTCCCCCTTAGGTCTTGAGCTAGTCATACTGTGACTATAAAAAAAAAATAATCTTTAAGACATACCTGAGAAAAATCTGAAGAAACTGTAGCTAAGGTTAAGATTTGACAAGAGGTAGGTCTGGGTTCATGGGAAATGCATTAAATTCTCTGTACTTAACTTGTAGGAAAATAATAAAAACACTTTTAGGTGAATCATTTCTTTTAGAAACTTAGTTTTTACATATCTGAAAAAGTGTTTCATTTTAATACTATGAGATGAATGGACCCTATGCTGGGTCTTGTTGGAGTTTGTGATTTATAAGTGTTAAAGTGAATATCACACTTCCAAGATAAAGCAGTCTGCCTCTATCAGGTCAGCTTATTATTTGACAATTGAAGACAAGAGAAAAGTCAGACTATTGGTGGAACCCCTAGAGCCAGTAAGTCAAGCAAATACGCTCTTTAGCTGCTTAAGCCTAGTTGTTATATTGGCATTGAAGGCTTGGTCATACCAACAGTACTCGCTCAAGCAAGCAAGCTATGTGCTGGTCATACAAGAAAAATGAGCAATACTGAGATTATAGTCAAATAATTCGCTCACTGTATATCTACTTTGGATCCAGAGTGCATTTATTTATATATATGTAATATATATATATATATATATATAAATTATATATATACACACAATATGTGTGTATATATTTATACACATATGCACACATATGCATATGTATTTTTAATCACATATATGCACACATGCACATATGTATTTTTAATCAGAGTACTTTCTTACAGTTTATATAACTTGTCTCTAAAACTAGTAGCCAGATTAATGCCCAGTGAGTTATTTTGGATTGGCTTGAAATAATCTGCAGGATTTTAACACATGGTTTTGGTGTCAGTTGGAGAATGAGGTGAGGGATTATGGATATTGTAAAACTATATAATGGTTGGATGTATTTACGGTGCAGCCACTTATGTGGGTTCTCTCCTTCCTATTGAAATGACACACACAAAAAAATCATAGGAAATAGGAAAGAAATCCCTAGGTGGCAAGAAATACTGAGGAATTTCTGGAAGATAATGGGCAGCTGGGGTCAGAGGAGCTCTTTATTCTTTCTAGTAAAGAGAAAACAGAGTTCCTGCTGTGGCACAGTGGGTTAATGATCCGGTATTGTCTCTGGTGGTGCCGGTTTGATCCCCAGCCTGGTGCAGAGCGTTAATCTGGCATCGCACAGCTGCAGTGTAGGTCGCAGCTGTAGTTCAGATTTGATCCCTGACACGAGAAAACCCAAGGCCAAAAAAGAAAAGGAGGGAGGGGAGAAGAGGGGAGAAATGGGAAAGAGTTTCTTGGTCACGCCCCAAATAGTGTCCAAGTTGGGAGTCCGCGGGACAGGGAGTGGCATGGTCATGCACTGGGATGGGAGTGCGAAGGGTGCTGTGGAGCGGTGAATTGTGGATTCTGGTGGGCACTCACCGACCTCTCAGGATACCGGGTTGCTTGCTGTTTGCTCACAGGCTAAAACCATGAGAGGATCTCTCTAACCCAGAGGAGGTTTTGGGGGGTGAGGAGGAGGAATAGCAGGGCTTTTCCTCATAGTAGGGAAGACTTGAAGAGAAAGGAACAGCAACAAAATAATTCCTGGCTGTCAAAACAGAACGGAAAAAAAAAACAAAAAAACCTTGTCCCCAAGAATCCCAAAGGAGGGAAATACTACACCTAGAGCTAGGCTTTCCTTAATTGGCAGTTCTGGGACCCCAACTTGTCTTTCTGCTTGTCTGTCCTCCTCCTCATGCCTTCTAAATGCCACTATGGAAGAGGTTGCTTTTCAGCCTTGCCCATATAGGGAAGAGCCAGCTGTAGAAATGACTTACCCTACAGTGCAGGAAGCCCTCCCTGGCTGCCTAGACCATTAGGGATGTGATGTTTAAGGAAAATGAAAGGAGGACCAAGGAGCAAGCAGTATCCTCTGCTTACTGTGTTTAAATGATAAGGCTCATAAGGGCAGAGCAGAGAGCGTGGGGAAGGAGGCGAGCACACTGCCTCCTTTGAGGTGTGTGTGGGAAGTTTCTGACCCCTATACGTTGATGTTATTTCATTGATTACAGTGAACATTTTAAACTTGAACAATTGTAAACAATTTAAAAATGCATCTGCATCTTGAGCTTAGGCGATGGTGTTGTAAAGATGACTTGCCAAAGATGCCATGGTCAGAAAAGTTTGCATGATTGATAGTTTCAATTAAAAATTTTTTAGAGTTCTTGTTGTGGCTCAGTGGTTAATGAATCAGACTAGCATCCATGAGGACGCAGGTTCGATCCCTGGCCTCAGTCAGTGGGTTAAGGATCCAGCGTTGCCGTGAACTATGGTGTGGGTCGCAGACTCAGCTTGGATCCTGAGTTGCTGTGGCTCTGGCGTAGGCCAGCAGCTGCAGCTCTGATTCGACCCCTAGCCTGGGAACCTCCATATGCCACGGGTGAGGCCCTAAAAAAAAAAAAAAAAGTCAGAATATAGTGAGAGTTTTAGTTGTAGTAACTGAAAGTGTGCCACTAGAAGATAAAAAAACCCATGACCTGTATTTTAGTGATAAAATAAATAGAATGGGTTTTTAATTAGCATCTTGTTGCTACTTACTGAAGAGGATGTGCAGCAGAGCCTTTTAGTTTGCCTTCCTTTAGAAAACCAGATGCTGTGGCTCTGGTTTTGCCTGTTTGTGAGGGAGATGTAAAACTTGTACAAAAAATGTCTTAAAGTGTTAATTTTGCCTCACAGAGGTGATGAGGAAACTTAGAAAATGAGGAAGTGGGGGAGGAATGGGTGCCGTGGAATTGAATGGAAAGCATCAGTAGGGAATGAGTTTAAATGAGGGGTCAGGTTAAGTGGGGGAGGTAGGGTAGGATTCAGGAGGATAAGGGAAAATGAATTGCAAGTCTATGGTACAGGTTTTTTTTTTTTTTTTTTTTAAACCAAAAAACACTACCCCACTTGGGCAAATTCTGTGAGGACTTAACTGCCACAGTTTATGATGTACTTAAATGTAAACTTTCCTGGAAGTCTTTGGCCTCTGAGCAAACTTGTTTGTGGGCCAAGAATGCAAGGGCTCTACTGCGTGCACAGGCCACAGATGCGTCTCTTCAGCTCCTGCAGTCCAGAGTGTGGGTGTGTAACTTAGAAAACCTGTTGATTCCATATTGTGTGGTGATGAGCCACAGCTGAAACTTGGGGATCACATTCGGCCTTACACATTGGAGAAAACTATTTTCAGGAGACAGTTTCTGGTTGTGAAAGTACATGACCAAAAGGAAAGTCATCAGGCTCCAATCAAGTTGTTGATGGACCAGTGTGTGAACAGAACATCAGATGGAAAAAAAAAGTTACTGTTGGGTGGGGATGGAGAGGCAAATGTGTTCTGTAGCTGCCAAGGAATATCCGGCTGTGTCCAAAAATGGAAAAAAATACTCTTAAATGTGTTTGATTATTTTTATGCCTTCCATCTTGCTTGCCATTTGCTTAACATAATGCTGCAGTTTCTAGAGCCCGCTGTGTTACTCTGCTGTGCTGTTTGTGGGGGGAGCCCAGGGGGGGTTGGTGATATTTGTGTTTACCTCCTGCTCGCTTTTGCTGTTGCCTGTTGCTGGTTGGAAATCACTGGTACAGTGAACATGTTCTTATTTTACCCCTGACCCCCTACTCCCTATTGTTAAGTGGTGACAGTGGGGGGTGGGGGTGGGGCAGTTGAAATGAGCATCTGGCAAAGAAGCTGCCTCATTTAAGGAGGAAGTCCCCTGGATTTACGAGCTCCCTTTTCTGCTGGAGTATAAACTGGAGAGAGACTTTGCTGCACAGTTATTCAGGGGTCAGGGGGCCGGGGTGGGGTGAATGGGGGCACTAGGGTTGCTGCTGAGGCCGGAAAAACATTTTGCATCTGCTGAATGGCTGCTGGCCTGCCAGGATGGTGGTGGTTTCTCTCCTGATTGAGTTTTGCGAAAGGACAGTGGGTGTGAATTGAAAGCTCTTATCCTCTTGATCATTCACCAGAGTTAAGCCATGTGGGCCACAAGAAATTCCAGTCTTATAAATCTTGCCTGCTAATCTCCCAAATTTGGTTTTGTTTACTGTCTTCCCTTGAAGTATTTTAATTTATCTTCATAATGACTATTAAGGGTGGTTTAAAAAATGAACTCTATGGAATTTCCCTTGTGGTAAAGTAGGTAAAGGATAATGGCATCGTTGCAACTTTGGCTCATGTCGCAACTTTCGTGTAGGTTCGATCCCTGGGACGGGAACTTACATGTGCCACAGGTGCGGCCAAAGGAAAAAATGAAAAAAAAACAAAAAACAAAAAACAAAAAAAACTTTATAGTACAACAGAATGATACTGATCTAAAGTATATATTTCTACTTAATCACCTATATACCATGACAAACGAGCACTTTTTTTTTTTTTTAAATTAGTGGCATGGAATAAGGACTTAACGTTCCTGTTGAAGGGGTTTGGGGCATCACAGACATGTAATAAACCCTAGTTTAGGGATGGTCCTGTCTGTTAAACTCATGGCCATTGTATAACCCATCTCTTCATTCTTCCCTCAGAACATTTTCCTTGCTTTGTGTAATTTCTTATTAGAATAATCTCTACCTCCAAAAGCAACTGGGCTAGATTAAATCGAAGCTCATGGTCAGACTATAAAAACAGGAACTTTATTTCAGGGAAGATTTTTGTAAGATCACTTGGTAAAATTGCAGTATATCGGAAATATTTCAGCGATGCTTTTTAGCAAGGAAATTAGTTCAATATTTTTGGCTTTGTCATCTCAGTAATAAATATGCTTTGTTGTTATTACAGTTTTGGCTTTTATCAGCTGGAGAATGACTTTAGTTTAAGTGCTTTGAGATTACACTTTTTTCCTCCCATTTTAATCTTATGCCTTGTAAGTTGGATGCTCAGGTACAGAGCAGATCAGGAGAATACTCTTCCTTATCTTTCACCATTTTCCATATTTGTGTTGAATTAATTAGCTTTGATTCAGACAAGAAACTAGTGTTTTCGAAAATCTGGTGTCTTAGCATTTTGGGGGTTAATCATCCTTTATTCATTTGACACTAAATTTTTCTCAGGACCTAAGAAGATCAGTTATTGTTCTTTAACTTTATTAAACTTGCTCAATGAAATTCGTTTTAACCAAGAAGCAGTTTTCATGGACTGGTGGTAAAAAGAAAGTAGCCAAGATATTAGTGATCTGTTTTTTTTCTTCCCTATTACTTTGTTGTGCAAGATAATCTCATTGTCTCTCTAACAGTGTTCATGAAAACAGTCACCAAGAATTAGGTACCTATTATTGCCCAATATGATGCCAGCCACAATCATGGGTAGGACATTAGATGTCTATTTCCTGGCTTTAAAGAATGTATAACGTTGTCATATTAACAAGAGGTGCATTATTGTTACTGCCCTGGGTTCTTGGCTTTCCTAATCAATAGAGATTGGTAAGAGGCCAGACAAGAAATTCAGGCAAAGCTTTACTGGGGCCCCTGCTGCAGCAGAGGGGAGGGAAAACAAGCAGCAGGTTCCCCTGCTTGCTTATGCGCTCCCTAAAGGTGGGTGAGCTGGTTCCTTATGAGGGGTGAGGGTAGGGGTAGAGCCAGAAGTTAGGCCAGAGGGGTGGCTGAGGTGGTTTGTCCACCTCTTTGGTGGTGGTGTGCGCAGGGGGCATATGTAGTGTTATGCTTTTGCTCCTGATACCCTGATTTTGCTTTGGGCTCTCCAGAAGTGGCAGTTGGTTTTTTCTAGTATTTTTTTTTTTTTTTTTGGTATCTTGTTGTCCATGATTTGCCCCAAGTGCACGTGCACACAGTTGTTTTTAATCTCTTACAGTTTCTTTGTGTTTTGTTGCTTGAGGAGATCTTTGTCCAGGTGCAAACACTGCAGCTACTGCAGCAAAAGATCTCAGGTCCAAGCCTGTCTCATTGTGAAGCAGTGATTAGATGATTAGAAGCAGTTAATAATTAAAATAGGCTTTGTAAGAATAAGTTACAGATGGTATGGTGCATCCTGTAAGAGCTATAAGAATGTAAAGAAGCATTAGATTGTTGTGCAATTACAGAAAATGTTCTTGAGGAAGAGGAAGTTGAGACTTGGAACTATTTTCTCACTAAACTTGTCCTTCTTTTAAATTGAGCATTTGATAGGTTTCCAATTTAGTATCTTTCCCCCTTTTACATAATGCCTGAGAATTCTGAAAATGTTCTGTATAAGGAAAGATAGCAGGGTCTTAAAACTCAGCTGTCCTGACTTATGGTTAACAAGGGGGAAGGGAGAGGGAGTGGGGTGAACTGGGAATGTTTGGGTTGGTAGATGCAGACTATTATATTTAGAATGGGTAAGCAGTGAGGTTCTACTGTACAACACAGGGAATTATGTCCAATCTCTTGGGCTAGTCCATGATGGAAGGTAATACAGGAAAAGGAATGTGTGTGTAGTGTCTGTATATATATATACATATGTATATGTATGACTGGGTCACTTTGCCATGCAGCAGAAATTGGCACAGCATTGTAAATCAGTTATAATTTTAAAAAGTAAAAAACTCAGCTGTCCTGTCTAGAAAATTGTGTACTGTGGAAAGAATAGAAACTAAGGTACTGATAAAATGCATGGCCTCAGTCACTTTTAATTTGAGCTTTTAGGGTAGCAGACAGGATCTTGCAGTTTTTCTTAAAAAATCATAAATACCTATTTCAGATATTACCAAATCATTTGGCTTACATATGTTATTTGCTTGGTGAGGACACAGGCTTGGTTAAAAACAAAAGAAAATATACAATGTTGGTTTTTAAGAAAACCAGCTGCAGTAACAGATGAATCCTTTTAACCATCTACCCCAATGAATGTGGCACTGGCCACAGTCAGACTGAGGCCTCTGGAAAACTGAGTGATAGATAAACCAGGGCCCAGCCAGTGTGAGGCAGGTGCCATGAGTGTGGTCAAAAAAAAAAAAAAAAAAAAAAAAAGAGAGAAGGAAAATGAAACACATGGCATTAAATAAAAACTTATTAAATTTCTACTCGATTTTCTCCTTCTGAAAGGATATCACTAATTTGATTATTATCATTTGGGTTTAATTAACAATGGTTTCAGAGAAGTTAACCTCATTTTGGTGAATGAGTTTTTGCCCAATTGCCTGATGATTTCAGGCTGCTCTTTAAATTTGACTCAAAGTGAAAAGTTTGATGAAATGCACCTTCCCCTGTCCCTAGGCTTTTGTCAGAGAAAGTCCTAGGTATCAACCTGTTAGAAAAGCGACATGGTATATGCTTTGGGACTCTTGGCTCTGAAAGCACATGATCGGGACCATGCAGATTTGATTTATTTGACAAATAGTTATTGTACATTTATTGTGTTGCAGCTAGTGTGTGTGGAACACATGAGTCACTTTTACAAAGTCAGCTCTTTTGTTTTGGCTCAACTTGATAAACAGAGGAAAAATTTTGTTCTCAGGAATGCATAGATCACCTGGGAATTCTTCATTGTAACACTTTATTTGGCTGTACTGTCTGCCCACTACTTCTGTTATTCTATATATATTCTCTTAATGTAAAGAGGAGTTCAGAGTCCTTTTAGGAAAACCTTTTATCTTTATTTTTTTGCTTTTCAGGGCCATACCCCTGGCATATGGAAGTTCCCAGGCCAGGGGTTGATTTGGAGCTACAACTGCCAGCCTCTGCCATAGCCACAGCAACGCGGGATCCG
Organism: Phacochoerus africanus; assembly: GCF_016906955.1. NCBI lineage: Eukaryota > Metazoa > Chordata > Mammalia > Artiodactyla > Suidae > Phacochoerus > Phacochoerus africanus. The sequence continues at coordinate 125,706,862 of NC_062546.1, forward strand.
AGTCACGTCTGTGACCTACACCACAGCTCACGGCAGTGCCGGATCCTCAACCCTCTGAAGGAAGCCAGGGATCGAACTCCCTTCCTCATGGATGCTAGTTGTGCTCATTAACCGCTGAGCCATGAAGGGAACTCCCTAGGAAAGGCTTTTTATTAAAAGCAGTACTAAGAAACAACTGGAGAGCCATTCAGGATTAAAGAATCTTTGAGTTCTACTCTTACTCCAGGTAATTCCTTTGATGCAAAGGGCACATATCATCTGTAGGTTTTATCATGTTCCTCTTCTGTGACGATCATACTACCAGACATAGGGACTATGAAGGCAGGTAAGATTTCCACCCTAAAAACCTTCAGCTCCTAGTTGAGGGGATGGACAGACACATGTTCCCCCAACACATATGTGCACATAAACTACATACCTAGAGGCAGCATATACTAAATACCACTTGACCAGGATGCTTTGTTTAGTGTTTTAAACTAGAGATTGACATGGGTCAATCTGAATCTGTTGTTTTTGCTCATTAATTTTAGCATCCATCGATTCCCTGTCTGAAACAATGCTCTGGTGCTTGCCAAATAAGGATTTTTAAATTTCCATCATCCTTCCTTCATTTATTAGAATTCTGTGAGGAAGAGCTCTTCCTTCTATCCTCATTATTTAGCCAGTTATTTATATCAGTACAGACTTGTGGATATTTTTCTCTTGAGTTATATTCTCTTACAATCATTTTTATGTGTGTTGCTCAGATTGTTCCAGATTGGGCCATTGGGAGCCCCTTAAATTTAGCTCCTGTGTCCTCTTGACATATTCCCATCATATTTCAGGAACCATTTTGAACTTTTTGACACCATAAGATGTGCCAGGCTCATCCTGAATTTTTCCTGCTTCAGCCCTAGGATCAGCTATTTTTCCAAAAAGCTTTAGTTCTTTTTATCGGAGAAACATATATAGAAACCAAAATCTGGGTGCTAGGTATGTCCATTGCTACTGAGACATCGTTATTTCCGGGTCCTCTCAGCAGATGGAATTTGGAAATATGTATGTATACATGTACACATGTCTGTCTACATGTAAACCACAAGGTTTTTTTCTTAGCTTTACCCCTACTTGTAGCTCCTTTCTCTGAAAGTGAGAAACCTTATTTTCATTAGCCTCAGTATATTTACTTATCTGTGCAGTCCTAAACTATACATGAGGTAGTTTCAGAATGCTAATACACACCCTAGTGAGAAACAGATTTACTAACTAGGATACAGTATTTGTGGACAATGGTTTCATTTTCAGCATTGGGATATTTAGTCAAGCTACTGTTACCCAGAGTTTTTTGGGTTAGTTCTTTTCTCCCCTCCTCCCCACCCTTTGGGTTTTTGTTATCCATTTGCAATCAATTAGGTTCACATATCACTGTCTTATTTTGATTCCTCCCATGTCCTGGATGATTGTAATTATTTTTAGGTTATGTGAAATGTCGCCTTAGTTTTAAAAGCTGTAATAATATAAAAAGTGTATTCACAAAGTATAATTTTCTCATCATCGGTTGTACTGCTTTCCACCCCATTTCCATCCTCTCTCTGTGGGTAAATCTCATTACTTCTTGGCTTATCCTTTCTGTATGTATTTTTTGTGCAAATCTGTAGCCACAGGAGTATTTTCTTATCTCGTCCTTTCTTATATGAAAGGCGATATATTTCCTGGTTTCCTCTTGCTGCACAAAAATTACCACAGACTTAGCGTCTTCAAACACATAAAATTGTCTCATGGAGTTCCCGTCGTGGCGCAGTGGTTAACGAATCCGACTAGGAACCATGAGGTTGCGGGTTCGGTCCCTGTGCTTGCTCAGTGGATTAACGAACCGGCGTTGCTGTGAGCTGTGGTGTAGGTTGCAGACGCGGCTCGGATCCTGTGTTGCTGTGGCTCTGGTGTAGGCCGGTGGCTATAGCTCCAATTCGACCCCTAGCCTGGGAACCTCCATATGCCGCGGGAGTGGCCCAAGAAATAGCAAAAAGACAAAAAAAAAAAAAAAAAAACCAGTCTCAGTTTTCCTAGGGGTGGGGTGGGGTGGGTATATCTTAGCTGGGTCCACTGCGCAGGGTCTACCTAGGCTGAAATCTGAGGCACAGGGTCCCCTTCCAAGCTCACCGGTTGTTGCCTGAATTTACTGCCTTGTGGTTGTGGGACTGGCGCTTTCATCTCTTAGAAGCTGCCCTTTGAACTTACCTGAATGTTCAAAGACTTGACCAGTGAATGTGCATTATTGAAAACATGGTAGATGGTCCCTACTTTATTTATTTATTTATTTTATCTTTTTGTCTTTTTGTTGTTGTTGTTGTTGCTATTTCTTGGGCCGCTCCCGCGGCATATGGAGGTTCCCAGGCTAGGGGTTGAATCGGAGCTGTAGCCACCGGCCTACGCCAGAGCCACAGTAACGTGGGATCCAAGCCGCGTCTGCAACCTACACCACAGCTCACGGCAACGCCGGATCGTTAACCCACTGAGCAAGGGCAGGGACCGAACCCGCAACCTCATGGTTCCTAGTCGGATTCGTTAACCACTGCGCCACAACGGGAACTCTGGTCCCTACTTTAGAAAGAGAAGAGAGATGTCCTTAATCAATTAGTGTAGAAATTTGGCATCTTTGTAAACATAAAAGGCCTATAGGATGAATATATGGCTTCTTGTAAGGTGATAGGCATGAGGGAAGAGGGGGCTTTGGCTATTTATAACCCAAGCAGGATAGGAAGAACCAATGGCATTCTTTAAATAGAAGAACTGAGAGTTAATAAACAACTTCTCTCGTTTGGGAGCATGGTAAGCTATGTTTCCCATTCAGTCTGATGTGAGGAGTGAAAGTCTGCCTGTTTGGAAGAGTATTAGTGATGACAGTGCTGATTCTAGAGGATCAGTGTTCAGGATGTCCCTTCAGGCTCACTGGAATTCACAGCTGAAAAGCCCTTGAGGCTCCAGAAAATGAAATGAACAAATAAGTGGTCAGAATTTGCATTGACACAGTTTTCCGTATGGTGGTCGAGAGTCCTGAGGATGACTGTTTTGAAGCCTTGCCTCCCTGTTCATAGGCCTTTGATTTGCTATTTTGGAGGATAGCTGAGTGTTTGGGGTGTTGGGGTTCCCAATGTCTAGGACCTTAGATAGTACAGCTCTAGAACTTCTCATGACCATGACTTAGTTAATAACCAAGGCCGCCCAAAATCTACATCAGTGAAATCACTAGAATGGATCAAAGTGAGACAGTACCTAATCTATGAAGGGGTTTCCTGACTTGGTTACAGGTCACTCTGGATCTAGTACACCCCCTTTTCTTTTTTTTTTTTTTTTTTTCTTTTTAGGGTCGCATTCAAGGCATATAGAGGTTCCCAGTCTAGGGGCTGAATCAGAGCTATTGCTGCCAACCTACACCACAGCCACAGCAACTTAGGATCCAAGCCACGTCTGCAACCTGCACCACAGCTCATGGCCACTGATCGAGGCCAGGGATCAAACCCGCATCCTCATAGATACTAGTCGGATTCGTCTCCGCTCTGCTACAGCGGGAACTCCTTTTTTCAAGGTGTATCTTTTACACCTGAGTAGGTTCTAACCTATTGGAAGAAGCTCGGGTGTGGATGGTGGGCAGACTTGGCCATCAGCCTTTCCAAGATTGTGATTCTTAACAAGATTCTCTTATGTGGCACAAGCCCAGAAAATGTGTGATTGCTAAAAACACAGGGGTGTGAGCATATATTAGCAAGCAGCATGTTGAGTTATAAATTCTTGTTTTTGTTATTTTCGTCATCTGGTGGTTGTGGTCATACTGGTTTCTCAAGAATGAAGTTGTGCTGTGTTTGTTATCCAAAACCCAACTCTGGATTGACTAAAGAATTCATCCTTGAGTTTCACTCTGAGTTGCCCTCCTGCTGGAGGAAGTCCGTCTGCTTTGTCTTTGGCACAGTCAGGGGATGGAGCTGTGACCTCTGAAGCAACATCTGATGTTGCTAGAGCTCTCGGATGTTAATGAAAGCAGAACAGTAAATCAGTGCTGACTGCGGAGCAGGACTGCTTGACTAGGGAATCTCCTGAGGATAACGTGTGGTTATAGGCAACACTTGGAGGAAAATTGACAAGCTCTGATCAAGACTGGTGGATTATTTCTGGTCCACTGACAGAGCCATAGAGTGAGAACTAAATTGTCCCCTCAAATAAACTTAAGTAAAGAAATCAGTCTAAGTCTCTTTATACATGACTTTTATCAACCAGGAAAACAAGATTGGCCCTAGGCAAAATTGACTGGGGAGCAAAATTTATCATTTTTGTTTTTTCCCCCCTTGTTTCTCCTTTGGTCCTGAATACCGGAGTAATTAAACCCTCCCCATTTACCCCCTCAAAACCTTTCCTTGGAAGCCACCTGAGGTTTTTTTCTGCTGAAGAATCAATAGCTGCTTAATGGCTTCAAATAGACCCCTTGTCCTCTGTTATATTCCAGGGCCCTAATAATACCTTCTGACAAGGGTCAAAACTCAAATGTCTACAGGGCAAGGTAGGTCCCTTAAATTAGTAAAACCGCCTGGTTTTAATATAGAAGGAAGTGTGTGTGGGTCCTTGGTAAGCCAGACAGTAAGTGCCCTGACCCTGGAAGGGATTTACTCAGCGTTAGCTTGCACTGATGAGGCTGGCCAGAGTTTCAGGGCCTTCCAGATTTTTATGAGAAGGCGGAAATTTGAATTCTTTTTTTTTTCTTTCCAATTTTTGGCTCTCCTGCAGCATATGGAGTTCCCAAGCCAGCGATTGGATCCGAACCGCAGTTGCGACACCAGATCTTTTAACCTGCTGTGCGGGGCCAGCAGCGAACCTGTGTCTTGGCACTGCAGAGATACTGCCGATCCCATTGTGCCACAGTGGGAACTCCAAAAATTTGGATTGTTAAATTAAATCTTCCACATTTGACAACATTTTACAGTTCTGTGGGTGATAAAAATACCTCTTTAGGTCTGCAGTGCCCCTATAATCAAACCATGTAGTAGTTCCTAAATAGAAGTTCACAGTGTAGTCCACATTCTTAAGGCTAAATTTATTTAATTTAGGGATTTTTTTTTTTATTCTGAGATTTTTGTCTGTGCATATTGTTGCTATAAGACTACTTGCTTTCATCAAATGACTTGCGGGGCAGGGTTCAGGGAAGAAGGTGGCTTTTCCCTATGTTCAGTGAAACTAGAAGGATGGACGTCCTGAAAGGTGGCTTGGGAAATGTATCTTTAGCTTTTCTAAAAGACATGGCTTATAACCTAAAAGCACAACTCTTTAGGAGCTGATAGAGTGCGAGATTAGGTTGATGAAACCAGTAACCAAGGCTGTGTTCGTTTTTATTGAATATTGAATGAGCAGCTGGTACAGAGGCTCCAGCCGAAACTGGCCAGCACCAGCCAGCTTACTCTGATGCCTGAGAAGTGGAGGCAGTCTAGGGTTTTGAGTGAAAGGGCTTTGGGAATATTTACATAGAAAGGAGCAAAGAGGAGTTCCCGTCGTGGCGCAGTGGTTAACAAATCCGACTAGGAACCATGAGATTTCGGGGTTCGGTCCCTGCCCTTGCTCAGTGGGTTAACGATCCGGCGTTGCCGCGAGCTGTGGTGTAGGTTGCAGACACGGCTCGGATCTGGGGTTGCTGTGGCTCTGGCGTAGGCCGGTGGCTACAGCTCCGATTCGACCCCTGGTCTGGGAACCTCCATATGCCGAGGGAGCGGCCCAAGAAATAGCAAAAAGACAAAAAAAAAAAAAAGAAAGGAGCAAAGAGCCCGATTAGCTTTAACAAGTTGAATATTCTGTTTTACTCTGTATATGTTCGATTAGCCTTTTTTTTGGGGGGGGGGGCTGCCTTTTTTTTCCCCCCAGAAATTAATTGCCAAGACTCCTTCATCTAGAAGGACAATTACTATGTGGGTCTGGTGAATGTAGATGCTGTACGGTTTCTCTGTTGGCATCCTGTGCACCCAGTGCCTTAGACATCGGCAGCAAGGTACAATATACACTCTGGATGTGCTCCAAATGTTCAGGTCCTTTTAAATTGCATGAGTGGCAGTTTCCTGAAAGAGAAACTGGTAACTGAGGGTGTCATGGCAAGTGTGGAGAGGATGCAGAGATTTACTTTTCACAGTTGTACCCACCGTCTCAAAGTAGTCCTGAGTAATTCTAAAACCAGCAAAGGCAAGAAAATATTGGTGCCTTGACGTTTTGCCTTTCTTTTCTCATACTAGGCTATGCAGTGAGTTTTTCTTGTGGAGATGAATATTGGGGCTATTTGCCAGGCTTGGGGGAAGGTGGTAGCAGTGAGAGTTTCATTTGAAGTACACACTTACCTGATATTCCCTTCCTACTTAAATATGGAATTGTTTCATCCTTGGAGCTCCTGCTTGGATCCAGTTCTATTGGAACCCTTACTAGTGAAAATGGTTGCAATTTATTGAATAACTTTTAATGTGCCACTCATTGTCCTTTGCGATGTATGGGTCTTAACCTTTCATTTCCACAATGACCCTATGAGTAGAGAATACAGGAGGGGGTAGTCTGTAAAGCTAGGAAGAGGTACTTCCTTTATTTTATTGAGGAGAGAGAAGAGGAGGATACAGATGGGAGGTAGGCTTGTACATTTCATAGCAAGAAGTGGCGAGGGTTCTGGTGAAAGGGTGTTTATTTCCCTTGCGAGGTTTAGCGGGGTGAGGAGAGGGAAGTTTGAAGAGACCTGGAAAGGGTCGATGCAGTGTGCATGCAGAGTGGGCTGGTCGGAGAAATGAAGGTGGTTGGATGTGCAGTATTGAGGGCCATATGGGAGTGGTGGTTGTCACTCTGTAGTGGGCCAGCTAACCTGTGGGTGGTTCCCTGTGGCAGTGCTCCACTGCTGACACACCTGGATGGTAACCAAGTCTGTCTCCATGGGGGAGGTAGGGAGCGGGTAGTCTCAGGTGGCTGGCTGTGCTGAAAAGACAGCTAGTGGAAAAAAATACTATAGTGTGTTATCAAGAATGTTACTTAGCTGGACCATGGATGCTGATAAGGAGGGAACTGTAGATAAGAATGAGCTGTAGGAGTTCTTTATTAATAAGGATCTGCAAATTTGGGGAAAGGATTATAGTGTAGGAGGAAAAAAGCCATCCAATAAGAGCCTCAAATGCTTCCTTGCCACTGAGTTTCTACCCTCAGCATCTGATAGGTGATGTTTTTATACTTTTCTCAGTGAGGAGCATTTGGTCTGTTTCTGATTTGTGCATTCTTTCCCATGATTCTGCCTTTCCGCATGCAGGTAGATGTCTTAAAAACCTGTCCAGTCTGTCTCTCCCATAGCTGTTTCTTATTTTATGGTTTTTTGTTTTTTGGGTTTGGTTTTTTTGTTTTTTTTTTGGTCTTTTCTAGGGCCACACCCATGGCACATAGAGGTTCCCAGGCTAGGGGTCCATTTGGAGCTATGGCCGCTTGCCCATGCCACAGCCACAGCAACGCCAGATCTGAGCTGTATCTGCAGCCTATACCACAGCTCACAGCAACGCCGGATCCCGAGGCCAGGGATTGAACCCACAACCTCATGTTCCTAGTCGGATTTGTTAACCACTGAGCCATGGCGGGAACTCCTTATTTGATGTTTTTTAAAAATATATATACACATGTATAACTAAATCACTTTGCTGTACAGCAGAAATTACTGCAATATTGTAAATCAACTATACTTCAATAAAACTTTAAAACATGAAAAAAATATACATTCATGTTCAAAATTGTGAGAAAAGAATAGATGTGCTATTTACTGAATTTAAGCCTCTTTCTCATGCACAGAGGCACTTTAAAAAAAAATCGGATCTTCTAACTTTATGCTTATGAGGATCCCCCCAGAGGTTTGTAAGATGTGGATTCTGGGGCTAAGGCCTAGGAATGTGCATATCTGCATGTTGCTACACTGAGGACGTTTGAGAAATGCCCTGGTCATTTTCCTTCATTTTAGGCCTTAAATGTAGCAAGTACTAAGGTGTGGGGAAGAGCATGAATGAAACTAGTGAATTTATCTCAATACATCACATTTGAAGCACAGGTCTCAGAAATGGAGTGAAAACATCTCATGATATTCTCTCCATCTGTTTAGCTCAAGTTATTTGTAGTACTTCTGGCCTGGCTGTCATGGACAGTCAGACTGGATATGCTTATTTTTTTGGAGTTTGTATTTTATTAAATCAAAAGATTATTTTTTTCCCCTTCACTCTGAAGCACGAGAGGTTTTATGAGGAGATAAAACATCTTTACATCATTTTTAAAGAATGAGACAATGTGTAAACTCTAGTCAGTGAGTTTCTTGGGAAGAAGATAAAGTATTAGTGTTTAAGAAGTGTGGGTTTGTTTTTTTTTCTTTCTTTCTTTTTTTTTTGTCTTTTTGCCTTTTCTAGGGCCTCTCCCATGGCATATGGAGGTTCCCAAGCCAGGGGTCTAATTGGATCTATAAGCCGCCGGCCTACACCACAGCAACGCAGGATCTGAGCTGCATCTGCAACCTACACCACAGCTCATGGGAAACGCCACATCCCCAACCCACTGAGCAAGGCCAGGGATCGAACCCACAACCTCATGGTTCCTAGTTGCATTTGTTAACCACTGACCCACGACAGGAACTCCAAGAAGTGTGTTTTTTGTTTTTGTTTTTTGGCCATGCATGCAGAAGTTCCTGGCCAGGGATCAGACCTGTGCCACAGCAATTAGAATTTGCCTAAGGGCAAGTTGGAGAGTTACAAGGAAAAACGTTGTTAGAATCAGTGAAAAGATCCAGTTGCAGCTATTTTAAAGTGAAATATGAAAACAATAAATAAATGAATTGCTTTTCTTACAGTCTTTAAATAAGTAAAGCCAAATTGTTACTTACTATTACAAATTATTATTAACAACTTGTTAAAACATTCATATAGTATGCAAAGTGCAAAGCCTTACTCATCAGTAGCCGCTGGAAGTACTGATTCACTGTCTACCCCCAGTGACTTCAGAGTCACAGGACTGCAGGGTTAGAAGGAGGCTGTTGGGGTCATCTGGTCCCAGCCTGGTGTTTGAGTCTCTGCTCTTGAGTTTTTTAAACACTGAAATCATTTTATAATTCTCATTCTTGCTAAGTTCCAAACAGACAGTCATATCTTAATTTCTTTAGCATGTAATTGTTCTTTAAGTTAGGGTGGCCATAAATCTTCCAAACTGTAGTACTTTTAAGAATGAAAGGCACTGGACAACAGGTCTTTCTGAATAATACTCCATCACAAAACTAGGTTCTGTAGTTTTGAAACACAGTGTTTAGCCTGAAAAATGCCTTTAGAAATTACATGTAGAAAAAAAAGATTATCTGGGAGTTCCTGTTGTGCCTCAGTGGTAATGAACCTGACTAGTATCCATGAGGATGTGTTTTCGATCTCTGGCCTTGCTCAATGGGTTAAGGATCTGGCATTGCTGGGGCTGTGGTGTAGGCCGGCAGTCGCAGCTCTGATTCACCTCCTAGCCTGGGAAACTTCCATATGCCATGGGTGCGGCCCTAAGAAGACAAAAAAAGGAAAAAGAAAAAAAATTTTTTGAAGTTTATTTACCAGGCAATTAGGGTGTTGCATTTTATGTGACACTTTATCTGAAACCCCCAGAGAAATCTCTTTTTATGATAAAATTTATTGATCTAGTTGAAAAATATGTGTGTCTATTTTTCTCAAGTTAGCCTCACCCAATTCTTGTAATAACTTCTCATATATGGCTTAAGATGAAAGTTTAAAATTCTTTACAGAGGTTCCTTTTATTTCAGAATACTTGCAGAAAGCTGTAATCAGGTGTGATGGGGGAGAGGGGGGATGTATTTAGACCAGAGGTTTTCACACTTTCTCAGTTCACAGTGCCCTTAATGTTTCAGCAATTTTTCATGGTGCCCGAGGCCAAAAGGAATACCCAAGCTGCTCCCATTTGATAAGTGTTTATTCCACGTAGCTTAATAAGTATTTATGCCCTAATAACTTAGTGGCTGTTAGAAAAAATACTTACATGTAAAAATGAAAGAAAAATACTTTCATTGTATTCTTTTTTTAAAAAATACGCAGTTGTGTATAAATATGTTTGAGCACTGCATGACTTCTCTAACCTTGAGTTCAGATTTGATACCATTGCCCTCATTTCCTGTTGAATTTGTTTTTTTTTCCCCCATGACTTGCTTTCTGTCACAGCAGCTTCTAAAAGAAAGCCAACTTGGCAAAGGTTCGTTGTCATGGAAAGGAATATAATGCAATTAAAATAAGTGGGGAGTTCCCTTGTGGTGCAGTGGGTAAGGACCTGGTGTTGTCACTGCAGCAGCTCGGGTCACTGCAGGACCCGAGGCCCAGGAACTTCCACATGCCTCAGGCACAGCCAAAACAAAACAAACAAAATCCCCCCAAACAAACAAAAAACCTCTTTGAATTCAGTATAGTGGCTTGTGTGGCGTCAGTGGACTTTGAGTTTCGTTGCTTCCTTAAATTCATCATTTGGACTCTTAGCTAAAATTCGTTGTTTTATGGTGCCAGAAATTCTTACGCATGTCTGTTGAGATGATCTCAGAAACATAATGTTAATGAAGGTAAGATGCTCTCATCTTTCATCAACCCCTTTCTTGAATTTGGTTGTATTGGATTCTGGTGCTCAGAGCTTCAAGTTTATTGGACCCTTACTATGTTGAGCACTGGACTCAATACCATATTTTACATGTTCCCTCATTGAATTTTCAGTTTTCAGAGCATTCCTTCTGTATAAAGCCTCTTCTGTCAGGTGCCTCTGGAAATAACCCTGGAGTAGACTGCATCCTCATTTTATACGTGAGGAAACTAAAGATAAAAAAAAGTTAAGTGACTTCCAGTGAACATACAGCAGGTAGTTTTACTTCTAGGATATGAACTCAAGTTCTGTGGGTTTTTTGTTTCTTTCACTCTGAAGGCGAGAATCTTTGGCCCCATCACAGCCTCATTGTAAGACAGCACACTGCTGTCCATGTGTCTCCTGCTTTGAAAGGAATACCTATTTTGTGGTGAGGTTCTTTTGTCCTCATTTTCAGAAGATGCCGATACTCAGAGAAATTTACTTGCCAAAATGAACAGCTAGTAATTGGAATTTGAACCCAGGCCTCAGTAATCCCAACCACAGTTTATTATTGTAATCTATAGGGATGACCAAAAGACAGGGTAAAATCCTGGAGGTTTTTCAGTCATTAAAGAAAGATTAAGTTATGATAATATGGCTTTTGTGCTAATGTATTTTGATAAGTCCTATTCACTTTAAAATCATGCATGGTATGTGTGGAACCTCTCTAGTAAACAGTGTCTTTATTGGCCAACCATGTGGAATAACAGAGAATATATTGTGCTTACCATTTATAAATATATGCGTAGAGGAGAGAAAGGGAGAATGAATGGAGCTATTTGTCAGCAGGTCTGCTGGCAAAGATGGGACACCATGCTGATGCAGGCCCATAGGCTCCCTGAGGTAGGAGCATGTGTGGTGGGCTGCATAATAGGACCAGGTTTTAAAGATTCATTTAGGAAGTAAAGTAAGTACAAGGTAGTTCTTCAAGTCACAGATTATAAGTTCTCTTGACCCGTCACTTCTCCTTAAAGCTTACTCTCCGGCAGTGGTTCATTTACACTGAAGTTCATGTGGAGTTGCATTGGAAGAAGACAGATCCTAATCAGAGGCTCAACTTGAGGTTGGCAAACTCTTTGGGTGAAGATTGCTGGATAAATTGTATTGCATTATCCCGGGAATCCTCAGGACTTGAACTTGAGGTTTAATTTGCCATAGGATAATTAAATCATGAATTGGTTCACGATGACTTGGGTATGGTTTAATCTCGAGTCAGGACAGTAGAGTTCTTACAGAATGTAGGAATGCAAAGGTTAAATGGCCACTGTCGTATTTGGGCATTTGTCCAAATACTTATGGCTCTCTTGGAGAAGCATAACACTGCTTTGTAAGAAACAGAAAAGTGTTTACATCCAGAACATATTGAGTGGGTGTACGGAGTTCAGTGGCCAGGGTCATGTCCCCCAGGCCTACTGTTGTAGTTTACCCAGCTGAGAAGCACAGGGAATCAATACAGTCCGATCCTCCCCACTCCTGCCCCCCCACCCCTCTGTTTTTCATCTCTCTCTTGCTTGTGTGCTTTCTCATTCCCTTTTTCTTGCACACAGCCAAGCCTAGCACTTAAAATTGAAAAGTGCACACCCTGGTGCCTGCTGCCCAGAAATCCATCATCTGTAAATAAGGTGTTTGCTTTCCCCAGAAGATATTTTGTTCTTGTTGGTTTGCCTGATGCATGCAGTGCAAATGTGACCATTCTTCCTCCTTTTAGACAGAGACCAGATCATATGCTTAGGTAGCACTTTATGTCTAGGACACATCACTTCTTATAAAAATATAAAACCAAGAGTAAGTCAGGAGTTCCTGTGGCTCAGTGGTAATGAACCTGGCTAGTATACTTGAGGACGCCAGTTGGATCCCTGGTCCCTCTCAGTGGGTTAAGGATCTGGTGTAGGTTGCACATGTGGCTCAGATCTCGCATTGCTGTGGCTGTGGCATAGGCTGGCACCTGCAGCTCCAGTTTAACCCCTAGCCTGGGAACATCCATCTGCTTTGGGTATGGCCCTAAAAAGACAAAAAAGAAAGAAAGAGAAAGGAAGGAAGGAAGGAACCAAAGAATAAATTTTTATTTCACATGAAAGTTAATACTCTCTTAGATAGAAATAGCAAAGATTGAAAACCTACACCCAAGTGAGAGATATTTCTTACCCAGGTATCTGAGGGTATGTATTTATAATATATGATTTAGTTCAGCTGTTAATAATCTACTACTTAATGTCGTAGTTATTTTGCATTGCATGTATAAAATCTAAATTACCATATATCAAACATCAGAAGGTTTGTCTAGTACTTTGGGGGTGTTTACTTAACTCATGAATGTTTATTAAATGCTTTATATATGTGTCTGCTCATGTCGTAAGTACTATAGGAGATACAGAAGTATATCAGCAAACTTTCCCTCACTGGAGAAAAAACCTACACAAGTGAAATGGTAGAACAACACACATGATCATGCTTGGTCCCCAAAACAAGATTAGTTGACCCTTGAACAATACGGGTTTGAGCTGTGCAAATCCACTTATATGCACATTTTTTTCATAGTAGATACTACAGAATTATATAACCTGCATTTGGTTGAATCCATGGGTGCAGAACCATGAATGTGGAGGGCCAGCTATAAGTTACACATGGATTTTTGTCTATGGGGAAGTTTGGTCCCCCACTTAACACTGTGTTGCTCAAGGGTGAACTGTAGTACCAGAGATAAGTAGAAAAGGCAGCTCTAAGCATGGTATATGGGAGACCAGGTGGAGGTTTTGGTGGAGGAGAAAGATGGAGTGGAGGCTGTAAGATGAGCAGATCAGGTACCAGCTAGAAGATGAGAGGAGAAGATTCATTCTGGACCTTTTCAATGTGTATGCACACACGCATATATGTAATATATGTATATGTACGTATAAATATATATATGTATATACATGCATACACATATATATTCTTTTTTTAAAAGTAGTTAGTAGTAATTCTGTAATATTTAATAACTGCCTGCAAATGGATGGTGGCTAAGTCTGACACTTCGTTTGTGGCCCTCATTTCTTTTTTTTTGGACACCCATAATTGTGGCATATGGAAATTTTTGGGCCTGGGGTCTAGTCGAAGCTGCAGCTGAGACCTTCACTGCAGCCACAGCAATACTGGATCAGAGCCACATCTGTGGCCTACGCCACAGCTTGTGGCAATGCCGCATCCTTAACCCACTGAGTGAGGCCAAGGATTGAACCTGTATCCTCACGTACACTATGTCAGTTTCTTAACCTCCTGAGCCACGACAGAAACTCCAGTCTTACTTGTTAAAAAGAAGGTAAAAGAGGAGTTCCTATCGTGGTGCAGTGGTTAACAAATCTGACTAGGAACCATAAGGTTGCAGGTTCGATCCCTAGCCTTGTTCAGTGTGTTAAGGATCCGGTGTTGCCGTGAGCTGTGGTGTCAGTTGCAGACGAGGCTTGGATCCCGCACTGCTGTGGCTGTGGTGTAGGCCAGCGGCTACAGCTCTGATAAGACCCATAGCCTGGGAACCTCCATATGCCGTGGGAGCGGCCCTAGAAAAGGGAAAAAAAAAAAAAAAAAGAAGGTAAAAGATCTTGGAGGGGCAATATCTTTAGTTTATTTAAACACAGCTTGTGTGGCTGTGATATGAACCTTTTGGGATTTGGCATTGCAGAAAGAGGGAAGTGTGCATTGGGGAAGCAAAGTAGGGGTCAGCCTGAGTATTAGTTTTCTATTGCTTCTGTAACAGGTTACCATGGACTTAGTGGCTTAAAACAACTCAGTTTAATTCTCTTCCACTTCTGTAGGTTAGAATTGTGACAGGGGTCTTACTGGGTGAAAATTAAGCCCTTTGACAGGGCTCCATTTCTAGGAGTTCTAAGGGACAGTCTGTTTCTTTGCCCTTTCCAGCTTCTAGAGGCTGCCCACACTCCTTGGCTTATGGACCCTTCATCTTCAAAGCCAGCATTGGCTGGTCAAGTCCTTCATGTTGTATTGCTCTGACATCTCCTCTCTGACTCAGTTCTGCTGCCTTCTACTTTTTTTAAAAACTATCTTTAAAAATAGTGGTTTAATATCCATGCTGTGAAGTTTACCATTTAACCATTTTTAAGTGTACAATGCAGTGACATTAAGTAATTTACAATGTCATGCAACTATCACCACTACCTATTTCTAAAATTATCACTCCATTAAACTCTGTACTCATTAAACAATCATTCCCATTCCACACTTCCTGCAGCTACTGATAAATTCTAATCTTTTTTGTCTCTCTTTTGCCTACTCTAGATCTTTCATATGAATAGAATCACACAGTATTTGACCTTTTGTGTCCGGCTTCTTTCACTTGAGTATGTTTTCAAGGTTCATTCATGTTATCATATGTATCAGAACATCATTCCTTTTTGGGGCTGAATAATACTCTTTTGTATAATAAGCTATGTTTGTTTAGCCATTCATCTGTTGATGGACACTTGGATTGTTTCCACCTTTTGGTTATTGTGAATGATGCTACTATAAATATCAGTGTACAGGTATCTGTGTTTCTCATTTTGATTATTTTGGATGTATACTTAGGAGGGCAGTTGTGGGGTTAGCTGTTAATCCTATGTTTAACTTTTTGAAGAATCACCACATTGTTTTCCACAACTGCTGCACTGTTTTACATTCTGAACAATAATATACAAGGGTTCCAATTTCTCTCTCTCTCTGTTTTTTTACCAAGCTCCATTTTTAAACAAGATTATTATTCTTTTACTTTTGGACTTTTTGTGATTACTTACATTGGTCCCGCCCAGATAGATGAGGGTAGTCTCCCAATCTCAGTGTTCTAAATCTAACCTACAAATCCCACCTTAATATGTAAAGGAGCTTTCACAGGTTTGGGGGATTAGGATGAGGATATCTTTGGGGGCTGTTGCTCTATGACAGCAAGTTTGCCCTTGAGGTTGTGTGTTTACACAGGAGGAGTTATTGATTTGAGGTTGTAATTTTTGGTCACAGTTGTGGCAGAAATCTTCAAGTCAGAGCGTACTATTTCTCCTGCTATCTCAGAAGATCTGATGTTAGTTGAGCATAAACTGTTTTTTCCTTCGATTGCCCTCATCATGAAATTGAAGAGTGAGAGGCAGTAAGTTGGGCCACTCTTGACTATGGAACCCAGGTTCAGTCATCTTTTCCAGAGTAATTACCCTGAGAGGGGAGAAGAGACCAATGGTGACCCTACTGATCCAAGGAGGGAAATGTCAGCTTGTTGCTGCAAAAAGGGTAGGGAGAAGGTGGTCAGAGTTGCAGGTGAAAAATGTACTTGATGCAGATCAGCAGGTAACAGACATCACGTCTTACAGCTTGATTGTGGTAGAATTTATAATATGTTGTAATTAATTCGAGTGTGGTATCTTCAGTTTTCAAAATGTTTTTACTCTAAAGAATGTTATGCCATAGAATATTGATATTTATCAATAGACTAAGAATTCTTTTCCTGGATTTTGCCAGCAAGCCCAGCCCTTGACTTTATTTGCTCTTAGAATTGTCACCTGGTTGCCCATGGAGCAGTTTCTGGTATCTTAAGCATGTAACTCTCCATCCAAAGACACAAATGTGTACAGGTAGACAGTGTTGTTGGCAGACAGGTGGTAAAGAACTGTTTTGAGTTCCAGAGCATGTCAAGGAATTGGGCATCAGGTCCTTAATGGAAATCAGATATGAGGTTTTGAAAGAGATCGAATGAGTGTTTCTTTCCATTATTCCCTTTATTTTTGAACATGCTTAGAATCTGTATTTCAGGAGTCCACTTGCTGGCCAGAAGAGGGAAGTGTGGCTTTGGTATCTATCGGGTGTTGAGTCACTTACGCTAGTGATGTAGGGAGTAGCAGAAAGATGGGCTCTGAGAAAACTTGGCCCAGATTACTGTAGCTGTGCCCTTCTATCTTGTAGTAGAGAACATGGGCTCTTCTACCCACTTCACCCCAATGGATGGTACTCTGGCCTTGCAATTAAGTGTAAATAATATAAGCATAAACATATTTACAATCAATACCTTACTCCAGCTTGCCAAAGTTAGTGAAAATGTGATTAATTTAAAACAGTTGATCATTTTCAAGTAACTTTGGGACGTTTATTGTTTTAGTTGGTGCTCACTGGTAAAAACGAGCGTTTTAAGTTTCTAGAGATTTGTAATTTTACAAACAAAATGAATTGTTCTCTGAATACAAAGCCTCGAGTCAAAGAGAAATGATGGACATAGGTACGTGCTGGGACTTCTTATGATGGTATAAGAAAAACTTGTATAGTCAGGAAAGTAGGAGGGGTGCATAATAGTAATTCCGTGTATTCCTTACAATGCCAGTAACAAGAGTAACAATGTCAAGCATGTAGTGCTTGCTGTGTGCAGGATTTTGTGCTAATAACTGCATTCATTATCTGATGTCTAAAATACATGTGTGCCTCTGTGTGCACATGAGCCCACACACACACGATAGATGTCAGTGGGCTTTCTTTCATGATCATGGAAAAAGAATAGAAGACATGTTGGTCTAGATTCTTTTTCTTTTTGTCTTTTTGTTGTTGTTGTTGTTGTTGTTGTTGCTATTTCTTGGGCCGCCTCCGCGGCATATGGAGGTTCCCAGGCTAGGGGTCGAATCGGATCTGTAGCCGCCGGCCTACGCCAGAGCCACAGCAACGTGGGATCCGAGCCGCGTCTGCGACCTACACCACAGCTCGCGGCAACGCCGGATCGTTAACCCACTGAGCAAGGGCAGGGACCGAACCCGCAACCTCATGGTTCCTAGTCGGATTCGTTAACCACTGTGCCACGACGGGAACTCCCCTAGATTCTTTTTCTATCTCTGTGTAATAACCAGTTACATGAACTTGAACATTGCTTTCTTTTTTTGGAAGTGGGGGCGAAAGAGGAAAAGATAAGCTTTATTGCTTTGCTAGGTAAAGGGGGCCACAGCAGACTAATGCCTTACAGACTGTGTCCCTCTTGAAAGGGATTAGGAGGTGATTTTGTACTTTGGGGAGTGGAAATGGGGCTGTAGATAAGGATCAGGGTAAAGGCAAGTTTGCATTTTTTCTCAAAGCTGGTGTAGTGGCCCTCCTCCTTCTTGGAATGAAGAATGCTTCATCAAGTAGTTCTTCCATTTGTTGGGGGTTTTAGTTCTGGTGTCTGGACTTACTGAGGTTCAAGTCCTTTGTGCCTCCATGCAGAAGGAATTCTACGAGAGACAAAGTGATAGGCAAGAAATAGATTTATTAAGATAGGATGCTTGCGAGCGATGCAGGCGGGCAGGCAAGGAAGCTCTGCTGCTTTCATTTTTTTGAGTCTGTTTGAAAGAGAAAACAGAATGGGACTAAAATATCACAAGCATCCCTTCCAGCTCTGTACATTTTAGATTATAAAAATAAAGTTGCAGAGGAGTCCTTTGTATTTAGTTCAGTCCTTAAAGAAAGCCTTCCAAGAAAACAGGCTGTTACTGAAATTGTGAATGGAAGATTAGAGAGACATCTTACTCTCACAAGTTCCCCAGAAAGGACAGCTTTTCAGTCTGGTTTTATTTTGAAGATGTTAACTAGATCAGGGAGCAGCCTGGTTCCTCCTAGTGGGCTTTCACTGGCAAGTGAATGATAATCAGTACCCTCAATGATCAAATCAAAATAACAAGTGACAATGAAAGATGGCTGAGTGATGGTTTGCTTTGGGGAACTACTTGGCTGCCTGCCTGAGTCCTGTGCCAGGAAAGAATCTGACTGTATTTCAGCAGCATCCTCTGGGCTAGGAGGATATTAAAATTTAGGATGTCAGGTAGTTGGTTGGAACGAGAACAGAGTTCATGGAAGGAAATGGCATTGAAGTTCGTTGAATGGAGAGACAGGTCATATCTTGAATTTGCAGCCGCCCTCCTCCTGCCTCAGATATTGCAATTTTTTTTCCTCCTTTTTTGGCCGCCCTGTGGCATATGGAGTTCCCAGGCCAGGGATCAGATTTGAGCCGCAGTTGTGAACTATGCTGCAGCAGTGCTGGATTTTTAACCCACCGTGCCAGGCTGGGGATTGAACTTGCATTCCAGCGCTGCAGAGATGCTGTCAATCCTGACGCGCCACAGCGGGAACTCCCAGATGTTGCAGTTTGAAGTAAATTCATAGGAGATTTGTGCATTATTCAGTATCAAGTGATTCAACTTGATGTCACATTAATGGTATAAGGAAAAATGGCAATCTGGGAAAAATTACCAGAGAAGGGACACCTCTTTACCTATTGTGATTTGAGGGCTCCTAAGGCTGGCTTTTCTTAGATATTTCTCTGGCTGCTGACTCAGGACTGCCTGTCCGATGACTTGGAAATTCTCAGCTCTCGTGTCCAGGGCCCTGCTTTCTAACTTGCTGTCACAGGACCCACTCTTTGACCCTCTGATTTACTCTGAGTGGTTCATGGTCTTCTGCCTTCTCCTGTGTTCATACCTCTTGTCGCACTATACGCATGTCTCTGTTCACCTAGAATAATGAGAAGAATAAGATCTAACATAGTGCGTGCTTTTCATGTACTTGCTCTGTGTTAACTATGGGCATTTTTCGGTTGCATTTTTCTCAGTCTCCATGAGGCAGGTAATGTCATTACCACCATCATCTTCATCCTCATCAGGATCACCACCATCATTTCCATTTTTTTCCAGGTGAGGAAAATGAGGTTTAATTTCAAGAATGTACCCAAGATGACACTGTATAAACGAGTGGTGGAATCAGGATGGCAAGCCAGGTGACCTGTCTCCAGAGCCCAAATATTAAAAAACATATTGAGCTGTTAAATGCCATTCTTAATGCTTTCCTCACACATCTCAGCCTGGTCCATAGCATTTCTCACTTTTCTTAACAAAAAAGTAATAGCTATTTCTCTGTGGTTTGGTTATATAACATGTTCATTTGTGTATCGTTGTATTTATCTTCTGTCCTTATGTGCATCGTCAAAGCCTGAGTTTACTTCATATTTGTATCTCTGCCTTCTTTTGAGATTTAACAGGGTTCATTAAGTATTTGTTGAATTGACACAGTACCTGGCTGTCTATAGATTTGATCCTGTAACTTTTTGGGGGGGGGAGGTTCTAGTTTATATTTTTAAAGAAATTGAAGAATTCAGTTAAAATGACACTATTTTGCCTGAAAATGTTAATAGCTTATTAAAAATATCGATAAATATGAGCATTTTAACCCTGCCCTTGAGTATGTCTCTGGTTCTTCCAGTAGAATGGTTGGATTGCTTCACGCAAGTCATATTTTAGAAACATTATAGTTTATATGTCATTGAAAGCAGGAGATCATGAGACCTCTCTTTTGAGCCTTGGATTTGCCATCTCTCTCATGCGTGGAAGAGCTGCTTAACCTCCCTGTCCTTTAGTTTCCTTCTCTGTCAAATGGAGAAGATAATACCTGCTTGTTAGGATTTAAAAGCAGATTAAATTGAATAATAAATGCAAAGAGCCTAAGTGCCTGAGATGTATCAGACCATCAATAAATGGTACATCTTGTTGTTTTGACCCTTAGTTTTGATTCTGATTGGGTGCTGACCTTCAATTTTGAATTTCATTTACTGGCTTTTTCAACTTGAGATTTGCTTTTTGATTCAAGTCATGTGGCCCAAGATCACTAAGAATGGGTGGTGAAGTCAGGAATGGAATCCAGCAAGTCGAGTCCAGGGCGCAAGTAAGTCCCTGCTACCTGTTACCGCACTAAATGCAATTCTTTTTTGTTCGTTTGTTTTGCTTTTTTTGCTTTTTAGGGCTGCACCCACGGCATACGGAGGTTCCCAGGCTAGGGGTTGAATCAGAGCTACAGCTGCCGGCCTACACCACAGCCACAGCAATGTCAGATCCTTAACCCACTGAGCGAGGCCAGGGATGGAACCTGCATCCTCACGGATTCTAATCAGGTTCGTTAACTGCTGAGCCACGAAGGGAACTCCCTAAATGCAGTTATTAATTCTGCTCTCCAACCATCCAGTTGGAATCCATCACATTTCCATGCTTTTTGTAGCAAAAAGTAATGATTTTGGGGAGGGGGAAATGAAAATTACTGTTCAGTGGGTACCAAGTTTCAGTTTTGCAGGATGAGTTGTAGAGATCTGCTAAATGATGCTGCAAATGTAGTTAACACTACAGGACTGTCCAACATGGTTTAAAAAAGACAAATTTTGTATTATGTGTTTTTTACCACACATTAATTGAAAAGAAAAAAAAAAAAGGAATGGCTCCATCCTTTGAGTGTCCTATAAAGCGTTTTTACCTTTATCATTCAAGAACTCGTCATAACTGCCTAAACTCTTTCTCTCGTGACATCTTTCCCCTGCTTCCATCAGCAACACCACTTGTAAAGCCCATGTCCTTCTTTCTCGGCAGGTGGTTATGTAATAGCAGAGTTTCTGTTGTAGAATCGGGTGACCTTATACTTGAAAGCTTTAATTTAGAGATTATAAGAACAAAGGTCTATTACATAAGGTATATTAGATATGATTTCACTTTCATTACTGTGTCTCCATATTGGTGTGGGTTTTTCAGTAGGAGCCTTGAGGGTATCAAGGTAAAAGATATTTTGCAAGTTTTTATTGTTTCCATGAACTGAGGCAAGAGCTGAAACCAGAAAACTATTTCTAGGGCACAGGTTTATTTGGTTCAGAAAGATTTAGGTACCTTCATTCTGCTCTGTGTCGTATATCATAACCTATGTCACTTTTAATGCATGGAGTCCTAGACTCTTTTCTTTTTAAATTTTTAGTTTCTTAGTAAAGTATAGTTGGTTTATTTTTAAAAATTTTATAATGATCTTTATTTTTTTCATTATAACTGGTTTACAGTGTTCTGTCATATAGTTGGTTTACAGTGTTGTGCCAATTTCTGCTGTAGAGAAAAGTGACCGAGTCATACATACATACACACATTACCTTTTTTTTTCTTTTTCTTTTTGTCTTTTTTTGCTATTTATTGGGCCACTCCCGCGGCATATGGAGGTTCCCAGGCTAGGGGTCGAATCGGAGCTGTAGCCACCGGCCTACGCCAGAGCCACAGCAACGCAGGATCTGAGCCACGTCTGCGACCTACACCACAGCTCGCGGCAACGCCGGATCGTTAACCCACTGAGCAAGGGCAGGGACCGAACCCGCAACCTCATGGTTCCTAGTCGGATTTGTTAACCACTGCATCACAACGGGAACTCCACATTACCTTTTTTATGTTATCTTCCATCATGGTCTCATAGACTTTCTAACCATAATTAATTTCTCCATGAAGTACCCCAAACTTGCATATCCCATTGTTAGTCATTAAGCCTTCTGTTTTAAAAAGATTCTGGAAGGAAAAGCGCCTTTAAAAACAAGATAAAATTGTGTAGGTAAGGATAAAACCAGAATATAGACCACGAAGGATCCTATTGTTTTCTAGTCATTAAATCTTCTGTATTTAAAAGGTACCGAGGTGGAAAGTGGCTTTAAAATGAGGGTAAGATTGGAGTTCCTGTTGTGGCGCAATGGAAACGAATCTGACTAGTAACCATGAGGTTGTGGGTTGGATCCATGGCCTCGCTCAGCAGGTTAAGGATCCGGCATTGCCATGAGTTGTGGTGTGGGTCGAAGACACGGCTTGGATCCCGAGTTGCTGTGACTGTGGCGTAGGCTGGCGGCTACAGCTCCGATTGTACCCCTAGCCTGGAAACCTCCATATGCCGCAGGTGCAGCCCTGAAGCAAAATAAATAAATAAACAAATACATAAATAAAGGGTAAGATTGCGTAGATAAGGATAAGGCCAGCATATAGACCATAAAGGTGACTACCTCTTGGATTGGCCTAATTATTACAGTTGATACTGATTTGATTTTACTGGCAACAAGAACAAAAGAAAGTTCAACTTCCGTGGTTTATTATCTGCGGCAAAAGAATGCCTAAAATACTTCTCTTTTCAAGGAAATGTTGCTAGAATTGAACTTAAAGATTTTTCCACCATGAATTCCTATTTGGAAGATCACTACTAGTAAGTCATAGGCATTGTCACTGATGAAGGTTTTTATGAGAAACAAATGCTCTTCAGTGTGTAGGCTTTATTAGTAAGTGAAGCATAGATATAAACCAGTAATTTCAGACTGAACAGTAGGACTGTGTTTTCCTTTAGTTAGCAACCTGCTTAGTGCTTACTGTTTGCCAGATGCTGTGCCTGACAGTGGAGATGAACAAGAGAAATTGTCCTTGAAGTACTTACTCTGGGAGGGATTTTAGGCAAACAGGTGGTTAGGCTACAGGGTGTGCTGTGCTGTAAAGGAGGAACGTATGTAGCCCTTCAGAGCCCATGAGATGGTGTGTCTTCTTGGAGTAGTTGTGGGAAGGTTCTAATGATAAATGATATCTGAGCTGATTCTTAAAGATCGGCATGTTGAAAGGAAAGAAAGGTGGGAGTTCCCATCATGGCTCGGTGGTAACGAACCCGACTAGTACCCATGAGGACGAGGATTTGATCCCTGGCCTCACTCTGAGGATTGAGGATCCAGCTTTGCTATGCGCTGTGGTGTAGGTCACAGATGCAGCTCAGATCCTGTGTTGTAGCTGTGGGTAGTCTGGCAGCTGCAGCTCCGATTCGACCCCTAGCCTGGGAACCTCCATGTGCCACAGGTGTAGCCCTAAAAAGGCCCCCACCCCCCCAAAAAAAAGGGGAAAAAGGGACATTCTATACAGAAATAAATGCTCTTGAATGATCTAATTTATTTGAGCTAGGAACTCATACAATCTAGAAAGTAAATAATTAACATTTACCTTCTTTTCAATTCAAGCATCGTATGTCTTCTTGTGGCCCTTTGGCATGTACCTGAGAGCAGCAACTTCGTATTAAATTCTCTCCCAGGCCTGCAGTGCAGATGTGCTGGCACCCAGTCAAAGCCTAGTACATACTGGATGAATCTATGGGGGAAGGAAAGGGAAGGATGGCCCTTTGTCTAAGTGTGGATGAGCTGGTGCTGTTGCTGTTAGGACATCTTGGAAATTGTACATTTTCAGCCAAATAGAAGGGCAGTCCATTTTTCTAGAGGCAGTAAAGGGGCCTGAAGAGAGAGCCAATATTTTACTCAGAAAAAAGCTTGGGCTCTTAGGACTTAGCTACCCAAACAAACATTTTAGACTCCTGAGTCCTGCCCTACACAGTACAAAAGGAATGAGTTGACTCTAAAAAAAGTCTAGGGCAGTTAGTGCCAGCTAATCACAACATCCCTGAACTTTGGCCAGGCGTCTGTGGAGGGTCTGATTTTAAATGGAGCTGCTTTCCAGTAGAATTACTAAACGGGGGCAAGGTACGCCTGAATTGCCCAGAGGCCCACCGGTGGAAGGGGTTATTTTAGATGCTTGGTGAATGTTTGCCAAGTGCAATTTTAGTCTTGATGTATTGATCCTGAATAACTTCTCTGGCAGTAATTAGTCAACAGGCTTAAAGACTTCTTAAGACTCTTCACATTCAGAAAGATACAGACCTTTCTTCTGAGCTCCAGGATTGTGTACCTGCCAGCCTGCTTGACTGTTTTCTTGGATCTCATAGCCGTCTTGACCTAAACAGGGCCATTTAGAAATCTTACTCTTCACTCCCTCCTCCCGATCTGTGCCCCCTTTGCAGTGTACCCCTCTCATTAAGTAGACCATCATTTACTTAGCGACTCAAGGGAGAAGCAAGCTATGAATTCTTGACATCCTCCCTCAGCCTGTAAATCTACCCAGTTTCACTTCCTGTTCTGAAATCTAGCCACCTGCTTCAGCTGCTGTGCCATCCTCCTGTCCAAGCCACCACCATTCATTTAGCTACTGCTCTGGCCTCCCTGCTTCCACTTTTGCTGTTTCTAATCAGTTCTCCACATAGCACCCACAGTCATCTTTATAAAACATAACCTGATGATGTCATCTCATGCTTGCAAGCCTTCACTGGTTTCCCATTGCACTTGAGATGAAAGGAAAAGTATTTACCCAGCCAACATGGCTGGGCATGACATAGCCTTGACTCACCTCTCCCGTATTATCTTTTCCTCATTCCCTCTCCTTTACTGTCTCTCCAGCCACATTGACTCACTTTCAGCTCTTTGATGTGCCCAGCTGTTTCCTGCCTTAGCATCTTTTCCCTGTTTTCTCTGCCCTGAATCCTGCCATCCACTCTTCACCTGGCTCACCCTTTCTCATTTTTAGGACTAAACTTGATTTTTCTTTGAGAGGTCTTTCCGGATCGTCCAATCTAAAGTTGCCTTCTCATCATCTCTGTCAAAACCTAGCAGAGTTTGGGAAGCTTAGCTGGTTTCATCTTTCTCTCTTACCATAATATGAGGCGTCATGGAGACTGTATCTGTGTGTTTCCCCATGGTACCTTGGAACATGGTGCTTGTATAAGGGTGATGCTTTGTAAGCATTTGAATGAAAGACTGTTTTATTAAAAGTTGATCCAGAAAGGAGCATCTTGGCTTTCTCTTTGTAGTAATAACTGAGCCTGCATCTGATTTCCGTAGCAGAGTTTGCAGACTGCTTCTGCAGGAGTATCTTGTGGAGTACGAACAGAAAGTCAGTGATTTGCCATTTTACTTTGCTGCCAAAAAGAAAAGAAAGCTTAGAGGCATTCTTAGTGTTCTTGGAGTCTGACAGAGTATGTGTAGGTCCTGTTTTCTTCTGCAAAGCTGTCCAACCTAGAGCAGGCACTCCTAGGCCTATTTTCCCTATTTGTAAAGTAAAGAAAATTGTGTCTGGCCCATGGGCTTGTTGTGAAGATTAGATATGTATGCAGAGTGCCTCATACAGTGCTTGACACCTTGTAGGAGTTCAAGCTTTCTTTGTCTTATCCCCTTTATATCGTGAGAGATTAATAAAGACTTGGAAAAAAACTGATTTAACCTACCTTATAATCTTAATTGTCCTTATTTGATGCATAATCACACCCATGGGCACTAAGATGTGGGTCAAAATAAGTTTAAAGAGGAAATAATCCATCTCTTGGGTGCAAATAAGCAGTGATGGGCTGGTTATTTAATGGTCAATAACATTGGGCTCCCTCAGAAAAACATACACGGAATTCTCCTTTGCCTTGTTGGGCTCGTTGTTGAACATCGTAAAATTGTAATTACAAGTAAATGCAAGCAGTTATGTTCTATTACAGTTTTTCAAGTAGCTCTTCCATGGAGATCGGCCATATGAAAACATCTTTTCCCATTTTAGACATTTTTATGGAGAAGCCCTGGCTTCTCTGAAATATCTTTGAAAACTCTGAAGTCCAAAGCTCTTCTAATTATGTTGTCAGCTTTGGGGGTAATTAAAAATTTAATATTCTGAAGGCCGATTATTACATGCAGATTAGGAAGTGGTATAGATCTACTACCTACTGAGGCATACCAGTCTGGATGCTAGATTGAGTCTTAGGGAAAATGCTTGAGTTATTTCAATCAAAATCATTAAAGGTTATTTCTCTGCTATTAAGTCAGAATACCTCACCCACCCTTGTCTCCGTTAAATGTGGTTTCACTGAATGACATGGAACAGTAAACTGTGGCAAGGGGAACCGTTTCTCTATGAGC
Source organism: Phacochoerus africanus (assembly GCF_016906955.1). Classification (NCBI taxonomy): domain Eukaryota; kingdom Metazoa; phylum Chordata; class Mammalia; order Artiodactyla; family Suidae; genus Phacochoerus; species Phacochoerus africanus. The sequence goes on from NC_062546.1 coordinate 125,733,059, forward strand.
CGAGTACTGTTTATTGTGAGTTAAGTATGATTTAG